>NC_086444.1:394402643-395075560 GCF_028390025.1 Pseudophryne corroboree | reverse complement strand
CATAGAGGGAGGAGCCAGAGCACACCAGTTTCCAAATTCTTTCTTGAAGTGCCCTGTCTCCTGCGGAGCCCGTCTATTCCCCATGGTCCTTACGGAGTCCCCAGCATCCACTGCGGACTACGAGAAATAGATTTACCGGTAAGTAAAATCTTATTATAAACCATCTACAAGGCAAATAATCAGTAACACCTCTACCAACAGCTTGATATTACGTTTGTGATTACTGCTTGATGACTTGATAAGAAGAATAGCAAGTTATTATTGATAGGCCCAGGATTTTTAGGATCTAAAAAAACTAAAATTAGGTTTTTTCATTCTTATGCTTTAGGATTTTATGGGTTTTTAAAATTAAAATTAAGGAATTTATACGTTGTATGAAAATAAATATACCATGTTTGTAGATTTCTGCATCCTTCACTGTCCCAGTGATTTGTCTAGCAATTTCTTCATCCCCTCTCATCCTAAGCAGCTCCCTAACCTCCTCATCACTCCAATTTGCCATTTTAAACTGTATTCTGTTAAAAAAAAATGCTTCTTCACTCTCATGTGTTTCCTCCAGTTTATTTCCTGCTTCTGCCTGGTGACATATCATTATGTTTGAAACACTATACCTTTATTATAGATTAATTATATATGAAAACTACTCATTTGAAACTCTGTTCATGAGACTTAACAATGAAGTGCAATATACCATTACAGATGTGTCCATTTACATTGTTAATGTGGGAGACTGCGTAGTGCAGCTTCCTGCAGCCACAGTTCCCCCATTGTCTGCTATTGTTCATGGTTAGCACGCTCCCACCGCCACCTTTTCCATGCAGAACTACAGCGCTGCTGTGTAACCTGTGCCGATCCCTCTATGATTGGGTAGCGGGTGCACCGCTGCCGCTACTCTGTCCGGCTCCCCCCACTAGTTGTCCTGTACTGTATAGTTTGACAGGGTTTCAGGAGTAAAACCTCTTATGTCTTCCATTAAAATTTGCTTGAATGCTATAAAACTGCGCTCTACATCACATGAGGTAAGGGGTGCAAATTTCATGGCTATTATTTACACAAGATTCCAAGCAGGTGTTTCTTGCACTCTCTTTCAACAGAGGACAAGACCCACTTTTTTTTCTTGTTGAAATCGGCATTGCGTGCCAGGACAACCTCCAACTTCTTGGCTATGAATGCCCCAACTCGTCCAGGAGCCACTTTGTTCCACACTTCCTGCATGAATTGAAGTGCTTCTGTCATTGGGGCGGGACGTACTAAAGGGAAAATGCGGTGAACGCCCTGTTTTCAGGGTTTTTACAGCACTGTCATATGTACTAAGACCCGGTCGCCGGTTTTTCGCCGCCAAGGGTATCACAATTTTTTGATGGCGATACCCTATAGAAGTCTATGGGCTTCTTTCGCACCTCCCGACCAGCGCCACATCCGCAGCCCCCCCCCCCCCCCCCCCCGCCGGCATCCAGGTGCCGCTCTTTGATCCCCAGCTCCTTCTCCCCCGCTGCACAGGCATTTGTTGCCGGCTGCAGGGGGGGAGGAGGAGGAGGAGCCCGGGGACTACCAGCAAACGTCGCCTCCCGGGAATGGGAAGTGACGGACCCCACAGAGACCCCCCTGCAATCCTTCTCACAGGTATCGTGGGGGGGGGGGGGGGTCTCTGTTTTAATCGCATATGTTAGTACACATGCAATTAGCATCGCTGCGGTGGGTGGCGAGGGGCGGCAATGTATTTTAATACATCCCGCCCTGGGAGAGTTGCTTCTTGACAGTACAGTACGAGTCTGACAACACATATGAATGGTGGACAGTAGGTTCAATACTCCCAAATCAGAAATCAAATTACACAAGTAATGCTGGAACTGCCTGCCTTCTGTTTCCACACATTTCCACAGTAAATGTGCAGTATATAGTTTTTAAGTAACAGAATTAGGTCTTTTTAGGATCCAACAGTTGAAATAGTTCATGCTAGACACTGACACCCAGATTAGGTCATTTTAGGTCCTGTAGAACTTAAGTATGTTGCTCCCTGGTACATAAAAGGAAACTGACATTTTGAGTAAACTAGACTGTATCTATAACCGAACAGGAATTTGTTTTAAGCACATCTAAAGTCGCAGATGAAGCACAATGGAACTTTGCATGAGAAGAAGCAACGGCTACTGCACCATAGCACTTCGTATACAGATTCATACTGAGTCGCACACAGATATATAATACCCCTTTCAGACCGCCACCTCTGAACATGGGTTATTGGCACATGAAAGCGCATAACCCGTGTTCGTATACGGTCTGAAAGGTGCAAGGGTTGAAATACCGGGTCGAGTGACCCGGTATTTCAACCCTGGTCGTGATCAAGGTTGAACACGTCTTCAACCCAGCTCACTGTGTGGTGCGACCCATTTCCCGTTCACTCTCTGTATACGGGCGGCGCTTGGAGATCATGTGATCTCCAAGCGCTGCCCCCGCCCTGTCATCGCTGACGTCACCAATCCGGCAATATGCCGGGTTGCAGTCAGCAGCGGTGGGGAGCCTGAGGCGGGTCGCACGCTGGGAGCTCCCGTGACAGACTCCCGTGTGCGATTCGCCTCAGGCAATCTGTAAGGGGTATTAATGTCTCACATCAAATTGTTCAGTGCAGTCTAGCAGATTAGTTTTGTCACTTCCTGTTGTTTTATTTCTGCGAATAAGATACACATTTTGAGCATGGCTGTGTCACATGGGACTGATGCCACAGCGAATCAGGACACATCTGTACCTGCTAGTTCCCAATGTGTCAATGAAGTGTGACCTACTAAAGCCCCTGCATAAATTCAATTAAGGTATAGATGTATCCTCACGTGCGACTTCTCCAAGAGAAGTGGTGTGTCATATTTTTCAGACGAAGCAAAAAAAGATCCACGAGTTGGGTAGAACCACAAGTGACGGATATAGCTACACTTACTCAAGGGGGTGGCTTAGTTGCACCTAAGTGAAATGACCCCCTCAGTGCTGGATCTTGAAAGGAATACGTTGGCCTAAATGTATTTAAGCTGCCCATACACCTAACGATTTATTGTCCGATCTGGCTGGTTGGAAAGAAAATCTAACGGATGAGAGCAAATTACCATTTTCTCCCAAACACTGAAAAACAGACAAAAATTGTCAGACAAATTGGTTAAATCCATTTGATATAACCAATCTGTCTGAACAACCATTTTTGTCAGTCAAAGTTTATACATCAAGATTGTTTATTTCTGCAGGGGGGTACACTGGGATTCCACAGGGAACACATCAGGGGGTGTAGAGTTGGATCTTAATCCGAGGCACCAACAGGTTAAAGCTTTGACTGTTCCCAGGATGCACTGCACCGCCTCCTCTATAACCCCACCTCCGGGCACTGGAGCTCAGTTTGTAAGTTGGTTTGTAAAGAGCTTTTTAAAAAGACTTCAAGGGCCGCAGCACTGTTTGTCATTCTGCCATTCCGTGCTGCGGCTCCATCACCTCCCCAACAGCGCTGCATACTCCCGTGGTCGGATTCCCGGGTACTTGCAGTGGAGGCGCATCGGTCTTCAGGCACACCACCGCAGACGCTCTCCTGGATCACGTGGCTGCACATCGGGGAGGAGGTAAGAGGGTCCCCCAGGTGGGACCCGCCGGTAAATCGCAGTCCCAGGAGATGGACCGCGCAGCTGGCGTGGCCACTGTACTGCACAGGGACCCCACTATATCCACCAGGGCAGGGAGCACAGGTCGGATTTACTAAAATCCGTTTTACATAGGCTCCACAGTACCCAGTGGTGGGGACCAGCATAGGGGATGAGGCAGTTCTTCGAACTCGCCCCGGTTAGCTACCCAAAATGGTATCTTCTTTCCATCTTAACCAAGAGATTGTGGTTCCTGCTTTTATCTCTTCTGGTTTGTCTTCCAAAGAGCGGTCTTTGTATGTGGTACGGGCTCTCCATGTCTACGTGGAGAGTACTGCCTCTATAGGGAGGTCAGATACCCTTTTTGTACTTTTTGGTTTTCACAAACGTGGCTGCCCTGCGAATATGCAAACCATGGCCAGATGGAATGGTGATTGCACAAGCTTATGCACAGGCTGGACTCCCAGCTCCTGCTGCTATCAAAGCCCATTCTACTCGGTCTGTTGGACCTTCTTGGGCGGCCCACCGTGGCGTGTCCGCCGAACAATTGTGCAAGGTGGCTATGTAGTCCTCCGTGAACACGTTCATTAGGTTCTATGCCTTTGATACTTCCACCTCCCAGAATGCTTCCTTTGGACGCCGGGTTCTTGTGCCCTCTACGGTGCGTCCCCTCCCATGAGGAACTGCTTTAGGACATCCCTGATGTAGTCCCTGTGGAATCCCAGTGTACCCCGCTGCAGAAAAGGAGATTTATGGTAGACCTACGATGGTTAAATCTCTTTCTGCTAGGTACACTGGATTCTACAGGGCACCCACCCTGACGCACTTAGCTTCTTTGGGTTTGTATGGCATTAGCCGCTGGTCCCTTCTCTTGTTGTGAGAATGTGGTTCTATGTGACTAACATCTGCCGTCTCTTTTACCTGCTACTGAATTGGACTGGTTAACGAAACTGAGCTCCAGTGCTCGGAGGCGGGGGTTATAGAGGGGGTAGTGATGTGCTTCCTGGAAACAGTCAAAGCTTTAGCCTTTTGGTGCCTCGGATCAAGATCCAACTCTACACCCCCTGATGTATTCCTTGTGGAATCCAGTGTACCTCGCAGAAAGAGATTTAACCATGGTAAGTCTACCATAAATCTCCTTTTCACAATTATGGGCCTTATTATTAGAACGATCAGCACAGCAATAGCTATCTATATTGTATTTCCCTCGGGGTGGAGAACTACATCAGTTAACCGCTTTCTTGTCACACTGCAATACAGATTCACAACGAAAGAGTCCATAAAACTAATATGATGATGAAGAAGCTCTGCAGTGAGATAAATGAAGGCATGTCCTATAACTGGGAGAAAGTGTTTTGTTTTATTAATCACAGTGACCCTGCTTTTAATTTGCCTTCTTGGATTTTCAAGTAAACTCACGCCACTATTTAACAGTACAGAGTCTATATATGATGGCATAATGATTATTAATGTTCAAATCTATGGTCATTTAGGTTAAGTGAAGAGAGACCAGATCTGTACTGATGCAATGAGGAAAAGATGTAAGTTCCACTTTCCCCTCATTAGCATGGAAGGCCTGATGAATAAGCATTTCATGTAGGGGAACGGACAGCAAGGGATGATAATTATTTCCTTAAGTATTTATGCTGCAGGGAGTAAACGTTTCATGTTTATTTAACTTTTTATGTCCTCACATGTAAGGTAGAACACAAGGCCACAATATTTGGCTATAATTACAGTTGAATACTTTATCTATAAACAGTAAAACAATGTTACAGTACTGACTCTCAGACTGTGACCTCTGTGAAACCGTGCTTTAATATGAGTCAAGCGGTTAAGTGTATCCAGACATCTGGTTACTAAATTGTAATTCTTGTATTATTCTTCAGACGGGATTACTCCCCCCTACATCCCTCCCCCTCACAATCCCAACGGTCGGCATGCCGACCAACAGGGACTATTCCCACTCCCATAGAGTGGGAATAGAACCCGGGCCCCCGCATCCCCCCTGCCGGCATTCCACTGCTGGGATCCTGCCGTCAGTATGGTGACCACCGGTCACGCATACCGCACCCCCTCAGACATATTCAAGTGAGCCTGTCTACAAACCCCGGACCTGTAGTTTGTGCATACCTGAAAACTGTAACAATTCAATAATGTCAGACTGATACTTTCAAGCATAAAGTATGTTTAGATGGACTTTCCTAGGAGAATATTAGAAGGGTTTTAATGCTTTACTTACAAACTTCTAATGGGATTCTAAAATTATATTAAAACAACTATATATTTTTCTGATTTGATTTAGTGATTTGCTCAATAGCTTTGGGCTACATTTCAGCATTTTTTTCTGTAGAGGGGCCACGCATATGCATAATGTAGAGGATACGTACTATTTAACGATGGCCGGATGCCAGCTGTCATGATCCCGACAGTGGGATCCCGTCTGCCATAATGCCAGCAGTGGGTGGAGCGCTAGAAAGCCCCTTGTGGGCTTGCGGTTCTCGCCACGCTGTGGGCACGGTGGCTCACTGTGCTCGCCACAGGTTATATTCTCCCTCTATGGTTGTCATGGACACCCATAGAGGGAGAATAGCTTGTGTAGTCGGTATTCCGGCAGCGGCATTTCACCCCCTGTCGGGATTCCGGCGTCTGTATTGTGGCCGCCGGGATTCTGACTGGGGTTATTTTAACCGCTTCCCTAATGCAGCAACTCCTTGCTGGCTGCTTTAGGCTGCTGATGAGATTGAGAAATCAACGGTTCTAGAGGAGCCCCAAAAATATCTCCCTTATAACATTCCAAATGTGGCCTTGTGGAATGCCATTTGTCTGGTCAACAGAATATGACTGAATGGTGTAAGTTGGGGGTTAGAATAATAGGGCATGAACTTTGGGAACGAACAGGAAATAAGTAGGTAATGTAAACCCCATACACATGGTGCGAAATAACTACCGATATTGACTATATAGTCCATATTGGTACAAAACATAGTGCATATCGCACTGTGTGTATACACCTTGCTGATGCGCGCTCCCATGGGGTTGGTATCGCTATGAAAAATAGACTGTGCAGGCAGGTCAATTGTATGTAATCTAGTGTAAAGTATAGCCAAAATTGGCCATAGTCAAAATCATACATAGCCAAAATTGCACGGTGTGAATAGCCAATAATTGTGGTTTTGGGCTCCAGGGAGTTCAAGGGAAATCGCATAGTGCAAATTGGCCACATAGTGCGATTCTGCCTATGTGTAGGCCCCATAAGGGGGGGGGCGGAAGTGTAATAAGGTCCGAGTTTGCCGAAGTCCGGGATTTTGGACGATATTGCACATACTTATACTATTGAAGCTGGGAATCATTTACAAGGCAAAACCAACCTGGTTTTGCCTTGTAAATTATTGGTGCTTTTAAAAATACGTGCAGTTTCGGCCGAAAATCCCAGAGCTCGGCAAACTCGGACCCTATTACATTTCTCCCTTGGACACTGAAGCATAGTGGAAGGCAAAGACCGTACAAATGGTCAGAATCAAGGAAACATATTCGGAGGCTTAACCAATGCAAACAGTACAAATGCTACCGGGGAGCATTGGGAATCAATAACATATATGTACACATTACAGACAAGGCCAAGCGCTTAGATAGCAAATAGAGGAAAAGGACAGTAGTCTGATTCTAAATCTGACGGTAGTAAAAGGCAAAGGGGTCTGTTCCATTCCGGTATGTTATGCTGTTTGTACTGTTCATAAACAGTACATTGTAGTCCTGATACTAGACTGCAAATTTATAGGAAGGGTGATTCCATGGTATCTCAGGTTACAAGTGACACTCTAAGTTGACATTTAAACCAATATTTTTACCACATAAAATATGCTTAGGAGTACTAAATAATGATTAGCCTACTAATAATACATTCATCTTTATTTCCAAATGTTCAAACAATGAAAAATAATTGCACATAAATTAATACAAATTGTTTTTGTGTGGTAACTCCGGTTACACTAAAAAGACCGCTTTTTTTTTTAAGATCATATAATGTAATATTTCTGCTCTTATTGAGGTGTGAAGTTGCTACAATTTATTTATGAAAAGCCACTAAATCATAGATGATGATATAACATATTACACATGTTTATGATAAGAAACCAAGAATTTTTTTATAAATAATTAATAACTCAGGTTACAGGGTATGGTAACTCAGGTTACAGGGTATGGTAACTCAGGTTACATGAGGAAAAAATGTTGATGGAAGTGCATTCTCTGGGTCCTAGGTCTTTTGAAACACATCAATTTCAGTATCAAAATCGTACACCATTCTCTTTCCTTGCATTACTAGCCTTGGAGTTGGTAAAAGATACAGGATATGACACATGATACGTCAGAATCATCCACTTTAAAACGCATGCCACCTTTGCCAACCAGATTCAGACACACGGGGGTAAATTTACTAAGATGGGAGTTCTATTTAAGATGGGATGTTGCCCATAGCAACCAATCAGATTCCAGGTATTATCTTCTAGAAGGTGCTAGATAAATGAGAAGTAAAATCTGGTTGGTTGCTATGGGCAACATCCCATCTTAAATAGAACTCCCATCTTAGTAAATTTACCCCATGATCTTAACCTCACCATCATCTTCCAATTCACTCTGGCAGACAGCAACATATCAATATGATGTTTTGCGCTCTCCATCAAACTTAACAAGAACATACGTTCCAGGTTTGATTTCTTCAACCCTGGGCCTATCTGGTTCATGAACTTGGGCTTCATCTTCTGATGGAGAAGACCCGTACACTTCCTTGTGAAAGTTATTCCTGGACCTCTTGTTCACAGACTTAGCATGTTTTGTTAACATGTAGCCTTTGGGTTCAAACTCTTCTAAACGCAAGCAATGGACTTTAGAAATTCCAGGAAAAGAAGGTGCGTTATCAAATGTCTTCAAATGCATTTCCGCATTTCTTTCAGAAGAAATTGCTCTGTTTTCAGTTTTTCGCTGCCTGTGTTTTGCCACCTTGATTCTGTTTTTGTTTTTTTCCCCCCTAATTTTATTCAAAATAGCTTATCTTTTCCTTGCTGGAAGCGTTTTTAATGCATCTTTTCTTTTCTGACTGCTTTTTTTTCTGGCAAGCTTATGAGCTGCTTTGTACTCATCATATTTTCCTTCATCCTTCAATTTCTGTCTCCTTCTCCTCATGTATTCCGCTGGTGTTAGTGCCATCTTACAGTAATACCCCTTTTCCACTAGCTCAAAAAACACGGGTAAATGCACAGGGGTGCGCATTTACCTGTGTTTTTTGCTAGTGGAAAAGGGTCCCCCCGCAAAAACCCAGATCAAGTGACCCGTGAATCCTACCCGGGTAAATACCTGGGTAGGACATGGGAATGATCCGGGTAGGGTTGTAGTGTAAACGGAAGCCGCGTCGATGCGACACGGCTCCCGTTTAAAATGTATGGAAGGGCGGTGCTGGGAGATCATGTGATCTCCCAGCGCCGCCCCTGCCGCGTCACTACCAGCGTCCCCAACCTGGCAATATGCCGGGTTGGTGAGCGCAGTGGGAAAGGGGGCTGAGCACGGGCCGCAGCCGTGTAGTAACCATGTCAAGCTCCCGGCTGCGACTCGTGCTCAGTAGTGGAAAAGGGGTTTAATTCTTATACAAAACAGATAAAGATAGCTTAATTCTTTTTTTTAAAGTTTATACTAATCCAGTTAATTCATATGTATGTTACACTAAAAAAATTCCAAATATATTGCATTAAAAAACTGGTAATAAAATGAATAGCTTGTCTTGTAACTCAGGTTACAAAAGGTAACTCAAGTTACAGAATTGAAGTGCATTTTTCATGACTTAAATGTGAATTAAATATTTTCTTTTTTATAGAGTTGAGTAATATGCATGACAAATGTATACAAAAACAAGTATAAACTAGCAGTATTATTATTTACCCTTATTAAAAAAAAAAAACAATTCCATGTTTTGGTAACTCAGGTTACATGCTAACAGTAGGCTTAAGAAACCTAATATTAGGCAAAATCAAAAAGGTATTGGGATGTAGTTTTCAATTATTCCTAAACATAAAATATAAATTAATACAACATAGCTTTTGCTTTACTGCTAACATGTTAAAATTAAAAATGTTTTACTTCTAAATGAAAGTGAAAGAATCCTATCCAACTAGCCTGAGAAACATGGATATGTGGAAGCAGCTAATCTAGTGAAAAAAAGTGTTTTTGTTAAAAAAAAATTAGTGCTGCCACTTACTTTAACATCTTGTGCTTCAGAATAATCTGAAATAACAAATTATTTTTAATTTTACATTTTTTAGTACTTTGTCCCTGTTTTCATGGAATCACCCGGAAGCACAGGAGAAATCATTGATTTATTGGTAGTAAACAAGTTAATACATTTTCCGACGCAATGGTAACCCCTTTTTTTTCACAGACAACTACTGAGAGAGGTGTCATCACTACTTGATAAATAGACCTGAAAGAGCCATGTAACCACAGCAAGAACTTTCCAAAAAATGTCTATTCTCAAAGGTTTACTGCAATATATTTGGATCCCATGTAGTTTTTCTGATATTGGCTGTGGACCACTGGCACTGCAATCACCATAGAATTCTATGAGGCTGTGACGTACCAGTATGCTCCGGAAAGCATTGCCTTCAGAAGCCTATGGGCTTCTTTCCACACCCTTGACTTCTGCACATGTGCAGGCTGACGGCCTTGCATACACAATAGGACTACCGGATCATAAACCTGGAAGTCAGAATTTTGCAAAGTATTCAAGCATACCGGTGTTATTAACCACTGGTATGAATGTGACAGAAGGCAGGATATGTTGCACAGTATGTATGATACATAAGGATACATATAATATCCCGGCAGACGGGATGCTGGCTGTCACTATACTGACAGCGGTATCCCGTCTCGCTGTGCTCGCCACGCATCAAGCACAGGTTCTATTCCCACTCGGTTGGTGGAGTGACCCACTAACCGAGTGGGAATACCCGGTGGTTGTCAGGATTTCGACTGTCGGTATTTCATCGGCTCTCGGAATTCCAGTGTTGGTCTCCTGAATGTTGGGATTCCGACAGCCAGTATATTGTCTGCATACCAGTACATCCCACCACAAGAATTGGACATGAAGGGACCAGGCCACAGGACAAGCACTGAATGAACGGATGCACTACACAAAGTAGGTTACTCAGGGAGGGAAGGAAACATCAGTGCTGTTTTTAAAGACCTTTTATAGGCCTGGAGGCTCCTGGGAGGAACAGATAACAAGATGAAATGGCTTCTGTCTGTAACATTATTTGGAACTCGGGATCTGATTACATATTTCCTCTTCAATACTATGCCTTAATATGTATGCTCTTTTATGTCTGTATTCTGTAACACTGCACAATTGTGAAACATACCAGGCCAGGACTAATATAAGTAACACATGCTGATACATATTGTATAGGAGAACTAAGATTCTGACTGAAGTACAATCCTGGCTATGCTTTTTGTTTTGTAACCTTAGTAATGAAAATTCTGTAATATTAGCTTCTTGGTAAAACTATTTACAGTGTTTAAACAGAATTCTTTATCTGTTCCTGGCGTAACATGTGCATATTTCACCCCAATTTCCATGCCTCACTGCATCTTGCTATTTTGCTACATGTCCTCCTTGTGCACTGTAGAAAGGAAAAAGCATTGTGCCAGGAACAGGGGAGGTGTGCTGCATGCTCAGGCATAAATATTTGTAGTGCCAGCAGCTGGTCCTGAGTGGGTGTATCATAGAGACAGCCTTCTCACTGACTGGCATATTTTGTCAATACCACACTATTTAGATAAAGCAAACCATCAACTGAAAACACAATTATGAGCCTAATTCAGAGCTGATCGTAGATGTGCGAAAAAATGCACGTCTACGATCAAAATCTGACGTGGGGGGACACCCAGCACAGGGCAAGTGCCCCACCCCCCGCACACGGGCAAAAGCATCACACAGCAGAGAAGACAGGCGGCTACCTGCCATGTTTAGGGTCACAGCGGCTGCGTGTGATGTCATGCAGCCGCCGGGGCCCACCTCGCAAGCAGACATGCCTGTATTGTCCTGACTGCACCCCCCCCTCCCCCAACGCTGCTGCAATGTTGCCGACACGCCCCTTCCCGCCCCACGACCCCCTCCGCCTGTCAATCAGGCACAGAGGTGATTGCACAATTGAATTGCCATTGCATCTCACTGTGTGCACATGCGCAGTGCGGTTTCTGTACGTGCGCACATTTTACCGTCCATCAGACTGCGAACGCTGCAGCTGCAGCGTTCCGGTCTGAATTAGGCCCTATGTTATTTAGGTTTGGATTATATATCTGCTGTTGATTCATAAAAGAAACTTTCTGATTGCATTACTTGTTATCAGGGCCGGATTAACAATAGGGCGGATGGAGCTGCAGATCCAGGCCCCCCATTGAAAATAGGCCCACACGCACCCCTGCAGCGTAGTCGGTGTTGACAGGATTTTTTTCCTGTCAGCACCACTAGCCCAGCTCACTCCCCTCCCTGCCACCTGATAACGTCACCTGAATATGCCTGCCGGCCTGCCCCCAGACGATTGGCAGAAGCCTCTCCTACATCAACAGCACCACCCCCAAAACAGTAACTCCCGGACCTGTCAGAATCTCTGGCTCTCGAACCGTCAGAAGCTTCGTCAGTTCGCCTCCTCAACCTGTCCAAAGAACCACTCCCCGGAATCGTCAGAAGCCCCGCCCGCGGACGTTATACTTTAAGAAGCTTGATTGGCCAGTGAATACTCCGTGGTAGGTTGTTGACCATTTAGGACAGCGGTGCCAGGCAATGCAGCAGTTACCACAGGGTTTGCAGCTCTTCCTACCCCATTTCTGATCCTACCCTTGTACTCTGCTGCTCTTTTCCCCGCCCAATGCTCTCTTCACTGGGCCAGGTGGTGGGGAGGCTGTGTCATCAGGTTTCCCCTAAATGGCCTGGGACATCAGATGCAGCTGCCTAGGTATAACCATATCATTCATGCCACTGCCTCCTTAGTATACCGCACGTCCCACTTAATCTTTTATCACCTGTCTTTTACCCCCCCCACCTATGTTTCTGCCCCTTTACACCCGTGCCACTGTTTCTTTTATAGTTTTTTATATGCCTTTGCACCCTCTTCACTTCTATCTCTGCCCCTCCCCGCCTGAATCTCTGCCCTCTTAACCATGTGTGCTACTTCCAGATGCTCCACCTGTATCTATACGCCACTCCACCTGTCTCTGCCCCCTTCACATATTGTGGACCCTTCCAAGCTGTATCTCTAACCCTTCCCCACCTGTGTCTGCCTTCTTCACCACGTGTGCTTCCGCTCCCTCTCCAACCTGTATCTCTACCCCCTCTCCACCTATGTCTGCCCCCTTCATCCTGAGCAAACCCTCTCCAACCTGTGTCTCTACCCCCTCACTACCTGTGTCTCTGCCACCTTCACTACCTGTGTTTCCATCCCTCTTACCACCTGTGACTCCGTACTTGTGCCTCTGCCTCGTTCCCCACTTGTGTGATTGCCCCCTTCACACCTGTGCCTCTGCTTTCTTCTCTATTTGTATCTCTGACTCCCCCCCCCCCCCCCCCACCTGTTTCTCAACCCTCTTCATACCTGTATCCTTTCCACTTCACCACCTGTGTCTCTGCCCACTTCACTTGTATCTCTGCTTTCTCCTCCACCTGTGTCTCTGCCTTCTCTCTATCTGTGTCTCTGCTCTCTCTCCATCTGCGCTTCCACCTCCCTCTACAACTACCTCCCTCCCCACCAGTATCTCTGCCCCCTTTCCACCCGTGTCTCTGCCCCCTCTCTACCTGTATCTCTACCTTCCTCTGTACCTGTGCCTCTGCCTTCTTTCCAGCTACACTTCCACCTGTGGCTCTGCTCCCTTCACCACCTGTGCTTCTGCTTCTTTCGCCACCTGCGCCTCTCACCAACTTTGCAGAAAAGAAGTTATTTCTGCAGCAGTGCCTGAGAGCAAGTGTAGCAGCAGTTTCATCAGGGAGAAATCAGAGTGCCTGACATGATGCAGTGGAGCCCTGAACAGGATGAGAAGATCAGGTCAGTAGTCTATGTTGGGCAGGGTCGTAACTAGCGCTGTGTCAGTGGTGCCTGGCACACAGCACATATGCAGCGCATATGCACTGTGTGCGCAGAACAACTGGCAACACTTGCATGGCCACGCCACTAGAGTTGTCCATCTGTCCACCGCTTGCTAGCTCGCTGCAGCTTCCCGTCCGTCGTCAGACTCCACTTCTCCTGGCTTCCCCTTCTGTGTCTGCAGCGTCTTCTGGGAGAGATGGCGTATCTCCCGGCCCGCCCCCAGTCAACCACAGTGCCCTGCACTGCGAAGAGACACAGATTTGGGCAGGAAGGAGAGGAGGACACTGAGGCTGATCCACACTGGCAAACACTGAGTCACTGAACAGCAGGCTGAGGAATGGTGACTCTTCTGTGGCATAATGTGTGTAAGGGTCTCCACTGTGTGGTGTAACGTGTATAAGGGACACTATTTTGTGGTGTAATCTGAAAAACAGACTCTACTGTGCTGTGTAATGTCACTACCAAACACTACTGTGCGGTGTAATGTGACTATTGGACACTACTGTGCGGTGTAATGTGACTGCTGGACACTACTGTGCGGTGTAATGTGATTACTGGACACTGCTGTGCGGTGTAATGTGACTAACGGACACTACTTTGTGGTATAATGTGAATAACGGATACCACTGTGCGGTGTAATGTGAATAATGGACACTACTTTGTGGTATAATGTGAATATCAGGACACTACTGTGCGGTGTAATGTGAATATCAGGACACTTGTGTGGTGTAATGTGAATATCAGGACACTTCTGTGCGGTGTAATGTGAATATCAGGACACTATTGTGCGGTGTAATGTGAATATCAAGACACTATTGTGCGGTGTAATGTGAATATCAGGACACTACTGTGTGGTGTAATGTGATTTATGGACACTTCTGTGCGGTGTAATGTTAAATTATGTGATATAGTGTAGGAATGTAGAGTAAGTTAACAGCAATGTATGGGTGGTAAGCTCTCTCTCTCCTCCTGTTAGCTAGTCGCCATGCTCCTGCTCTGTGACCCTGGGCATCTTTGCTGTAGATCGGTACCTCACTTTACAGTATTTGAGATGCCAGTTTACAGCACAGTTAATCTGGATCACCTATCAGGATCCCGGCAACCGGCTGACCAGAGAAGAGAGGTGACCGATCACCGGGCAGGTAAGTGTAAAAGGAGGGGTGGGGGTCACCTGAGAGGGGGGGGGGGGGGCAGTTTAGCCGGTTACGGCACATGTTCTGTACAATCTGAGGGTATACCCTGAGAAATGTGGTAACTGGATTTGTAGGGACAGAATTTTTTTGCAAAGCTCTGTCCCTGTATGCGATAACTTTGACTGCAATAATGGAATACATTGCAAGGATGTATCAGTTATCACATCCCACCCACATGTCGGATGCAGATTGTGATAAATAAATATGTCCCGTAGTAGTGATATAATGAAGAGATGTAGTGTGGGGAGGAAGTGCAGTGATGTAGTGTGCCACCACACGCCCCTGTCCACGCAGGAAGGAATTCTCTGTGGCGCTAATCACACCCACTGAATGACACACAATAGGCCCATTATATATTTCAGCTCCAGGCCCATGTGGACCTTAATCTGGCACTGCTTGTTATATATGTATTTGGCACCTAATGATCCTAAATAGTCCACATTTTCACAAGCAAAATACGCATTCTGTATATTGTTTAATGCAGGTTTCAGCTCGATATTTAATAGAGATCTCGATTTAGCTCTTCCAAAGTCAATGAGAGTGTATTTTATTTGCATGTCACAGGAAATCCATTCCTGTCTATTTAATGTATGTGAGTGCACAGCCGTGTGCGCTGTATGTTACACAGCTTTTCAGTGTTATCTTCCTGTATCAAGCTTTCATGGGAATCTATGTTCATGCCACACAGATTGATTTATTGATTTCTTTGTAAGTGTGCATAAATGCAGAGATATCTAGTAATTGTGTCCCTCCAAAAAAGCACAATTCCCAAGAATATGACCACTAAATGATGAGTTTGTCCATAAATCCAGTTAGCAGGTGATAATTGTTAGCTTCTATGTAATGTCAGCTGACAACCACACTAAAGGGGAGAGAAACCAACCTCTTCTAGCTGTCATTTCACAAAGCGTATGCTAGATAAATGGCAGAAGCTGATTGGTTTCTTTGAGCAACTTCTTCACTCTGTTTGTGTTCCGAGTACTAAATGGATAAATATCACAAATTTGGCCACCCTTATCTGTCGTTAAAGTGGCGATCAATCCATTAGGTTGGTGCTAGAATTAAGCTTGCCTACACACAAGGGTGATTATATTTGATGTGTCCAATTTCTCAGGGCAAGTAATTGAATTTTGTATGGCCCAGTAAGTGCAGTTTTCCATGACCTGACGTATTTGGAGAACGCAGTAGCAGTAAAGTTAATAGTTTTAAATGGAACATGTCATGATATAAGGATCTGCTATAAGACATGTTTGACTGGACATCTTATCTCTGCTAACCTCTCCATAGATATTTTGCAGCAATAAAACTGATGAATCTGTCTCCTCTCCTTTTGTGTTCGGATGCCGTGGTGTAAGGGAAATCTGCCATGAGTGGCCTTGGATTTTTAAATTTGCTTCTTTATCTATAGAAAAAAAAACCTTGCACCTATTAAACACTGGAAATAACCTTTCAACATATCTCCCTCCAAAGGCACAGCTCTACATTAACATAATCCCCTCTAGCAGCAGATAGGCTGTTTAAACATAATCTATCTTTCTGTGGGTGGATTTGATCTTCCCTGTGTAATATGCCCAGCGTTAAATCATTTTTATATTTCTGCTGCATTGGTAAATTATGCTGCACACAGGATGATTTATCTACTGACCCTCTTGTTTTTCTTTTCCTTTCATGTCTCCGTCTGTGTGTGTCTGTCTGTGTCTCTCTCTCTCTCTCTCTCTCTCTCTCTTTCTTTCTTTCTTTCTTTCTTTCTTTCTTTCTTTCTTTCTCTCTTTCTCTCTTTCTCTCTTTCTCTCTTTCTCTCTTTCTCTCTTTCTCTCTTTCTCTATCTCTTTTGCTCTCTCAAAAAGTGTTCTGTTACTTCAAAGTTTCACATCTAACTGAATCCTTTTGTCAAGGTTAAACATACAGGCCCGACACAGAGTTGTCAGCAATTGCTACCCAGTTTGCGTTCACTACTAAAAAATAAAATTAAAACACTTGTTACATCCAAGTTCAGTATGAGTTACCAATGGATGGGATGCCGGCGGTTTGTATACCAACAGCGGCATCCCGTCCATCAGGATCCCGACAGCCCCCCATTAAGCCCTCGCCCTAACCCTCACCTTTTCCCTGCCCTAAGGCCGGATCCTGTTCTGCAGGATCCCACAGAACAGGATCCATGTACACTCAAAACCACCCTCCCGGCCAAGCGGGTCCCGTTCAGTGGGACCCGCTTGGCCGCTATGTGTGGCCCTAACCTTACCCTAACCCTCCCTTGTGGGTGCCTAACCCTGCCCGGAGTTGCCTAACCCTCCCCACTTGGTGCCTAACCCTAACCCTCCTTTCCTCACTGCCTAAACCTAACCCTCCCCGCTGGGTACCTAACCCTAACCTTCTGTCCCTGGTCCCTAACCTTCCTGTGGCTGCACCCTGACCCTAACCTCTGTTGTGCTGCCTAAACCTGTGCTGCCTACACCTAACTCCCCACCCCACGGCAGGTCGGCAGCGAGTCCCGCTATCCGAATGTTCGGGATCCCGGTTATTAGTATTTTGACACCGGCATTTCGCTCGGCGTCGGTATATCGTCTGCCGGGATCCTGTTCCTCGGGAAGCTTCCCTTACATTCCATTTGCTCTCGTATTTTAAACCAATTTTCTCTGACGTCCTAGTGGATGCTGGGAACTCCGTAAGGACCATGGGGAATAGACGGCTCCGCAGGAGACTGGGCACATCTAAAGAAAGAATTAGGACTATCTGGTGTGCACTGGCTCCTCCCCCTATGACCCTCCTCCAAGCCTCAGTTAGATTTCTGTGCCCGGCCGAGCTGGATGCACACTAGGGGCTCTCCTGAGCTCCTAGAAAGAAAGTATAGTTTAGGTTTTTTATTTTACAGTGAGACCTGCTGGCAACAGGCTCACTGCACCGAGGCACTAAGGGGAGAAGAAGCGAACCTACCTAAGTGGTGGTAGCTTGGGCTTCTTAGGCTACTGGACACCATTAGCTCCAGAGGGATCGCACACAGGACCCGACCTCGTCGTCCGTTCCCGGAGCCGCGCCGCCGTCCCCCTTACAGAGCCAGAAGCAAGAAGGTCCGGAAAATCGGCGGCGGAAGACTTCTGTCTTCTCCAAGGTAGCGCACAGCACTGCAGCTGTGCGCCATTGCTCCTCATGCACACCACACACTGCGGTCACTGATGGGTGCAGGGCGCTGGGGGGGGGGCGCCCTGAGCAGCAATGAAAAAGCACCTTGGCTGGCAAACTGACACCATATATAGCCCCAGGGGCTATATAGGTGTATATTAACCCCTGCCAGAATTATTAAAATAGCGGGAGAAAGCCCGCCGAAAAAGGGGCGGAGCCATCTCCCTCCGCACACTGGCGCCATTTTCCCTCACTGCTCCGCTGGAAGGATCGCTCCCTGGCTCTCCTCTGCAGTCCTGCACTACAGAAAGGGTAAAAAAGAGAGGGGGGGCACAAATTTAGGCGCAGTATAATATATATATATGCAGCTATAAGGGAAAACACTCTTTATAGGTGATATCCCTGTGGTATATAGCGCTCTGGTGTGTGCTGGCATACTCTCCCTCTGTCTCCCCAAAGGGCTTTGTGGGGTCCTGTCCTCTGTCAGAGCATTCCCTGTGTGTGTGCTGTGTGTCGGTACTGCTGTGTCGACATGTATGATGAGGAAAATGATGTGGAGGCGGAGCAAATGCCTGTGAATGTGATGTCACCCCCTGCGGGGTCGACACCTGGGTGGATGGACTTATGGAAGGAATTACGTGACAGTGTCGACTCCTTACACAAAAGGTTTGACGACATAGGACAGCCGGCTACTCAGCTTGTGCCTGTTCCAGCGTCTCAAATGTCATCAGGGGCTTTAAAACGCCCGCTACCTCAGGTGACAGACACAGATGTCGACACGGATACCGACTCCAGTGTCGACGACGATGAGACTAGTGTACCCTCCAATAGGTCCACCCGTTACATGATTGAGGCAATGAAAAATGTATTACACATTTCTCTATCGTCCTAGTGGATGCTGGGGTTCCTGAAAGGACCATGGGGGGATAGCGGCTCCGCAGGAGACAGGGCACAAAAAGTAAAGCTTTAGGATCAGGTGGTGTGCACTGGCTCCTCCCCCTATGACCCTCCTCCAAGCCTCAGTTAGATTTTTGTGCCCGGCCGAGAAGGGTGCAATCTAGGTGGCTCTCCTAAAGAGCTGCTTAGAAAAGTTTAGCTTAGGTTTTTTATTTTACAGTGAGTCCTGCTGGCAACAGGATCACTGCAACGAGGGACTTAGGGGAGAAGAAGTGAACTCACCTGCGTGCAGGATGGATTGGCTTCTTGGCTACTGGACATTAGCTCCAGAGGGACGATCACAGGTACAGCCTGGATGGTCACCGGAGCCTCGCCGCCGGCCCCCTTGCAGATGCTGAAACGAGAAGAGGTCCAGAATCGGCGGCAGAAGACTCCTCAGTCTTCTTAAGGTAGCGCACAGCACTGCAGCTGTGCGCCATTTTCCTCTCAGCACACTTCACACGGCAGTCACTGAGGGTGCAGGGCGCTGGGAGGGGGGCGCCCTGGGAGGCAAATGAAAACCTTTTTTGGCTAAAAATACCTCACATATAGCCTCCGGGGGCTATATGGAGATATTTAACCCCTGCCAGAATCCGTTAAGAGCGGGAGACGAGGCCGCCGAAAAAGGGGCGGGGCCTATCTCCTCAGCACACAGCGCCATTTTCCCTCACAGAAAGGCTGGAGGGAAGGCTCCCAGGCTCTCCCCTGCACTGCACTACAGAAACAGGGTTAAAACAGAGAGGGGGGGCACTAATTTGGCGTTAGAAATATATAAAAAAGATGCTATAAGGGAAAACACTTATATAAGGTTGTCCCTATATAATTATAGCGTTTTTGGTGTGTGCTGGCAAACTCTCCCTCTGTCTCTCCAAAGGGCTAGTAGGTCCTGTCCTCTATCAGAGCATTCCCTGTGTGTGTGCTGTGTGTCGGTACGTGTGTGTCGACATGTATGAGGACGATGTTGGTGAGGAGGCGGAGCAATTGCCTGTAATGGTGATGTCACTCTCTAGGGAGTCGACACCAGAATGGATGGCTTATTTAGGGAATTACGTGATAATGTCAACACGCGCCAAGGTCGGTTGACGACATGAGACGGCCGACAAACTATTAGTACCGGTCCAGACGTCTCAAAAACACCGTCAGGGGTTTTAAAACGCCCGTTTACTTTAGTCGGTCGACACAGACACAGACAGGGACACTGAATCCAGTGTCGACGGTGAATAAACAAACGTATTCCTTATTAGGGCCACACGTTAAGGGCAATGAAGGAGGTGTTACATATTTCTGATACTACAAGTACCACAAAAGAGGGTATTATGTGGGATGTGAAAAAACTACCGTAGTTTTTCCTGAATCAGAAAAATTAAATGAAGTGTGTGATGATGCGTGGGTTCCCCCCGATAGAAAATATGGGCGGTATACCCTTTCCCGCCAGAAGTTAGGGCGCGTTGGGAAACACCCCTTAGGGTGGATAAGGCGCTCACACGCTTATCAGAACAAGTGGCGGTACCGTCTATAGATAGGGCCGTCCTCAAGGAGCCAGCTGACAGGAGGCTGGAAAAATATCATAAAAAGTATATACACACATACTGGTGTTATACTGCGACCAGCGATCGCCTCAGCCTGGATGTGCAGAGCTGGGGTGGCTTGGTCGGATTCCCTGACTAAAAATATTGATACCCTTGACAGGGACAGTATTTTATTGACTATAGAGCATTTAAAGGATGTATTTCTATATATGCGAGATGCACAGAGGGATATTTGCACTCTGGCATCAAGAGTAAGTGCGATGTCCATATCTGCCAGAAGATGTTTATGGACACGACAGTGGTCAGGTGATGCAGATTCCAAACGGCACAAAGGTGTATTGCCGTATAAAGGAAGAGGAGTTATTTGGGGTCGGTCCATCGGACCTGGTGGCCACGGCAACTGCTGGAAAATCCACCGTTTTTACCCTAAGTCACATCTCTGCAGAAAAAGACACCGTCTTTTCAGCTTCAGTCCTTTCGTCCCTATAAGAGTCATATCTGCCCAGGGATAGAGGAAAGGGAAGAAGACTGCAGCAGGCAGCCCATTCCCAGGAACAGAAGCGTTCCACCGCTTCTGACAAGCTCTCAGCATGACGCTGAGACCGTACAGGACCCCTGGATCCTACAAGTAGTATCCCAGGGGTACAGTTTGGAATGTCGAGACGTTTCCCCTGCGCAGGCTCCTGAAGTCTGCTTTACCAAGGTCTCCCTCCGACAAGGAGGCAGTATGGGAAAAAATTCACGAGCTGTATTCCCAGCAGGTGATAATTAAATTACCCCTCCTACAACAAGAAAAGGGGTATTATTCCACACTATATTGTGGTACTGAAGCCAGAAGGCTAGGTGAGACCTATTCTAAATCTAAAAAAATTTGAACACTTACAAAGGTTCAAATCAAGATGGAGTCACTCAGAGCAGTGATAACGAACCGGGAAGAAGGGGATTATCTGGTGTCCCGAGACATCAGGGATGCTTACCTCCATGTCCCAAATTTGCCCTTATCACTAAGGGTACCTCAGGTTCGTGGTATAAAACTGTCACTATCAGTTTCAGACGCTGCCGTTTGGATTGTCTACGGCACCCCGGGTCTTTACCAAGGTAATGGCCGAAATGATGGTTCTTCTTCGAAGAAAAGGCGTCTTAATTATCCCTTACTTGGACGATCTCCTGATAAGGGCAAAGTCCAGGGAACAGTTGGAGGTCGGAGTAGCACTATCTCGGATACTGTTACAACAGCAGGGGTGGATTCTAAAGATTCCAAAATCGCAGCTGATCCCGACAACAAGTCTCCTGTGCTTAGGGATGATTCTGGACACAGTCCAGAAAAAGGTGTTTCTCCCGGAAGAGAAAGCCAGGGAGTTATCCGAGCTAGTCAGGAACCTCCTAAAATCAGTGCATCATTGCACAAGGGCCATGGTAAAAAAAATGGTGACTTCCTTCGAAGCAATTCCAGTCGGCAGATTTCATGCAAGAACTTTTCAGTGGGATCTGCTGGACAAATGGTCCGGATCGCATCTTCAGATGCATCAGCGGATAACCCTATATCCAAGGACAAGGGTGTCTCTCCTGTGGTGGTTACAGAGTGCTCATCTTCTAGAGGGCCGCAGATTCGGCATTCAGTTTTGGATGTTGGTGACCACGGAGGCCAGCCCGAGAGGCTGGGGAGCAGTCACACAAGGAAAAAAAATTTCCAGGGAGTGTGATCAAGTCTGGAGATTTTTCTCCACATAAATATAGCTAAGGGTAAATTTATAATGCTCTAAGCTTAGCAAGACCTCTGCTTCAAGGTCAGCCGGTATTGATCCAGTGGGATAAAACATCACGGCAGTCGCCCACGTAAATAGACAGGGCGGCACAGGAAGCAGGAGGGCAGTGGCAAAAACTGCAAGGACTTTTCGCTGGGCGGAAAATCATGTGATAGCACTGTCAGCAGTGTTTCATTCCGGGAATGGAAACTGGGAAGCAGACTTCCTCAGTAGGCACGACCTCCACCCGGCAGAGTGGGACCTTCATGGGGAAGTTTTCCACATAATTGTAAACCGTTGGGAATTACCAAAGGTGGACATGATGACGTCCCGTCTGAACAAAAAACGGGACAGGTATTGCGCCAGGTTAAGAGACCCTCAGGCAATAGCTGTGGACGTTTCTGGTAACACCGTGGGTGTACCAGTCGGTTTATGTGTTCCATCCTCTGCTTTTCATACCTAAGGTACTGAGAATTATAAGACGTAGAGGAGTAAGAACTATACTCATGGCTCCGGATTGGCCAAGAAGGACTTGGTACCCGGAACTTCAAGAGATGCTCACAGAGGACTTATGGCCTCTGCCGCTAAGAAGGGACTTGTTTCAGCAAGTACCATGTCTGTTCCAAGACTTACCGCAGCTGCGTTTGACGGCATGGCGGTGGAACGCCGGATCCTAAGGGAAAAGGCATTCAGGAAGAGGTCATTCCTACCCTGGTCAAAGCCAGAAAGGAGGTGACCGCACAACATTATCACCACATGTGGCGAAAATATGTTGCGTGGTGTGAGGCCAGGAAGGCCCCACGAAGAAATCTCAACTCGGTCGATTCCTGCATTTCTTGCAAACAGGAGTGTCTATGGGCCTCAAATTGGGGTCCATTAAGGTTCAAATTTCGGCCCTGTCAATTTTTCTTCCAGAAAGAATTGGCTTCAGTTTCCTGAAGTCCAGAAGTTTGTCAAGGGAGTATTGCATATACAACCCCCTTTTGTGCCTCCAGTGGCACTGTGGGATCTCAACGTAGTTCTGGGATTCCTCAAAACACATTGGTTTAAAACCAGTCAAATCTGTGGATTTGAAGCATCTCACATGAAAAGTGAACATGCTCTTGGACCTGGCCTGGATCAGGCGAGTGTCAAATTGGTGTTTTTTTTCTCAAAAAAGCCCATATCTGTTTGTCCATTCGGACAGGGCAGAGCTGCGGACTCGTCCCCAGTTCTCTCCCTAAGGTGGTGTCAGTGTTTCACCTGAACCAGCTTATTGTGGTGTCTTGCGCCTACTAGGGACTTGGAGGACTCCAAGTTGCTAGATGTGGTCAGGGCCCTGAAAATATAGGTTCCAGGACGGCTGAAGTCAGGAGAACTGACTTGCTGTTATCCTGTATGCACCCAACAAACTGGGTGCTCTTGCTTTTAAGCAGACTTTTGCTAGTTGGATGTGTAATACAATTCAGCTTGCACATTCTGTGGCAGGCCTGCCACAGCCAAAATATGTAAATGCCCATTCCACAAGGAAGGTGGGCTCATCTTGGGCGGCTGCCCGAGGGGTCTCGGCTTTACAACTTTGCCGAGCGGCTATTTAATCAGGGGCAAACACGTTTGTAAAATCCTACAAATTTGATACCCTGGCTAAGGAGGACCTGGAGTTCTCTCATTCGGTGCTGCAGAGTCATCCGCACTGTCCCGCCCGTTTGGGAGCTTTGGTATAATCCCCATGGTCCTTTCAGGAACCCCAGCATCCACTAGGACGATAGAGAAAATAAGAATTTACTTACCGATAATTCTATTTCTCGGAGTCCGTAGTGGATGCTGGGCGCCCATCCCAAGTGCGGATTATCTGCATTACTTGTACATAGTTACAAAAATCGGGTTATTATTGTTGTGAGCCATCTTTTCAGAGGCGCCGCTGTTATCATACTGTTAACTGGGTTCAGATCACAGGTTGTACAGTGTGATTGGTGTGGCTGGTATGAGTCTTACCCGGGATTCATAAATCCTTCCTTATTGTGTACGCTCGTCCGGGCACAGTACCTAACTGAGGCTTGGAGGAGGGTCATAGGGGGAGGAGCCAGTGCACACCACCTGATCCTAAAGCTTTACTTTTTGTGCCCTGTCTCCTGCGGAGCCGCTATCCCCCCATGGTCCTTTCAGGAACCCCAGCATCCACTACGGACTCCGAGAAATAGAATTATCGGTAAGTAAATTCTTATTTTCTGATAATACCCCAGGTACCACAAAAAAAGGGTATTATGTTTGGTGAGAAAAAACTACCTGTAGTTTTTCCTGAATCTGAGGAATTAAATGAGGTGTGTGAGGAAGCGTGGACTTCCCCCGATAAGAAATTGATAATTTCTAAACGGTTATTGGCAGCGTACCCTTTCCCGCCAGAGGATAGGTCACGTTGGGAAACACCCCCTAGGGTAGATAAGGCGCTGACACGCTTATCAAAAAAGGTGGCACTACCGTCTCCGGATACGGCCGCCTTAAAGGAACCTACTGATAGAAAGCAGGAAACTACCCTTAAAGCTATATACACACACACGGGCATTATATTGAGACCAGCTATTGCATCAGCATGGATGTGCAGTGCTGCAGCTGCGTGGTCAGATTCCCTGTCGGATAATATTGATACTATGGATAGGGACAATATTTTGCTGACGATAGAGCATATAAAAGACGCCGTCTTATACATGCGTGATGCACAGAGGGATATTTGCCGGCTGGCATCAAAGATAAGCGCTATGTCCATTGCCGCCAGAAGGGGGTTATGGACTCGGCAATGGTCAGGCGATGCCGACTCGAAACGGCACATGGAAGTTTTGCCCTATAAGGGGGTGGAACTGTTTGGGGAGGGTCTTTCGGACCTCGTTTCCACAGCTACTGCTGGGAAATCGACCTTTTTGCCACAGGCTACCCCACAGCAAAAGAAAGCACCGTATTATCAGGTACAGTCCTTTCGGCCCCAGAAAAGCAAGAGGGCTAGAGGCTCATCCTTTCTGCCGAGAGGCAAAGGTAGAGGAAAAAAGCTGCAGCACACAGCTAGTTCCCAAGAGCAGAAGTCCTCCCCTGCGTCCGGTAAGTCCACAGCATGACGCTGGGGCTGCTCAGGCGGACCCGGGTACGGTGGGGGCCCGTCTCAGAAATTTCAGCGCACAGTGGGCTCTCTCACAGGTGGATCCCTGGGTCCTTCAAGTAGTATCTCAGGGGTACAGGCTGGAATTCGAGACGTCTCCCCCCCGCCGTTTCCTAAAATCTGCCTTACCGGCAACTCCCTATGCCAGGGAGGCAGTGTTGGTGGCTATTCAAAAACTGTATTCACAGCAAGTGATTATCAAGGTACCCCTCCTTCAGCAAGGAAAGGGGTACTATCCCACAATGTTTGTGGTACCGAAACCGGACGGTTCGGTGAGACCCATCTTAAATTTAAAATCCTTGAACACTTATATCAAAAGGTTCAAGTTCAAGATGGAATCGCTCAGGGCGGTTATTGCGAGCCTGGACGAGGGGGATTACATGGTCTCCCTGGACATCAAGGATGCGTACCTGCATGTCCCCATTTACCCTCCTCACCAGGAGTACCTCAAATTTGTGGTACAGGACTGTCACTATCAGTTCCAGACGCTGCCGTTTTCCACGGCACCGAGGGTCTTTACCAAGGTAATGGCCGAAATGATGATACCCTTCGCAAGAAGGGAGTTTTAATTATCCCGTACTTGGACGATCTCCTGATAAAGGCAAGGTCCAAGGAACAGTTGGTAGTGGGGGTAGCACTTTCTCGGGAAGTGCTACAACAGCACGGCTGGATTCTCAATATTCCAAAGTCACAGCTGGTCCCGACGACACGTCTTCTGTTCCTGGGAATGATTCTGGACACAGACCAGAAAAAAGTGTTTCTTCCAGTGGAAAAAGCCGAGGAGTTGTCATCTCTGGTCAGAGACCTCCTAAAACCGGGACAGGTGTCTGTACATCAATGCACACGAGTCCTGGGAAAATGGTAGCTTCGTACGAAGCAATTCCATTTGGAAGGTTTCACGCAAGGACTTTCCAGTGGGACCTGTTGGACAAATGGTCCGGGTCCCATCTCCAGATGCAACAGCGGATAACCCTGTCGGCAAGGACCAGGGTGTCGCTGCTGTGGTGGCTGCAGAGGGCTCATCTACTAGAGGGCCGCAGATTCGGAATACAGGACTGGGTCCTGGTGACCACGGATGCCAGCCTTCGGGGCTGGGGTGCAGTCACACAGGGAAGAAATTTCCAAGGACTGTGGTCAAATCAGGAGATTTCGCTTCACATAAATATTCTGGAGCTAAGGGCCATTTACAATGCCCTAAGCCAAGCAAGGCCCCTGCTTCAGAACCAGCCGGTACTGATCCAATCAGACAACATCACGGCGGTCGCGCATGTAAACAGACAGGCACAAGAAGCAGGAGGGCAATGGCAGAAGCCACAAGGATTCTCCGATGGGCGGAAAATCATGTGTTAGCACTGACAGCAGTGTTCATTCCGGGAGTGGACAACTGGGAAGCAGACTTCCTCAGCAGGCACGACCTCCACCCGGGAGAATGGGGACTTCATCCAGAAGTCTTCCAAATGCTGGTAAACCGCTGGGAAAGACCACAGGTGGACATGATGGCGTCCCGCCTCAAAAAAAAAAAAGATATTGCGCCAGGTCAAGGGACCCTCAGGCGATCGCTGTGGACGCTCTAGTAACACCGTGGGTGTACCAGTCGGTTTATGTGTTTCCTCCTCTGCCTCTCATTCCCAAGGTACTGAGAATAATACGAAGGCGAGGAGTGAAAACTATACTCGTGGTTCCGGATTGGCCAAGAAGAGCTTGGTACCCGGAACTTCAAGAGATGCTTTCAGAGGACCCTTGGCCTCTGCCGCTCAGACAGGACCTGCTGCAGCAGGGGCCCTGTCTGTTCCAAGACTTACCGCGGCTACGTTTGACGGCATGGCGGTTGAACACCGGATCCTGAAGGAAAAGGGCATTCCGGAGGAAGTCATCCCTACCCTGATCAAAGCCAGGAAGGATGTCACCGCAAAACATTATCACCGCATTTGGCGGAAATATGTTGCTTGGTGTGAGGCCAGGAAGGCCCCAACGGAGGAATTTCAACTGGGTCGATTCCTGCATTTCCTGCAAGCAGGGGTGACGTTGGGCCTCAAATTGGGGTCCATTAAGGTCCAGATTTCGGCCCTGTCGATTTTCTTCCAGAAAGAACTGGCTTCACTGCCTGAAGTTCAGACTTTTGTCAAAGGAGTTCTGCATATTCAACCTCCTTTTGTGCCCCCAGTGGCACCTTGGGATCTCAATGTGGTTTTGGAGTTCCTGAAATCACATTGGTTTGAACCACTTAAGACTGTGGATTTGAAATATCTCACGTGGAAAGTGGTCATGCTGTTGGCCCTGGCTTCGGCCAGGCGTGTATCAGAATTGGCGGCTTTGTCCTATAAAAGCCCTTATCTGATTTTCCATATGGATAGGGCAGAGTTGAGGACTCGTCCTCAGTTTCTCCCGAAGGTGGTATCAGCGTTTCACTTGAACCAGCCTATTGTGGTGCCTGCGGCTACTAGGGACTTGGAGGATTCCAAGTTACTGGACGTAGTCAGGGCCCTGAAAATTTATGTTTCCAGGACGGCTGGAGTCAGGAAAACTGACTCGCTGTTTATCCTGTATGCACCCAACAAACTGGGTGCTCCTGCTTCTAAGCAGACTATCGCGCACTGGATTTGTAGCACTATTCAGCTGGCGCATTCTGCGGTGGGACTACCGCAGCCTAAATCTGTAAAAGCCCATTCCACAAGGAAGGTGGGCTCATCTTGGGCGGCTGCCCGAGGGGTCTCGGCTTTACAACTTTGCCGAGCTGCTACTTGGTCAGGGGCAAACACGTTTGCAAAATTCTATAAATTTGATACCCTGGCTGAGGAGGACCTGGAGTTCTCTCATTCGGTGCTGCAGAGTCATCCGCACTCTCCCGCCCGTTTGGGAGCTTTGGTATAATCCCCATGGTCCTTACGGAGTTCCCAGCATCCACTAGGACGTCAGAGAAAATAAGAATTTACTCACCGGTAATTCTATTTCTCGTAGTCCGTAGTGGATGCTGGGCGCCCATCCCAAGTGCGGATTGTCTGCAATACTTGTAAATAGTTATTGTTACACAAATCGGGTTGTTATTGCGAGCCATCTGTTCAGAGGCTCCTTTTGTTATCATACTGTTAACCGGGGTTCCTATCACGAGTTATACGGTGTGATTGGTGTGGCTGGTATGAGTCTTACCCGGGATTCAAAATCCTTCCTTATTGTGTCAGCACTTCCGGGCACAGTGTCCTAACTGAGGCTTGGAGGAGGGTCATAGAGGGAGGAGCCAGTGCACACCAGATAGTCCTAATTCTTTCTTTAGATGTGCCCAGTCTCCTGCGGAGCCGTCTATTCCCCATGGTCCTTACGGAGTTCCCAGCATCCACTACGGACTACGAGAAATAGAATTACCGGTGAGTAAATTCTTATTTTTTATATGCATCGATTAAACTTTAAAAAAAATATCTGTATTACACCAGTAACAACACCCTGTTTCTTGCCAAATAAATAAGGTTTTGCTTAAACGGACACACAAAATAATACTATATGCCTGATAATAAACAAATAGAATAACAAGACCTAGTGACTTCATTACAATGTAATTCTTTTACACTGTAAACCCAACCTACGGGTAGGGTTCGATATGCCGGGGGTCAGAATACCGACCGCGGCATCCCAATGGTGAGATTCACTGACTGGGGCAAGGTAAATATACTTACCTTTCTGCAATGCCCCCTTACCATAACCCTCCCTTCCCAGAGCCTAACCCTAACCCTCCCTGGGGGTGCCTAATCTAACCACCCCTCCTTGTATCCTACCCTAACCCTCCCCACGCAGCCTACATCTATCTGCCCCCTCCCACCTTATCTCTCCAACGGCCCGGCAATCACTTGTTCGAGATCCCAGCTGTCGGGATGCTGGCATTGGTATTTCGACAGTTGAGATCCTGACCGGATCCCAATACTACAACTACCTAGCACATGACCAAGAGGCATCTTCATAATGCAATTCTACTGCACTCTATACAGCCAGAGGTCACTACAGCTACCCAACATGACATGTCCAATGGGCATCCTCATAATGTTATTCCGTTACACTCTATACAGCTGTAGGACACTGAACCTACCCAACATAACCTGACCGAGGGCCATCACTACAATGCAATTCTTTTACACTATACCATAAAAAAATACTGCAGCTACTGTACTTAACATGACATGATTAACAGGCACTGCATCTAGCCAACATGGCCTCAACAGTGAGCATCTTCATAATACATTTCTTTCTCTGACGTCCTAGTGGATGCTGGGACTCCGTAAGGACCATGGGGAATAGCGGCTCAGCAGGAGACAGGGCACAAAATAAAAGCTTAAGGATCAGGTGGTGTGCACTGGCTCCTCCCCCTATGACCCCCCTCCAAGCCTCAGTTAGATTTTTGTGCCCGGCCGAGAAGGGTGCAATCTAGGTGGCTCTCCTGAGCTGCTTAGAATAAAAGTTTAGTTTAGGATTTTTTATTTTCAGTGAGTCCTGCTGGCAACAGGCTCACTGCATCGTGGGACTAAGGGGAGAAGAAACGGACTCACCTGAGTGCAGAGTGGATCGGGTTTCTTAGGCTACTGGACATTAGCTCCAGAGGGACGATCACAGGTTCAGCCTGGATGGGTCACCGGAGCCGCGCCGCCGTCCCCCTTACAGAGCCAGAAGAGACGAAGAGGTCCTTTGAAATCGGCGGCAGAAGACGATCCTGTCTTCAGACTAAGGTAGCGCACAGCACCGCAGCTGTGCGCCATTGCTCTCAGCACACTTCACACTCCGGTCACTGAGGGTGCAGGGCGCTGGGGGGGGAGCGCCCTGAGACGCAATATTACAGTATATACCTTAGGTGGCTAAAAAGAATACATCACATATAGCTCCTGGGCTATATGGATGTATTTTACCCCTGCCATTTTACACAGAAAAAGCGGGAGATAAGGACGTCGTGAAGGGGCGGAGCCTATCTCCTCAGCACACAAGCGCCATTTTCCCTCACAGCTCCGCTGGAAGGACGGCTCCCTGACTCTCCCCTGCAGTCCTGCTTCAGAATCAGGGTAAAAAAGAGAAGGGGGGGCACGTTTGGCAGCAAATAAATATATTAACAGCAGCTATAAGGGAGTAACACTTATATAAGGTTATCCCTGTATATATATATAGCGCTGGGTGTGTGCTGGCAGACTCTCCCTCTGTCTCTCCAAAGGGCTAAGTGGGGTCCTGTCCTCTATCAGAGCATTCCCGGTGTGTGTGCTGTGTGTCGGTACGCGTGTGTCGACATGTATGAGGAGGAAAATGATGTGGAGGCGGAGCAGTTGCCTGTGTTGGTGATGTCACCCCCTAGGGAGTCGACACCTGACTGGATGATTGTATTTAAACAATTAAGTGATAATGTCAGCAATTTGCAAAAAACTGTTGACGACATGAGACAGCCGGCAAATCAATTAGTGCCTGTCCAGGCGTCTCAGACACCGTCAGGGGCGCTAAAACGCCCGTTACCTCAGTGGGTCGACACAGACCCTGACACAGATACTGAGTCTAGTGTCGACGGTGACGAGACAAACGTAATGTCCAGTAGGGCCACACGTTACATGATCACGGCAATGAAAGAGGCATTGAACCTTTCTGACACTACAAGTACCACAAAGAAGGGTATTATGTGGGGTGAGAAAAAACTACCAATAGTTTTTCCTGAGTCAGAGGAAATAAATGAGGTGTGTGAAAAAGCGTGGGTTTCCCCCGATAAAAAACAGCTAATTTCTAAAAAATTATTAGCATTATATCCTTTCCCGCCAGAGGTTAGGGCGCGTTGGGAAACACCCCCTAGGGTAGATAAGGCGCTCACACGTTTATCTAAACAAGTAGCGTTACCGTCTCCTGATACGGCCACCCTCAAAGAACCAGCTGATAGAAGGCTGGAAAATATCCTAAAAAGTATATACACACATACTGGTGTTATACTGCGACCAGCAATCGCCTCAGCCTGGATGTGCAGTGCTGGAGTCGCATGGTCGGATTCCCTGACTGAGAATATTGATACCCTGGATAGGGACAATATTTTGTTAACTATAGAACATTTAAAGGATGCATTACTATATATGCGTGATGCACAGAGGGATATTTGCACCCTGGCATCAAGAGTAAGTGCTATGTCCATCTCTGCCAGAAGAGCGTTATGGACGCGACAGTGGTCAGGGGATGCGGATTCCAAACGGCACATGGAAGTATTGCCGTATAAAGGGGAGGAGTTATTTGGGGCTGGTCTATCGGACCTGGTGGCCACGGCAACGGCTGGAAAATCCACCTTTTTACCCCAGGTCACTCCACATCAGCAGAAAAAGACACCGTCTTTTCAAACTCAGTCCTTTCGTTCCCATAAGTACAAGCGAGCAAAAGGCCACTCTTTTCTGCCCCGGGGCAGAGGAAGAGGAAAAAGACTGCACCATGCAGCCGCTTCCCAGGAGCAGAAGCCCTCCCCTGCTTCTGCCAAGTCTTCAGCATGACGCTGGGGCTTTACAAGCAGACTCAGATATGGTGGGGGCCCGTCTCAAGAATTTCAACGCGCAGTGGGCTCACTCGCAAGTGGATCCCTGGATTCTACAGGTAGTATCGCAGGGGTACAAACTGGAATTCGAGGCGTTTCCCCCTCGTCGGTTCCTGAAGTCTGCTTTACCAAAGTCTCCCTCCGACAGGGAGGCAGTTTTGGAAGCCATTCACAAGCTGTATTCCCAGCAGGTGATAATCAAGGTACCCCTCCTGCAACAAGGAAAGGGGTATTATTCCACGCTGTTTGTGGTACCGAAGCCGGACGGCTCGGTGAGACCAATTTTAAATCTGAAATCCTTGAACACTTACATAAAAAGGTTCAAATTCAAGATGGAGTCACTCAGAGCAGTGATAGCGAACCTGGAAGAAGGGGACTATATGGTGTCTCTGGACATCAAAGATGCTTATCTCCACGTCCCAATATACCCTTCTCACCAAGGGTACCTCAGGTTTGTAGTACAAAACTGTCATTATCAGTTTCAGACGCTGCCGTTTGGATTGTCCACGGCACCTCGGGTCTTTACCAAGGTAATGGCCGAAATGATGATTCTTCTACGAAGAAAAGGCATTTTAATTATCCCTTACTTGGACGATCTCCTGATAAGGGCAAGATCCAGGGAACAGTTAGAAGTCGGAGTAGCACTATCTCAGGTAGTGTTACGTCAGCACGGGTGGATTCTAAATATTCCAAAATCGCAGCTGATTCCAACGACACGTCTACTGTTCCTAGGAATGATTCTGGACACAGTCCAGAAGAAGGTGTTTCTCCCGGAGGAGAAGGCCAGGGAGTTATCCGAGCTAGTCAGGAACCTCCTAAAACCAGGCCAGGTCTCAGTGCATCAGTGCACGAGGGTCCTGGGAAAAATGGTGGCTTCTTACGAAGCGATTCCATTCGGAAGATTCCATGCAAGAACATTTCAGTGGGATCTACTGGACAAATGGTCCGGATCGCATCTGCAGATGCATCAGCGGATAACCCTGTCGCCAAGGACAAGGGTGTCTCTCCTGTGGTGGCTGCAGAGTGCTCATCTACTAGAGGGCCGCAGATTTGGCATTCAGGATTGGATCCTGGTAACCACGGATGCCAGCCTGAGAGGCTGGGGAGCAGTCACACAGGGAAGGAATTTCCAGGGCCTGTGGTCAAGCATGGAAACATCTCTTCATATAAACATTCTGGAACTAAGGGCCATTTACAATGCCCTAAGTCAAGCAAAACCTCTGCTTCAGGGTCAGGCGGTGTTGATCCAATCGGACAACATCACGTCAGTCGCCCACGTAAACAGACAGGGCGGCACGAGAAGCAGGAGGGCAATGACAGAAGCTGCAAGGATTCTTCGCTGGGCGGAAAATCATGTGATAGCACTGTCAGCAGTTTTCATTCCGGGAGTGGACAACTGGGAAGCAGACTTCCTCAGCAGACACGACCTTCACCCGGGAGAGTGGGGACTTCACCCAGAAGTCTTCCACCTGATTGTAAACCGTTGGGAAAAACCAAAGGTGGACATGATGGCGTCACGTCTAAACAAAAAACTGGACAGATATTGCGCCAGGTCAAGGGACCCTCAGGCAATAGCAGTGGACGCTCTGGTAACGCCGTGGGTGTACCAGTCAGTGTATGTGTTCCCTCCTCTGCCTCTCATACCAAAAGTACTGAGAATCATAAGAAGGAGAGGAGTAAGAACTATACTCGTGGTCCCGGATTGGCCAAGAAGGACTTGGTACCCGGAACTTCAAGAGATGCTCACGGACGTACCGTGGCCTCTACCTCTAAGAAAGGACCTGCTACTGCAGGGGCCTTGTCTGTTCCAAGACTTACCGCGGCTGCGTTTGACGGCATGGCGGTTGAACGCCGGATCCTGAGGGAAAAAGGCATTCCAGAAGAAGTCATTCCTACTCTGGTCAAAGCCAGGAAGGACGTAACCGCAAAACATTATCACCGCATTTGGCGTAAATATGTTGCGTGGTGTGAGGCCAAGAGGGCCCCTACAGAGGAATTTCAACTGGGTCGTTTCCTTCATTTCCTGCAAACAGGACTGTCTATGGGCCTAAAATTAGGGTCCATTAAGGTTCAAATTTCGGCCCTGTCGATTTTCTTCCAGAAAGAACTGGCTTCAGTACCTGAAGTTCAGACATTTGTAAAAGGGGTGCTGCACATACAGCCTCCTTTTGTGCCTCCAGTGGCACCTTGGGATCTCAACGTGGTGTTGAGTTTTCTAAAGTCACATTGGTTTGAACCACTTTCCACTGTGGACTTGAAATATCTCACATGGAAGGTGTCGATGCTGTTAGCCTTGGCTTCAGCCAGGCGTGTGTCAGAATTGGCGGCTTTATCATATAAAAGCCCTTACTTAATTTTTCATTCTGACAGGGCGGAATTGAGGACTCGTCCTCAATTTCTACCTAAGGTGGTTTCTGCATTTCACATGAACCAACCTATTGTGGTACCTGCGGCTACCAGGGACTTAGAGGACTCTAAGTTGCTTGACGTTGTCAGGGCCTTAAAAATATATGTTTCCAGGACGGCTGGAGTCAGAAAATCTGACTCGCTGTTTATCCTGTATGCACCCAACAAGCTGGGTGCCATTGCTTCTAAGCAGACGATTGCTCGTTGGATTTGTAGTACAATTCAGCTTGCACATTCTGTGGCAGGCCTGCCACAGCCAAAATCAATAAAAGCCCATTCCACAAGGAAAGTGGGCTCATCTTGGGCGGCTGCCCGAGGGGTCTCGGCTTTACAACTTTGCCGAGCAGCTACTTGGTCAGGGGCAAACACGTTTGCTAAATTCTACAAATTTGATACCCTGGCTGAGGAGGACCTGGAGTTCTCTCATTCGGTGCTGCAGAGTCATCCGCACTCTCCCGCCCGTTTGGGAGCTTTGGTATAATCCCCATGGTCCTTACGGAGTCCCAGCATCCACTAGGACGTCAGAGAAAATAAGATTTTACTTACCGATAAATCTATTTCTCGTAGTCCGTAGTGGATGCTGGGCGCCCATCCCTAGTGCGGATTGTCTGCAATACTTGTATATAGTTATTGTTACAAAAATTCGGGTTATTATTGTTGTGAGCCATCTTTTCAGAGGCTCCCTTGCGTTTATCATACTGTTAACTGGGTTCAGATCACAAGTTGTACGGTGTGATTGGTGTGGCTGGTATGAGTCTTACCCGGGATTCAATATCCTTCCTTATTATGTACGCTCGTCCGGGCACAGTGTCCTAACTGAGGCTTGGAGGAGGGTCATAGGGGGAGGAGCCAGTGCACACCACCTGATCCTTAAGCTTTTATTTTGTGCCCTGTCTCCTGCGGAGCCGCTATTCCCCATGGTCCTTACGGAGTCCCAGCATCCACTACGGACTACGAGAAATAGATTTATCGGTAAGTAAAATCTTATTATTGAAGTCCAATAGGCAACCAAAGCAGTACTGAGTAGTTGTTTAATAGTAATGTTACATACCGTATATACAGAACTGGGTATAATAATTTACATGACTGGCTTTCAAAAACCAGATTTCTCTGGAAATAGGTGATATACAGCAACTGCAGTAAATACTGATTGTTTGTCACCATTTTGTCCCCCCCCCCATTTTGTGGGAAAGAGTCCTGGTCTTGTCTCCCTCTTATCCGGGGAAAAAAACACACCTAAAACATTGTTTTTTGTTTGTTCGATTGGTCTACTAAATAATTCACAGACAAATTATTGGCTGCCTTAGAGAAATATTGATTTCAGGTTTTGTCTGGATATATAGAAAGGGAAATAATGGTTTGTGTTCCAAGTATGTGTATTAGACAGATGACTGAACCAGTGAGCTTCTGAGGAGAACGTCCAAGATAATTGCACAGGACAGTTTAATGTAACAATCCCTACAGACTACAAATCTGGTAATTGAGGACGAATTGGGGCTGGCATCAGACTTTAGACTTTAGGGATTATGTAGAGTTACCAGCAAACAACTTGCTGCTGGAACGGGTGGTCTTCTGTATGCCGAATGTCGGGATCCCGGCGCACAGTGTACCGGCACCGGAATCCCGACACCCAGCATACCGACAACTATTCTCCCTCGTGGGGGTCCACGACTCCCCTGGAGGGAGAATAAAATAGTGTGGCGCGCATAGCAAGGGGCTCCTTTGCGCTCGCCACGCTGTCGGTATGCCGGCGGTCGGGCTCCCGGCGCCGGTATGCTGGACGTCGAGAGCCCGAGTGCCGGCATACCGTACGACACCCGCTGGAACAAGCCATGTTGCAATTGCAGGGTTGCAAATGCATTTATTTCTCTGACGTCCTAGTGGATGCTGGGAACTCCGTAAGGACCATGGGGAATAGCGGCTCCGCAGGAGACTGGGCACAAAAGTAAAGCTTTAGGACTACCTGGTGTGCACTGGCTCCTCCCCCTATGACCCTCCTCCAAGCCTCAGTTAGATTTTTGTGCCCGGCCGAGAAGGGTGCACACTAGAGGCTCTCCTGAGCTTCTTAGTGAAAGTTTAGTTTTAGGTTTTTTATTTTCAGTGAGACCTGCTGGCAACAGGCTCACTGCATCGAGGGACTAAGGGGAGAAGAAGCGAACTCACCTGCGTGCAGAGTTGATTGGGCTTCTTAGGCTACTGGACACCATTAGCTCCAGAGGGGCCGAACACAGGCCCAGCCTCGGAGTCCGGTCCCAGAGCCGCGCCGCCGGCCCCCTTACAGAGCCAGAAGCAAGAAGAGGTCCGGAAAATCGGCGGCAGAAGACATCCTGTCTTCACCAAGGTAGCGCACAGCACTGCAGCTGTGCGCCATTGCTCCTCAGCACACTTCACACTTCGGTCACTGAGGGTGCAGGGCGCTAGGGGGGGGCGCCCTGAGCAGCAATAAAAACACCTTGGCTGGCGAAAATACATCACATATAGCCCCCAGGGCTATATGGATGAATTTTAACCCCTGCCAGATTCCACAGAAAAACGGGAGAAAAGGCCGCCGAGAAGGGGGCGGAGCCTATCTCCTCGGCACACTGGCGCCATTTTCTCTCACAGCTCCGTTGGAGGGAAGCTCCCTGGCTCTCCCCTGCAGTTACTACACTACAGAAAGGGGTTAAAAAAGAGAGGGGGGCACTAATTAGGCGCAGTATAACAATACAGCAGCTATAAGGGGAAAAACACTTATATAAGGTTATCCCTGTATATATATAGCGCTCTGGTGTGTGCTGGCATACTCTCCCTCTGTCTCCCCAAAGGGCTAGTGGGGTCCTGTCCTCTATCAGAGCATTCCCTGTGTGTGTGCTGTGTGTCGGTACGTTGTGTCGACATGTATGAGGAGGAAAATGATGTGGAGGCGGAGAAATTGCCTGTAACAGAGATGTCACCCCCTAGGGAGTCGACACCTGAGTGGATGAGCTTATGGAAGGAATATGTGACAGTGTCAGCTCTTTACAAAAGATTGATGACATGTGACAGCCGGCGACTCAGCCTGTGCCTGTCCAGGGGTCTCAAAAGCCATCAGGGGCTCTAAAACGCCCGTTACCGCAGATGGCAGATACAGACGCCGACACGGATACTGACTCCAGTGTCGACGATTATGAGACGAATGTGACTTCCAGTAGGGCCACACGTTACATGATTGAGGCTATGGAAAATGTTTTTACACATTTCTGATAATACCAGTACCACTAAAAAGGGTATTATGTTGGGTGAGAAAAAACTGCCTGTAGTTTTTCCTGCATCTGAGGAATTAAATGAAGTGTGTGATGATACGTGGGTTTCCCCCGATAAAAACTGTTAATTCCTAAAAAGTTATTAGCATCATACCCCTTCCCGCCAGAGGATAGGGCACGTTGGGAAACACCCCCTAGGGTGAATAAAGCGCTCACACGCTTGTCTAAACAGGTGGCACTACCGTCCCCGACTACGGCCGCCCTTAAGGAACCTGCTGACAGAAAGCAGTAAAATGTATATACACTCACACGGGTGTGATACTGCGACCAACAATCGCCTCAGCCTGGATGTGCAGTGCTGGGGTGGCTTGGTCGGATTCCCTGACTGACAATATTGATACCCTAGATAGGGACAGTATATTACTGACTATAGAGCATTTAAAAGATGCATTTCTATATATGCGTGATGCACAGAGGGATATTTGCCGACTGGCATCAAGAGTAAGTGCGCTGTCCATTTCTGCCAGAAGAGGGTTATGGACAAGACAGTGGTCAGGTGATGCTGATTCCAAAAGGCATATGGAAGTATCGCCTTATAAAAGGGAGGAGTTATTTGGGGTAGGTCTAACAGACCTGGTGGCCACGGCAACGGCTGGGAAATCCACATTTTTACCCCAGGTAGCCTCTCAACATAAGAAGACGCCGTATTATCAGGCGCAGTCCTTTGGGCCCCATAAGGGCAAGCGGGCAAAAGGCTCCTCATTTCTGCCCCGTGGCAGAGGGAGAGGAAAAAGGCTGCAGCAAACAGCCAGTTCCCAGGAACAGAAGCCCTCTCCCGTTTTCTGCCAAGTCCTCAGCATGACGCTGGGGCTTTACAAGCGGACTCAGGCACGGTGGGGGCCCGTCTCAAAAATTTCAGCGTGCAGTGGGCTCACTCACAGGTGGACCCCTGGATCCTTCAGATGGTATCTCAGGGGTACAAATTGGAATTCGAGACGTCTCCCCTTCGCCGTTTCCTAAAGTCTGCTTTACCGACGTCTCCCTCCGACAGGGAGGCGGTATGGGAAGCCATTCACAAGCTGTATTCCCAGCAGGTGATAATCAAGGTACCCCTCCTACAACAGGAAAAGGGGTATTATTCCACGCTGTTTGTGGTACCGAAGCCGGACGGCTCGGTGAGACCTAATTTAAATCTGAAATCCTTGAACACTTACATACAAAGGTTCAAATTCAAGATGGAGTCACTCAGAGCGGTGATTGCAAACCTGGAAGAAGGGGATTATATGGTGTCTCTGGACATCAAGGATGCTTATCTCCATGTCCCAATTTACCCTTCCCACCAAGGGTACCTCAGGTTTGTGGTACAGAACTGTCACTATCAGTTTCAGACGCTGCCGTTTGGTTTGTCCACGGCACCCCGGGTCTTTACCAAAGTAATGGCCGAAATGATGATACTCCTTCGAAGGAAGGGAGTTTTAATTATCCCTTACTTGGACGATCTCCGGATAAGGGCAAGATCCAGGGAACAGTTGGTAGTCGGGGTAGCACTATCTCAAGTAGTGTTGCGGCAGCACGGTTGGATTCTTAATATTCCAAAATCGCAGCTGATCCCGACGACACGTCTTCTATTCCTAAGGATGATCCTGGACACAGTCCAGAAAAAGGTGTTTCTCCAGGAGGAGAAAGCCAGGGAGTTATCCGAACTAGTCAGAAACCTCCTAAAACCAGGCCAAGTGTCAGTGCATCAGTGCACAAGGGTCCTGGGAAATAATGGTGGCTTCCTACGAAGCAATTCCATTCGGCAGATTCCACGCAAGACCTTTCCAGTGGGACCTGCTGGTAAAATGGTCCGGATCGCATCTTCAGATGCATCAGCGGATAACCCTGTCACCAAAGACAAGGGTGTCTCTTCTGTGGTGGTTGCAGAGTGCTCATCTTCTAGAGGGCGCAGATTCGGCATTCAGGACTGGGTCCTGGTGACCACGGATGCCAGCCTGCGAGGCTGGGGAGCAGTCACACAGGGAAAAAATTTCCAGGGCTTGTGGTCAAGCCTGGAGACATCACTTCACATAAATATCTTGGAGTTAAGGGCCATTTACAATGCCCTAAGCCAAGCAAGACCTCTGCTTTAAGGTCAGCCGGTGCTGATCTAGTCGAACAACGTCACGGCAGTCGCCCACGTAGACAGACAGGGCGGCACAAGAAGCAGGAGGGCAATGGCAGAAGCTGCAAGGATTTTTCGCTGGGCGGAAAATCATGTGATAGCATTGTCAGCAGTGTTCATTCCGGGAGTGAACAACTGGGAAACAGACTTCCTCAGCAGAAGTCTTCCACATGATTGTAAACCGTTGGGAAAAACCAAAGGTGGACATGATGGCGTCCCGCCTAAACAAAAAATTGGACAGGTATTGCGCCAGGTCAAGGGACCCTCAGGCAATAGCTGTGGACGCTCTGGTAACACCGTGGGTGTACCAGTCAGTGTATGTGTTCCCTCCTCTTCCTCTCTTACCAAAAGTACTGAGAATTAGAAGACGGAGGGGAGTAAGAACTATACTCGTGGCTCCGGATTGGCCAAGAAGGACTTGGTACCCGGAACTTCAAGAGATGCTCACGGAGGACCCGTGGCCTCTACCTCTAAGAAGGGACCTGCCCCATCAAGGACCCTGTCTATTCCAAGACTTACCGCGGCTGCGTTTGACGGCAGGGCGGTTGAACGCCGGATCCTGAAGGAAAAAGGCATTCCGGATGAAGTCATCCCTACCCTGATCAAAGCCAGGAAGGATGTAACCGCAAAGCATTATCACCGCATTTGGCGAAAATATGTTGCGTGGTGCGAGGCCAGTAAGGCCCCGATGGAGGAATTTCAACTAGGTCGATTCCTGCATTTCCTGCAAACAGGAGTGTCTATGGGCCTAAAATTGGGGTCCATTAAGGTTCAAATTTCGGCCCTGTCAATTTTCTTCCAGAAAGAACTAGCTTCAGTTCCTGAAGTTCAAACGTTTGTAAAAGGGGTACTGCATATACAGCCTCCTTTTTGTGCCTCCAGTGGCACCTTGGGATCTCAATGTAGTTTTGGGGTTCCTAAAGTCACAAATGGTTTGAACCACTTGAATCTGTGGAGTTAAAATATCTCACATGGAAAGTGGTCATGCTGTTGGCCCTGGCCTCAGCCAGGCGCGTGTCAGAATGGGCGGCTTTATCCTGTAAAAGCCCTTATCTGATCTTCCATTCAGACAGGGCGGAATTGAGGACTCGTCCTCATTTTCTCCCTAAGGTGGTTTCAGCGTTTCATCTGAACCAACCTATTGTGGTACCTGCGGCTACTAGTGACTTGGAGGACTCCAAGTTGTTGGACATAGTCAGGGCCCTGAAAATATATGTTTCCAGGACGGCTGGAGTCAGAAAATCTGACTCGCTGTTTATCCTGTATGCACCCAACAAGTTGGGTGCTCCTGCTTCTAAGCAGACTATTGCTCGTTGGATTTGTAATACAATTCAGCTTGCACATTCTGTGGCAGGCCTGCCACAGCCAAAATCTGTAAAAGCTCATTCCACAGGGAAGGTGGGCTCATCTTGGGCGGCTGCCCGAGGGGTCTCGGCTTTACAACTTTGCCGAGCAGCTACTTGGTCAGGGGCAAACACGTTTGCAAAATTCTACAAATTTGATACCCTGGCTGAGGAGGACCTGGAGTTCTCTCATTCGGTGCTGCAGAGTCATCCGCACTCTCCCGCCCGTTTGGGAGCTTTGGTATAATCCCCATGGTCCTTACGGAGTTCCCAGCATCCACTAGGACATCAGAGAAAATAAGAATTTACTTACCGATAATTCTATTTCTCGTAGTCCGTAGTGGATGCTGGGCGCCCATCCCAAGTGCGGATTGTCTGCAATACTTGTACATAGTTATTGTTAACTAAATCGGGTTATTGTTGTTGTGAGCCATCTATCCAGAGGCTCCTCTGTTATCATGCTGTTAACTGGGTTCAGATCACAGGTTGTACGGTGTGATTGGTGTGGCTGGTATGAGTCTTACCCGGGATTCATAAATCCTTCCTTATTGTGTACGCTCGTCCGGGCACAGTATCCTAACTGAGGCTTGGAGGAGGGTCATAGGGGGAGGAGCCAGTGCACACCAGGTAGTCCTAAAGCTTTACTTTTGTGCCCAGTCTCCTGCGGAGCCGCTATTCCCCATGGTCCTTACGGAGTTCCCAGCATCCACTACGGCCTACGAGAAATAGAATTATCGGTAAGTAAATTCTTATTTTTTTGCATGCACAAAAAATACCGTCTGCTATTGCTTGTAGCAAATAAATACTAGGCAGATGTGTCTTTAGCCTGTAATCTAGAATTAGGCTAGCACATGCCCTTCCCAACTATGGGGGTCATTCCGAGTTGATCGCTGGCTAGCTATTTTTTGCAGTGCTGCGATCAGATAGTCGCCGCCAATGGTGGAGTGTATTTTCGCTTTGCAAGTGTGCGAACGCTTGTGCAGCAGAGCGGTAGAAAAACAGTTTGTGCAGTTTCTGAGTAGGTCTGAATTTACTCAGCCGCAGCGATCACTTCAGCCTGTCCAGTAACGGAATTGACGTCAGACACCCGCCCTGCAAAGTGCAAACGCTTGGCCACGCCTGTGTTTTTCCAGCTACTCCCTGAAAACGGTCAGTTGGCACCCATAAACGCCTTCTTCCTGTCAATCTTCTTGCGATCGGCTGTGCGAATGGATTCTTTGTTAAATCCATCGGCCAGCACCGATCCGCTTTTTACCCGTACAACGCGCCGGTGCATGCGCGGTTTTGCCGAGTTTTGAACTGATCGCAGCGCTGAAAAAAAATAGCGTGCGATCAGGTCGAATGACCCCCTATAAGCACATTTTAGATCTGCCCCATCTGCAATGCAACATGGTTTTGCTATACATTTACTAAGTGGCGCATATCAAAGTTGCTGTATCTCAGTGGTTTTGGCTGCTGGATATAAAGGGGCAATAATATTACATACAAAGCCAGGCATCTTTTATATCTAATTTTTGTTGCCTCTTTAAATTCATACCCCTTTTGGTGTATCTATCATTCTTATTGTATATCATCCTTGCGTGTCTTGCAGTTCTGTTCTTCAGAAAATATTGTTTCTTAACACAACTGCGGAAATTCCTTAGTTGTGTACAGGCTTATTTAAAAGTGCAATTGTAATTACGCACACACAATGGAAGATGCACATCTAGTTCTAATTTGTAGATATGTGTTTGTCGCTTCTTACGTCTCAGCACTACGCAGGTCTTGGGGAGCTCTGAATAGAGGTTGAGATAAAGAGTAATTAAAAGTCATATACTGTACATATTGCAGACATAGGGGTATATGCAATTCCGGGCGAATTGCGGCTTTTTTTCGCCCGTTTTTAAATTCAACACAATTCGACCGTCGAATTCCGGCCGGCGGGTGCCGGAATTCGACATATTCAATAAAAAACGGATTCGACAGACCCGCTGTCGAAAAATGGACCAATTGACGGATAAGTGCATCCTGGATTCTACTTTTCCAACGGCGCAAAAATGGTTAAAAAACACAGAAAAAAATTGCGTGGGGTCTCCTAAGCATAACCAGCCTCGGGCTCTTTGAATATTGTTTTTTGCAGAAGAACTACAAGTCCCAGCAAGCCTCCCCCGCAAGCTGGTACTTGGAGAACCACAAATACCAGCATGCAGGGGTAAAACGGGCCCGCTGGTACCTGTAGTTCTTCTGCAAAAAAACAAACAAATAAAAACAGGACACGCACACCTTGAAAGTAAAACTTTTTTACATACATGCCGACACACACATACTTCAGTAACCGCGAGTAACCTCACCGCTGACCGCAAATCAGCCCCCCATTCGCAGCCCATGGATTGGGGGGGACAGCCTCTGGCTTCACCCCTGGCCCTTGGGTGGCTGGAGGGGGGGACCCCTTGATTTAAGGGGTCCCCACTCCTCCAGGGTACCCCGGCCAGGGGTGACTAGTTGGGGATTTAATGCCACGGCTGCAGGGACCGGTATAAAAGTGTCCCCCGGCTGTGGCATTATCTCTCCAGCTAGTGGAGCCCGGTACTGGTTTAAAAAATATGGGGGACCCCTACGCTTTTTGTCCCCCGTATTTTTTGCACCAGGACCGGACGCAGAGCCCGTGCTGGTTCTAAAAATACGGGGGATCCCCTGTCCATTTCCCCCCCGTATTTTTAAAACCAGGACCGGCTCTAAGAGCCCGAGGCTGGTTATGCTTAGGAGGGGGGGACCCCATTCATTTTTTTTTCGTGATTTTAACCCATTCCCACCCCTTCACACTGAAAACCATGCTCTCTCAATTTTAGTCAGTTAAAAAAAAAAATATTATTTAAAAAAATATATAAATAATAGTTGTAAATCCTAATAGACAAACCAAGTACCTAATCCCTTCTAATATAAATAGATATGCTATTAGCAATAAACAAAACACTAAAAAAAATTAAAACATGTTTTTTTTAATTAGATTCCGCCAGCAAAGTGAGGCGGAATGAAATTGACGAAATTACTGTCGAAAAGCACTGTTGTCGAATCAACATTCTTCAATTGAATATACTTTTGTCGAAAAGCCGCATTTTTACCATTGCAGACATGTCGAATTTGACAAAAGTCATTTTTTTTGTCGAAAAGTACTGTTCGACATGTTTTTTTTTGTCGAAAATGCCCCGTTTTTCGACTTTGCCGGCAATTCGACCGCAATTGCCTATACCCCATAAGCTGGTTTCTACAAGCTGGGAACCTGTGAGTTTCTTATCTTTAAATGTAATTTTTTTTTGTATTTCATGCATTGTAGTGCTTGTTGGACATGTTTTGTTCCAGTATACCGTTAATACCATCCATATGTGTATAATACCTGTCTACTCTATTTCTTTATTATAATAATAATATTATTATCATCATTATCATCGTCGTCGAGGTGTGAGTGGTTATGAAGCTGAATCATAAAATTGTTAGGGCTTTAACTCTAACTTTTGAAAACTAGTTTCAGGGAGATTATGGCAGGAAGTAGAATGCACCTTGCGGAGCGTACCATTGATGGAGCGTATCATGCTCTACCCAGAGGATGTGTTTAGATCCACCTATGACCATATCCTGCAGTGTCATCTCCCTCTGTACTCCCACTCTTCCTGCCTCCCCCCACAGCAGTGTCATCAGAGTCCCTACTCTTCTTGTCTCTACCTTCCTCTCCCCATAGCAGTGTCATCCTACTGTAAGGCTATACTTTTCATATCCCTGCCCCTCATAGCATTGTTGTCACCCCCCTGAGTCCCTACTCTTCTTGTCTCTCTTACCCCTTTCACATCGCACAAATAACCCGGTATCGACGCGGCATAATGCCGTGTCGACACGGGTCAGTGTGCGATGTGAAAGCACTTTCCAAGAATTAGCGGGTCGTCTGACCCGGTAATTCAACCTGGTATAAAAGAAGGATTATACCCGGGTTGAATACCGGGTCAGGTGCAGTGTGAATGGGAGCCGCGTCGATGCGACACTGCTCCCATTCACAGCATAGGGAGAGGCGGCGCAGGAGATGAGCTTATCTCCCAGCGCCGCCTCCACCCCCGCCCCTGCTGCTGCTGCGCCCCCCCCCACCCACCCCGCTGCTATGGCAACCGACCCGGTATATTGCCGGGTCGGAAAGCCAGCAAAGGAGCGCAAATGCCGGATCCCACCCGGTATGGACACGTTTCTCTTACCGGGTGGGATCCGGCATTTTCAATCTGAATGCGGTATCTGCCTCCCTCCACATCCAGCTCTTTTTTTTGTTTTGTGGCCGGTCCTGCAGCTGCTGCTAAGCAGTTCTGTCTGTGTCTGGCAGCACAGTCTCAGGCAGGAAGTGAAAGTTAACACATAAAGGGCCAGATGTACTAAGCCTGAAAAGTGATAAATATCACAGTGATAAAGTACCAGCCAATCGGCTCCTAACTGTCATTTTTCAAACACAGGGGCAGATGTATTAACCTAGAGAAGGCATAAGGAAGTGATAAACCAGTGATATGTGCAAGGTGATAAAGGCACCAGCCAATCAGCTCCAATATGTAAATTAACAGTTAGGATCTGATTGGCTGCTGCCTTTATCACCTTGCACATATCACTGGTTTATCACTTCCTTGTGCCCTCTCCTGGTTTATACATCTGCCTCACAGCCTTTAATATGGCAGTTAGGAGCCGATTGGCTGGTGCTTTATCACAGTGATATTTATCACTTTTCAGGCTTAGTACATCTCCCCCAAACTGTCTATTCTGAGCAGAGCACAGAGATTTTATTGAATTTAGAAGGGCAGAGGGAGACTGTACAGTGAAACGTGATTCTCCCGCGGTGGGGAGGGGGGCTAGGCAACTATGGAGTACAGTATATAGATGTTTCTCTGCTATTTCTGTAAAGGATTTCCTATATTCATAACCAAATCAGAAACACCCAGAGGAAGGAAATATATTCTGAAATGCGTTGGTGATTGGGGACTTTATGGTTTGAATATCTGCTAATGCTGACCAGTGGGTAAAATAACCATCTGACCAAACTTTTTCTGTCTCCCATTCTGTTGCGGAATTTAATGGTGAGAGGAATATGTTTATGGTTCCTTATGGAGAAGAGTGGAGCAAACCCTTTTTATGAATTTTGATTTTTTTTTTTTAAAGGAATTTTTAATCCATTTTTGGAGCTGTTTTGTACGAATAAATACATGTGTGGAGAAGAACCTGTCTGACTAGTGCTTAGCGTAGGTACCTTTTATAAAGCACATGTGCAGGGGGAACGGTGCACTGAAAGATACCTTTTGATGAACATAGGGACCAACCTATTGGTGAGTGTTACCCCAATGGGGATTCTATGGGTTCTGATGTGACAAGTGGGTGAAAATTTAAGATACCTTTTGAGAAACATCTCACTGAGATTAGGTGAGTCTAGGCTCCCACAATATCCCTATAGACGAAAAAGAGGTTATTTTCTGGTTTCCGATCAAGTTTCCTTGTTATTTTCTGATTTGGTTAATAATATAGGAAATCCTTTACAGAAGGAGCCAAGAGAACTTTCTATGGAGACTAAACCTAACAGCGCTTGTGGACCACTTTCAAATAGTCTTGTTTACATATTGCTGAGAATTGGTGTTCTTGTGAGTTTGTACCGAGCTGTAGTTGGGAGGCGAGAGTTACACTGTCATATATTTCTTGTCTTTATACTCTTAATTGCTGTTACGAGCACAAACACATTACATAAACAAGCTTCGAAAAATACTTCTTATAAACTGCTTAGTACAATTCTAACTTTGGCCTGGAGTAGCAGCAACCACAAGGGTCAATCCAATTAGGTGTGAGTTGGGTTTTGCGAACCATTCTCATGGCAAATGTGCATGGTGAATTGCATTTGCATTCCAATTCTAAACTCGCATGTTTTTTTCAGAGAAAATGTCACTCCCCCGACGGTGTGAAAAGGTAGGGAAAATCTTTATTTGAAGGTAAAAATGACGTGACTTGCTTCAGAACCCTTTGAACACACACCTAATGAATAATTAGGCATCTTGAACTTTTCACGTAGCTTAATTGGGCCAATAATTACATGTCAGTATTGGGGTTAAATAAAATAAACATCCTCAAATTACCCCCAAATCACCTTTTTTTTTTTTTTTTTTTTTTTGCATATTTCACTTATTTCGTTTGTAATAAATGAAATGTATTTGTTTTTTTTATAATTCTTTCTACTTCAAAACAAAGAAGCACAAATCAGCCATTTGACACCTTGTAAGAGCATCCGATACTTTCCTTACACCCACTAACAGCCTTCTATATGATTCTGCTAAGAAAGTTGTCACTTTTTCGGGGTGCTGGAAGGCCTCCCTACTTTTTGATGCACTTCACCAAGGTTGTAAAAAAAAAGTTGCACACCCTAGCGTTGAGTACTGTGAATTGGCATTTCTAATTGAATCTCTCTTTTTTTGGGTATGGGCATTTGTACGAAGTCTGCAAATTTCATGAAACAAACTCGCATTCACAAACTCGCACCTAATTGGATCGAGCCTGCGGATTTGCCTTAATTGTTGTCTGTGCTCTGAAACTTGGGGTGTGGTTTAGCCTTGATAATGTTTTTTGGAATCAGATGCATTTTAAAAATGGACACATTTGCTGTTCTTGAGTGGACCGTGGATGCGTCTTGATCTGAAAACGTGCGCTACTGTATATGTCCGAAGTACCAAGTAGTTGTGCTGGTTTCAGATCTCAAACAGAGACTAACATGAAGTGGGCTTTTCTGGCCTGCACAGTGCGATGGCTGTGTAGCTTGACTTCTGAGAGGCCGAAATTGGGTCATCTGTTTCAAACAGATCTTTTGCGCCGAAGGTAGGGCTGGCGCAAGTCCTGATTCTAAGAATGAATAAATTCAAAAACAAAAAACTGTGAGTGGTGCAACAGGGATGCGTTAAATATAACATAGAGCTTCATTAGCATAGCTTAGTCAAGTGGTTAAATAAAAAAAAAATTGAGGCATTGATAAAGCCACAATCTCGCTGCGCTCGCAACAAGTTCTGTTCCCACTCTATGGGTGTCGTGGACACCCACAAATGGGAATAGTCCCTGGTGGTTGGTCGGCCGGTCGACCAGCAGGATTTTGAGATGCCGGGATCCTGGCATCGGTATTGTCACATAAACGTATCCCCTTTAGTCCATAGGCTGGGCAAGAAGCAAATGTGGATCTGCTGCGTCTGACTTAGAATCACCCCTGTAATGGGGTGGGCTAGCCTTGCCAGTGATAGTCTGGATAGCTCAAAAATAAGTAAGATACCTGCCGTAATTGTTATGCGCACATATAGGAATAGGAAAACTCCTGCAAGAGCAGTTGTGACTCGTTCCATTCTGTACAGATATGTCCTTCTATACTGTTGCTACAGTTACCCCAAATAGCCCCTCTTGGTGCGCCAGGTAGCGGGCAACTTGGCCACGCCAAGTGACTTTTTCACTCAAAATGTACGTCTTACTCGCATGAATAAAACAACCGGACGTGACAAATCTGCATTGCTAGCGTACACAGACTACTGAGGCTTGCAGCATTTGTACATCCTGTGTGCGACTGAGTTCGAATCTGTGTAAAAAGGGCCCCGATATGAGTAGCTGCAGCTTCTCCACACGCCAAGTACCGCTTCAACTTCAACATTATATATGTGTGTAAAACCAATTCCTGTGCTGTTAAAGTCTCTGGCATGCTGTGAGCAGATTTTCATTGCAGATTTTCATTAAAGAAAAATAAGATGCGCTACTCTAGTCAGTCACGCTCGGCGTCTTGCTCCGTATAGCGTAAAGGCACTCCGTGTATGAGGACAACCAATCACTGTTGCTAGCTATAAAAGAACAAAAATATATTTGACCTAGCGGCAGTCGGTAATTTTAAATACCGGCTGCTTTTTAGAGGGTATACTCACCCCACTTGAATAAAAATATACACATAGGGGTATATTTACTAACATTCGTAATTCTCCCGATTTGGTGGGAGAATAATCACGAATGACATCGAAAGTGTAAAACTGCAACTTTTTGAATTTGTTACGACTAATTTACTAAGCTGCCGTATTCTGCATTTTCGGGTTTTCCGATGTCGATGTCATTCGTTTTTTTAGGCAGTGTTTTACGTGAGTGACTTGTAAAACACTGCCGACTTTAATACAATGAATCTCGGCCGGATCTGAGAGATCCGTGCTGGGCTTCATTGTGCACTTTGTTAAAAAAAAAAAAAAAAAGTTTAAATGTTAAAAAAAAATTGCGTGGGGTCCCCCCTCCTAAGGCAAACCAGCCTCGGGCTCTTTGAGCCGATCCTGGTTGCAGAAATATGGGGAAAAAATGGACAGGGGTTCCCCCATATTTAAGCAACCAGCATCGGGCTCTGCGCCTGGTCCTGGTTCCAAAAATACGGGGGACAAAAAGCGTAGGGGTCCTCCGTATTTTTAAAACCAGCACCGGGCTCCACTAGCTGGACAGATAATGCCACAGCCGGGGGTCACTTTTATACCGTGCCCTGCGGCCGTGGCATCAAATATCCAACTAGTCACCCCTGGCCGGGGTACCCTGGGGGAGTGGGGACCCCTTCAATCAAGGGGTCCCCCCCCCAGCCAACCAAGGGCCAGGGGTGAAGCCCGAGGCTGTCCCCCCCCATCCAATGGGCTGCGGATGGGGGGCTGATAGCCTTTTTGTAAAAGTGATTGATATTGTTTTTAGTAGCAGTACTACAAGGCTCAGCAAGCCTCCCCCGCATGCTGGTACTTGGAGAACCACAAGTACCAGCATGCGGCGGAAAAACGGGCCCGCTGGTACCTGTAGTAGTACTACTACTAAAAAAATACCCAAAAAAAGACAATACACACACACCTTGAAAGTAAAGTTTTATTACATCCATCCACACAAACATACATACATACTTACCTTATGTTCACACGAGGGTCGGTCCTCTTCTCCAGTAGAATCCATGGGGTACCTGTTGAATAAATTATACTCACCAGATCCAGGGTACCAGGCTCCTCGGATAATCCTTTTGTAATCCACGTACTTGATTAAAAAAATAAAACGGAGACCCGAGCCACGCACTGAAAGGGGACCCATGTTTTCACATGGGTCCCCTTTCCCCGAATGCCAGAAACCCACTCTGACTGATGTCTAAGTGGGTTTCTTCAGCCAATCAGGGAGCGCCACGTTGTAGCACCCTCCTGATCGGCTGTGTGCTCCTGTACTGTCTGACAGGCGGCACACGGCAGTGTTACAATGTAGCGCCTATGCGCTCCATTGTAACCAATGGTGGGAACTTTGTGGTCAGCGGTGAGGTCACTTTCGGTCAACCGCTGAGCAGAAAGTTCCCACCATTGGTTACAATGGAGCGCATAGGCGCTACATTGTAACACTGCCGTGTGCCGCCTGTCAGACAGTACAGGAGCACACAGCCGATCAGGAGGGTGCCACAACGTGGCGCTCCCTGATTGGCTGAAGAAACCCACTTAGACATCAGTCAGAGTGGGTTTCTGGCATTCGGGGAAAGGGGACCCATGTGAAAACATGGGTCCTTTTTCAGTGCGTGGCTCGGGTCTCCGTTTTATTTTTTTAATCAAGTACGTGGATTACAAAAGGATTATCCGAGGAGCCTGGTACCCTGGATCTGGTGAGTATAATTTATTCAACAGGTACCCCATGGATTCTACTGGAGAAGAGGACCGACCCTCGTGTGAACATAAGGTAAGTATGTATGTATGTATGTTTGTGTGGATGGATGTAATAAAACTTTACTTTCAAGGTGTGTGTGTGTATTGTCTTTTTTTGGGTATTTTTTTAGTAGTAGTACTACAGGTACCAGCGGGCCCATTTTTCCGCCGCATGCTGGTACTTGTGGTTCTCCAAGTACCAGCATGCGGGGGAGGCTTGCTGGGCCTTGTAGTACTGCTACTAAAAACAATATCAATCACTTTTACAAAAAGGCTATCAGCCCCCCATCCGCAGCCCATTGGATGGGGGGGACAGCCTCGGGCTTCACCCCTGGCCCTTGGGTGGCTGGGGGGGGGACCCCTTGATTGAAGGGGTCCCCACTCCCCCAGGGTACCCCGGCCAGGGGTGACTAGTTGGATATTTGATGCCACGGCCGCAGGGCACGGTATAAAAGTGACCCCCGGCTGTGGCATTATCTGTCCAGCTAGTGGAGCCCGGTGCTGGTTTTAAAAATACGGGGGACCCCTACGCTTTTTGTCCCCCGTATTTTTGGAACCAGGACCAGGCGCAGAGCCCGATGCTGGTTGCTTAAATATGGGGGAACCCCTGTCCATTTTTTTCCCATATTTCTGCAACCAGGATCGTCTCAAAGAGCCCGAGGCTGGTTATGCTTAGGAGGGGGGACCCCTCGCAATTTTTTTACAAAAAAATAACACTTTCCCACCCCTTCCCACTGACATACATGCACGGATCTCATGGATCCGTGCATGCCTATCCAATCACGGCTCAAAAAAGCAGGTCTGTTTTTTTTTAGCACTTTTTTACGAGTTGTATTTTTTCACGGCAGTGTTGTTTTTTTTTTATGCTTTGCACTTCTTAGTAAATGACCGAGATTCATATCTAAACAGCCGCGTTTTGACCGATGGTGTATTCATTCGTATTTTTATTCTTGGACTTGCAAAAAAATACGAATGGCCTCATCACTGCCGTGATTTCTGCTTAGTAAATTACCGAGATGACACTTTGAAGAAAAAACGGCATCTCGGTCAAAATCGGAACTTAGTAAATATACCCCATAGTCTACAGTTGTGGAGAGAAAAAAAAAGCGCTGGTATTTAAACAATTTAATAATTAGTATAATACATACATATTACATAAAAATAAAACAATGTCACAATGTATATAAAAAAATACACTTAAAAATGTATATTATATCACCGTCCGGCAAGTATAAAAAGTCACAAATAAAGGATCACTTTGAGTTAGCCCACTGAATGCAGTGTCACTTGTCGGGAATACGTGTTGTTTGTCTACATAATCAGCAGAAAAAGACCTTTTTCCTTTTTATGTATCCCCCTATCATCTTCATCATCATCATCACCATCCCCCTTACCTCACTATCACTTGGCCAGCTCTCTTCTCATGCTCTAGCTTCCACCGCACAACCTTTGCAACTTTTTTCTCACGGAAAGAGGGGACATAACATTCCCCTCCCTCTGAGCTAAGTTTCATTTGGAACCTCATATTATGCCACATATTAATGCCCCCAGTTACTATTATGCCGCACAGTAGTGCCCTCATTTTATATTAAGCCAAATAGTAGTGGCCCCAGGACATTATATTATACATGGTACATGTTCAGCTCACTTCACTGCCACATCGTCCGCTCCTCCAAGGGCAAAGATAATTGGGGAGTGCAGAGAAGGGAAAGGTGTCCCTGTGTGCTACGTCTTGTGAATCACTGAGTGACTCGCTGACATGGCTAGTTCATCGGAATACTGGCGTTACTGGTTATTATGCTGACAAGCATGAAAATGGCATAGACTTTCATATCTGGTGGCTATTTATACAGGATCACACCCATTCCCCATCTGTCTGTCAAGTAGTAGTTAAGTAAGCTTTCCAGTTCAATTGTGATACGAATTTGTTGGGCTTCTATATTTCCGGTTACCTAATGGTGATGAAATTGACCCATGATTAAAGTCCCCAGATTGAAGTGAGGCTGTAGTAGCTATGAAAGTGTCTTTGGTGAGTCTTGTGTTGCGAGTGTACAGAGTGAGCGCAATTTATTATGTCTAATAAGCAAGCTAATTGGTAATGGTTAGATTTTTTTTTAACCTTTAGCCACCTGACATATCATACATACCCTTGTTTTGGCCTTGCTGTAAATTATCCCATGGAGAAGTGGCATACTGACTGCCATAGCACATTTGGGCAGGATCAGTAGGCTTTACTGACGATCGGGATGCCGGTCGTCAATATACCTACAATGACATCCCGATCGTCAGTATGCCGGCAGCAGGGTAAGCACAAAGAGTCCCCTTGCGGGCTCGTTGGCTCGCTGCGCTTGCCACAAGTTCTATTCCCACTCTATGGGTGTGGTGGACACCCATGAGTGGGAATAGCCCGTTAGCTGGGATTCCGGCTGTCGGCATTGTCAGCGTTCGGGATCCCGGTGTCGGTATCCCGACTGCCGGCAATGTAACTGCATACCATCTGGGCATCTCACGTAATGAGCTCTTAGTGCAGTGCAGCCTCAGTGTGATCTGCTTTCTGCAGATTAAGCAGAGTTTATTACTGCGGTGAAGGTCATGAAATCTGTCTGTAGCTAGATTAGCTTTCCCCTACCTAGGAGAAATGCTCTATTATCCAGTGTTGTGCCTGTTGCACTAGGTTGTGCTTTTGCTCAACCTTGCTTTCTCTAACGTCCTAAGTGGATGCTGGGGACTCCGTAAGGACCATGGGGATTAGCGGCTCCGCAGGAGACTGGGCACAACTAAAGAAAGCTTTAGGACTACCTGGTGTGCACTGTCTCCTCCCACTAAGACCCTCCTCCAGACCTCAGTTAGATTCTTGTGCCCGGCTGAGCTGGATGCACACTAGGGGCTCTCCTGAGCTCCTAGAGAGAAAGTATATTTAGGTTTTTTATTTTACAGTGAGATCTGCTGGCAACAGACTCACTGCAGCGAGGGACTAAGGGGAGAAGAAGCGAACCTACCTAACAGGTGGTAGTTTGGGCTTCTTAGGCTACTGGACACCATTAGCTCCAGAGGGATCGACCGCAGGACCCGACCTTGGTGTTCGTTCCCGGAGCCGCGCCGCCGTCCCCCTTACAGAGCCAGAAGCAAGAAAAGGTCCGGAAAATCGGCGGCAGAAGACTTCGGTCTTCACCAAGGTAGCGCACAGCACTGCAGCTGTGCGCCATTGCTCCTCATGTACACCTCACACTCCGGTCACTGATGGGTGCAGGGCGCTGGGGGGGGGGGGGGCGCCCTGAGGGCAATATATGACTCCTTGGCTGGCAAATCTGCATCATATATAGTCCTAGAGGCTATATAGATGTAAAATTACCCCTGCCAGTATTCCAGAAAAAGCGGGAGAAAGTCAGCCGAAAAAGGGGCGGGGCCATCTCCCTCAGCACACTGGCGCCATTTTTTCTTCACAGTGCAGCTGGAAGACAGCTCCCCAGGCTCTCCCCTGTAGTTTTCAGGCTCAAAGGGTTAAAAAGAGAGGGGGGGCACTAAATTTAGGCGCAATATATGTATACAAGCAGCTATTGGGGGAAAAATCACTCAGTTATAGTGTTAATCCCTGCATTATATAGCGCTCTGGTGTGTGCTGGCATACTCTCTCTCTGTCCCCCCAAAGGACTTAGTGGGGTCCTGTCCTCAGTCAGAGCATTCCCTGTGTGTGTGCGGTGTGTCGGTACGGCTGTGTCGACATGTTGGATGAGGAAGGTTACGTGGAGGCGGAGCAGAGGCCGATAAATGGGATGTCGCCCCCTGTGGGGCCGACACCAGAGTGGATGGATAGGTGGAAGGTATTAACCGACAATGTCAACTCCTTACATAAAAGGCTGGATGACGTAGCAGCTGTGGGACAGCCGGCTTCTCAGCCCGCGCCTGCCCAGGCGTCTCAAAGGCCATCAGGGGCTCAAAAAAACGCCCGTTACCTCAGATGGCAGACACAGATGTCGACACGGAGTCTGACTCCAGTGTCGACGAGGTTGAGACATATACACAATCCACTAGGAACATCCGTTACATGATCTCGGCAATGAAAAATGTGTTACGCATTTCTGACATGAACCCAAGTACCACATAAAAGGGGTTTTATTTTTGGGGAGAAAAAGCAGCCAGTGTTTTGTTCCCCCATCAGATGAATGAATGAAGTGTGTAAAGAAGCGTGGGTTCCCCCGATAAGAAACTGGTAATTTCTAAACAGTTACTGATGGCATACCCTTTCCCGCCAGAGGATAGGTCACGCTGGGAGATATCCCCTAGGGTGGATAAGGCGCTCACACGTTTGTCAAAAAAGGTGGCACTGCCGTCTTAGGATACGGCCACCTTGAAGGAGCCTGCTGATAAAAAGCAGGAGGCTATCCTGAAGTCTGTATATACACACACTCAGGTTCTATACTGAGACCTGCAATTACCTCAGCAAAATAGTGCTGCTGCAGCGTGGTCTGATACCCTGTCAGATGATATTAATACCCTAGACAGGGATAATATTTTGCTAACATAGAGCATTTTAAAGACGTTGTCTTATATAGGAAGGATGCACAGAGGGATATTTACCGGCTGGCATCCAGAATTAATGCAATGTCCATTCTGCCCGGAGGGTATTAGAAACCCGGCAGTGGACAGGTGATGCTGCCTTTAAAAGGCACATGGAGATTCTGCCTTATAAGGGTGAGGAATTGTTTGGGGATGGTCTCTGGGACCTCGTATCCACAGCAACAGCTGGGAAGAAAAAAATTTACCTCAGGTTTCCTCACAAAAGCCGAAGAAAGCACCGTATTTTCAGGTACAGTCCTTTCGGCTTCAGAAAAGCAAGCGGGTCAAAGGCGCTTCCTTTCTGCACAGAGACAAGGGAAGAAGGAAAAAGCTGCTCCAGGCAGCCAGTTCCCAGGATCAAAAATCTTCCCTCGCTTCCTCTGAGTCCACCGCATGACGCTGGGGCTCCACAGGTGGAGACAGGTGCGGTGGGGGCGCGTCTCGGGAACTTCAGAGACCAGTGGGCTTGCCCACAGGTGGATCCCTAGGTTCTGCAAGTAGTATCACAGGGATACAGGCTGGAGTTCGAGGCGACTCCCCCGCGCCGTTACCTCACATCAGCCTTGCCTGCTGCCCTCGGAGAAAGGTAGTACTGGCGGCAATTCACAAGCTGTACTTCCAGCAGGTGAAATCAAGGTACCCCTCCTTCAACAAGGCCGGGGTTACTATTCCAAAATGTTGTGGTACCGAAACCAGACGGTTCGGTGAGACCCATTCTAAAATTGAAATCCTTGAACACTTATATACGAAGGTTCAAGTTCAAAATGGAATCGCTCAGGGGGATTATTGCAAGCCTGGAGAATTTCAGGGTATCACTGGCCATCAAGGATGCTTACCTGCATGTCCCTATTTACCTTCTTCACCAGGTGTACCTCAAAATTGTGGTACAGGATTGTCATTACCAATTCCAGACGTTGCCGTTGGTCTATCCCCGGCACCGAGGGTATTTACCAAGGTAATGGCCGAAGTACTTATCCCGTACTTGGACGATCTCCTTATAAAGGCGAGGTCCAGGGAGCAGTTGTTCGTCGGAGTAGCACTATCTCGGGATGTGCTACAACAGCACGGCTGGATTCTGAAAATTCCAAAGTCGCAGCTGGTTCCTACGACGCGTCTACTGTTCCTGGGTATGGTTCTGGACACAGAACAGGATAAAAAGGGTTTCTCCTGGAGGAGAAGTCCAAGGAGTTGGCGTCTCTAGACGGAGACCTCCTAATACAAATACAGGTGTCGGTGCATCAATGCACGCGAGCCTTGGGAAAGATGGTAGCTTCTTACGAAGAAATTCCATTCGCCAGGTCCCATGCAAGGATCTTCCAGTGGGATCTGTTGGACAAGTGGTCCGGGTCGCATCTTCAGATGCATCGGCGGATAACCCTGTCTCCAAAGGTCAGGGTGTCGCTGTGGTGGTGACTGCAGAGTGCTCATCTTCTAGGGGGCCGCAGATTCGGCATACAGGACTGGGTCCTGGTGACCACGGATGCCAGCCTTCAAGGCTGGGGGGCAGTCACACAGGGAAGAAACTTCCAAGGCCTATGGAAAAGTCAGGAGACTTCCCTACACATAAATGTTCTAGAACTATGGGCCATTTACAATGCCCTAAGTCAGGCTAGACCCCTGCTTCAACACCGGCCGGTGCTGATCCAGTCAGACAACATCACGGCGGTCGCTCAGGGAAACCGACAGGGCGGCACAAGAAGCAGGATGGCGATGGCAGAAGCCACAAGGATTCTCCGATGGGCGGAAAATCATGTGTTAGCACTGTCAGCAGTGTTCATTCCCGGAGTGGACAATTGAGAAGCAGACTTTCTCAGCAGACACGACCTCCACCCGGGAGAGTGGGGACTTCATCAAGAAGTCTTCCAAATGATTGTACACCGTTGGGAAAGGCCACAGGTGGACATGATGGCGTCCCGCCTCAACAAAAAGCTACAAAGATATTGCGCCAGGTCAAGGGACCCTCAGGCGATAGCTGTGGACGCTATGGTAACACCGTGGGTGTACCAGTCGGTGTATGTGTTCCCTTCTCTGCCTCTCATACCCAGGGTAATGAGAATAATAAGAAGGAGAGGAGTAAGAACTATACTCATTGTTCCGGGTTGGCCAAGAAGAGCTTGGTACCCAGAACTCCAAGAAATTATCTCAGAGGACCCATGGCCTCTGCCGCTCAGACAGGACCTGCTGCAGCAGGGGGCCGGTCTGTTCCAAGACGTACCGCGGCTGCGTTTGACGGCATGGCGGTTGAACGCCGGATCCTGAAGGAAAAGGGCATTCCGGAGGAAGTTATCCCTACGCTATTTAAAGCTAGGAAAGAAGTGAACGCAAACCATTATCACCGCATATGGCGGAAATATGTTGCGTGCTGTGAGGCCAGTAAGGCCCCAAAAGGAGGAATTTCAGCTAGGTCGATTTCTGCACTTCCTACAAGTCAGAGGTGACTATGGGCCTAAAATTGGGTTCCATTAAGGTCCAGATTTCGGCTCTATCGATTTTCTTCCAAAATAGAACTTGCTTCACTGCCTGAAGTTCAGACTTTTGTTAAGGGAGTGCTGCATAGTCAGCCCCCGTTTGTGCCTCCACTGGCACCGTGGGATCTCAACGTAGTGTTGGATTTCCTGAAGTCGCATTGAGTTGAGCCACTTAAATCCGTGGAGCTACAATACCTCACGTGGAAAGTGGTCATGCTGTGGGCCTTGGCGTCGGCCAGGCGTGTATCAGAATTGGCGGCTTTGTCATGCAAAAGCCCTTTATCTGTATTTTATATGGATAAGGCGGAATTGAGGACTCGTTCCCAATTCCTTCCTAAGGTGGTATCAGTTTTTCATGTGAACCAACCTATTGTGGTGCCTGTGGCTACTTGGGACTTGGAGGATTCCAAGTTTCTGGACGTAGTCAGGGCCCTGAAAAATATATGTTTCCAGGACGGCTGGAGTCAGAAAGACTGACTCGCTATTTATCCTGTATGCACCCAACAAGCTGGGTGCTCCTGCTTCTAAGCAGACTATTGCTCGCTGGATCTGTAGCACGATTCAACTTGCACATTCTGCGGCTGGACTGCCGCACCCTAAATCTGTAAAAGCCCATTCCATGAGGAAAGTGGGCTCTTCTTGGGCGGCTGCCCGAGGGGTCTCGGCTTTACAAATTTGCCGAGCTGTTACTTGGTCGGGGTCAAACACTCTTGCAAGAGTCTACAAGTTTGATACCCTGGCTGAGGAGGACCTAGAGTTTGCTCATTCGGTGCTGCAGAGTCATCCGCACTCTCCCGCCTGTTTGGGAGCTTTGGTATAATCCCCATGGTCCTTACGGAGTCCCCAGCATCCACTTAGGACGTTAGAGAAAATAAGATTTTACTCACCGGTAAATCTATTTCTCGTAGTCCGTAGTGGATGCTGGGCGCCCATCCCAAGTGCGGATTGTCTGCAATACTTGAATATAGTTATTGCCTAACTAAAGGGTTATTGTTGAGCCATCTGTTGAGAGGCTCAGTTGTTATCATACTGTTAACTGGGTATAGTATCACGAGTTATACGGTGTGATTGGTGTGGCTGGTATGAGTCTTACCCGGGATTCAAAATCCTTCCTTATTGTGTCAGCTCTTCCGGGCACAGTATCCTAACTGAGGTCTGGAGGAGGGTCTTAGTGGGAGGAGCCAGTGCACACCAGGTAGTCCTAAAGCTTTCTTTAGTTGTGCCCAGTCTCCTGCGGAGCCGCTAATCCCCATGGTCCTTACGGAGTCCCCAGCATCCACTACGGACTACGAGAAATAGATTTACCGGTGAGTAAAATCTTATTTTTCATTTAATTGCTGGTATATTTTGGAGGCAGTTAATAAGTGCTGTTTGAGCGATAGATGCCTGCAATACTATGAGGAATTGCTGCTAATAATTCGGTGTGCAGCAATTATCATGCATAAAAATGCCTGGGAGACATGTAATGCACATTGATGTGACTTTCTTTTTTTTTGCTCTCGGAGATACAGTATAAGGGTCTATTTACTAAGCCTTGAATGTAGATAAAGTTGACGGAGATAAAGTACCAGCCAATCAGCTCCTAACTGCTATGTTACAGGCTGTGTTTGAAAAATGACAGTTAGAAGCCGATTGGCTGGTACTTCCGTTGACTTTATCTCCATCCAAGGCTTAGTAAATAGACCCCATAAATCTCTACTGTAAATTTAAGCCAGCATCTTCTTTATAGCTTGTACAGCACCTCTAAAGTAGGGACCAGCTTCTAATCCAACTAGTCCATTACTACTTGTTTATTTCCATGTGTGTAGGCTTGTGGTGCCCTTCCACGTGTGATCTTTAGTCCATTACTACTTGTTTATTTCCATGTGTGTAGGCTTGTGGTGCCCTTCCACGTGTGATCTTTAGTCCATTACTACTTGTTTATTTCCATGTGTGTAGGCTTGTGGTGCCCTTCCACGTGTGATCTTTTGGGCTGTAACACACTAGCCGGCTGGCGCCGCCCGGCAAAAACCCGGCCGGCTTTTAACCGCTGCCGTGATGCAAAGACACATTGAGCACAAAGTGTCCTTACACACGGCACGGTCCCGGACCGGCTGCCGGGTTGCAGCCGGGTCTCACCACTGGAAGGTCCGGCTGCCGGGCGGGCGCCGGGCCGTCTTTGCAGCCAGTGAACCGTGTGTGTGAAGGGGAGCTTTCACACACAACGGTTTTTTCTCAAGCCGTGTCTGATGCTGCGCATGCGCACAGCATCACACACGGCTCAAAGCCGTCCTGTGTGAGCGACTCTGCCGGTTTCTCCCGGATGGCAAAAAGCCGGACAAAGTTTGTCCGGCTTTTTGCCATCCGGGAGAAACCGGCCAGTGTGTTACAGCCCTTTTTCATAGCCTTATTTCCAAGCAAGTGTATAACGGTATCCGGATGATAGATAGACAGTATCTAGTTTAGACAGTCAGTAGATAAACACCATAAGTTAGACAGACATTCGTTCGAGAGGGTCAAAAGATCGACAAGAAAAAAGTAGATATTGTCAAAAGGTCGACATGAAAATGGTCGACATAAAAAAGGTAGACACAAGTTTTATAAAATGTAACTTTTTTTTTTTTACTTTTTCATACCTTCTCTATCCATGTCGGTATAGGGTTGGTTCGCGAGCCACTGAGCCCAAAGCGTGGCGAGCGGATGCAATTCTACAATAAGGGGTCCCCGATGACAAAATTATCCACACAAACCTCAAAAAATGCAAAAAAATTGGTGTCTAACGTTTTATGTTGACCATTTTCATGTCGACCTTTTATACTGTCTACCTTTTTCACGTCTACCTCTTGACTATCTAACATGTGGTGTCTATCTATTGACTGTCTGTCTAATATACGACACCCGTGTACCTAGGCATGTGTCCAAGAGCAACATTTTCAATGGGTCCAGTTAACTCTTAATCTCCTCACTCTGCTCTGTGATAGACACACATTGGCCCCCATTTATCAACGAGTTTCCCAGCTGGAAACTCATTTTCCATGATAATTAGGCTCGTTTTCTATTTATTATGCCTGATAACAACTGTTATTAAGCAGCACAATCAACTTGGCGTCCACCCATTAATGATGCATATAATTGTGTATTTATGAGTGAAATATAGGTATAGCACTCGCATACCTTATTTCCATTCGTCTCCTCTTCCATGTTGATAAAACACGCTTTAGCTGTGTTTGACCAGCTGCGCTACCTCTCAGCTCCCAGAAGTAAGCCTGGCATGCTTTGCTATGGAAATTAGGGGCGGAGAAGAGATAGCACAGCTCCACCCCACTCGGCATGCAGTCCCGAAATGGCTGCAGCGTCCGGAAATCACTACAGTGCGTGTGCCGGGAATTAGCGCATGCACAGTAGGTACAGACTCCGGTGAAAATGATCATTCGTCAGCAGCGCTGGCAGGACGGATATAAATACCGCTCGCCGTGGGATAAGCTCATCTTAAATAGATGAGCAACAAGCCAATATGCCACGCGGCAAGTGCAAACGTTATTTAGCACTTCACTGAAAGCTGTTTGATAAATGGGGGCCTTAGTAACCTGTGACTGTTCCTGTATCCTGGTAAGTATCCAGTGAGAGGGGTTCGATATGAAATACCGATGGATAGCCGTAGTCGCACACAGAATATAGCCATGCCGCATATCATTTAATGAGTATAAGCTGCGTCTACGTCCTATTCACATCGTTTTGCGAGTAAGATACATTTTAATGGAAAAAGTTGCACGTAAAGAAGCACGGTGCTACCGAGTCATGCCGCGACATGGCGGGACTAGAAGGGCTGTTTAACATTCAGTGTGGCTAGATGTAAGTGTGCTGTATGTGTGTGTGGAGATGCTACTCTGGCATCTCTGAATCACACATAGTTGTGCAAAGCTCTGTCGCATGCAGGATTTTTTTAAATTCACTATTGACATATGGGCAGCCTTCCCCTTCCCAATAGTGGAAGGAAACATACTGTATTTTGTAAAAACGAGTGTTCAATAAACAGTAATCCTGCTGTTGGATCACAGCTGCAGCAGTTATACTAGATTTACATTATTGTGTGTGTGTCATAGGGCGTAATTCAGATCTGCTTGCTGGGCTGCGTTTTTTGCTGCCCTACGATCAGATAGTCGCCGCCTACAGGGGGAGGGTAAAATCACTGTGCAAGGGTGCGTTCGCTTGTGTTGCAGAGCTGCACAAAAATCAGTTTGTGCAGTCTCTGCGCAGCCCAGGACTTACTATTCCTATGCGATGGAATCCTGCTGATCGGGGCTTGAGCTGACGTCAGACACCCTCCCTGAAAATGCTTGAGCCCACCTGCATTTTTCCGGACACTCCCTGAAAACGGTCAGTTGCCACCCACAAACGAATGGATCTTTCGCGTCACCCCGTTGCTGACCGGCGAAGCCCGCTGTAGCTGTGCGCCGCGCCGGCTCAGTGCATACGCATACGCAGTTTGGATCAGATCGCCCGCTGTGCGGAAACGCACAGCAGCGATTAGATATGAATTACCCCCATAGTTTGGTTCATCAAATCAGAATCGTGCTGTGGCAACATGCAACACAAGAAATGTCCAATCATCTTTGGTGTATCTCGTGTCAAATGACCCTAACTGCAATTTCATCATGTGTACTCACACCTTCCAGACCCTTGTCATAGGAAGTCACAAATACAACTTGCCAGTAAAAAAGGTGTGCATTGTGAAATGATGCACACTAAAGGTGTGTACACATGGGGGTATATTTACTAACATTCGTAATTTTCGGAAAAAGGTCAAAGTTCAATCACGAATGACATCGACAGTGTAAAATTGCAACTTTTTGAATTGATTACGACTAATTTACTAAGCTGCCGTATTTTGCCTTTTCGGGTTTTCCGATGTCGATGTCATTCGTTTTTTTTTCTGTTTTTTATGGCAGTGATTAGCAAAACACTGCCGACTTTTTCAAAATGAATCTCGGCCGGATCTGTGTGACCGTGCTGGGGTTCATTTTTTTTTTTTTTTTTTAAATAAACACTGTAAAACTTTAAAAAAAATTGCGTGGGGTCCCCCCTCCTAAGCATAACCAGCCTCGGGCTCTTTGAGCCGATCCTGGTTGCAGAAATATGGGGAAAAAAATGACATGGGTTCCCCCATATTTAAGCAACCAGCATCGGGCTCTGCGCCTGGTCCTGGTTCCAAAAATACGGGGGACAAAAAGAGTAGGGGTCCCCCGTATATTTAAAACCAGCACCGGGCTCCACTAGCTGGACAGATAATGCCACAGCCGGGGGTCACTTTTATATAGTGCCCTGCGGCCGTGGCATCAAAAATCCAACTAGTCACCCCTGGCCGGGGTACCCTGGGGGAGTGGGGACCCCTTCAATCAAGGGGTCCCCCCCCCCAGCCACCCAAGGGCCAGGGGTGAAGCCCGAGGCTGTCCCCCCCATCCAATTGGCTGCGGATGGGGGGCTGATAGCCTTTTGTGAAAATGAAAAGATATTGTTTTTAGTAGCAGTACTACAAGGCCCAGCAAGCCTCCCCCGCATGCTGGTACTTGGAGAACCACAAGTACCAGCATGCGGCGGAAAAACGGGCCCGCTGGTACCTGTAGTACTACTACTAAAAAAATACCCAAAAAAAGACAAGACACACACACCTTGAAAGTAAAGATTTATTACATACATCCACACAAACCTACAAACATACTTACCTATGGCCCCACGCAGGTCGGTCCTCTTCTCCAGTAGAATCCAAGGGGTACCTGTTGAATAAATTAAACTCACCAGCTCCAGGGTCCCAGGCTCCTCGTAGCATCCATTTGTAATCCACGTACTTGAATAAAATAAAAAAACGGACACCCGAGCCACGCACTGAAAGGGGACCCATGTTTGCACATGGGTCCCCTTTCCCCGACTGCCAGAAACCCACTCTGACTTCTGTCTAAGTGGGTTTCTTCAGCCAATCAGGGAGCGCCACGTTGTAGCACCCTCCTGATCGGCTGTGTGCTCCTGTACTGACTGACAGGCAGCACGCGGCAGTGTTACAATGTAGCGCCTATGCGCTCCATTGTAACCAATGGTGGGAACTTTCTGCCCTGCGGTTGACCGAAAGTGACCTCACCGCTGAGCAGAAAGTTCCCACCATTGGTTACAATGGAGCGCATAGGCGCTACATTGTAACACTGCCGCGTGCTGCCTGTCAGTCAGTACAGGAGCACACAGCCGATCAGGAGGGTGCTACAACGTGGCGCTCCCTGATTGGCTGAAGAAACCCACTTAGACAGAAGTCAGAGTGGGTTTCTGGCATTCGGGGAAAGGGGTCCCATGTGAAAATATGGGGCCCCTTTCAGTTCGTGGTCGGGACTCCGTTTTTTTATTTTCTCAAGTACGTGGATTACAAATGGATTTGAAGAGGACCGATCTACACTGGATTTTGTGAGTATAATTTTTTCAACAGGTACCCCATGGATTCTACTGGACAAGAGGACCGACCTGCGTGTGAACATAAGGTAAGTATGTGTATATGTTTGTGTGGATGTATGTAATAAATCTTTACTTTCAAGGTGTGTGTGTCTTGTCTTTTTTTGGGTATTTTTTTAGTAGTAGTACTACAGGTACCAGCGGGCCCGTTTTTCCGCCGCATGCTGGTACTTGTGGTTCTCCAAGTACCAGCATGCGGGGGAGGCTTGCTGGGCCTTGTAGTACTGCTACTAAAAACAATATCTTTTCATTTTCACAAAAGGCTATCAGCCCCCCATCCGCAGCCAATTGGATGGGGGGGACAGCCTCGGGCTTCACCCCTGGCCCTTGGGTGGCTGGGGGGGGACCCCTTGATTGAAGGGGTCCCCACTCCCCCAGGGTACCCCAGCCAGGGGTGACTAGTTGGATTTTTGATGCCACGGCCGCAGGGCACTATATAAAAGTGACCCCCGGCTGTGGCATTATCTGTCCAGCTAGTGGAGTCCGGTGCTGGTTTTAGAAATACGGGGGACCCCTACTTTTTGTCCCCCGTATTTTCTCTATCGTCCTAAGTGGATGCTGGGGTTCCTGAAAGGACCATGGGGAATAGCGGCTCCGCAGGAGACAGGGCACAAAAAAGTAAAGCTTTTACCAGATCAGGTGGTGTGCACTGGCTCCTCCCCCTATGACCCTCCTCCAGACTCCAGTTAGATTTTGTGCCCGAACGAGAAGGGTGCAATCTAGGTGGCTCTCCTAAAGAGCTGCTTAGAGAAAGTTTAGCTTAGGTTTTTTACTTTACAGTGAGTCCTGCTGGCAACAGGATCACTGCAACGAGGGACTTAGGGGAGAAGTAGTGAACTCACCTGCGTGCAGAGTGGATTTGCTGCTTGGCTACTGGACACTAGCTCCAGAGGGACGATCACAGGTACAGCCTGGATGGTCACCGGAGCCGCGCCGCCGGCCCCCTTGCAGACGCTGAAGAGAGAAGAGGTCCAAAATCGGCGGCTGAAGACTCCTGAGTCTTCATAAAGGTAGCGCACAGCACTGCAGCTGTGCGCCATTTTCCTCTCAGCACACTTCACACAACAGTCACTGAGGGTGCAGAGCGCTGGGGGGGGCGCTCTGAGAGGCAAATAAAAACCTTATTAGAGGCAAAAAATACCTCACATATAGCCCACAGAGGCTATATGGAGATATTTAACCCCTGCCTAACTTCAAAAATAGCGGGAGACGAGCCCGCCGTAAAAGGGGCGGGGCCTATCTCCTCAGCACACAGCGCCATTTTCTCTCACAGAAAAGCTGGAGAGAAGGCTCCCAGGCTCTCCCCTGCACTGCACTACAGAAACAGGGTTAAAACAGAGAGGGGGGGCACTGATTTTGGCGATATTGTATATATATAAAAGATGCTATAAGGGAGAAACACTTATATAAGGTTGTCCCTATATAATTATAGCGTTTTTGGTGTGTGCTGGCAGACTCTCCCTCTGTCTCCCCAAAGGGCTAGTGGGTCCTGTCCTCTGTCAGAGCATTCCCGGTGTGTGTGCTGTGTGTCGGCACGTGTGTGTCGACATGTATGAGGACGATGTTGGTGAGGAGGCGGAGAAATTGCCTGTAATGGTGATGTCACTCTCTAGGGAGTCGACACCGGAATGGATGGCTTATTTAGAGAATTACGTGAGAATGTCAACACGCTGCAAGGTCGGTTGACGACATGAGACGGCCGACAATCTATTAGGACCGGTCCAGGCGTCTCAGAAACACCGTCAGGGGTTTTAAAAACGCCCATTTACCTCAGTCGGTCGACACAGACACAGACACGGACACTGAATACAGTGTCGACGGTGAATAAACAAACGTATTTCTCATTAGGGCCACACGTTAAGGGCAATGAAGGAGGTGTTACGTGTTTCTGATACTACAAGTACCACAAGAAAGGGTATTATGTGGGAGTGGAAAAAACTACCTGTAGTTTTTCCTGAATCAGATAAAATAAAATGAAGTGTGTGATGATGCGTAGGGTTACCCCGATAGCAAATATTGGCGTTATACCCTTTCCCGCCAGAAATTAGGGTACGTTGGGAAACACCCCTTAGGGTGATAAGGCGCTCACACGCTTATCAAGTGGCGTTACCGTCTCCAGATACGGCCGCCCTCAAGGAGCCAGCTGATAGGAAGCTGGAAAAATATCCTAAAAAGTATATACACACATACGGTGGTTATACTGCGACCAGCGATCGCCATCAGCCTGGAGATGCAGTGCTGGGTTGGCTTGGTCGGATTCCCTGACTGAAAATATTTTATTCATGTAGAGCATTTAATAGGATGCATTCTATATATATGTATGTGAGATGCACAGAGGGATATTTGCTCTCTGGCATCAAGATAAGTGCGTTGTCCATATCTCCCAGAAGATGTCAGGGACACGACAGTGGTCAGGTGATACAGATCCCATACGGCAGATGGAAGTATTGCTGTATAAAGGGAAGGAGTTATTTGGGGGTCGGTCCATCGGACCTGGGGACCACAGCAACAGCTGGGAAATCCAACCTTTTTTACCCCAAGTTACATCTCAGCTAAAAAAGACACCGTCTTTTCAGCCTCAATCTTTCCTTTCCCATGAGGGCATGCAGGCAAAAGGCCAGTCATATCTGCCCAGACATAGAGGTAAGGGAAGTAGACTGCAGCAGGCAGCCCTTTCCCAGGAAAAGAAGCCCTCCACCGCGTCTGCCAAGTCCTCAGCATGACGCTGGGGCCGTGCAAGCGGACTCAAGGTGGGGGGGTAGTCTCAAGAGTCTCAGGGCGTAGTGGGATCACTCGCAAGTTGACCCCTAGATCGTACGAGTATTATCCCAGGGGTAAAGATTGGAGAGTCGAGACATCTTCTCCTCGCAGGTTCCTGAAGTCTGCTTTACCAACGGCTCCCTCCGACAGGGAGGCAGCATTGGAAACAATTCACAAGCGGTATATCCAGCAGGTGATAATCAAAGTACCCCTCCTACGACAAGGAAAAGGGTATTATTTTTCCACACTATATTGTGGTACTGAAGCCAGACGGCTTGGTGACACATAGTCTAAATCTAAAATGTTTTGAACACTTACATAAAAGGTTCAAATCGAGATAAAGTCACTCAGAGCAGTGATAGCGAACCGGAAAAAAGGGGACTATATGGTGTCCCTGGACATCAAGGATTACCTCCATGTCCAAATTTTGTCCTTCTCATCAAGGGTACCTCTGGTTCGTGGTACAGAACTGTCAATATCAGTTTCAGACGATGCCGTTTGAATTATCCACGGCACCCCGGGCCTTTTTACCAAGGTAATGGCCGAAAAGATGTTTCTTCAAAGAAAAAAGGCATCTAAATTATCCCTTACTTGCACGACCTAAAAAGGGCAAGTTCCAGAGAACAGTTGGAGGTCGGAAGAGCACTATCTAAAGTAGTTCTTCGACGGCACGACTGGATTCTAAATATTCCAAGAATCGCAGCTGTTTTCCGACGATACGTCTGCTGTTCCTAGGGATGATTCTGGACACGGTTCAGAAAAAGGTTTTTCTTCCCGAGGAAAAAGCCGAGGAGTTATCCGACCTGTCAGGAACCTCCTAAAACCAGGAAAGGTGTCTGTACATCAATGCACAAGAGTCCTGGGAAAAATGGTGGCTTTTTACGAAGCAATTCCATTCGGCAGATTCCATGCAAGAATTTTCCAAAGGGATCTGTTGGACAAATGGTCAGGGTCGCATCCTCAGATGCACCTGCGAATAACCCTGTCGCCAAGGACAAGGGTATATCTTCTGTGGTGGTTGCAAAAGGCTCATCTATTGGAGGGCCGCAGATTCGGCATACAGGATTTGATCCTGGTGACCACGGACGCCAGCCTGAGAGGTTGGGGAGCAGTCACACAAGGAAGAAACTTCCAGGGGGTATGGACGAACCTGGAAAAGTCTCTTCACATAAACATTCTGGTACTAAGAGCAATCTAAAATGCTCTAAGCCAGGCGGAACCACTCCTGCAAGGAAAACCGGTGTTGATTCAGTCGGACAACATCACGGCGGTCGCCCATGTAAACAGACAGGGCGGCACAAGAAGCAGGAGTGCAATGGCAGAAGCTGCCAAGATTCTTCGCTGGGCGGAGAATCACGTAATGGCACTGTCAGCAGTGTTCTTCCCGGGCGTGGACAACTGGGAAGCAGACTTCCTCAGCAGACACGATATTCACCCGGGAGAGAGGGGGGTCTTCATCCAGAAGTCTTCCACATGCTAATAAACTGTTGGGAAAGACCAATGGTAGACATGATGGCGTCTCGCCTCAACAAGAAACTGGACAAGTATTGCGCCAGGTCAAGAGATCCACAGGCAATAGCTGTGGACGCACTGGTAACACCTTGGGTGTACAAATCAGTATATGTGTTTCCTCCTCTGCCTCTCATACCAAAGGTATTGAAGATTATACGGTGAGGAGGAGTAAGAACAATACTAGTGGCTCCGGATTAGCCAAGAAGGACTTGGTACCCGGAACTTCAAGAGTTGGTCACGGACGACCCGTGCCCTCTACTTCTGAGAAGGGACCTGCTACAACAGGGTCCCTGTCTCTTTCAAGACTTACCGCGGCTGCGTTTGACGGCATGGCGGTTGAACGCCAGATCCTAAAAGGGAAAGGCATTCCAGAAGAAGTCATTCCTACCTTGATTAAGGCAAGGAAGGAAGTCACCGCGAAACATTATCACCGCATTTGGCGAAAATATGTCGCGTGGTGCGAGGATCGGAGTGTTCCGACGGAGGAATTTCAACTGGGTCGTTTCCTACATTTCCTACAATCAGGATTGTCTATGGGTCTCAAATTGAGATCTATTAAGGTTCAAATTTCGGCCCTGTCAATATTCTTCCAAAAAGAATTGGCCTCAGTTCCTGAGGTACAGACTTTTGTTAAAGGAGTACTGCATATACAGCCTCCTGTGGTGCCTCCGGTGGCACCGTGGGATCTAAATGTCGTTTTAGATTTCCTCAAATCCCATTGGTTTGAACCATTGAAAAAGGTGGATTTTAAATATCTCACATGGAAAGTGACTATGTTACTGGCCCTGGCTTCCGCCAGGAGAGTATCTGAATTGGCGGCTTTATCTTATAAAAGCCCTTATCTAATCTTCCATTCAGATAGGGCAGAACTGAGGACTCGTCCGCATTTTCTCCCTAAGGTGGTATCAGCGTTTCACCTGAACCAACCTATTGTGGTGCCTGCGGCCACTGGCGACTTGGAGGACTCCAAGTTGTTGGACGTTGTCAGAGCCTTAAAAATATACATTTCAAGCACGGCTGAAGTCAGAAAATCTGACTCGCTGTTGATACTTTATGCACCCAACAAGTTGGGTGCCCCTGCTTCTAAGCAGACGTTTGCTCGTTGGATTTGTAACACAATTCAACTTGCTCATTCTGTGGCAGGCCTGCCACAGCCTAAATCTGTTAAGGCCCATTCCACAAGGAAGGTGGGCTCATCTTGGGCGGCTGCCCGAGGGGTCTCGGCATTACAATTCTGCCGAGCAGCTACGTGGTCGGGGGAAAACACGTTTGTAAAATTCTACAAATTTGATACCCTGGCAAAAGAGGACTTGGAATTCTCTCATTCGGTGCTGCAGAGTCATCCGCACTCTCCCGCCCGTTTGGGAGCTTTGGTATAATCCCCATGGTCCTTTCAGGAACCCCAGCATCCACTTAGGACGATAGAGAAAATAAGAATTTACTTACCGATAATTCTATTTCTCGGAGTCCGTAGTGGATGCTGGGCGCCCATCCCAAGTGCGGATTATCTGCAATACTGTACATAGTTATTGTTAACAAATTCGGGTTATATTGTTAAGGAGCCATCTTTAAGAGGCTCTTTCTGTTATCATACTGTTAACTGGGTTTAGATCACAAGTTGTACGGTGTGATTGGTGTGGCTGGTATGAGTCTTACCCGGGATTCAAATTGCCTCCCTTATTGTGTACGCTCGTCCGGGCACAGTACCTAACTGGAGTCTGGAGGAGGGTCATAGGGGGAGGAGCCAGTGCACACCACCTGATCTGGTAAAAGCTTTACTTTTTTGTGCCCTGTCTCCTGCGGAGCCGCTATTCCCCATGGTCCTTTCAGGAACCCCAGCATCCACTACGGACTCCGAGAAATAGAATTATCGGTAAGTAAATTCTTATTTTTGGAACCAGGACCAGGCGCAGAGCCCGATGCTGGTTGCTTAAATATGGGGGAACCCCTGTCAATTTTTTCCCCATATTTCTGCAACCAGGATCGGCTCAAAGAGCCCGAGGCTGGTTATGCTTAGGAGGGGGGACCCCACGCAATTTTTTTAAAGAAAATAACCACTTTCCCACCCCTTCCCACTGATATACATGCATGGATCTCATGGATCCCTGCATGCCTATACAATCACGGATTAAAAAATCAGGTCTGGTTTTTTTTAGCACTTTTTTACGAGTTGTAATTTTTCACGGCAGTGTTTTATTTTTTTTTTGCTTTGCACTTCTTAGTAAATGACCGAGATTCATACTTAAACAGCCGCGTTTTGACCGATGGTGTATTCATTCGTAATTATTTTCATGGACTACCCAAAAAAAACGAATGCCCTCATCACTGCCGTGATTTGAGTTTAGTAAATTACCGAGATGACACTTTGATGAAAAAACGGCATCTCGGTCAAAATCGGGACCTTAGTAAATATACCCCATGGTGAGATTTATTCTTGCAATTTTGACTATATAGTCAAAATCGCAAGGAAGGTGACTGCAGATCGCACTGTGTTAGGCAGCTTGCGATACAGACGTGCACTCCCGCGTGGTCGGTATCGCAAGGAAAGATAGACTGTGCAGGCAAGTCAATCTTGAGAATAAAATCGCATAGTCAATATCGAAGGTAGGATGTAATAGAGGTGTCTATTTACTAAGCAATGGATGGAGATAAAGTGGATGGAGATAAGGTCCCAACCAACCAGCTCCTAACATGGTAACATGGCAGTTAGGAGCCGATTGGCTGGTACTTTATCTCCATTCACTTTATCTCCATCCAAGGCTTAGTAAATAGACCCTCGAGTCCGAGATCGCTGGAGATGCAGGATTTTTTTTTTAAAGGGGCAATCACTTACAAGGTATGTGTTTGCCCCTTTAAAAAAACGTTCGACGTCGGCCAGCAATGCGCACCTCCGGCGTTCTCGGACTCCATTACATACCGCCGTTTATATAATTAGTATCCATTTCATTGCTTGGGATGTTTGTGTTTTCTTTTCTGTTTGTGCTTTAGTATCCTGATAAGCATATTGGGCCTTATTCAGGTTTGTTAGAAAACCCAAACAGTTAGCAATTGGGGAAATCCATGTTGCACTGCAGGTAGGGCCGATGTATCGTCACTGTGTATGGAATTGTTGAAACCTTTAATTAGAGCTAATATTATACTGGGGGCCGTGATGAGATTTCAAAATGATATTCCATTTCTTTGAAGTATGATTATATCATCATTATCCGCTTTCGTGCCTATTACTGAGGATTTTTTATATTTTATTGTGGTATGATTTCTCTAACGTCCTAGAGGATGCTGGGACTCCGTAAGGACCATGGGGTATAGACGGGCTCCGCAGGAGACATGGGCAATTTAAGAAAGACTTTGACTCTCGGTGTGCACTGGCTCCTCCCTCTATGCCCCTCCTCCAGACCTCAGTTTGAGACTGTGCCCAGAGGAGGATGGGTGCACTGCAGGGAGCTCTCCTGAGTCTCCTGCTAAGAAAGTATCTTTGTTAGGTTTTTTATTTTCAGGGAGCACTGCTGGCAACAGGCTCCCTGCATCGAGGGACTGAGGAGAGAGGAGCAGACCTACTTAAATGATAGGCTCTGCTCCTTAGGCTACTGGACACAATTAGCTCCAGAGGGATTGGAACACAGGTTTGTCCTGGGCGTTCATCCCGGAGCCGCGCCGCCACCGTCCTCCTCACAGAGCCGGAAGAAAGAAGGCTTCAAAGGCGGCAGAAGACTTCGTGAGCTTCACTGAGGTAACGCACAGCACTGCAGCTGTGCGCCATTGCTCCCATACACCTCACATACTCCGGTCACTGTAAGGGTGCAGGGCGCAGGGGGGGCGCCCTGGGCAGCAATATAAACCTCTACTATGGCAAAATGAACTATATACATGTACAGGTGGGCACTGTACATGTATATTAAAGAGCCCCCGCCATGTTTTACATATTTGGAGCGGGACAGAAGCCCGCTGCCGAGGGGGCGGGGCTTCTCCCTCAGCACTCACCAGTGCCATTTTTTCTCCACAGCACCGCTGAGAGGAAGCTCCCCGGACTCTCCCCTGCTTGACATACGGTGAAAGAGGGTTTTAAAGTAGAGAGGGGGGCACATAATTGGCGCGCATATATATACTATAACAGCGCTACTGGGTAAACATTCTGTGTTTTTTCCTGGGTCATATAGCGCTGGGGTGTGTGCTGGCATACTCTCTCTCTGTCTCTCCAAAGGGCCTAAAAGGGGAACCTGTCTTCAGAAAAGAGATTCCCTGTGTGTGTGGAGTTTGTCGGTACGCGTGTGTCGACATGTTTGACGATGAAGGCTCACCTAAGGAGGAGGGGGGAGTGCATGATTGTCAGGTCGCCGTCGGCAACGCCGACACCGGACTGGATGGATATGTGGAATGTCTTGAATGCTAATGTAAATTTATTACATAAGAGATTAGACAAAGCTGAGGCTAGGGAACAGTCAGGTAGTCAGACCGTGCCTGTCCCAGTGGCACCGGGACCTTCCGGGTCTCAAAAGCGCACATTATCCCAGATCACTGACACAGATACCGACACGGATTCAGATTCCAGTGTCGACTATGAGGATGCAAAGTTACAGCCAAAAGTGGCTAAGGGTATTCGTTACATGATTATTGCTATTAAAGAGGTTTTGCATATCTCGGAGGAACCCCCTGTCCCTGACACGAAGGTACACATGTATAAAGAGAAAAAACCTGAGGTCACCTTTCCGTCCTCATATGAGCTAAGCGAATTGTGCGAAAAGGCTTGGGAATCTCCAGACAGGAGATTACAAGTTTCCAAGAGGATTCTTATGGCGTATCCCTTCCCACAAAAGGACAGGATATGATGGGAATCTTCGCCTAAAGTAGACAAGGCGTTGACACGCTTATCAAAGAAGGTAGCACTGCCATCCCAGGATACGGCTACCCTCAAGGATCCTGCTGATCGTAAGCAGGAAGTTACCATGAAGTACATTTACACACATTCTGGTACTATTATTAGACCGGCTATGGCATCGGCCTGGGTTTGTAGTGCTGTCGCAGCATGGACAGATTCCTTATCTACGGAGATTGAGACCCTAGATAAGGATACCATTTTAATGACCCTAGGGCATATCAAGGATGCTGCGTTATATATGAGGGATGCTCAAAGAGACATTTGTTTACTAAGCTCCAGAATAAATGCTATGTCTATTTCTGCTAGGCGACTCTTGTGGACCCGGCAGTGGACGGGGGATGCCGACTCAAAGCGGCATATGGAGTCGTTGCCTTACAAGGGGGAGGAGTTGTTTGGTGAAGGCCTCTCTGACCTTGTCTCTACTGCTACAGCAGGTAAATCGAATTTTTTGCCTTTTGTTCCCCCGCAACCTAAGAAGGCGGCGCATTACCAAATGCAGTCCTTGCGTTCCAATAAAAACAAAAAGGTACGGGGTCCGTCCTTTCTTGAAGTCCTCCCCTGCGTCTGCAAAATCCACCGCATGACGCTAGGGCTTCCCTGGGGGAGTCAGCTCAAGTGGGGGCACGTCTTCGATTTTTCAGCCACATCTGGGTCCACTCACAGGTGAATCCCTGGGCAATAGAGATTGTTTCCCGGGGATACAAGCTGGAATACGAAGAGGTGCCTCCTCGCCGGTTTTTCAAATCGGCCCTACCAGCTTCTCCTTCAGAGAGGGAGTTAGTGTTAAATGCAATTAAAAAATTGTGTCTTCAGCAGGTGATAATCAAGGTTCCCCTTCTGCAACAAGGGAAAAGGGAAGGGGTATTACTCAACCCTGTTTGTGGTCCCGAAACCGGACGGTTCAGTCAGACCCATTTTGAATTTAAAATCCCTGAACCTGTACTTAAAAAGGTTCAAGTTCAAGATGGAATCGCTCAGAGCGGTCATCGCCAGCCTGGAGGGGGGGGGGGGGGGATTGGATGGTTTCCCTGGACATAAAGGATGCATACCTTCATGTTCCGATATTCCCTTCTCATCAGGCGTTCCTGAGATTTGCGGTACAGGACTGTCATTACCAATTTCAGACGTTGCCGTTTGGGCTTTCCACGGCCCCGAGGATTTTTACCAAGGTAATGGCGGAGATGATGGTGCTCCTGCGCAAGCAGGGTGTCACAATTATCCCATACTTGGACGATCTCCTCATAAAGGCGAGATCTCGAGAGAAGTTACTGGACAGCGTTTCACTGTCTGTGAGGACGTTACAGCAACACGGCTGGATTCTCAATATTCTGAAGTCGCAGCTGGTTCCTACAACGCGTCTGACCTTTTTGGGCCTGATTCTGGACATAGACCAGAAAAAGGGTTTTCTTCCGATGGAAAAGGCTCAGGAGCTCATGGCTCTGGTTAAGAACCTATTAAAGCCAAAGACGGTTTCAGTGCATCACTGCACACGTGTCCTGGGGAAGATGGTGGCGTCTTACGAGGCCATCCCCTTCGGCAGGTTCCATGCGAGGACTTTTCAATGGGACCTACTGGACAAGTGGTCCGGGTCTCATCTACAAATGCATCAAAGGATCGTTCTGTCTCCCAGGACCAGGGTATCTCTCCTGTGGTGGCTGCACAGTGCTCACCTCCTAGAGGGCCGCAGGTTCGGCATTCAGGACTGGATCCTGGTGACCACGGACGCAAGCCTCCGAGGTTGGGGAGCAGTCACACTGGGAAGAAATTTTCAAGGTCTCTGGTCAAGTCTAGAGACTTGTCTTCACATCAACGTCCTGGAATTGAGGGCCATATACAACGCCCTACGTCAAGCGGAGGCATTGCTTCGCGACAAGCCAGTCCTGATTCAGTCGGACAATGTCACCGCAGTAGCTCATGTAAACCGCCAAGGCGGCACAAGGAGCAGGGTGGCAATGGCAGAAGCCACCAGAATTCTTCGCTAGGCGGAAGGTCATGTAAGCGCACTGTCAGCAGTGTTCATTCCGGGAGTGGACAACTGGGAAGCGGACTTCCTCAGCAGACACGACCTGCATCTGGGAGAGTGGGGACTTCATCAGGAAGTCTTCGCACAGATCGTGGGTCAGTGGGGACTGCCCCAAATAGATATGATGGCGTCCCGTCTCAACAAAAAGTTAAAGCGGTATTGCGCCAGATCAAGAGACCCTCAGGCGGTAGAGGTAGACGCCCTGGTGACACCTTGGGTGTTCAGGTCGGTCTATGTGTTTCCTCCTCTTCCTCTCATACCCAAGGTGTTGAGAATAATAAGACAAAGAGGAGTGAGAGCAATCCTCGTGGCTCCGGATTGGCCACGAAGGACTTGGTATCCAGATCTGCAGGAGTTGCTCACAGAAGTTCCGTGGCCTCTTCCTCTATGGCAGGACCTGCTGCAACAGGGGCCCTGTCTGTTCCAAGACTTACCGCGGCTGCGTTTGACGGCATGGCGGTTGAATGCCGGATCCTAGCGGAAAAAGGTATTCCAGATGAGGTCATTCCTACCCTGATCAAGGCTAGGAAGGACGTGACATCGAAACATTATCGCCGCATATGGAGAAAATATGTTTCTTGGTGTGAGGCCAGGAATTCTCCTACGGAGGAGTTCCATTTGGGCCGTCTCCTTCACTTCCTTCAGACTGGAGTGAATTTGGGCCTAAAATTAGGGTCCATAAGGGTTCAAATTTCGGCCTTATCCATTTTCTTTCAAAAAGAATTGGCTTCTCTTCCTGAAGTACAGACTTTCTCTGACGTCCTAGTGGATGCTGGGAACTCCGTAAGGACCATGGGGAATAGCGGCTCCGCAGGAGACTGGGCACAAAAGTAAAGCTTTAGGACTACCTGGTGTGCACTGGCTCCTCCCCCTATGACCCTCCTCCAAGCCTCAGTTAGATTTTTGTGCCCGGCCGAGAAGGGTGCACACTAGGGCTCTCCTGAGCTTCTTAGTGAAAGTTTAGTTTTAGGTTTTTTATTTTCAGTGAGACCTGCTGGCAACAGGCTCACTGCATCGTGGGACTAAGGGGAGAAGAAGCGAACCTGCCTGCTTGCAGCCAGCTTGGGCTTCTTAGGCTACTGGACACCATTAGCTTCAGAGGGACCGAACACAGGCCCAGCCTCGGAGTCCGGTCCCAGAGCCGCGCCGCCGGCCCCCTTACAGAGCCAGAAGCAAGAAGAGGTCCGGAAAAATCGGCGGCAGAAGACATCAGTCTTCAACAAGGTAGCGCACAGCACTGCAGCTGTGCGCCATTGATCCTCAGGCACACTTCACACTCCGGTCACTGAGGGTGCAGGGCGCTTGGGGGGGGCGCCCTGAGCAGCAATGTAAAACACCTTGGCTGGCGAAAATACACCACATATAACCCCCAGGGCTATATGGATGTATTTTAACCCCTGCCAGAATTCACCAAAAAGCGGGGGGAAAGGCCGCCGAGAAGGGGGCGGAGCCTATCTCCTCAGCACACGGGCGCCATTTTCCATCACAGCTCCGCTGGAAGGACTTCTCCCTGACTCTCCCCTGCAGTCCTGCACTACAGAAAAGGGTAAAAAAGAGAGGGGGGGGCACTAATTTGGCGCAGTTTTGATAATAACAGCAGCTATAAAGGGAAAAGCACGTTATATAGTGGTATTCCTGTCTATATATAGCGCTCTGGTGTGTGCTGGCATACTCTCCCTCTGTCTCCCCAAAGGGCTAGTGGGGTCCTGTCCTCTATCAGAGCATTCCCTGTGTGTGTGTGCGGTGTGTCGGTACGATTGTGTCGACATGTTTGAGGAGGAAAATGGGATGGAGGCGGAGCAATTGCCTATAATAAAGTTGTCGCCCCCTAGGGAGTCGACACCTGAGTGGATGAGCTTATGGAAGGAATTGCGTGACAATGTCAGCTCTTTACGAAAGACAGTTGACGATATGAGACAGCCGGCTACTCAGCTTGTGCCTGTCCAGGGGTCTCAAACGCCATCAGGGGCTCTAAAACGCCCGTTACCTCAGATGGCAGACACAGACACGGATACTGACTCCAGTGTCGACGATGATGAGACAAATGTAACTTCCAGTAGGGCCACACGTTACATGATTGAGGCAATGAAAAATGTTTTGCATATTTCTGATAATACAAGTACCACTAAAAAGGGTATTATGTTTGGTGAGAAAAAACTGCCTGTAGTTTTTCCTGTATCCGAGGAATTAAATGAAGTGTGTGATGAGGCGTGGGTTTCCCCCGATAAAAAACTGATAATTCCTAAAAGGTTATTGGCATCATACCCGTTCCCGCCAGAGGATAGGGCACGTTGGGAAACACCCCCTAGGGTGGATAAAGCGCTCACACGCTTGTCTAAACAGGTGGCACTACCCTCTCCTGATACGGCCGCCCTAAAGGAACCTGCCGACAGAAAGCAGGAGAATATCCTAAAATGTATATACACTCACACGGGTGTTATACTGCGACCGGCAATCGCCTCAGCCTGGATGTGCAGTGCTGGGGTGGCGTGGTCGGATTCCCTGACTGAAAATATTGATACCCTAGATAGGGACAGTATATTACTGACTATAGAGCATTTAAAAGATGCATTTTTATATATGCGTGATGCGCAGAGGGATATTTGCCGACTGGCATCAAGAGTTAGCGCGCTGTCCATTTCTGCCAGAAGAGGGTTATGGACGCAGCAGTGGTCAGGTGATGCGGATTCCCTCGCCGTTTCCTAAAGTCTGCTTTACCGACGTCTCCCTCAGACAGGGAGGCAGTATTGCAAGCCATTCACAAGCTGTATTCCCAGCAGGTGATAATCAAGGTACCCCTCCTGCAACAGGGAAAGGGGTATTATTCCACACTGTTTGTGGTACCGAAGCCGGACGGCTCGGTGAGACCAATTTTAAATCTAAAATCCTTGAACACTTACATACAGAGGTTCAAATTCAAGATGGAGTCACTCAGAGCAGTGATTGCAAACCTGGAAGAAGGGGATTATATGGTGTCTCTGGACATCAAAGATGCTTACCTACATGTCCCAATTTACCCTTCTCACCAAGGGTACCTCAGGTTTGTGGTACAGAATTGTCACTATCAGTTTCAGACGCTGCCGTTTGGCTTGTCCACGGCACTCCGGGTCTTTACCAAGGTAATGGCCGAAATGATGATACTCCTTCGAAGGAAGGGAGTTTTAGTTATCCCTTACTTGGACGATCTCCTGATAAGGGCAAGATCCAGGGAACAGTTGGAAGTCGGGGTAGCACTATCTCAGATAGTGTTGCGGCAGCACGGTTGGATTCTCAATATTCCAAAATCGCAGCTGATCCCGACGACACGCCTTCTATTCCTAGGGATGATCCTGGACACAGTCCAGAAAAAGGTTTTTCTCCCGGAGGAGAAAGCCAGGGAGTTATCCGAGCTAGTCAGAAATCTCCTAAAACCAGGCCAAGTCTCAGTGCATCAATGCACAAGGGTCCTGGGAAAAATGGTGGCTTCCTACGAAGCAATCCCATTCGGCAGATTCCACGCAAGAACCTTCCAGTGGGATCTGCTAGACAAATGGTCCGGGTCGCATCTTCAGATGCATCAGCGGATAATCTTGTCACCAAAGACAAGGGTGTCTCTCCTGTGGTGGTTGCAGAGTGCTCATCTTCTAGAGGGCCGCAGATTCGGCATTCAGGACTGGGTCCTGGTGACCACGGATGCCAGCCTGAGAGGCTGGGGAGCAGTCACACAGGGAAGAAATTTCCAGGGCTTGTGGTCAAGCCTGGAGACATCACTTCACATAAATATCCTGGAGCTAAGGGCCATCTACAATGCTCTAAGCCTAGCAAGACCTCTGCTTCAAGGTCAGCCGGTGCTGATCCAGTCAGACAACATCACGGCGGTCGCCCATGTAAACCGACAGGGCGGCACAAGAAGCAGGATGGCGATGGCAGAAGCCACAAGGATTCTCCGATGGGCGGAGAATCACGTGCTAGCACTGTCAGCAGTGTTCATTCCGGGAGTGGACAACTGGGAAGCAGACTTCCTCAGCAGGCACGACCTCCACCCGGGAGAGTGGGGACTTCATCCAGAAGTCTTCCACATGATTGTGAACCGTTGGGAAAAACCAAAGGTGGACATGATGGCGTCCCGCCTCAACAAAAAAATAGACAGGTATTGCGCCAGGTCAAGGGACCCTCAGGCAATAGCTGTGGACGCTCTGGTAACACCATGGGTGTACCAGTCAGTGTATGTGTTCCCTCCTCTGCCTCTCATACCCAAGGTACTGAGAATTATAAGACGGAGAGGAGTAAGAACTATACTCGTGGCTCCGGATTGGCCAAGAAGGACTTGGTACCCGGAACTTCAAGAGATGCTCACAGAGGACCCGTGGCCTCTACCTCTAAGAAGGGACCTGCTCCAGCAGGGACCCTGTCTGTTCCAAGACTTACCGCGACTGCGTTTGACGGCATGGCGGTTGAACGCCGGATCCTGAAGGAAAAAGGCATTCCGGATGAAGTCATCCCTACCCTGATCAAAGCCAGGAAGGATGTAACCGCACAACATTATTGTCACAACTGAGGGCCTGAGCTGACGGGAGGCAGCCTCAGTTGTAGGGGCTGAGATGTACCGGAACCTGGGAGGTTGTATCAGACCCCTGGACATGTAAGTAACATGAATAATAACTGCCCGAAGGCGTGACCACGACAACTTGGATAAAAGTCAATGATGTTTATTATGACAACTCCGCAACACAGCAGCAGTAAAAGAAAACGTAAAAGTCAGCAAATAATAAATACAGTTCCTGGGTACTACAGGATGGCAGGAGCCACAGGGCACTGGTAGTGTGAGATAGTTCTTATGATCTTCTAGATGGAAAGTCCTTACCAGGCCCGACTGTAGCAATGGAGATAACCCAGGATTGTGCCAGCTGGTGTTCCAGGAAAAGCTGGGTTGCTGAAGGTAAAACAGCTGCTGTGGATACTGGCTGGAACCAGACTGTTGTTAGCACGGAGTGGATACTGGCTGGAACCAGTTAAATAATAAATGAACTTGGGAGCGATGAAATATGAACTGAAATGTAGAACTTGAGAGCGGAGAAATAATAATACCGGTGGAGAGTGGTAAAGTGTAGAAAGGACACCGGCCCTTTAAGGGAAGCTGTACTCTGCTGGAAGCTGAGCTGGAAGCAGGTAATGTTGTAGCTGGAAACAGATGAATCCACAATGGATTGGAGAGTCAGGCTACACCGCAGGTGGAATGCTGGTGCGGGTCTCTATGGTGGAAGTCTTGAGACAGGAGCTGGAACCTGGAAGACAATCACAGGAGAGAGACAAACAGGAACTAGGTTTGACAACCAAAGCACTGACGCCTTCCTTGCTCAGGCACAGTGTATTTATACCTGCAGCAAGGAAGGGATTGGCTAGGCAATTATGCAGATTAACAATACTGACAACAGATTGGAGGAAATGATCAGCTGACAGAATCCAAGATGGCTGCGCCCATGCAGACACTTGGAGGGAAGTTTGGTTTGTAATCCATGTGGTAATGAAAACAGTAATGGCGGCGCCGGCCACTGGAGACAGGAGACGCCAGGCTGACAAGTGCACATCCAACCACGCGGACACAGCGGAGGCCGCGGCTGACGTAATCGCCACTCTGACACTCTGCATGCAGAAGCTCAGGGACGGCGGCGGAGGCCGCGGGAGACGCCATGCCAGATGTAATAAGGCGTTACTGTGACAGCGTCTCAGAGAGACAGGAGAGGATGCAGGAATGTGAACATTAGGATAACAGATGGGATCCGGTCCTGGAGCGCTGAGCCAGCCTTAGGAGGCATCTGATGGGTAAGAAATGGCGTCCAGATACCCGGATCGTGACAGCACCCCCCCCTTTAGGAGTGGCCCCAGGACACTTCTTTGGCTTTTGAGGAAACTTGGAATGGAATCTCCGGACCAAGGCAGGAGCATGGACATCAGAAGCATTGGTCCATGAACGTTCCTCAGGACCATAACCCTTCCAGTCAATAAGATATTGTAGTTGACCGTAACGGTGACGTGAGTCCAGGATCTTGGCCACTTCATACTCAACGCCTCGTTGAGTTTGGACTTTCGGAGTTGGAGGAAGTGAGGAATGAAACCGATTCAAGATCAGCGGTTTCAACAGGGAAACATGGAATGTCCTGGGTATTTTTAAGAAGGGAGGCAACTGGAGTCTGTAAGCAACAGGATTGATGACTTGTTCAATCTTGAAAGGACCGATATAGCGAGGTGCAAACTTCATACTGGGAACTCTTAACCTCAAATTCTTCGTGGATAACCATACCCGATCACCCACCTTGAGAGCAGGAACTGCTCGACGCTTCTTATCCGCAAACTTCTTGTACCTGAACGATGCCTTGAGCAGAGCTGATCGTACGCTCTTCCAGATATTGGCAAACTGATGCAAGGTGATATCCACTGCGGGAACAGAAGTTGCTGGAAGCGGTTGGAACTCAGGAACTTTAGGGTGGAATCCAAAGTTAGTGAAGAATGGTGTTGAAGCAGATGAAGAATGATACTGGTTGTTATGACAGAACTCGGCCCAGGGAAGTAATTGAACCCAGTCATCTTGAGAGGAGGACACATAGATGCGGAGGAAGGCCTCCAAGTCCTGATTCACCCTCTCGGTTTGACCATTGGTCTGAGGATGGTAAGCCGTGGAAAACTTTAGCTTGACTTGGAGGACTTGACATAAACTTCGCCAGAATTTGGCTGTGAATTGAACTCCTCGATCTGAGATAATTTCTTCAGGAAGACCGTGGAGTCGGAAGATCTCTTGTATGAATACTTGAGCCAACTTGGAAGCTGACGGAAGACCGGTGAGAGGAATGAAGTGTGCCATCTTGGTGAACCGGTCAACTACCACCCAGATGGTATTGAACTTGTTGCACATGGGTAAGTCTGTAATGAAATCCATCGACAAGTGGGTCCATGGTCGACGGGGAACGGATAGTGGAACCAGTTGCCCCGCAGGCGACTGGCGGGATACTTTATGTTGGGCACACTTTGGGCAAGATGCAATAAACTCCAAGACGTCCTTTTTCAGAGTTGGCCACCAATAGGACCTAGAGATAAACTCCAGGGTTTTTTGGATACCTGTATGTCCGGCAAAACGGGAAGCATGGGCCCAATGCATGAGCTTCTTCCTTAGCATCGGTTTCACAAAACTTTTCCCTGATGGGGGCGTAGAGTCCATCCCTACCGTGGAGAATGCCAACGGATTTATAATAGGATGCTTGTCTGAAGACTCTGACTCATTTTCTTGCTCCCATGAGCGGGAAAGGGCATCGGCCTTGCGATTCTGAGAGCCCGGACAGAACTGGAGTTTAAAGTCGAACCTGGAAAAGAAAAGTGCCCATCTGGCCTGACGAGGGTTGAGACATTGTGCGCCCTTCAGGTATAAAAGGTTCTTGTGGTCTGTAAGTATGGTGATTAAATGAGAAGCTCCCTCCAACAGATACCTCCACTCTTCTAGAGCGAGCTTGATGGCTAGCAACTCCTGGTCGCCAATGGCATAGTTGCGCTCAGCTTGGGAGAACTTCCGGGAGAAGAAACTGCAAGGATGTAAATGGCCATCTTTAGCCCTCTGAGATAACACCGCTCCTACTCCAACGGAGGAGGCATCCACCTCTAGGATGAAAGGAGAGTCGATGTCAGGCTGTTTCAGGACAGGCGCAGAGATGAACCTCTGTTTTAAAAGATGAAAAGCTTGCATGGCTTCTTCAGACCACTTGGACGGGTTAGCACCCTTCTTGGTGAAAGCAGTAATAGGCGCCACAATGGTGGAAAAGTCTCGTATAAACTTTCGGTAATAATTGGCGAACCCTAAGAACCTCTGGACCCCTTTGAGGGTTAAGGGTACCGGCCAATTCTGAATTGCTTGTAGTTTCTCAGGATCCATCTCTAGTCCGGAACCGGACACAATGTACCCTAGAAACGGAATGGACTTGACTTCAAAGACGCATTTTTCTAATTTGCAATAGAGATGATTGACACGGAGACGGGACAGAACCTCTTTAACCCAAAAACGATGTTCCTCTAAATCGTTGGCAAAAATGAGGATATCGTCTAGATAGACCACGACATGACGGTATAGAATGTCTCTGAAAATCTCATTGACAAAATGCTGGAAGACAGCTGGAGCATTGCTCAATCCGAAGGGCATGACGAGGTACTCATAATGTCCGTCACGGGTGTTAAAGGCGGTCTTCCACTCGTCACCCTCACGGATCCGGATGAGATTGTATGCACCTCGCAAGTCCAGCTTTGTAAAGATGGTAGCTCCGCTAACTCTGTCAAAGAGCTCAGTAATCAGGGGTAAAGGATAACGGTTCTTGATGGTAATGTCGTTCAAACCTCTGTAGTCGATGCACGGCCGCAGACCACCATCTTTCTTTTTTACAAAAAAGAAGCCTGCGCCGGCTGGGGAAGAAGAAGGTCGAATGAACCCCTTTGCTAGGTTCTCTTTAATGTATTCCTCCATAGAATGCGTCTCAGGCAGAGACAACGGATAAGTTCGGCCTCGAGGTGGAACCTTCCCTGGAACGAGATCAATCGGGCAGTCCCATTCTCTATGAGGAGGAAGGATATCAGCAGAAGCTTTACTGAACACATCCGTGAAATCTTGATATGGAGGAGGTGGAACATCAGACGACCTGGGGGAGGAAGAACAGACAGGCAATACTTTAAACAAACATGTCTCTGCACAGGAGGAACCCCATGCCAGGATTTGCGTAGTCGTCCAATCAATTGTAGGATTGTGAAGACGGAGCCATGGAAGGCCCAGGACCACAGGATGTGTGGCTCTTGGAATCACTAAAAGTGAAATAAGTTCGGAATGAAGAACTCCCACTCTCAGACGAACTGGTAGAGTCCTTAGAGCAATAACCGTATCAAAAATTTTACTGCCATCCACGGCAGTTAAGGAAAAGGAGGAAGGAAGTCTCTCGGTGGGTAGGGACCACCGTTTAACATAGGCTTCAGTAATAAAGTTCCCAGCTGCTCCGGAATCAAGGAGAGCAATGACGTTCCGATAACGTTGAGCAACTTGAAGCGAAACTGGGAGATTACAATCATGAGGAGATGGAGAGGAGATCATTACTCCTAGCCGGCCCTCTCCTGGGCGAGCTAGGGTTTGGAGTTTTCCCGGACGTTCGGGACAGGCATTGATGGTGTGAGACGGAGCTGCACAGTAAAGACAAAGAGACTCAGAGAGACGTCTTCGGCGCTCAGCAGGAGTTAAACGGGAACGGCCAATTTGCATGGGCTCATCTTTAGATGGTGACAGTTGACGAGGAGGAGGAGCAGAAGATTTTGGAGCAGATGATCTTCCACGCTCAGTTGCTCTCTCTCTGAAACGTAAATCAACTTTCGTGCAGAGTGAGATTAGCTCATCTAACTTAGAAGGTAAGTCTCTGGTAGCTAACTCATTTTTAATAAGCTCAGATAAGCCATGCCAGAATGCAGCATACAGGGCCTCGTCGTTCCATGCCAGTTCGGATGCCAGGATCTGGAACTGTATCAGATATTGTCCTACAGTACGTGACCCCTGGCGTAAACGGAGAATCTCGGATGAAGCTGAGGTTACCCGGCCTGGCTCGTTGAAGATGCGCCTGAATGTTGACACGAATGCAGTGTAAGAAGATAGCAGGGTGTCGGACCTCTCCCATAACGGTGATGCCCAGTCAAGGGCTGAGCCACTGAGAAGAGAAATAATGTAGGCAATTTTTGTACGGTCACTGGGAAAATTGCCAGGTTGTAGCTCAAACTGAATCTCACACTGGTTGAGAAATCCCCTGCAGAATCTTGGAGATCCGTCAAATTTTGCTGGCGTTGGAAGATGAAGACGTGGAGCAGAAATGGGTAAGGTGGGTGGGGTTATAGCTGGAGTCACTGTGGTTGACGCACCAGATGCGCCTGATCCACGGAGAGTTGTCTGAATCCCATCCAGGCGAGTAGAGAGATCCTGGAGACAGCGGATGATGTGGCCCTGTGCAGCCTCCTGATGTTCTAGTCGGGCTGCCAGTTCTTGCATCGGCCTGGCCGCTTGGTCCTGGTCTCCGGCTGGATTCATTAGGTCAGTGCTTACTGTCACAACTGAGGGCCTGAGCTGACGGGAGGCAGCCTCAGTTGTAGGGGCTGAGATGTACCGGAACCTGGGAGGTTGTATCAGACCCCTGGACATGTAAGTAACATGAATAATAACTGCCCGAAGGCGTGACCACGACAACTTGGATAAAAGTCAATGATGTTTATTATGACAACTCCGCAACACAGCAGCAGTAAAAGAAAACGTAAAAGTCAGCAAATAATAAATACAGTTCCTGGGTACTACAGGATGGCAGGAGCCACAGGGCACTGGTAGTGTGAGATAGTTCTTATGATCTTCTAGATGGAAAGTCCTTACCAGGCCCGACTGTAGCAATGGAGATAACCCAGGATTGTGCCAGCTGGTGTTCCAGGAAAAGCTGGGTTGCTGAAGGTAAAACAGCTGCTGTGGATACTGGCTGGAACCAGACTGTTGTTAGCACGGAGTGGATACTGGCTGGAACCAGTTAAATAATAAATGAACTTGGGAGCGATGAAATATGAACTGAAATGTAGAACTTGAGAGCGGAAAAATAATAATACCGGTGGAGAGTGGTAAAGTGTAGAAAGGACACCGGCCCTTTAAGGGAAGCTGTACTCTGCTGGAAGCTGAGCTGGAAGCAGGTAATGTTGTAGCTGGAAACAGATGAATCCACAATGGATTGGAGAGTCAGGCTACACCGCAGGTGGAATGCTGGTGCAGGTCTCTATGGTGGAAGTCTTGAGACAGGAGCTGGAACCTGGAAGACAATCACAGGAGAGAGACAAACAGGAACTAGGTTTGACAACCAAAGCACTGACGCCTTCCTTGCTCAGGCACAGTGTATTTATACCTGCAGCAAGGAAGGGATTGGCTAGGCAATTATGCAGATTAACAATACTGACAACAGATTGGAGGAAATGATCAGCTGACAGAATCCAAGATGGCTGCGCCCATGCAGACACTTGGAGGGAAGTTTGGTTTGTAATCCATGTGGTAATGAAAACAGTAATGGCGGCGCCGGCCACTGGAGACAGGAGACGCCAGGCTGACAAGTGCACATCCAACCACGCGGACACAGCGGAGGCCGCGGCTGACGTAATCGCCACTCTGACACTCTGCATGCAGAAGCTCAGGGACGGCGGCGGAGGCCGCGGGAGACGCCATGCCAGATGTAATAAGGCGTTACTGTGACAGCGTCTCAGAGAGACAGGAGAGGATGCAGGAATGTGAACATTAGGATAACAGATGGGATCCGGTCCTGGAGCGCTGAGCCAGCCTTAGGAGGCATCTGATGGGTAAGAAATGGCGTCCAGATACCCGGATCGTGACAATTATCACCGTATTTGGCGTAAATATGTTGCGTGGTGCGAGGCCAGGAAGGCCCCTACAGAGGAATTTCAACTGGGTCGTTTCCTGCATTTCCTGCAAACAGGACTGTCTATGGGCCTAAAATTAGGGTCCATTAAGGTTCAAATTTCGGCCCTGTCGATTTTCTTCCAGAAAGAACTGGCTTCAGTTCCTGAAGTTCAGACGTTTGTCAAGGGGGTACTGCATATACAGCCTCCTTTTGTGCCTCCAGTGGCACCTTGGGATCTCAATGTAGTTTTGGGGTTCCTAAAATCACATTGGTTTGAACCACTCACCACTGTGGACTTAAAATATCTCACATGGAAAGTGGTAATGCTGTTGGCCCTGGCTTCGGCCAGGCGTGTGTCAGAATTGGCGGCTTTATCCTATAAAAGCCCTTACCTAATTTTTCATACGGACAGGGCAGAATTGAGGACTCGTCCTCAATTTCTCCCTAAGGTTGTTTCAGCGTTTCACCTGAACCAGCCTATTGTGGTACCTGCGGCTACTAGGGACTTGGAGGACTCCAAGTTGCTGGATGTAGTCAGGGCCCTGAAAATATATGTTTCCAGGACGGCTGGAGTCAGAAAATCTGACTCGCTGTTTATCCTGTATGCACCCAACAAGCTGGGTGCTCCTGCTTCTAAGCAGACTATTGCTCGTTGGATTTGTAGTACAATTCAGCTTGCACATTCTGTGGCAGGCCTGCCACAGCCTAAATCTGTAAAAGCCCATTCCACAAGGAAGGTGGGCTCATCTTGGGCGGCTGCCCGAGGGGTCTCGGCTTTACAACTTTGCCGAGCAGCTACTTGGTCAGGGGCAAACACGTTTGCTAAATTCTACAAATTTGATACCCTGGCTGAGGAGGACCTGGAGTTCTCTCATTCGGTGCTGCAGAGTCATCCGCACTCTCCCACCCGTTTGGGAGCTTTGGAATAATCCCCATGGTCCTTACGGAGTTCCCAGCATCCACTAGGACGTCAGAGAAAATAAGAATTTACTTACCGATAATTCTATTTCTCGTAGTCCGTAGTGGATGCTGGGCGCCCATCCCAAGTGCGGATTGTCTGCAATACTTGTACATAGTTGCTGTTACAAAAATCGGGTTTTTGTTGTTGTGAGCCATCTTTTCAGAGGCTCCGCTGTTATCATGCTGTTAACTGGGTTCAGATCACAGGTTGTACGGTGTGATTGGTGTGGCTGGTATGAGTCTTACCCGGGATTCAAAATCCTTCCTTATTGTGTACGCTCGTCCGGGCACAGTATCCTAACTGAGGCTTGGAGGAGGGTCATAGGGGGAGGAGCCAGTGCACACCAGGTAGTCCTAAAGCTTTACTTTTGTCCCCAGTCTCCTGCGGAGCCGCTATTCCCCATGGTCCTTACGGAGTTCCCAGCATCCACTACGGACTACGAGAAATAGAATTATCGGTAAGTAAATTCTTATTATTGAGAAGGGAGTACTGCATATTCAGCCCCCGTTTGTGCCTCCGGTGGCACCTTGGGACCTTAATGTGGTGTTAAGTTTCCTTAAGTCACATTGGTTTGAACCTCTCAACACGGTGGAGTTGAAGTACCTCACTTGGAAGGTGGTCATGTTGTTAGCCTTAGCTTCAGCAAGGCGAGTTTCGGAACTAGCGGCTTTGTCACATAAAAGCCCCTATCTGCTTTTTCAGGTGGATAGGGCAGAATTGAGGACTCGTCCTCAGTTCCTTCCTAAGGTGGTCTCATCTTTTCATATGAACCAACCGATTGTTGTGCCTGTGGCTACGCGTGACTTGGAGGATTCCGAGTCCTTGGATGTGGTCAGGGCTTTGAAGATTTATGTGGCCAGAACAGCTAGGTTCAGGAAGACAGAAGCACTGTTTGTCCTGTATGCAGCCAACAAGGTTGGCGCTCCGGCTTCTAAGCAGACTATTGCTCGCTGGATCTGTAACACGATTCAGCAGGCGCATTCTACGGCAGGATTGCCATTACCAAAATCGGTTAAGGCCCATTCCACGAGGAAGGTGGGCTCTTCTTGGGCGGCTGCCCGAGGGGTCTCGGCTTTACAACTTTGCCGAGCAGCTACTTGGTCGGGGTCAAACACATTTGCTAAATTCTACAAGTTTGATATCCTGGCTGGGAGGACCTCCTGTTTGCTCAATCGGTGCTGCAGAGTCATCCGCACTCTCCCGCCCATTTGGGAGCTTTGGTATAATCCCCATGGTCCTTACGGAGTCCCCGCATCCTCTAGGACGTTAGAGAAAATAAGATTTTACACCTACCGGTAAATCTATTTCTCGTAGTCCATAGAGGATGCTGGGCGCCCGTCCCAAGTGCGGACTTCTCCTGCAAGACTTGTATATAGTTATTGCTTTAAGGGTTATGTTATAGTTTCATCGGTTTGGAATGGGACTATGTTGTTTGTTCATACTGTTAACTGGGTAGTTTATCACAAGTTATACGGTGTGATTGGTGTGGCTGGTATGAATCTTGCCCTTGGATTAACTAGAATCCTTTCCTCGTACTGTCCGTCTCCTCTGGGCACAGTTTCTCTAACTGAGGTCTGGAGGAGGGGCATAGAGGGAGGAGCCAGTGCACACCCAGTGTCAAAGTCTTTCTTAAAGTGCCCATGTCTCCTGCGGAGCCCGTCTATACCCCATGGTCCTTACGGAGTCCCAGCATCCTCTACGGACTACGAGAAATAGATTTACCGGTAGGTGTTAAATCTTGTTTTTTTTTTTTTTTTTTTCTCTGTTTTGTGTGTTATGTGTCTACCAGGTGCAGTGCACTACAAATAACATAGTACATCAGAACAACTCAAGATAAAAGAAGGGCAACTTTATTACACTGTTTTTCCTTCCATACAATTCTTATGGTGGATTCTATATGATTGGCTGATGGACGGAATGCCGACTGACCGTATCCCGTCAGCGAGGCGTACACAGGCAGCTTTGACAACTTCCTTCAGCACATACTTTCACTCTGTATTGGCTCTCCTATTACCTCGTCACAGGAGGTCCTTCACTGACCTTATATTGTAGCAAGTGGTACTCCCCTATTGTACTCTGCAGGTATCTCTATATGTAGTTGTGGTTCTCTCCCTCCTTACAGGTATGGAGGTGACTCCCACTTCTCACAGCATGTTGTCTCTGCAGGCTTTGCCTTACTGGGTAGCGTTACTTCCCTTTACCCTTATGTGGGCTTGTTGTAGACGCCATGTTTCAACACTGGGTCCCCTCTTTATGGATTGGGATTCCCATGTGGTGGTCCTGTGATGTGTCACAACCACCTTCCCTCTCTTTTTGAAGCCCACATCTCTTCCCTCCTGATTACTCCCCGCCTGCATCACCAGTCAAATGTCACCAGACCAGAACACCACAGATCATTATATTTGCAAAACTGCGGCCCTCCAGTGTAGGTGCAATAAACAGGGAGTTTATTTTGCAACAGCATCATTCCAGGTCATTAAGAAAATTAACATTCTGTTTATTGATGTACATTTGTTTATTTAGTGGAAGTGTAGAAGTTCCCATATTCAAAATGTATAGTGGGCAACATCTAGATCTTGAAGCTTTAGGGCATTTGATACATGTAAATTAATTTTAGCCCTAATTTTAATGATTTTTAACATGGCTTAGTAACATAAAATGACATTTTAAGTATATATTATACATTATGTAGACAAAAGTGATTTGGATACTGACAGCAAATAGATCAACAAGATTTTTTTTTGTATAATCTGTTTTTATTGTAACAATATAGACTTACAACAAATTGTAAATATATCTGGGTATCAATCAAAGGCAGAATGGTATGACAGCATGAGCGTATATAGATCGATAATCGCATATTCTGCATAGTTGTAGTCCACATTAACATTTTGGTTTAAGGAAACCTAATAATGGGTAGGTATGTAACAAGAAGAAGAAAAAGAGAAAGAAAACATCAAAAGACTGGGGTGACTGAACCGAGTATGATAAGCAAGGAGAGTAAGACATGTGCAGTGATTCAAGAGTTAGGCTTATTCATCCAAGATCCCATTACAAATTGAGTCAAGAGCCAGTTCCCGTCCTTTACTCTATTTTGTAGAGGAAATGTAAGTCGTATATGATTCGGATGTCTTGTAATCTATCCAAGGCCACCATATAGCAGTAAATTCCGAACGCCTGTCCCCAGCGCTCATTAATACATCTTCCATGTTCATATAATAATCTAATCTGGAGAACCAGGTATTCCTTGTGGGGGGATTGACAGATTTCCACATTGTGGGGATCACTGCTCGTGCGGCATTGCCCAGGTGTCGTATTAATGATGACTTGTAGGTAGAGATTGGGGTAGTGGAATGGTTTAGTAGCCAAAAGGCTGGGTCAGACGGGACGGAGGTATGTAGGATGGCGTTGGAGGTTGAGATTACATCATCCCAGTAGTTTTTAATAAGGGGACAGGTCCACCAGATGTGTAGCAGAGAGCCTAGGTCCCTACGACATCTCCAGCAGGTAGGTGAGATGGATGGGGAAATGACGTGTAAGAGAGTGGGGTGTCTGTACCACCTCATTAGGATCTTATATTGCGTTTCTCTAACTTGGATACAGATGGAGCTCTTATGTGTTTTAAGAAAGATAGAGTCCCATTCCTTATCCGAGAGTGAGATGTTTAGATCTCTCTCCCACTTTTGAGTAAAATGGGGAGGCATCAGGGAGTCAGACGCACATAGAAGCTTGTACAGGGTGGAGATAGTGTGTATTGGATTCATAGGGGCCACACACATTTTTTCAAACGCGGTCAGCTCCCTTGATGCTTCACGGTATGCATTATTTGTATGTAGGAAGTGACGGATCTGTAGGAATTTCCAGAAATCTCTTTGTGGGATCTCCCATTTCTCTCGTATCTCCGAGAACTGTTTAACTCCGGATGGGTGGACCAACTGCCCCACTCTAAAGAGTCCCTCCAACGCCCAGTTTTGATAATATCTTAGTGAGAGGCCAGGTGGGAAGGTCGGATTACTCAGAAAAGAGGTTAGGGGGCCAAAAACAGAAGAGATGCACGATCTTCGTCGTGTCCCCTTCCAAAAAGAAAGTGTAGGAGAAATGGTCGGGTGAGGGCGTAGTAATTTGGGCAAGGTCGGGAGCCATGGGAAGATTTCTGGGAACAGTTGCAAGCATGAACCTTCCAAGACCACCCATTGTTTAATCTCCCGGCTCCTGGTCCAATCCAAGACTCTGCTCAGGAGGATTGCTTGGTAGTAGATTTCAATATCTGGTAATAGAAAGCCCCCTTTCTGGGGAGGTCGAGTCAGGATTGACCTTTTGATTCTGGGTCTATTACGACGCCATATAAATTGCTGGATCAAAGATCTCACGGTCCGGAACCAGGAGTCAGGGATCTGAATCGGTAAGGTCTGAAGGAGATAAAGCAGTTTGGGTAGTGTATTCATCTTTACAACATTGATTCTACCAAGCCAAGAAAGATTATGATATTGCCATCTGCAATAGTCGTTTCTAATGGCTTGGAGAATGGGGTGGAAATTCAAGGACAGTAGACGTGAGGAGTCGCTGGATAGTTGAACTCCCAGGTATGTAAGGTGGGAGTCCCTCCACTGGAAAGGGAACGTAGCTTTCAAGCCAATTAGAACCGAATGGGGGGTTGAGATATGAAGGGCATAGGATTTGGATGTGTTGATTTTAAAACCTGATAGTGAACTGAAAATGTCTAACTCGCTCATCAGGTTGGGAAGCGAGTGTGCGGGGTCTGTGACCGTCGTCAGCAGATCATCTGCAAATAGAGCAAGTTTATAATCTATATCCCCTACTTGTAGTCCCTTAATCTCGTCATTAGCTCTAATTGCTCTGGCCAGGGCTTCAATACAGAGGACAAAGATCAGGGGGGATAAGGGGCAGCCCTGTCTCGTTCCATTACTAATTAGAAAGTTATCAGAGAGAGTCCCATTAACCCGTACCTTAGCTGATGGTTGTGTATACAAAGATAATATTCTATGGAGGGCTCGTGGGCCCAACCCAATATGCTCCAGCACCGCTCTCATGAAATCCCAATTTACCCTGTCAAAGGCCTTTTCGGCATCTGTGGACAGTAGTACAGTAGATATCTTACTGCTGGAGGCCAAATGGATTAGACTGAGGAGTTTAGTCGTGTTATCCTTCGCTTCCCGACCGGGTACGAAACCCACTTGGTCGTTGTGGATGAGCGACGGGAGAAATTCATTCAGTCTAAGAGCCATTAGTTTCGCGAAGAATTTGAGGTCTATATTAAGCAAGGAGATTGGCCTGTAGCTGGAGCATACTGAGGGGTCCTTTCCTTGTTTAGGGATCACCGTAATATGGGCCTCAAGTGATTGTCTAGAGAAGTGGGTCTCGGCGGATATGGAGTTAAAGGCCCGCAGTAATTTGGGAGCCAGCATTTCTTTAAACATCTTATAGTAGGTGGCTGTGAAGCCATCTGGGCCCGGGCTTTTACGTAGGGGAGCGATAGAGATAACATGGTCCATCTCGGCCAAAGTAAAAGGTGCTTCTAAAGATTTCTGGGCAGACTTTGATAGTTGAGGAAATGCCACATCGGCTAGATATTTCCTGGCTCTTAACATATTGGAGAGAGGGTCATGGGTCTGGGAAGGGTTACCCAGGTTATATAGAGTATTATAATAGCTTTTAAAGCATGCTGCTATCTCCGGGGATTTAAAGTATGTGGAGCCCGTGTTGTTTTTCATTGATGGGATGAAGGAGGCCAATCTCTGGGTTCTAAGTGCCTGGGCTAAGAGCCTGCCTGGTTTATTCCCCCACTTATAATATTTACTATTACATCTACGCAGGGAGGCTTGGGTTTTGTTATTGAGGGTTGTTCGGAGTTGTGCTCGGGCCGCAGACAGCTCCATCAAATCCGATGGGGTCAGGGAGGATTTGTGGCGGGTTTCTAAGGTGTGAATTTTGTGTAGTAATGTAGTGATCAAGGTCTGACTGTTTTTCTTCACAAACGAACCTAGTTGGATCAGTTTACCCCGTATAACACATTTGTGGGCTTCCCAAATCGTAATTTCGGATACTTCTCCTGTGTCATTGATATCAAAGTAGTCGGACAATGCCTTATCCAATTCTGATTTACAATATGCGTCATATAGGAGCGATTCATTAAGGCGCCAGGTCCAAGGGCCGAGGGCACGAGATGGGGCCGATAGGGACAAGGATACTGGGGCATGGTCCGACCACGTGATGGAGCCAATAGAGGCATCTACGATTAGGGGGAGGTGTCTATGGCTTAAGAACATGTAGTCAAGGCGTGAGTAAACCTGATGTGGGTGTGAGAAAAAAGAGAAATCTCTGTCAGTGGGATGTGTGACCCGCCAGGTGTCAGCAAATTGAAGTTTGTGGAAGATCTTCCTGACCTGTCTATGCTTGTGTTCAGAAAATCTAGGGGCTGGGGGAGAGGTGTCGATGGAGGGGTCCATGGACCAGTTGAGGTCGCCTCCCAAAACCACTATGCCCATCGCTAGGGCTTCAAGCCGGGGAAGAAAGGATCGAAAAAAGGGGATTTGTCCTTGATTTGGAGCGTAAAGGGATATGAGGGTGTACGCCTGGGAAAATATATTACATTGGACTACCAGTAACCTCCCAGGGATAAGTTTGTGGACCGAGACATTAGATACCTGGAGGGCCTTGGAGAAAATTATAGCAACTCCCTTAGATTTACCTTCAGGGTTGTTAGAGTAGAAAGCCAGGGGATATTTTGGATTTACCAAGGAGGGGCCTCGAGCAGAGATCTTAAAATGTGTCTCCTGGATTAGAGCCACATCCACTCCGTCGGATCGTAGTGTCCGAAGTAGATGGGATCTTTTCTCGGGGGTGTTAAGACCCTTTGCATTAATCGAGGTGAGTTTGATTACCCCTGGAGAAGACATCACATTGTATCATAGCACAGTGAGGTGTAGCACTCGGACAGTTCACCAAAAGAAATAGAAAAACAATGAGAAGAAGAGGAGTGATGAAAAGAACAAGTTACAAATAATAGAAACATCGTAAACATAATAACATCCGCAATGGGGAAGCAGGTAGGTTTGTTAACCAGCATCCCCATGGGGCACAACGGCCGTGTGCGGGATCGGGGTAAGGGAGTCACCCTTACAGGCACTTATTTTTAGCTTAAATATTGTAATAGTGCAATTTTAACTTAGTAAAACTTATAATGACTAATAGTATAAATCGGTAGGAACAAGTAACTATCTTCTGCCAATGTCCCATCGCTGAATTCCGGGACTGAAAATGAAACCGGGGGGGCGAGAAGGAAAGGGGGACATAGTAAAACGAGGTCAAATTGGCCCTAGGCCGCGTATAACGTATCTCACCCGGTATCTCACAGTCAGGGTATTCAGTCCACCTAGAGAAAACAGTAAGGATCATTCAGCAGGGTAATGGAAATCAGTTTCTTCAGGTGGGGGGATGATCCTGGCGTGCAGGAAGTGGTTTTGAGGGTTTCTTTTGAGGACTGCCGACCACTTGCCATGACTCTCCCCCTCTCGAAGGCTGTGGTGGTTGTAGATCCGGGAGGGTAAAGTCCCAGTCTGGGACCTTTAAGGGTGGGAGACCGAGTCCTGAGCAGAAAGTGGGAAGGTCGGATGTAGTGTGGAGTGAATATATCTTGCCTGAGGAGGATACCCGTAAGCTGAAAGGGAAACCCCATCTGTATTTCAGCTGTCGCTTGCGGAGTTCCTCCGTCAGGGGGCGAAGAATCTTCCTTTGTTGCAGGGTGTGCCAGGAGAGATCTTGAAAGACGGAGATAGGGTCACCGTTGTGTTTCAAGTCGTCAATATGTCGCGCTTTATTCATGATTTCTTCCTTTTGGGAATAGTAATGCAGACGACATATGACGTCTCGGGGTCGATCTGAGGGAAGCCCCCTTGGTTTTAGAGCGCGATGGGCTCTGTCAAATGTTATGGTGGCAGCTGGATCTTTGCCCAGAATTGTGTTAAAGATTGTCGTCAAAGCATCCACTATGCCCGTCTGGGGGACTTCCTCTGGGATGCCTCTCACCCGAATATTATTCCTCCTCCCTCTGTTATCCAAATCCAGTACGCGGGATCGTAGCGATCTGATCTCGTCTGATTGGGATTTGATGACGTCTGTTAAGGATCCCAGGTAGTTAACAGTGGAGGCTCTGTGATCCTCCAGCGAGTCTACTCTATCAGAAAGCTGGGAGATATCTTGTTTGATTGATGCCAGCTCTTTTCGTATGGTATCTTGGATATCCTTCTTAGTAGGGAGTGTTTTCATAAATTGCAGGATATCATGAAGAGCGGTGTCGCTGTGGGTGTGTGAGGTGGGCTGCTCCATCATTAACGGGGAGGCAGAGGAAGCAGAATGACAGGAAGACGGGCTGGAGGGAGAGAGGTTTCCGGATAGCCTTGCAGGTGTAGATTGTAGGAACGATCTCATTCCCGGTTGGGTCGCGTTCTCTTTAGGTTGTGCGGTGTTGCCCTTCTTTTTCCCGGATCTAACCATGCTTGTAAATGATTGGATGGATACTTGATTGCAGAAGATATCATGAGTATAGAGTTAGCATTGTTTGGTACGCTGTGAAGTGCCTATAGCATGATGACTCCCAATGGAATGGCACTAGCACGTCATTAATTGGTGATCGTTATTACGGTAGCAGGCACGTGGTGGGCTTCAGATCCCGCTTCTTCGGTAATGTGGAGGTAGATATAAGGCACCTGCATTGCCGGCTCCCAGGGAGCGACCCACTTCCTTTGAAGATTCTATCAGGGAAGTATAAGGGGATCTAAATGACATATGTATGAGGTCTGATTATATCGTCAGGCAGTGTGGCAGGGCTCCGTCCACCGGTGCTCCCAGACTCCAGAAACCCCAGGAGGTAGTGAGGAATCAATGTAGCTTAATTAAAGCAGTATTAGGCTCATTACAGTGAAGAAGCCTGATCAGAGGGATCCCTGTTTCTCTGTGGTCAGTGTGATGTTGTGAATCCAAAATGGCCTCTGCAGTTTTGGCAGGCTGAGGAGTAAAATGCAGGGGTTGGGGTTTCCGGGCTCTTGTAGTATTCCCCTGCTACAGGGGGGCACCTGGGGGTCCACTAAAAGTCTCCAAGGGGTCGAATGGGCGTCCGCAGGGCTCAGAGTATGCCACCGTGTAGGTATGGGCCGCTCCGGAGCTCCCCCCTGGGCCGATCTAAAACTCAAGTCCCCGGCTTCTGGCAGCGGCGTAGGCCTCAATGGCGGAGCCACCCGCCGCGTCTCGCCGCCGTTCGGGGCCGCCCTGTCACACTTACTGTGAGAAGCCCAGCAGGAGAGAGTAGCAGCCCTCCGTTCGAGTCCGTCGTCGGGCGCCCGTCGGCCCCGTCACGTGATAGACGCCCGAGGGTCACGGTGCTCGGTGGGATGATGCAGACGGGCAGGTATCCGGTGGTGACGCCTTGTAGGGGTCCTTACGTAGTGCCCGCAATCCGTATGTCGAGGGATCCCAGAGCTTCCGTCGGTCCGGAGACGAAATCGAGGCCCCGGCTTTGTAGGCCCCGTAGGTCGCAATCCGCGGGAGCAGTTAAAACTGCTCCCCGATTCCGCGGCAATTCCGGGGACACAGCAAGGGGGTCAGGAGGCACAGGAGGGGCAACGGGGCACCCAAATATCCCTCTTAAGGTGTATTTTTAATGACTTGGAGCCCGGAGTCTCAGGAGCTCCATAAAATCACAGCTGTCCCTGTCAGCAGCCAGGCCACGCCCCCCGATCAACAAGATTTTATTGACGTCAGTACTTTGTAGGTCCACCATGTGCAGTGATTACTGCATACACCCTTCTTGGCAAACTGACCACAAGTTCTTGGAGAACAGCAGGCGGTATGTTGTGCCATTACGCCTTAAGTACAGTGATCAACTGTGACACTGAAGAAGGTTGAGTTGGTCTAGAATGCACCCATCGCTCCAGTTCGTCCCATAGGTTCTCAGTGGGGTTAAGATCTGGACTCTGAGCTGGCCAGTCCATGGAGGTTACTGAATCTTTTGTATACCAGTCCAGCGTCGCCCCGGAAACATGACATTATGTAGCCTACAATGATCCCCTTTTCAAACTTGGTTAGCTCCTTCCAGCAAGCCACTTAATTAGCAAATAATTTAATCAGTGCCCCACTACCTATTTTATACCTTGGTGAGTGATAAAATGGAGAGAGAAAAAGCACCAGCCAATCAGCTCCTAACTGCCATGTCACAGGCCCTATTTGAAAAATGACAGTTAGGAGCTTGTTGGCTGGTAGTGTATCTCTTTCCATTTTATCACTCTCCAAGCGATGATGCATCTAGCCCATTATTGGACTGGTCACACAAATTTTAAGTTTTGCCCAATCATTGTTTCTCTTACGTCCTAGAGGATGCTGGGAGTACCATGGGGTATAGACAGGTCCATTAGGAGCCATTGGCACTTTAAAAGTTTGATAGTGTGGGCTGGCTCCTCCCTCTATGCCCCTCCTACCAGACTCAGTTTAGAAAATGTGCCCGGAGGAGCCAGTCACAGCTAGTGGAGCTCTCCAGTGCTTCTTTAGTAAAAGATTATTTTAGAGTTTATTATTTTACAGGGAGGCTGCTGGTAACAGCCTCCCTGCTTCGAGGGACTTAGGGGGGGGAGTAGTGTCCGCCCTTTGGGGTCTGAGCCACTATATCCGCTGACAGGACACTGAGCTCCTGAGGGGATCAAACGTTCCCCCGCCACAGGGGATCGCTCACCCTAGCAGCATGCCGACACCCCCTTACAGAGCCAGAAGATCAGAAGATGGCGAGATATGATGGCACAAGGGTAGGAGCGCAGCTCTGAGAGGCTGCCCTCCGGGAATGGCTCAGCGATACACAGTGTTGGTGCTATGAGGGGTGTCCTGAGCCAGCGTCTTAATACCGTACACTGGTCACAGATGCTAACCGGAGACAGATTCCCCAGGCTAGCGTCAGAATCCTCCGTACTCAGACGCTCACAGGGGACGTAATCCCCCGCCTTGCGACGGAATCCTCAGACCAGTATAAAGAATTTCTGTGGGAAGATGCACCATTTTCTAGGGGCGGAGCTTCTCCTCAGAGTGGACCCAGCAGCGTTCAGCGCCATTTTTCTGCCTGCAGTTCCTGTACACAGACGCTGACAGAGCTGTCCCTCCAAGCAACTCCACTATCCTGTGCGGTATCGGGGGTTGTAGAAGGGGGGGGGGGGGTGAATTAGTTCTGTGTAACTGTTACAGTACACAGTGGGCGCTGGTAAGGGGTGTCCTTTGTGTAAACAGCGCTGTGTGTGGGTTGGCTCCTATCTCTGTCTTTCTTGCCATTCTCAGGGGGGAAACTCTGATTAGCCGTGTGTGTGTGTGTGTGTGTGTGTGTGTGTGTGTGTGTGTGTATAGAGTGTTTGGGGTCTCCAGTTAGCTATGTCCAGGGACTCTGTGTCATATGCGGCTGAGGATATGTCCTCTCAGGATGATCTCATCCCATGTAATCAGGATTGTACTGTTGTAGCGCAGATACCAGCAAGGGAGCCTGAGTGGTTATCCTCTATCAAAACTATGATTTCTTAGACTTCTACTAGGGTTGCTCAGAATGAATCTGCAACTCAGGTTTTACAGAATTCTATGGCAGTTTGGTCCGGTTCTGTTACCTCAGGACCCCCCTTTGTAGGTTCCCGCAAACGTGCTCTTGCCCAGATTATGCAAGACGACACGGATACCGACTCTGACACGGCAGATGGTGATGGGGATGTGCTCAGGGGGGCCGCATCTCTTGCTAAAGGGGTGCAGTTGATGATGGAGGCTATTAGAGATGTGTTGAATATTGCTGACACAACTCCTGAGCAGGTTCAGGAGGCTTACTTCACTGATAATAAGAAAGCCTCGCTAACCTTCCCTGCGTCCAAAGAATTAAATGCTATTTTTAAAAAAGCGTGGGAAAACCCAGAGAAAAAATTTCAGATCCCTAGAAAGGTTCTGGTTGCTTTCCCCTTCCTGGAGGAGGATAGAAAGAAATGGGAAAACCCACCCATAGTGGACGTGTCTGTTTCCAGACTCTCGAAAAAGGTGGTTTTACCGGTTCCAGGATCTACCGCCTTAAAGGAACTGGCTGATCGCAAAATTGATACTACGCTCAAATCCATATACATGGCTTCAGGGGCGATACAACGGCCTACTATTGCCTGTGCATGGATTTCCAAAGCTATAGTGAAGTGGTCAGGCACATTACTTGAGGATTTGGATACAATGGATATAAGTGACGTTGAATTGTTTTCACGTAACATTCAGGATTCTGCAGGATTTATGGTGGAATCCATTAAAGACCTGGGTTCAATGGCTGCAGGAATTTCTTCCATGTCTGTCTCAGCTCGTCGAGAACTGTGGATGCGCCAGTGGTCTGCCGATGCGGAATCCAGGAGAGGTGTGGAGAGCCTACCCTACACAGGTCAGGCTCTCTTTGGGGAAGCGTTGGATGCGTGGATCTCCACGGCTACAGCGGGTAAGTCACCTTTTCTTCCCTCAGCAGCTCCTGCTACGAAGAAACCTTTTTCTTCACCTACATCACAGTCCTTTCGGGTTACTAAACCGAGACAGGCCAAACCGTCCACCACCTTCTTTAGAGGTGGCCAACCAAAATCCAAGAAACCTGCTGCGGCGGGTTCCCAGGAACAGAAGCCTGCTTCAGGTACGCCAAGGTTCTCCGCATGACGGTGGACAGCGCGGCCTGGCGGTAGGGCCGGTGGGGGCGAGACTCAGACATTTCAGTCACGTCTGGGTGTCGTCCGGCCTGGACCCCTTGGTACTAGATATTGTGTCCCAGGGGTACCGGCTGGAATTTCAAGATCTCCCTCCTCCTCAGTTCTTCAAATTGGGCTTGCCAGCTTTGCCGGCAGACAGGGCTACCCTACAGGGAGCCATCCAGAAGTTGGTGGAGGCAGCTTCGGGCATGGTGCCTTCGCTCCGCTACCGCTTCGCTCGGCACACTTTACCGTTCCAATCGTAGTCCACGTGGATCGTTAAGTATGAAAAAATAAAAAAAATAAAAATGTGAAAAACTCATGTCGACCTTTAGACCTGTCGACCTAGCACATGTCGACCTAGAAACCCTGTCGACCTTCCATCCATGTCGACCTAGTGACTGTCGACCTATAGTGGTCGACCTAAACATTGTCGACCTAGACACTGTCGATCTTCAGACCGGATCCAGGTTTGGTCAGGCCCATTCTGAACTTAAAATCACTAAACCCCTTTCTGAGGGAGTACAAGTTCAAAATGGAGTCTCAAAGGGCAGTGATATCAGGTCTGGAGGAGGGGGAATTCCTGGTATCCCTGGATATCAAGGATGCGTACCTCCACATGCCGATTTGGCTGCCGCATCAAGCTTATCTACACTTCGCACTGTTGGACTGTCATTTAACAGTTCCAGGCCTTGCCATTCGGCCTCTGCACAGCACCGAGGGTATTCACCAAGGTGATGGCGGATATGATGTTTCTCCTCTGCAGACAGGGGGTGAACATAATTTCATATCTGGACGATCTGCTGATAAAGGCTTCGTCCAAGGAGAAGCTGTTACGGTCCATATTTCTCACGACCCAGCTTCTCAGGGAACATGGTTGGATCCTGAATCTTCCAAAATCACATTTTGAACCAACCAGGAGGTTGTCCATTCTGGGAATGATCCTCGACATGGAGGTGCAGAGGGTGTTTCTTCCAAAGGAAAAAGCTTTGGTGATTCAAACAATGGTCCAGGATGTCCTAAAGCCAGCCCGGGTGTCGGTTCATCAGTGCATTTGCCTTCTGGGGAAGATGGTGGCCTCTTACTAGGCACTGCAGTGTGGGAGGTTTCATGCTCGATCCTTCCAACTGGATCTCCTGGACAAGTGGTCGGGAACCCATCTTCACATGCACCAGAGAATAAGTCTGTCGCCAAAGGCCATGATTTCAGTCCTCTGGTGACTGCAATTACCTCACCTATTGGAGGGCTGCAGGTTTGGGATTCAGGACTGGATCCTTCTAACCACGGATGCAAGTCTCCAAGGCTGGGGTGCAGTCGCTCAAGGGTAAACCTTCCAAGGAAGGTGGTCAAGTCTGGAAGCCGGCCTGCCGATAAACATTCTGGAACTAAGAGCCATCTACAACGGTCTTCTCCAAGCGGCCCATCTTCTGAGAAATCAGACTATTCAAGTGCAGTCGGACAATGTAATGACAGTGGCTTGCATAAACCGACAGGGCGGAACAAAGAGCAGAGCTGCAATGTCAGAGGTAACAAGAATCATCCTCTGGGCAGAAAAACACGCGTTGGCGCTGTCAGCAATCTTCATTCCGGGAGTAGACAACTGGGAAGCGGACTTCCTCAGCAGACACTACCTCCACCCAGGGGAGTTGGGTCTCCATCCGGAGGTGTTCAAGGAGGTAACAGATCATTGGGGCGTACCCCAGATCGACATGATGGCCACTCATCTCAACAAGAAGCTTCGGAGGTATTGTTCCAGGTCGAGGGACCCGCAAGCAGTGGCGCCCTAGTGACTCCATGGGTGTTCCAGTCTCTGTACGTGTTTCCTCCACTTCCACTCATTGCTCAGGCAATCCTCATTGCTCCGGACTGGCCAAGAAGGGCTTGGTACGCGGATCTTCTGCATTTACTGCAAGAAGAGCCGAGGCCTCTTCTTCTTCGGGAGGACCTGCTGCAGCAGGGGCCGTTCGCCTATCAAGACTTACCACGGTTACGTTTGACGGCATGGAGGTTGAACGCCGGATACTAGTTCGGAAGGGCATTCCGAACAAGGTTATTCCTACCCTGATACAGGCTAGGAAAGGAGTAACGTCAAAACATTATCATCGTATTTGAAAAAAATATGTATCTTGGTGTGAGTCCAAGAAGATTCCTGCAGTGGAGTTTCAACTGGGATGTTTTCTCCTCTTCCTGCAATCAGGTGTGGATATGAGCCTGAAGTTAGATCCTGGTCCAGATTTCGTCCCTATCCATTTTTTTCCCGAAACATTTGGCTGCCCTCCCTGAGGTTCAGAATTTTTTGAAGGGAGTTCTGCACATCCAGCCTCCCTTCGTACCACCTACGGCGCCCTGGGATCTCAACATGGTGTTGCAGTTCCTCCAGTTGGACTGCCTCTACAGGAGGTTGAGATCAAGTTTCTCACGTGGAAGGCTGTCACTTTGTTGGCCTTAGCTTCTGCTAGACGTGTGTCGGAGTTGGGGGCTTTGTCATGTAAAAGCCCATACTTGATCTTCCATGAAGATAGAGCTGAGCTTCGGACACGTCAGCAGTTTCTTCCGAAGGTTGTGTCGGCATTTCATATGAACCAACCTATGGTGGTGCCAGTTGCGACTGACTCCTCAATTTCATCAAAGTCCTTAGATGTTGTAAGGGCTCTAAAAATCTATGTGAGGAGGACTGCTCGTCACAGAAAATTGGACTCTCTGTTTGTCCTGCATGATCCCAAGAAAATTGGGTGTCCTGCTTCTAAGCAGACGATCTCTAGCTGGATCAGGTTCACTATCCAGCATGTGTATTCTACGGCATAGTGTCGTGTCCTATGTTTGTTAAGGCCCACTCTACTCGTAAGGTGGGTTCTTCCTGGGCTGCTGCCCGGGGTGTCTCGGCATTACAACTCTGCCGAGTAGCTACTTGGTCGGGGTCGAACACGTTCGCAAAGTTCTACAGGTTCGATACTTTGGCCTCTGAGGACCTCAAGTTTGGTCAATTGGTTCTGCAGGAGCCTCCGCACTCTCCCTCCTGTTCTGGGAGCTTTGGTACATCCCCATGGTACTAATGTGGACCCGGATTTTCAAGTTAAAGAGGCTCCCGAACCAGGTTTTAAATAAATTATATTATATAGGGAATATAAATAGCATGACAATTTGTGTTGACTAAACAAATATTTTTCTTAGACATACACAGGATTTTAATACATAATTAATCTTTATACATACAGCGCACAGCGATGCCAATGCGCATTTCACTTTTACTATAGACGAAGCTTAGTAAAAGTGAAATGCGCATTGGCATCGCTGTGCGCTGTCTGTATAAAGATTAATTATGTATTAAAATCCTGTGTATGTCTAAGACAATTAGAAAGGGTTACCATTAAGGATTATAAACACATGCTGGCAGTATAGATATAAGACAGGAGGATTTCTCCAAGTATTAGCCATCTGGTTAATATTATGTTCAAGAGAGATATGGCTCTCTTCAGTAAGGACCGTAATTTGAGGTGTGAATAGATCAAGCTCATTGGTAAAAAGTTTAACACCATATATTCGAGTGCTGATTGTGTATGTGAGCCTGTGCTGCTTAGGGCAATATCAGCCTGATATTCAGGCAGCAACAGGTGCTTGAACTATTATATCGATGCATGAAAGATTCGAACGAACTACATACATATATTTGTGAAAAATACAGCATGCTCGATTTAATGTGAGCACACATCACTGGGAAGATAATAAATAGTTTTTGTATGAGGATTTGATCATTAACCCGTGACATTGTATATGTCTGGTTAAGCTGTGTAATTAACAGAGCATTGTTTGTGGTAGTATTAACACATATATTTAAATCCTATGTCTCCCTTATATACAAATTCAATAAAAAGATGCTAAGGCAGGCTCATTTTTAAGCCAGTATTGCATAAATTCACAGCCTCATCAAGTGCATTGCTGAAATAGCAGTACATCAATTAAGGGGTACTGGCTAGTGAACATACATTCTAATAGGGGTAACCTATAATACCTAGTGTCTAAAAATAACCTGTCTGCATGTGATCATACATCGGTACTATTCAGGGCAATAAGAGCCTTATATTAATTAATAATCAGACATTTAAACTGTCATCCGAATATATGCAGTGTTGGTTCTAACATTCTCATCACACCACTATCTAGCAACAAGTGTTGCATTGTGATCTACTGAATCAATAATATACTAGGAATGTCACAACACTGCAACATTTGTAACCCTTTGTAAACATCACTGGCAGAAATAGTCAGTGGTTATTTTAAAGATTACCCAACAATTCTTTGAATCACAGGTACTCCTTAATTCATAAAATAAAGACAGCGTACTAGCAAGTTTTTTTTAACAAATATCTTTATTCACACAAATTTATTTTTTTCTTACACGTTATTCTGTCCCTATCTGATTTTATATTTCACTTTACATGACCCCTTTATAATAAGGGGGCATATAATACATCACATGTGGTAATAATAAAGGTATCTATATCACATGCGGGTATTCAGATCCTTCTCTTATTTTATATCATATTAATAAAGTATCAAAATTTGTTGTATTAAAAAGAATTAAACTTCTTGTGTAAGGGAATGAGTGCTGCTACCTAAAGTTGATTTACTTTTTCTTCTTCAAATCCACTAATGTGGACCCCAGCATCTTCTAGGACGTAAGAGAAAATAGGATTTTAATTACCTACTGGTAAATCCTTTTCTCGTAGTCCGTAGAGGATGCTGGGCACCCGCCCAGCGCTTCGTGGTCCTGCAGTGGTTATTTAGTTCAGTACTGCTTAGTTCTTGGTAAGTACTGTTTTGTTACTTGGTAAGTAATCCTGTTCAGCCGTTGCTGATGTTTCAAGCTAGTTAGCTTGGGTTGCCTTGTGTGTGAGCTGGTGTGAATCTCGCCACTATCTGTAAAATCCTTCTCTCGAAGATGTCTGTCTCCTCGGGTACAGTTTCCAGACTGAGTCTGGTAGGAGGGGCATAGAGGGAGGAGCCAGCCCACAGTATCAAACTCTTAAAGTGCCAGTGGCTTCTAATGGACCCGTCTATACCCCATGGTACTGATGTGGATCCAAGCATCCTCTACGGACTACGAGAAAAGGATTTACCGATAGGTAATTAAAATCCTATTATTTCTTCAGCAGGGTCCACAGGTAATCCACAGGATAACTTTGGGATATGATGAAGCAACAGCGGATTTGCACCAATCCGTCAAAGCTTTTCGGCCTCCCAGCATGCAACAGGTCCGTCCATATATCCCCGCCTCCTGGCTCAGGCAAATCAGTTTTATGTTTTAGAAAGAGTCGCTCCAAAAACTCTCCGCCGGGTTGCGACAACGCGTACCCTCGAGTACAGTGCTGTTTCGGCGGCCGTCTGTGTCGGATATACTAGCAGGTCCAGCAGACGTTACCAGGCTGTGGTCGGAGCACGAGGAGAAGGTAAGGCATCAGTTCCGCTTAGAAGCCTGTTTTGGGAGGAGACTACCAAACAGTCGCTGATGCGTCTGCCACCTCGGGTGCACCAGCGCTAGGCCTTAGGAATCAGAGGCTCCAGGAATAGTATGAGGCCGCGATCCCTGGGGTTGATGTCAGCAGTGGGGAGTCAGACGCTCTTCTGGTCGCCCCTCCCCCCGGTCCATGTCCAGTTTCCTCCAAGTTTCCTGCCATGAACTGTTTTCCTGATTCTGTCTCAGACGCTGTACACGAAGGGGACCCAGTCGCAGCATAGGCGGCTGTGTGACTGGTGCGTCTGTGTTCACTGAGCGTCTGTGTTCACTATAGGTTCATGGAGTGGCAGTGTACACTAGTAGTGTTTAGATCCACTCAGCGTTCGCAAACGTATTGATCGGTCCTGGTAGCTGGGTGAGTCTCCCTGTATCCCACTCTACTGAGTACAGGTAAAACAGCACTAAGTCTCTATCTACCTTTTGAGTATGAATAGTTAGATAAGTGCCTATTGCATATGAGTCTGTATACTATTACTGTTGTTTCTTTCGCTACGCGTCTGAATACGGTAGATCTGTTTTAAACATGATTCAGTAATATATTCTCCTACATCAGTGATGGCTAACCTTGACACCCCAGCTGTTGTTGAATTACATATCCCAGCATGCCCTGCTACAGTTTTGTTATTTGGCCATGCTAAAACTGATGCAGGGCATGCTGGGATGTGTAGTTCAACAACAGCTGGAGTGTCAAGGTTAGCCATCACTGTCCTACATACTTGAAATGTAGTTGATGATGTGCTCCTATTGCTTATTATAACTGCTAGTGTGATTGCTGTCTTTACTATAATTCTGTCAGGTTTTTTTCTATTCCAATCCTCAATGCTGGTGCATGGGTAGGGTCGGATTGTATATCACTTTAAAAAGCTTAGTGATTACAGTCACAAATTGTGTAGTACACTGTGGAATTGTTGATGATTTATCATGTCTAAGAGCGGCAAAGGTGAGGAAGATACACTCACAGCAACACCAACACTCATATCATGTTTGTCTTGCAAAGCTGTGTTAACCTCTCAGGATCTGGTTCAGGATGGTTTGTGTGCAAATTGTTTTAGCTTTCACCAGGGTCTCTTGAAAAAAACAAGGCAGATTCAGGTGCAGGTTGATCCACCTTGGGCTATGTTTGCACAGACATTATCCAGTATAGCTGAACGGATAATTCCTCCAACTCCTGCACCAGGGATAGGATACACTATTAACCCTTACATGCAGCTTCCCACCTGCGGTTTATCACTTCCAGCAGCAGCCTCTCAAAAGAAACAGGCTGATAAGCCAGTGGTAATTAAATCTTCATTCTCACAGGCTACACGTTTCAGATGAGGATTCATCGGAGGATAAAGGCTCAATACATTCTACTTCGGCATACGAAGAGGAGGAAGGTCTCAGCTCAGTGGATATAGCTGAGTTAATTAAAGCAATGAAAGCCTTTCTATTCTTAGAGGATTCAGCAGAGCCTGTGTTAAAAACCAAGGTACCTGTGTTTAAATGTCCCAAAACAGTTAAGCCTGAGTTTCCGGGGTCAGATCAGCTGACAGAAATCATGGAAGAGGCTTGGGCTATGCCCAATGAGAAGTTTAGAATTCCTAAGAAATGGAATTCAAATTATCCTCTTCCAGCTGGGGATTGTTTAAAAAGGGAGGTGGCTCCTAAAGTAGATACGCATGTGATTCGATCAGTGCGAAAATCTACATTACCTTTTCCATCAACATCATTTAATGATGTCACGGATAGGAGAGTGGATGGTTTTTTAAAAGCCATTTTTTCCCTGTCTGGGGCAGTCATAAGGCCAGCCATGGCTTCAGCTGGCTGCCTGGGCTGATGCATTGGAAGGGGATTTTTCAATAGCATCTAGAGACCAATAATCCCATATAGCACATATAAAACAGGCTGCAATGCTCTTGGAAGAAGAAGCATTGGATATGGGTACTATTGCCTCCAGGGCATCAGCTGCAACAATAGCTGCTTGCAGAGCAGTTTGGCTACGTACGTGGAAAGCTGATTCAGAATCTTAGAAGGTTTTGGAATCTTTGCCTTTTTCTTGAGATAATCTTTTTGGTAAAGAATTGACAGATATTTTGGAGTCAGAAGCAGACTCCAAGAATGTAAAGTTTCCTTCCACATGCAATTTCAAACCTAAAGTTCCAGCTTTTCGGCCCTTTCGATCTCAAGGAAAAGCTAAAGGAAAAAGTGATGGCAGGCAGTCCCAATACAACAAGTCTGGTAAGACTGAAAAGCATTGGGCTACAAAGCATTGGGCTACCAGAGGACCGGTTGAGAAAACAGATAATAAGCCATCAGCCTGATGGTGCGGGCCTCCACCTGGAGGATCCCAGGGTTGCACAGATCTGGCAGCAGTCTACAACAGATGCCTGGGTGCAGGAAGTGGTATCTCTAGGTTGTGCTTTTGCCTTCAAGAAGCACCCTCCTCAAAGGTTTTTTTGCACCAGCCCATCTCGGGTAGAGACGAAGGCCAGGGCTTTGCAAGTTCAGAAATTGCTTCAGCCAGGAGTAGTCATTCCACTTCCTCCTGCACAACAAGGACAGGGGTTTTACTCCAAGCTGTTTATAGTTCAGAAACCAAATGGGTCATTTCGACCCATTCTCAATTTCAAAGTGCTGAACAAATACATTTGGGTACCTCTGTTTCATATGGAGACTTTACGTTCCATCATTTTGGCCATGGAGCCATGGGATTATATGGTATCCCTGGATATACGGGATGCTTACCTACATGTTCCTGTAGCACTGTCCCATCAGTGTTATCTCAGGTTCGCTATCCTCCAACAGCATTTTCAGTTCCAGGCCCTACCTTTCAGGTTACCCACAGCCCCCAGGGTATTTACCAAGATTATGGTGGTAATGGCAGCTTATCTCCGCCAGCAGGGGATAAGAATTTTTCTATACCTCGATGATCTTTTAATCCTGGCACAGTCGCAGGAATTGCTCCTATGTAATCTGCAACAGACAATAACGTGTCTGCAAAGGCACGGGTGGCTCATAAATTGGGCAAAATAGTCTCTGGTTATGTCACAGCGGATGACTCACTTGGGGGCTGTACTGGATTCAAGTCTTCAGAGAGTAATTTTACCTCTGAACAAGATATCCAAGGTTCCGTTAAGGATTCAGGACTTGCTACACAGTCAAAAGGTATCCATTCACGCAGCAATGCTTGTGATGGGATTGATGGTGTCAACATTCGACATGGTGGAGTATGCACAGTTCCACTCCAGGCCTCAGTAGTATCTGATTCTTGCCAAATGGAATGGGTTGCATCAGACGATACAAACGCAGACTATGGTTCTTACGATAGAAGTAAGAAATTCATTAGATTGGTGGCTACAGATATCCCATCTGGACAAGGGGAGTTCCTTTTGGATATCAGATTGGGAAATTCTGACAACAGACGCCAGTCTCCAGGGCTGGGGAGCAGTGTTGGGAAGGTTGTGTTTTCAGGGGCAATGGACCCAGGAAGAAAGTTGCCTGCCAATAAATATATTGGATCTTGGGCCCATATACATGGCACTGATTCAGGCAAAGGACAGTCTTCAGGGAAAACCAGTTCAGATCCGTTCGGACAATGCGACGGCAGTAGCGTACCTCAACCATCAGGGAGGAACTTGCAGCCGAAAAGCGATGAAGGAGGTAAGTCACATAATAAAGTGGCCAGAACTTCATCATACAGCCTTTTCCGCAGTGTTCGTTCCAGGAGTCCTAAACTGGGAAGCGGATTTTCTCAGTCGAAACGCCAATCAGGCAAGTGAATGGGCTCTACACCCAGAGGTCTTCCACACTCTAGTCGACAAGTGTCCCGTCAGAACAAAGTTCTCGCATACGGGTCAAGAACAAAGGATCCCAGAACGATCTTTGTGAATGCCATGTCGGTGAGATGGGACTTTCATGTGGCTTATGTGTTTCCTCCAAACACCCTATTACCCAGGGCGGTGAGAAAGATAAAGCAAGGAAAGGGTGCCGTGATACTAATAGCTCCGGCTTGGCCCAGAAGGCATTGGTACACAGATCTGCAGAGAATGTCAATGGATGCTCCGCTGCTGCTCCCTCAACGTCCAGATCTACTGTTATCACAGACTGCTGGATCGACGGTCTTTGACGGCGTGGCTCTTGAGACCTCTATCCTGAAGTCAAGAGGATTCTCACAACAGGTAATTCAAACAATGCTCAGAGCAAGGAAACCTTCCTTGCATTTGGCAAACCTATATTCATTGGTGCAGTGAACGGAAAATGGACCCAGAGTTTCCAGGGTTTTAGTATCCCTTCAGGCAGGAATGGATAAAGGTTTGAAGGTGGCTTCCTTGAGGGTGCAAGTGTCAGCATTGACTGTATCGTTCCAAAAGAAAATTGCCAATTTACAGGATGTGCGTACTTTTTTCCAGGGAATGCTGCACCTTTTGTTCCTACTACAGTTCCTTGGGACTTAAGTCTAGTCCTGAAAGCCCTTCAAGTTGCCCCATTTGAACCACTTAATAAAGTGGATCTTAAATGGTTGACAGCTAAAGTTCTCTTTCTACTGGCTATGGCGTCAGCTAGAAGAGTATCAGATTTAGGGGCATTATCATGTCATTCCCCATTTTTTACTTTTTATCCAGATAAAGCAGTTCTCAGAACTAGATCTGGGTATCTTCCTAAGGTGGTGTCTATATTCCACCTTAACGAAGAAATTGTAGCTTTCCAGGTACCGGGCCTTTCTGCGGGAGATGCATCGCTGGACATGGTTCATGCCATAAGGATCTACTTGGATCGTACCAGTGCCATCAGAAAGACAGATTCTATCTTTATTCTCTACGGATTTCATAAGAGGGGATGGCCTGCTGATAAGCAGACACTGGCAAGGTGGCTTCGGATGACGATTTCAGAAGCATATTCTCAAGCTGATCTCTCTGTTCCGGCTAATGTCTCTGCTCACTCTACTCGTGAGGTAGGTCCATCATGGGCAGCACAACGTGGTGCTTCAGCAGAACAGATATGTAAAGCAGCCATATGATCTTCCATTAACACATTCATTAGACATTATGCCTTGGATACCTTTGCCTCTCACGACACTGAATTCGGGCGAAGGATTCTCCTGTCCAATCAGGAGCGTCCCCACCACTAAATTGCTTTGGGAAATCCCAATGTTATCCTGTGGATCCTGGCGGAGAAATATACGTTATGGTAAGAACTTACCATGGATAACGGTATTTCTCCTAAGTCCACAGGTTCCACAGGGATCCCACCCTGACGCACCTGATTTAAGGATCATTTTACTCACTAACCGCTTCCTTCTTGTACGGAAGGGTGTGTATGTGTGTTCTTATCGCCTGATTAGGGCTATCTATGATGCTCCTGCCTTGAGCTTTGGGAATACAACTGATTTGCCTGAGCCAGGAGACGGGGATATATGGACGGGCCCATTGCATGCTGGGAGGCCGAAAAGCTTTGACCGATTGGCGCAAATCCGCTGTCGCTTCATCATATCCCAATGTTATCCTGTGGAACCTGTGGACTTAGGTGAAATACTGTTATCAGAGGTAAGTTCTTACCATAACGTATATTTCTCTGACGTCCTAGTGGATGCTGGGAACTCCGTAAGGACCATGGGGAATAGCGGCTCTGCAGGAGACTGGGCACAAAAGTAAAGCTTTAGGACTACCTGGTGTGCACTGGCTCCTCCCCCTATGACCCTCCTCCAAGCCTCAGTTAGATTTTTGTGCACGGCCGAGAAGGGTGCACACTAGGGGCTCTCCTGAGCTTCTTAGTGAAAGTTTAGTTTTAGGTTTTTTATTTTCAGTGAGACCTGCTGGCAACAGGCTCACTGCATCGTGGGACTAAGGGGAGAAGAAGCGAACCTGCCTGCTTGCAGCCAGCTTGGGCTTCTTAGGCTACTGGACACCATTAGCTCCAGAGGGACCGAACACAGGCCCAGCCTCGGAGTCCGGTCCCAGAGCCGCGCCGCCGGCCCCCTTACAGAGCCAGAAGCAAGAAGAGGTCCGGAAAAATCGTCAGCAGAAGACATCAGTCTTCAACAAGGTAGCGCACAGCACTGCAGCTGTGCGCCATTGCTCCTCAGGCACACTTCACACTCCGGTCACTGAGGGTGCAGGGCGCTAGGGGGGGGCGCCCTGAGCAGCAATGTAAAACACCTTGGCTGGCGAAAATACACCACATATAACCCCCAGGGCTATATGGATGTATTTTAACCCCTGCCAGAATTCACCAAAAAGCGGGAGAAAAGGCCGCCGAGAAGGGGGCGGAGCCTATCTCCTCAGCACACGGGCGCCATTTTCCATCACAGCTCCGCTGGAAGGACGTCTCCCTGACTCTCCCCTGCAGTCCTGCACTACAGAAAAGGGTAAAAAAGAGAGGGGGGGGCACTAATTTGGCGCAGTTTTGATAATAACAGCAGCTATAAAGGGAAAAGCACGTTATATAGTGGTATTCCTGTCTATATATAGCGCTCTGGTGTGTGCTGGCATACTCTCCCTCTGTCTCCCCAAAGGGCTAGTGGGGTCCTGTCCTCTATCAGAGCATTCCCTGTGTGTGTGCGGTGTGTCGGTACGATTGTGTCGACATGTTTGAGGAGGAAAATGAGATGGAGGCGGAGCAATTGCCTATAATAGAGTTGTCACCCCCTAGGGAGTCGACACCTGAGTGGATGAGCTTATGGAAGGAATTGCGTGACAATGTCAGCTCTTTACGAAAGACAGTTGACGATATGAGACAGCCGGCTACTCAGCTTGTGCCTGTCCAGGGGTCTCAAACGCCATCAGGGGCTCTAAAACGCCCGTTACCTCAGATGGCAGACACAGACACGGATACTGACTCCAGTGTCGACGATGATGAGACAAATGTAACTTCCAGTAGGGCCACACGTTACATGATTGAGGCAATGAAAAATGTTTTGCATATTTCTGATAATACAAGTACCACTAAAAAGGGTATTATGTTTGGTGAGAAAAAACTGCCTGTAGTTTTTCCTGTATCCGAGGAATTAAATGAAGTGTGTGATGAGGCGTGGGTTTCCCCCGATAAAAAACTGATAATTCCTAAAAGGTTATTGGCATCATACCCGTTCCCGCCAGAGGATAGGGCACGTTGGGAAACACCCCCTAGGGTGGATAAAGCGCTCACACGCTTGTCTAAACAGGTGGCACTACCCTCTCCTGATACGGCCGCCCTAAAGGAACCTGCCGACAGAAAGCAGGAGAATATCCTAAAATGTATATACACTCACACGGGTGTTATACTGCGACCGGCAATCGCCTCAGCCTGGATGTGCAGTGCTGGGGTGGCGTGGTCGGATTCCCTGACTGAAAATATTGATACCCTAGATAGGGACAGTATATTACTGACTATAGAGCATTTAAAAGATGCATTTTTATATATGCGTGATGCGCAGAGGGATATTTGCCGACTGGCATTAAGAGTTAGCGCGCTGTCCATTTCTGCCAGAAGAGGGTTATGGACGCAGCAGTGGTCAGGTGATGCGGATTCCAAAAGGCACATGGAAGTATTGCCTTATAAGGGGGAGGAGTTATTTGGGGTAGGTCTATCAGACCTGGTAGCCACGGCAACTGCTGGAAAATCCACATTTTTACCCCAGGTAGCCTCTCAACATAAGAAGACGCCGTATTATCAGGCGCAGTCCTTTCGGCCCCATAAGGGCAAGCGGGCAAAAGGCTCCTCATTTCTGCCCCGTGGCAGAGGGAGAGGAAAAAGGCTGCAGCACACAGCCAGTTCCCAGGAAAAGAAGCCCTCTCCCGCCTCCGCAAAGTCCTCAGCATGACGCTGGGGCTTTACAAGCGGACTCAGGCACGGTGGGGGCCCGTCTCAAGAAGTTCAGTGCGCAGTGGGCCCACTCGCAAGTGGACCCCTGGATCCTTCAGGTGGTATCTCAGGGGTACAAATTGGAATTCGAGACGTCTCCCCCTCGCCGTTTCCTAAAGTCTGCTTTACCGACGTCTCCCTCAGACAGGGAGGCAGTATTGCAAGCCATTCACAAGCTGTATTCCCAGCAGGTGATAATCAAGGTACCCCTCCTGCAACAGGGAAAGGGGTATTATTCCACACTGTTTGTGGTACCGAAGCCGGACGGCTCGGTGAGACCAATTTTAAATCTAAAATCCTTGAACACTTACATACAGAGGTTCAAATTCAAGATGGAGTCACTCAGAGCAGTGATTGCAAACCTGGAAGAAGGGGATTATATGGTGTCTCTGGACATCAAAGATGCTTACCTACATGTCCCAATTTACCCTTCTCACCAAGGGTACCTCAGGTTTGTGGTACAGAATTGTCACTATCCGTTTCAGACGCTGCCGTTTGGCTTGTCCACGGCACCCCGGGTCTTTACCAAGGTAATGGCCGAAATGATGATACTCCTTCGAAGGAAGGGAGTTTTAGTTATCCCTTACTTGGACGATCTCCTGATAAGGGCAAGATCCAGGGAACAGTTGGAAGTTGGGGTAGCACTATCTCAGATAGTGTTGCGGCAGCACGGTTGGATTCTCAATATTCCAAAATCGCAGCTGATCCCGACGACACGCCTTCCATTCCTAGGGATGATCCTGGACACAGTCCAGAAAAAGGTTTTTCTCCCGGAGGAGAAAGCCAGGGAGTTATCCGAGCTAGTCAGAAATCTCCTAAAACCAGGCCAAGTCTCAGTGCATCAATGCACAAGGGTCCTGGGAAAAATGGTGGCTTCCTACGAAGCAATCCCATTCGGCAGATTCCACGCAAGAACCTTCCAGTGGGATCTGCTAGACAAATGGTCCGGGTCGCATCTTCAGATGCATCAGCGGATAATCTTGTCACCAAAGACAAGGGTGTCTCTCCTGTGGTGGTTGCAGAGTGCTCATCTTCTAGAGGGCCGCAGATTCGGCATTCAGGACTGGGTCCTGGTGACCACGGATGCCAGCCTGAGAGGCTGGGGAGCAGTCACACAGGGAAGAAATTTCCAGGGCTTGTGGTCAAGCCTGGAGACATCACTTCACATAAATATCCTGGAGCTAAGGGCCATCTACAATGCTCTAAGCCTAGCAAGACCTCTGCTTCAAGGTCAGCCGGTGCTGATCCAGTCAGACAACATCACGGCAGTCGCCCACGTAAACAGACAGGGCGGCACAAGAAGCAGGAGGGCAATGGCAGAAGCTGCAAGGATTCTTCGCTGGGCGGAAAATCATGTGATAGCACTGTCAGCAGTGTTCATTCCGGGAGTGGACAACTGGGAAGCAGACTTCCTCAGCAGGCACGACCTCCACCCTGGAGAGTGGGGACTTCATCCAGAAGTCTTCCACATGATTGTGAACCGTTGGGAAAAACCAAAGGTGGACATGATGGCGTCCCGCCTCAACAAAAAACTAGACGGGTATTGCGCCAGGTCAAGGGACCCTCAGGCAATAGCTGTGGACGCTCTGGTAACACCATGGGTGTACCAGTCAGTGTATGTGTTCCCTCCTCTGCCTCTCATACCCAAGGTACTGAGAATTATAAGACGGAGAGGAGTAAGAACTATACTCGTGGCTCCGGATTGGCCAAGAAGGACTTGGTACCCGGAACTTCAAGAGATGCTCACAGAGGACCCGTGGCCTCTACCTCTAAGAAGGGACCTGCTCCAGCAGGGACCCTGTCTGTTCCAAGACTTACCGCGACGGCGTTTGACGGCATGGCGGTTGAACGCCGGATCCTGAAGGAAAAAGGCATTCCGGATGAAGTCATCCCTACCCTGATCAAAGCCAGGAAGGATGTAACCGCACAACATTATCACCGTATTTGGCGTAAATATGTTGCGTGTTGCGAGGCCAGGAAGGCCCCTACAGAGGAATTTCAACTGGGTCGTTTCCTGCATTTCCTGCAAACAGGACTGTCTATGGGCCTAAAATTAGGGTCCATTAAGGTTCAAATTTCGGCCCTGTCGATTTTCTTCCAGAAAGAACTGGCTTCAGTTCCTGAAGTTCAGACGTTTGTCAAGGGGGTACTGCATATACAGCCTCCTTTTGTGCCTCCAGTGGCACCTTGAGATCTCAATGTAGTTTTGGGGTTCCTAAAATCACATTGGTTTGAACCACTCACCACTGTGGACTTAAAATATCTCACATGGAAAGTGGTAATGCTGTTGGCCCTGGCTTCGGCCAGGCGTGTGTCAGAATTGGCGGCTTTATCCTATAAAAGCCCTTACCTAATTTTTCATACGGACAGGGCAGAATTGAGGACTCGTCCTCAATTTCTCCCTAAGGTTGTTTCAGCGTTTCACCTGAACCAGCCTATTGTGGTACCTGCGGCTACTAGGGACTTGGAGCCAGGGCCGTTTCTAGACAATTTGGCTCCCTGTGCGAGATTTAAAAATGCGCCCCCCCCCCCATTGCTATGAAAAAAATTGCGTCCCCCCATATAGCTATAAAAAGAAAAAGTATGCGCGCGCCGGAGGCGCGCGCGCTCCCGACAAGGCGTGGCCTCATCTGATATCATCACGCCCACCACAGGGGGGAAAAAATAAAAAAAGTCCCCATTTTACACATTACAGCAGCCAAGTGTCCCCATTTTACACAGTGCGGCAGGCAGGTGTCCCCATTTTACAGAGCGCAGCAGGCAGATATCCCCATTTTACACAGTACGCAGGCAGGTATCCCCATTTTACACAGTGCGGCAGGCAGGTATCCCCATTTTACAAAGTGTGGCAGGCAGGTGTCCCCATTTTACACAGTACGCAGGCAGGTATCCCCATTTTACACAGTGCGGCAGGCAGGTGTCCCCATTTTACACAGTGCGGCAGGCAGGTATCCCCATTTTACACAGTGCGGCAGGCAGGTATCCCCATTTTACAAAGTGTGGCAGGCAGATATCCCCATTTTACACAGTACGCAGGCAGGTGTCCCCATTTTACACAGTGCGGCAGGCAGGTGTCCCCATTTTACACAGTGAGGCAGGTGTCCCCATTTTACACAGTGAGGCAGGTGTCCCCATTTTACACAGTGAGGCAGGTGTCCCCATTTTACACAGTGCAGCAGGCAGGTATCCCCAGTGTGGCAGGCAGGTGTCAATTGGTGGGGGGGAAGAAGGGGGAGAGAGAGAGATATACTTACATGTTCCGCTCTTCGGATCCCGCCGCCGGACGTCCCTCGCGCCGGCCGCCGCCGCCTCCTTCCAGGCTTCTCTCCTCCCTCTCCCCGAGCGCTCCTGCTCGGGGGGCGGGGCTTCGTGGAATGACGCGTTTGCGTCATGACGTCACGACGCAAACGCGTCATTTCGCGAAACTCCGCCCCCTCGAGCAGGAGCGCTCGGGGAGAGGGAGGAGAGGGGAAATAACACTTAAAGTGCCGCGGCGGGCGCCCCGTGCGGTTGCACGGCTCGCCCGCCGCTAGAAACGGCACTGCTTGGAGGACTCCAAGCTGCTGGATGTAGTCAGGGCCCTGAAAATATATGTTTCCAGGACGGCTGGAGTCAGAAAATCTGACTCGCTGTTTATCCTGTATGCACCCAACAAGCTGGGTGCTCCTGCTTCTAAGCAGACTATTGCTCGTTGGATTTGTAGTACAATTCAGCCAGGCCTGCCACAGCCTAAATCTGTAAAAGCCCATTCCACAAGGAAGGTGGGCTCATCTTGGGCGGCTGCCCGAGGGGTCTCGGCTTTACAACTTTGCCGAGCAGCTACTTGGTCAGGGGCAAACACGTTTGCTAAATTCTACAAATTTGATACCCTGGCTGAGGAGGACCTGGAGTTCTCTCATTCGGTGCTGCAGAGTCATCCGCACTCTCCCACCCGTTTGGGAGCTTTGGTATAATCCCCATGGTCCTTACGGAGTTCCCAGCATCCACTAGGACGTCAGAGAAAATAAGAATTTACTTACCGATAATTCTATTTCTCGTCCGTAGTGGATGCTGGGCGCCCATCCCAAGTGCGGATTGTCTGCAATACTTGTACATAGTTGCTGTTACAAAAATCGGGTTTTTGTTGTTGTGAGCCATCTTTTCAGAGGCTCCGCTGTTATCATGCTGTTAACTGGGTTCAGATCACAGGTTGTACGGTGTGATTGGTGTGGCTGGTATGAGTCTTACCCGGGATTCAAAATCCTTCCTTATTGTGTACGCTCGTCCGGGCACAGTATCCTAACTGAGGCTTGGAGGAGGGTCATAGGGGGAGGAGCCAGTGCACACCAGGTAGTCCTAAAGCTTTACTTTTGTGCCCAGTCTCCTGCGGAGCCGCTATTCCCCATGGTCCTTACGGAGTTCCCAGCATCCACTACGGACTACGAGAAATAGAATTATCGGTAAGTAAATTCTTATTTTTGTGTACCCAGCTTTAGATGAGTAGTGAGGGGAGTTGCTGGTATGGCATACTGCCCTCCACCAGCCTAAACAATTTTATTTGTATTTCCTATTAAGATCATATTTGCCCACTCTCCCAGAATGGGCCGGAGGCTCCCAAAAATAGAGAGATGCTCCCAGTCGCCCAGAAGAGTGGGCAAGTCTTCCCGAGCTGGCCCACTTCCGTCCACCCAGCCACCCACTTACTATCAAACAGCAACGCATCGGCTACCGCTGTGCCAACCTGGCTGCCCCCTCTTGGCGGGTGCAGCCAGGAAGTCGAGAAATATGATTAACATTAAGAAGGATTACTGATACTATCAATGATGTATGCTTAATTCATTATAGTTTGAATAACACCATATATGTAACTTTATTGCTTACATATGTGAAACTATTCATTTCTTGTGCAATATGTACTGTAGTAGCCTGTGAGGTGCAGGCTGTTTGGGAGTTTCTGCGAGTCTGCCCTTATTTTTAAAGCAGCAATTTTTTACAAGGCAAATCTGACCTTGTTTTATCTTGTAAATGATTGCCACTTTAAAAATACGGGTAGACTCATAAATTCCCATACAATCTGCACCTCGCAGGCTATTACATATTGCCCTAGTGTTAGATTTTTCTGTAGCTATGGTGCTTTATGATTATATCCATCAGTGTATATTTATGTTTATGGGATTATAATATATATTTATTTATTGGAAGTATGTGTCCCCAGTGCATCAAATAAATGTTAGTAATTTTTTTTATTTATTTGTGGTTAAAACTGAATGCATTTACTTTGTTTTTGTTTTCCCGTTGACTATATGTTTAGTGTTATTTATGTAGTATATCTGGCATGTTAATAGTCTGGCATGTGAACTTGTTTCTTTACAATAAAGAGCCTATAACAACCGCTAATTATAAAAAGATTACTTAAGCATGTTTACATTTCTATGTTTAGGGGATTTAGGGCTTGAGGGCGATCTGAAATAAAATGTCAGTTTTGTTTTTGTTTGTTTTATTCCCAACAGATCTAGACAGCCTGCGTTCTTCATCAGAATGACTTCTCCTCTGTGTATAGCAGTAAAGCCAGTAATGACACATTGCTACGTCCTGTACAAAACCAGACCCCGGAAATCCGTATGGTCACATGTGTTTCTATGCTCTTCTAGATGTCAGCGCCAAACCCTCCGTAGCGACTAATACATTGCTTAGATGTCTAAAGAGAACAGGCAGGATCATGTTGTCTTGTTCACCAATTCATCCATATTAACCTGCATGGTGTGGGCCCCTCCTAGAACTTCCAGTCCTTGTTGCATTGCATCGTCTTATAATCCGGACAGCAGCTGGATAAAAATGTCTGCAGAGTGGTTGACTGACTGGACCTGTTTGCTGAAAGGACTTCGCGACCTGATTGCTGGCTGCATCCAAGCTGTGCGTGACTGCAATACCCTTGCACTTACCTCCGTTATCTGTCTTCTACTGTTGTTTGCATGGTATTGTTATAGAGTTGGTAAGGACCAACCCCGTTCTCCCTTTGCCACTGTTAATTTACTCATCCAGAATTCAGATGCCAAAGGCTTGCAGAATGGGTTTGCTTATTGCCACTCGCGTGAGTGCGTACGCTGTACCCATAACGATGTACTGAACCAAAAACTCTATCACAATCTGCAGGAATACGCAAAAAGGTACTCCTGGTCTGGCATGGGCAGAATTCACAAAGGCATCCGTGAACAAGGTCGTTATCTAAATGACAGGCCATCCATACAAAAGCCAGAGGTTTTCTTTCTTCCTGATTTACCTACTATGCCATATTTTACACGGGATGCTCAAAAGCATGACGTGGAACTGCTAGAACAGAACTTTGCCACCATCCTTAGTGAGTTTGAAGTCCTCTACAAGGCTTTTTCAAACTGCAGCTTGCCCCTAGGGTGGAAAGTAAACAGTACGCCAACTGGGGAATGGTTCACATTTTATTTGGTCAACCAAGGTGTGTGCATACCTTCCAATTGCAAGAAATGCCCACGGACGTATCGTTTGCTTGGAAGCCTCCGTACCTTCATTGGCAACAATGTGTTTGGGAATGCTTGTATATCTGTGCTTACTCCGGGAACAGTCATCACAGAGCACTATGGGCCCACCAACATCAGGATAAGATGCCATCTGGGTATGTATTTTCTTACAGTATTAATATAAGTGTAGTGTGTGCTGTTTCAATGATTACTGGAACAATGTATAATAATAGTCCACTACCAACGTCCGCTTTGTTACTGATTAATGCTCTTAAATCTGGGGTGAGCTCTAATATGAAAATGATTGGTCACTTCAGAAATATTTGATCTTCAATGTTCTGAGGAGTATTCTATAAATTACAGATAGTTTGTCAGGTTACCATACATAGGGGTCAATCCTATTACCTGCAAAGGGTGCGATGTGCCGTTCCTACAGCGTTTAAACGCCAGCAACGACGCCCAATCCCGCACGCTTCACGGGCTGGTTTCTGCCCGAACTTGCACAAAAGTGCTCTGAGGCCTTTGGGCAGTGAGCACTTTTGTGCGAATTTGGGCTGCCATATAGTTGGCCACTTCTGCAGTGATTTTCACCAGCGATATCATCGCGGCTAATAGGATCGACCCCATAGAATGAAAACGAATCAACTACTTTAAAAAAAGAACAATATATATGCCCAGTTAGTGTCCTGGGTAATAATATGAGTAATGTTCTGTGGAAAGCTGTAATAAAGACCAAAATAATCTCATCCAAAATGTGGGTTGTGACACAAATTGTAACTGGTGTGTCAGTGAAACCATCCGTGAACTGTAGCTTAGCAGAATGTGCCTTAAGGTGCATACACATGGGGTGTTTTTGTCGAGAGTGTATGCAGAGCGATGATGTGAACATCGCTGGCAGGAAAATAGCTCAGTGCATAAACACTGAGCGATTTTCCCTGTGCCCAGCGATGTTCACAGGGGGTGAAGCACTTTTTACAGTAGGAGACCGTGGAAAGTGCTTCACTCGGCTGAACAAACAGCCCGACGGATGGCGGTGGCTAGCGATGATGCAGGGGCGTGCATCAGCGCTCACCACTCATCGCCGGCCTTACGCACTGGCCGAGTTTGAGCTCAAAACACCAAAAGTCAGCTACTTTGAGCTCAAAATCGCCCAGTGTGTATGGGCCTTTAGCCTGCAAGGTCCTGATTCATGTTTGCAAGTAAAGAAAAAAAGCAAGTAAAGGTGTGTACACACGGTGAGATCCTTGCTGTGTCTGATTTTGATTATTACACTGCAAATTAGATTGCAAATTGAACACACCCCACCCAAATCTAACTCCCTCAGCACATGTTACATCTGCCCCCCTGCAGTGCACATGGGGGGTAATTCCAAGTTGATCGCAGCAGGAAATTTTTTAGCAGTTGGGCAAAACCATGTGCACTGCAGGGGAGGCAGATATAACATGTGCAGAAAGAGTTAGATTTGGGTGGGTTATTTTGTTTCTGTGCAGGGTAAATACTGGCTGCTTTATTTTTACACTGCAAATTAGATTGCAAATTGAACACACCACACACAAATCTAACTTTCTCTGCACATGTTAAAGCTGCCTCCCCTGCAGTGCACATGGTTTTGCCCAACTGCTAACAAAATTCCTGCTGCGATCAACTTGGAATTACCCCCATGATCAGGTCTGAATTAGGCCCATAGTCTTTTGTATTACCAAGCCCAGATTCAAATATTTTGGCCAACCCCAGAGCTCCGTTACCCCATTCTCCATCCTCTCCCATTTATACAGAAAATGTATTACTATGCCTGCATGGATGTGTATTACGACACATTTGCTCTCTGCATATAAAACATATGCTCCATAGACCTAGCAATTTTAGTCCCTTTGCATACAGAGACAGATACTTGTTTCTGCTGTACTAGAAAGGTTTTATTCATGCCTAATATTGATTGAATTTGTTGCTCATAAAATAAATGGTTTACAGACACATAAACCAGACACATATACTGCTACTGCTGCGGAATTTGTGCCCATTGGGCAACCAGACTCTAATATTCTACAGAATTTTCAGCGGATGCAGATACTTATTTAATTCAGATGAAAGAGGACTAGAGTAGAAGCTTATTTTCAGTTTACCAACATTGACATTCAGACAAAACAAGATGTAGATAACACTAATAGTGAGAGCTAAAAACCTGTACACCAGGTATTTGTATAATCAATTAAAGAAACCACTACTACAAACACTAAGCAAAAAATCACCTAGCAGATATAACATGTGCAGTGAGAGTTAGATTTGGGTGGGTTATATTGTTTCTGTGCAGAGCAAAAACTGCCTGCTTTATTTTTACTGCAATTTAGATTTCAGTTTGAACACACCCCACCCAAATCTAACTCCCTCAGCACATGTTACATCTGCCCCCCTGCAGTGCACATGGGGGGTAATTCCAAGTTGATCGCAGCAGGAAATTTTTTAGCAGTTGGGCAAAACCATGTGCACTGCAGGGGAGGCAGATATAACATGTGCAGAAAGAGTTAGATTTGGGTGGGTTATTTTGTTTCTGTGCAGGGTAAATACTGGCTGCTTTATTTTTACACTGCAAATTAGATTGCAAATTGAACACACCACACACAAATCTAACTTTCTCTGCACATGTTAAAGCTGCCTCCCCTGCAGTGCACATGGTTTTGCCCAACTGCTAACAAAATTCCTGCTGCGATCAACTTGGAATTACCCCCATGATCAGGTCTGAATTAGGCCCATAGTCTTTTGTATTACCAAGCCCAGATTCAAATATTTTGGCCAACCCCAGAGCTCCGTTACCCCATTCTCCATCCTCTCCCATTTATACAGAAAATGTATTACTATGCCTGCATGGATGTGTATTACGACACATTTGCTCTCTGCATATAAAACATATGCTCCATAGACCTAGCAATTTTAGTCCCTTTGCATACAGAGACAGATACTTGTTTCTGCTGTACTAGAAAGGTTTTATTCATGCCTAATATTGATTGAATTTGTTGCTCATAAAATAAATGGTTTACAGACACATAAACCAGACACATATACTGCTACTGCTGCGGAATTTGTGCCCATTGGGCAACCAGACTCTAATATTCTACAGAATTTTCAGCGGATGCAGATACTTATTTAATTCAGATGAAAGAGGACTAGAGTAGAAGCTTATTTTCAGTTTACCAACATTGACATTCAGACAAAACAAGATGTAGATAACACTAATAGTGAGAGCTAAAAACCTGTACACCAGGTATTTGTATAATCAATTAAAGAAACCACTACTACAAACACTAAGCAAAAAATCACCTAGCAGATATAACATGTGCAGTGAGAGTTAGATTTGGGTGGGTTATATTGTTTCTGTGCAGAGCAAAAACTGCCTGCTTTATTTTTACTGCAATTTAGATTTCAGTTTGAACACACCCCACCCAAATCTAACTCCCTCAGCACATGTTACATCTGCCCCCCTGCAGTGCACATGGGGGGTAATTCCAAGTTGATCGCAGCAGGAAATTTTTTAGCAGTTGGGCAAAACCATGTGCACTGCAGGGGAGGCAGATATAACATGTGCAGAAAGAGTTAGATTTGGGTGGGTTATTTTGTTTCTGTGCAGGGTAAATACTGGCTGCTTTATTTTTACACTGCAAATTAGATTGCAAATTGAACACACCACACACAAATCTAACTTTCTCTGCACATGTTAAAGCTGCCTCCCCTGCAGTGCACATGGTTTTGCCCAACTGCTAACAAAATTCCTGCTGCGATCAACTTGGAATTACCCCCATGATCAGGTCTGAATTAGGCCCATAGTCTTTTGTATTACCAAGCCCAGATTCAAATATTTTGGCCAACCCCAGAGCTCCGTTACCCCATTCTCCATCCTCTCCCATTTATACAGAAAATGTATTACTATGCCTGCATGGATGTGTATTACGACACATTTGCTCTCTGCATATAAAACATATGCTCCATAGACCTAGCAATTTTAGTCCCTTTGCATACAGAGACAGATACTTGTTTCTGCTGTACTAGAAAGGTTTTATTCATGCCTAATATTGATTGAATTTGTTGCTCATAAAATAAATGGTTTACAGACACATAAACCAGACACATATACTGCTACTGCTGCGGAATTTGTGCCCATTGGGCAACCAGACTCTAATATTCTACAGAATTTTCAGCGGATGCAGATACTTATTTAATTCAGATGAAAGAGGACTAGAGTAGAAGCTTATTTTCAGTTTACCAACATTGACATTCAGACAAAACAAGATGTAGATAACACTAATAGTGAGAGCTAAAAACCTGTACACCAGGTATTTGTATAATCAATTAAAGAAACCACTACTACAAACACTAAGCAAAAAATCACCTAGCAGATATAACATGTGCAGTGAGAGTTAGATTTGGGTGGGTTATATTGTTTCTGTGCAGAGCAAAAACTGCCTGCTTTATTTTTACTGCAATTTAGATTTCAGTTTGAACACACCCCACCCAAATCTAACTCCCTCAGCACATGTTACATCTGCCCCCCTGCAGTGCACATGGGGGGTAATTCCAAGTTGATCGCAGCAGGAAATTTTTTAGCAGTTGGGCAAAACCATGTGCACTGCAGGGGAGGCAGATATAACATGTGCAGAAAGAGTTAGATTTGGGTGGGTTATTTTGTTTCTGTGCAGGGTAAATACTGGCTGCTTTATTTTTACACTGCAAATTAGATTGCAAATTGAACACACCACACACAAATCTAACTTTCTCTGCACATGTTAAAGCTGCCTCCCCTGCAGTGCACATGGTTTTGCCCAACTGCTAACAAAATTCCTGCTGCGATCAACTTGGAATTACCCCCATGATCAGGTCTGAATTAGGCCCATAGTCTTTTGTATTACCAAGCCCAGATTCAAATATTTTGGCCAACCCCAGAGCTCCGTTACCCCATTCTCCATCCTCTCCCATTTATACAGAAAATGTATTACTATGCCTGCATGGATGTGTATTACGACACATTTGCTCTCTGCATATAAAACATATGCTCCATAGACCTAGCAATTTTAGTCCCTTTGCATACAGAGACAGATACTTGTTTCTGCTGTACTAGAAAGGTTTTATTCATGCCTAATATTGATTGAATTTGTTGCTCATAAAATAAATGGTTTACAGACACATAAACCAGACACATATACTGCTACTGCTGCGGAATTTGTGCCCATTGGGCAACCAGACTCTAATATTCTACAGAATTTTCAGCGGATGCAGATACTTATTTAATTCAGATGAAAGAGGACTAGAGTAGAAGCTTATTTTCAGTTTACCAACATTGACATTCAGACAAAACAAGATGTAGATAACACTAATAGTGAGAGCTAAAAACCTGTACACCAGGTATTTGTATAATCAATTAAAGAAACCACTACTACAAACACTAAGCAAAAAATCACCTAGCAGATATAACATGTGCAGTGAGAGTTAGATTTGGGTGGGTTATATTGTTTCTGTGCAGAGCAAAAACTGCCTGCTTTATTTTTACTGCAATTTAGATTTCAGTTTGAACACACCCCACCCAAATCTAACTCCCTCAGCACATGTTACATCTGCCCCCCTGCAGTGCACATGGGGGGTAATTCCAAGTTGATCGCAGCAGGAAATTTTTTAGCAGTTGGGCAAAACCATGTGCACTGCAGGGGAGGCAGATATAACATGTGCAGAAAGAGTTAGATTTGGGTGGGTTATTTTGTTTCTGTGCAGGGTAAATACTGGCTGCTTTATTTTTACACTGCAAATTAGATTGCAAATTGAACACACCACACACAAATCTAACTTTCTCTGCACATGTTAAAGCTGCCTCCCCTGCAGTGCACATGGTTTTGCCCAACTGCTAACAAAATTCCTGCTGCGATCAACTTGGAATTACCCCCATGATCAGGTCTGAATTAGGCCCATAGTCTTTTGTATTACCAAGCCCAGATTCAAATATTTTGGCCAACCCCAGAGCTCCGTTACCCCATTCTCCATCCTCTCCCATTTATACAGAAAATGTATTACTATGCCTGCATGGATGTGTATTACGACACATTTGCTCTCTGCATATAAAACATATGCTCCATAGACCTAGCAATTTTAGTCCCTTTGCATACAGAGACAGATACTTGTTTCTGCTGTACTAGAAAGGTTTTATTCATGCCTAATATTGATTGAATTTGTTGCTCATAAAATAAATGGTTTACAGACACATAAACCAGACACATATACTGCTACTGCTGCGGAATTTGTGCCCATTGGGCAACCAGACTCTAATATTCTACAGAATTTTCAGCGGATGCAGATACTTATTTAATTCAGATGAAAGAGGACTAGAGTAGAAGCTTATTTTCAGTTTACCAACATTGACATTCAGACAAAACAAGATGTAGATAACACTAATAGTGAGAGCTAAAAACCTGTACACCAGGTATTTGTATAATCAATTAAAGAAACCACTACTACAAACACTAAGCAAAAAATCACCTAGCAGATATAACATGTGCAGTGAGAGTTAGATTTGGGTGGGTTATATTGTTTCTGTGCAGAGCAAAAACTGCCTGCTTTATTTTTACTGCAATTTAGATTTCAGTTTGAACACACCCCACCCAAATCTAACTCCCTCAGCACATGTTACATCTGCCCCCCTGCAGTGCACATGGGGGGTAATTCCAAGTTGATCGCAGCAGGAAATTTTTTAGCAGTTGGGCAAAACCATGTGCACTGCAGGGGAGGCAGATATAACATGTGCAGAAAGAGTTAGATTTGGGTGGGTTATTTTGTTTCTGTGCAGGGTAAATACTGGCTGCTTTATTTTTACACTGCAAATTAGATTGCAAATTGAACACACCACACACAAATCTAACTCTCTCTGCACATGTTAAAGCTGCCTCCCCTGCAGTGCACATGGTTTTGCCCAACTGCTAACAAAATTCCTGCTGCGATCAACTTGGAATTACCCCCATGATCAGGTCTGAATTAGGCCCATAGTCTTTTGTATTACCAAGCCCAGATTCAAATATTTTGGCCAACCCCAGAGCTCCGTTACCCCATTCTCCATCCTCTCCCATTTATACAGAAAATGTATTACTATGCCTGCATGGATGTGTATTACGACACATTTGCTCTCTGCATATAAAACATATGCTCCATAGACCTAGCAATTTTAGTCCCTTTGCATACAGAGACAGATACTTGTTTCTGCTGTACTAGAAAGGTTTTATTCATGCCTAATATTGATTGAATTTGTTGCTCATAAAATAAATGGTTTACAGACACATAAACCAGACACATATACTGCTACTGCTGCGGAATTTGTGCCCATTGGGCAACCAGACTCTAATATTCTACAGAATTTTCAGCGGATGCAGATACTTATTTAATTCAGATGAAAGAGGACTAGAGTAGAAGCTTATTTTCAGTTTACCAACATTGACATTCAGACAAAACAAGATGTAGATAACACTAATAGTGAGAGCTAAAAACCTGTACACCAGGTATTTGTATAATCAATTAAAGAAACCACTACTACAAACACTAAGCAAAAAATCACCTAGCAGATATAACATGTGCAGTGAGAGTTAGATTTGGGTGGGTTATATTGTTTCTGTGCAGAGCAAAAACTGCCTGCTTTATTTTTACTGCAATTTAGATTTCAGTTTGAACACACCCCACCCAAATCTAACTCCCTCAGCACATGTTACATCTGCCCCCCTGCAGTGCACATGGGGGGTAATTCCAAGTTGATCGCAGCAGGAAATTTTTTAGCAGTTGGGCAAAACCATGTGCACTGCAGGGGAGGCAGATATAACATGTGCAGAAAGAGTTAGATTTGGGTGGGTTATTTTGTTTCTGTGCAGGGTAAATACTGGCTGCTTTATTTTTACACTGCAAATTAGATTGCAAATTGAACACACCACACAAAAATCTAACTCTCTCTGCACATGTTAAAGCTGCCTCCCCTGCAGTGCACATGGTTTTGCCCAACTGCTAACAAAATTCCTGCTGCGATCAACTTGGAATTACCCCCATGATCAGGTCTGAATTAGGCCCATAGTCTTTTGTATTACCAAGCCCAGATTCAAATATTTTGGCCAACCCCAGAGCTCCGTTACCCCATTCTCCATCCTCTCCCATTTATACAGAAAATGTATTACTATGCCTGCATGGATGTGTATTACGACACATTTGCTCTCTGCATATAAAACATATGCTCCATAGACCTAGCAATTTTAGTCCCTTTGCATACAGAGACAGATACTTGTTTCTGCTGTACTAGAAAGGTTTTATTCATGCCTAATATTGATTGAATTTGTTGCTCATAAAATAAATGGTTTACAGACACATAAACCAGACACATATACTGCTACTGCTGCGGAATTTGTGCCCATTGGGCAACCAGACTCTAATATTCTACAGAATTTTCAGCGGATGCAGATACTTATTTAATTCAGATGAAAGAGGACTAGAGTAGAAGCTTATTTTCAGTTTACCAACATTGACATTCAGACAAAACAAGATGTAGATAACACTAATAGTGAGAGCTAAAAACCTGTACACCAGGTATTTGTATAATCAATTAAAGAAACCACTACTACAAACACTAAGCAAAAAATCACCTAGCAGATATAACATGTGCAGTGAGAGTTAGATTTGGGTGGGTTATATTGTTTCTGTGCAGAGCAAAAACTGCCTGCTTTATTTTTACTGCAATTTAGATTTCAGTTTGAACACACCCCACCCAAATCTAACTCCCTCAGCACATGTTACATCTGCCCCCCTGCAGTGCACATGGGGGGTAATTCCAAGTTGATCGCAGCAGGAAATTTTTTAGCAGTTGGGCAAAACCATGTGCACTGCAGGGGAGGCAGATATAACATGTGCAGAAAGAGTTAGATTTGGGTGGGTTATTTTGTTTCTGTGCAGGGTAAATACTGGCTGCTTTATTTTTACACTGCAAATTAGATTGCAAATTGAACACACCACACACAAATCTAACTCTCTCTGCACATGTTAAAGCTGCCTCCCCTGCAGTGCACATGGTTTTGCCCAACTGCTAACAAAATTCCTGCTGCGATCAACTTGGAATTACCCCCATGATCAGGTCTGAATTAGGCCCATAGTCTTTTGTATTACCAAGCCCAGATTCAAATATTTTGGCCAACCCCAGAGCTCCGTTACCCCATTCTCCATCCTCTCCCATTTATACAGAAAATGTATTACTATGCCTGCATGGATGTGTATTACGACACATTTGCTCTCTGCATATAAAACATATGCTCCATAGACCTAGCAATTTTAGTCCCTTTGCATACAGAGACAGATACTTGTTTCTGCTGTACTAGAAAGGTTTTATTCATGCCTAATATTGATTGAATTTGTTGCTCATAAAATAAATGGTTTACAGACACATAAACCAGACACATATACTGCTACTGCTGCGGAATTTGTGCCCATTGGGCAACCAGACTCTAATATTCTACAGAATTTTCAGCGGATGCAGATACTTATTTAATTCAGATGAAAGAGGACTAGAGTAGAAGCTTATTTTCAGTTTACCAACATTGACATTCAGACAAAACAAGATGTAGATAACACTAATAGTGAGAGCTAAAAACCTGTACACCAGGTATTTGTATAATCAATTAAAGAAACCACTACTACAAACACTAAGCAAAAAATCACCTAGCAGATATAACATGTGCAGTGAGAGTTAGATTTGGGTGGGTTATATTGTTTCTGTGCAGAGCAAAAACTGCCTGCTTTATTTTTACTGCAATTTAGATTTCAGTTTGAACACACCCCACCCAAATCTAACTCCCTCAGCACATGTTACATCTGCCCCCCTGCAGTGCACATGGGGGGTAATTCCAAGTTGATCGCAGCAGGAAATTTTTTAGCAGTTGGGCAAAACCATGTGCACTGCAGGGGAGGCAGATATAACATGTGCAGAAAGAGTTAGATTTGGGTGGGTTATTTTGTTTCTGTGCAGGGTAAATACTGGCTGCTTTATTTTTACACTGCAAATTAGATTGCAAATTGAACACACCACACACAAATCTAACTTTCTCTGCACATGTTAAAGCTGCCTCCCCTGCAGTGCACATGGTTTTGCCCAACTGCTAACAAAATTCCTGCTGCGATCAACTTGGAATTACCCCCATGATCAGGTCTGAATTAGGCCCATAGTCTTTTGTATTACCAAGCCCAGATTCAAATATTTTGGCCAACCCCAGAGCTCCGTTACCCCATTCTCCATCCTCTCCCATTTATACAGAAAATGTATTACTATGCCTGCATGGATGTGTATTACGACACATTTGCTCTCTGCATATAAAACATATGCTCCATAGACCTAGCAATTTTAGTCCCTTTGCATACAGAGACAGATACTTGTTTCTGCTGTACTAGAAAGGTTTTATTCATGCCTAATATTGATTGAATTTGTTGCTCATAAAATAAATGGTTTACAGACACATAAACCAGACACATATACTGCTACTGCTGCGGAATTTGTGCCCATTGGGCAACCAGACTCTAATATTCTACAGAATTTTCAGCGGATGCAGATACTTATTTAATTCAGATGAAAGAGGACTAGAGTAGAAGCTTATTTTCAGTTTACCAACATTGACATTCAGACAAAACAAGATGTAGATAACACTAATAGTGAGAGCTAAAAACCTGTACACCAGGTATTTGTATAATCAATTAAAGAAACCACTACTACAAACACTAAGCAAAAAATCACCTAGCAGATATAACATGTGCAGTGAGAGTTAGATTTGGGTGGGTTATATTGTTTCTGTGCAGAGCAAAAACTGCCTGCTTTATTTTTACTGCAATTTAGATTTCAGTTTGAACACACCCCACCCAAATCTAACTCCCTCAGCACATGTTACATCTGCCCCCCTGCAGTGCACATGGGGGGTAATTCCAAGTTGATCGCAGCAGGAAATTTTTTAGCAGTTGGGCAAAACCATGTGCACTGCAGGGGAGGCAGATATAACATGTGCAGAAAGAGTTAGATTTGGGTGGGTTATTTTGTTTCTGTGCAGGGTAAATACTGGCTGCTTTATTTTTACACTGCAAATTAGATTGCAAATTGAACACACCACACACAAATCTAACTTTCTCTGCACATGTTAAAGCTGCCTCCCCTGCAGTGCACATGGTTTTGCCCAACTGCTAACAAAATTCCTGCTGCGATCAACTTGGAATTACCCCCATGATCAGGTCTGAATTAGGCCCATAGTCTTTTGTATTACCAAGCCCAGATTCAAATATTTTGGCCAACCCCAGAGCTCCGTTACCCCATTCTCCATCCTCTCCCATTTATACAGAAAATGTATTACTATGCCTGCATGGATGTGTATTACGACACATTTGCTCTCTGCATATAAAACATATGCTCCATAGACCTAGCAATTTTAGTCCCTTTGCATACAGAGACAGATACTTGTTTCTGCTGTACTAGAAAGGTTTTATTCATGCCTAATATTGATTGAATTTGTTGCTCATAAAATAAATGGTTTACAGACACATAAACCAGACACATATACTGCTACTGCTGCGGAATTTGTGCCCATTGGGCAACCAGACTCTAATATTCTACAGAATTTTCAGCGGATGCAGATACTTATTTAATTCAGATGAAAGAGGACTAGAGTAGAAGCTTATTTTCAGTTTACCAACATTGACATTCAGACAAAACAAGATGTAGATAACACTAATAGTGAGAGCTAAAAACCTGTACACCAGGTATTTGTATAATCAATTAAAGAAACCACTACTACAAACACTAAGCAAAAAATCACCTAGCAGATATAACATGTGCAGTGAGAGTTAGATTTGGGTGGGTTATATTGTTTCTGTGCAGAGCAAAAACTGCCTGCTTTATTTTTACTGCAATTTAGATTTCAGTTTGAACACACCCCACCCAAATCTAACTCCCTCAGCACATGTTACATCTGCCCCCCTGCAGTGCACATGGGGGGTAATTCCAAGTTGATCGCAGCAGGAAATTTTTTAGCAGTTGGGCAAAACCATGTGCACTGCAGGGGAGGCAGATATAACATGTGCAGAAAGAGTTAGATTTGGGTGGGTTATTTTGTTTCTGTGCAGGGTAAATACTGGCTGCTTTATTTTTACACTGCAAATTAGATTGCAAATTGAACACACCACACACAAATCTAACTTTCTCTGCACATGTTAAAGCTGCCTCCCCTGCAGTGCACATGGTTTTGCCCAACTGCTAACAAAATTCCTGCTGCGATCAACTTGGAATTACCCCCATGATCAGGTCTGAATTAGGCCCATAGTCTTTTGTATTACCAAGCCCAGATTCAAATATTTTGGCCAACCCCAGAGCTCCGTTACCCCATTCTCCATCCTCTCCCATTTATACAGAAAATGTATTACTATGCCTGCATGGATGTGTATTACGACACATTTGCTCTCTGCATATAAAACATATGCTCCATAGACCTAGCAATTTTAGTCCCTTTGCATACAGAGACAGATACTTGTTTCTGCTGTACTAGAAAGGTTTTATTCATGCCTAATATTGATTGAATTTGTTGCTCATAAAATAAATGGTTTACAGACACATAAACCAGACACATATACTGCTACTGCTGCGGAATTTGTGCCCATTGGGCAACCAGACTCTAATATTCTACAGAATTTTCAGCGGATGCAGATACTTATTTAATTCAGATGAAAGAGGACTAGAGTAGAAGCTTATTTTCAGTTTACCAACATTGACATTCAGACAAAACAAGATGTAGATAACACTAATAGTGAGAGCTAAAAACCTGTACACCAGGTATTTGTATAATCAATTAAAGAAACCACTACTACAAACACTAAGCAAAAAATCACCTAGCAGATATAACATGTGCAGTGAGAGTTAGATTTGGGTGGGTTATATTGTTTCTGTGCAGAGCAAAAACTGCCTGCTTTATTTTTACTGCAATTTAGATTTCAGTTTGAACACACCCCACCCAAATCTAACTCCCTCAGCACATGTTACATCTGCCCCCCTGCAGTGCACATGGGGGGTAATTCCAAGTTGATCGCAGCAGGAAATTTTTTAGCAGTTGGGCAAAACCATGTGCACTGCAGGGGAGGCAGATATAACATGTGCAGAAAGAGTTAGATTTGGGTGGGTTATTTTGTTTCTGTGCAGGGTAAATACTGGCTGCTTTATTTTTACACTGCAAATTAGATTGCAAATTGAACACACCACACACAAATCTAACTCTCTCTGCACATGTTAAAGCTGCCTCCCCTGCAGTGCACATGGTTTTGCCCAACTGCTAACAAAATTCCTGCTGCGATCAACTTGGAATTACCCCCATGATCAGGTCTGAATTAGGCCCATAGTCTTTTGTATTACCAAGCCCAGATTCAAATATTTTGGCCAACCCCAGAGCTCCGTTACCCCATTCTCCATCCTCTCCCATTTATACAGAAAATGTATTACTATGCCTGCATGGATGTGTATTACGACACATTTGCTCTCTGCATATAAAACATATGCTCCATAGACCTAGCAATTTTAGTCCCTTTGCATACAGAGACAGATACTTGTTTCTGCTGTACTAGAAAGGTTTTATTCATGCCTAATATTGATTGAATTTGTTGCTCATAAAATAAATGGTTTACAGACACATAAACCAGACACATATACTGCTACTGCTGCGGAATTTGTGCCCATTGGGCAACCAGACTCTAATATTCTACAGAATTTTCAGCGGATGCAGATACTTATTTAATTCAGATGAAAGAGGACTAGAGTAGAAGCTTATTTTCAGTTTACCAACATTGACATTCAGACAAAACAAGATGTAGATAACACTAATAGTGAGAGCTAAAAACCTGTACACCAGGTATTTGTATAATCAATTAAAGAAACCACTACTACAAACACTAAGCAAAAAATCACCTAGCAGATATAACATGTGCAGTGAGAGTTAGATTTGGGTGGGTTATATTGTTTCTGTGCAGAGCAAAAACTGCCTGCTTTATTTTTACTGCAATTTAGATTTCAGTTTGAACACACCCCACCCAAATCTAACTCCCTCAGCACATGTTACATCTGCCCCCCTGCAGTGCACATGGGGGGTAATTCCAAGTTGATCGCAGCAGGAAATTTTTTAGCAGTTGGGCAAAACCATGTGCACTGCAGGGGAGGCAGATATAACATGTGCAGAAAGAGTTAGATTTGGGTGGGTTATTTTGTTTCTGTGCAGGGTAAATACTGGCTGCTTTATTTTTACACTGCAAATTAGATTGCAAATTGAACACACCACACACAAATCTAACTCTCTCTGCACATGTTAAAGCTGCCTCCCCTGCAGTGCACATGGTTTTGCCCAACTGCTAACAAAATTCCTGCTGCGATCAACTTGGAATTACCCCCATGATCAGGTCTGAATTAGGCCCATAGTCTTTTGTATTACCAAGCCCAGATTCAAATATTTTGGCCAACCCCAGAGCTCCGTTACCCCATTCTCCATCCTCTCCCATTTATACAGAAAATGTATTACTATGCCTGCATGGATGTGTATTACGACACATTTGCTCTCTGCATATAAAACATATGCTCCATAGACCTAGCAATTTTAGTCCCTTTGCATACAGAGACAGATACTTGTTTCTGCTGTACTAGAAAGGTTTTATTCATGCCTAATATTGATTGAATTTGTTGCTCATAAAATAAATGGTTTACAGACACATAAACCAGACACATATACTGCTACTGCTGCGGAATTTGTGCCCATTGGGCAACCAGACTCTAATATTCTACAGAATTTTCAGCGGATGCAGATACTTATTTAATTCAGATGAAAGAGGACTAGAGTAGAAGCTTATTTTCAGTTTACCAACATTGACATTCAGACAAAACAAGATGTAGATAACACTAATAGTGAGAGCTAAAAACCTGTACACCAGGTATTTGTATAATCAATTAAAGAAACCACTACTACAAACACTAAGCAAAAAATCACCTAGCAGATATAACATGTGCAGTGAGAGTTAGATTTGGGTGGGTTATATTGTTTCTGTGCAGAGCAAAAACTGCCTGCTTTATTTTTACTGCAATTTAGATTTCAGTTTGAACACACCCCACCCAAATCTAACTCCCTCAGCACATGTTACATCTGCCCCCCTGCAGTGCACATGGGGGGTAATTCCAAGTTGATCGCAGCAGGAAATTTTTTAGCAGTTGGGCAAAACCATGTGCACTGCAGGGGAGGCAGATATAACATGTGCAGAAAGAGTTAGATTTGGGTGGGTTATTTTGTTTCTGTGCAGGGTAAATACTGGCTGCTTTATTTTTACACTGCAAATTAGATTGCAAATTGAACACACCACACACAAATCTAACTTTCTCTGCACATGTTAAAGCTGCCTCCCCTGCAGTGCACATGGTTTTGCCCAACTGCTAACAAAATTCCTGCTGCGATCAACTTGGAATTACCCCCATGATCAGGTCTGAATTAGGCCCATAGTCTTTTGTATTACCAAGCCCAGATTCAAATATTTTGGCCAACCCCAGAGCTCCGTTACCCCATTCTCCATCCTCTCCCATTTATACAGAAAATGTATTACTATGCCTGCATGGATGTGTATTACGACACATTTGCTCTCTGCATATAAAACATATGCTCCATAGACCTAGCAATTTTAGTCCCTTTGCATACAGAGACAGATACTTGTTTCTGCTGTACTAGAAAGGTTTTATTCATGCCTAATATTGATTGAATTTGTTGCTCATAAAATAAATGGTTTACAGACACATAAACCAGACACATATACTGCTACTGCTGCGGAATTTGTGCCCATTGGGCAACCAGACTCTAATATTCTACAGAATTTTCAGCGGATGCAGATACTTATTTAATTCAGATGAAAGAGGACTAGAGTAGAAGCTTATTTTCAGTTTACCAACATTGACATTCAGACAAAACAAGATGTAGATAACACTAATAGTGAGAGCTAAAAACCTGTACACCAGGTATTTGTATAATCAATTAAAGAAACCACTACTACAAACACTAAGCAAAAAATCACCTAGCAGATATAACATGTGCAGTGAGAGTTAGATTTGGGTGGGTTATATTGTTTCTGTGCAGAGCAAAAACTGCCTGCTTTATTTTTACTGCAATTTAGATTTCAGTTTGAACACACCCCACCCAAATCTAACTCCCTCAGCACATGTTACATCTGCCCCCCTGCAGTGCACATGGGGGGTAATTCCAAGTTGATCGCAGCAGGAAATTTTTTAGCAGTTGGGCAAAACCATGTGCACTGCAGGGGAGGCAGATATAACATGTGCAGAAAGAGTTAGATTTGGGTGGGTTATTTTGTTTCTGTGCAGGGTAAATACTGGCTGCTTTATTTTTACACTGCAAATTAGATTGCAAATTGAACACACCACACACAAATCTAACTTTCTCTGCACATGTTAAAGCTGCCTCCCCTGCAGTGCACATGGTTTTGCCCAACTGCTAACAAAATTCCTGCTGCGATCAACTTGGAATTACCCCCATGATCAGGTCTGAATTAGGCCCATAGTCTTTTGTATTACCAAGCCCAGATTCAAATATTTTGGCCAACCCCAGAGCTCCGTTACCCCATTCTCCATCCTCTCCCATTTATACAGAAAATGTATTACTATGCCTGCATGGATGTGTATTACGACACATTTGCTCTCTGCATATAAAACATATGCTCCATAGACCTAGCAATTTTAGTCCCTTTGCATACAGAGACAGATACTTGTTTCTGCTGTACTAGAAAGGTTTTATTCATGCCTAATATTGATTGAATTTGTTGCTCATAAAATAAATGGTTTACAGACACATAAACCAGACACATATACTGCTACTGCTGCGGAATTTGTGCCCATTGGGCAACCAGACTCTAATATTCTACAGAATTTTCAGCGGATGCAGATACTTATTTAATTCAGATGAAAGAGGACTAGAGTAGAAGCTTATTTTCAGTTTACCAACATTGACATTCAGACAAAACAAGATGTAGATAACACTAATAGTGAGAGCTAAAAACCTGTACACCAGGTATTTGTATAATCAATTAAAGAAACCACTACTACAAACACTAAGCAAAAAATCACCTAGCAGATATAACATGTGCAGTGAGAGTTAGATTTGGGTGGGTTATATTGTTTCTGTGCAGAGCAAAAACTGCCTGCTTTATTTTTACTGCAATTTAGATTTCAGTTTGAACACACCCCACCCAAATCTAACTCCCTCAGCACATGTTACATCTGCCCCCCTGCAGTGCACATGGGGGGTAATTCCAAGTTGATCGCAGCAGGAAATTTTTTAGCAGTTGGGCAAAACCATGTGCACTGCAGGGGAGGCAGATATAACATGTGCAGAAAGAGTTAGATTTGGGTGGGTTATTTTGTTTCTGTGCAGGGTAAATACTGGCTGCTTTATTTTTACACTGCAAATTAGATTGCAAATTGAACACACCACACACAAATCTAACTTTCTCTGCACATGTTAAAGCTGCCTCCCCTGCAGTGCACATGGTTTTGCCCAACTGCTAACAAAATTCCTGCTGCGATCAACTTGGAATTACCCCCATGATCAGGTCTGAATTAGGCCCATAGTCTTTTGTATTACCAAGCCCAGATTCAAATATTTTGGCCAACCCCAGAGCTCCGTTACCCCATTCTCCATCCTCTCCCATTTATACAGAAAATGTATTACTATGCCTGCATGGATGTGTATTACGACACATTTGCTCTCTGCATATAAAACATATGCTCCATAGACCTAGCAATTTTAGTCCCTTTGCATACAGAGACAGATACTTGTTTCTGCTGTACTAGAAAGGTTTTATTCATGCCTAATATTGATTGAATTTGTTGCTCATAAAATAAATGGTTTACAGACACATAAACCAGACACATATACTGCTACTGCTGCGGAATTTGTGCCCATTGGGCAACCAGACTCTAATATTCTACAGAATTTTCAGCGGATGCAGATACTTATTTAATTCAGATGAAAGAGGACTAGAGTAGAAGCTTATTTTCAGTTTACCAACATTGACATTCAGACAAAACAAGATGTAGATAACACTAATAGTGAGAGCTAAAAACCTGTACACCAGGTATTTGTATAATCAATTAAAGAAACCACTACTACAAACACTAAGCAAAAAATCACCTAGCAGATATAACATGTGCAGTGAGAGTTAGATTTGGGTGGGTTATATTGTTTCTGTGCAGAGCAAAAACTGCCTGCTTTATTTTTACTGCAATTTAGATTTCAGTTTGAACACACCCCACCCAAATCTAACTCCCTCAGCACATGTTACATCTGCCCCCCTGCAGTGCACATGGGGGGTAATTCCAAGTTGATCGCAGCAGGAAATTTTTTAGCAGTTGGGCAAAACCATGTGCACTGCAGGGGAGGCAGATATAACATGTGCAGAAAGAGTTAGATTTGGGTGGGTTATTTTATTTCTGTGCAGGGTAAATACTGGCTGCTTTATTTTTACACTGCAAATTAGATTGCAGATTGAACACACCACACCCAAATCTAACTCTCTCTGCACATGTTACATCTGCCCCCCCCCCCCCCCCCCCCAGTGCACATGGGGGGTAATTCCAAGTTGATCGCAGCAGGAAATTTTTTAGCAGTTGGGCAAAACCATGTGCACTGCAGGGGAGGCAGATATAACATGTGCAGAAAGAGTTAGATTTGGGTGGGTTATTTTATTTCTGTGCAGGGTAAATACTGGCTGCTTTATTTTTACACTGCAAATTAGATTGCAGATTGAACACACCACACCCAAATCTAACTCTCTCTGCACATGTTAAATCTGCCACCCCTGCAGTGCACATGGTTTTGCCCAACTGCTAAAAAATTTCCTGTTGCGATCAACTTGGAATTACCCCCATGGTTTTGCCCTACTGCTAACAAATTTGCTGCTGCGATCAACTCTGAATTAGGCTCAAAATACAGATGTGTCCTCATAATTTACATCTAGCCTCAATACATCATAGGTTGCGAGATGCTTGGTGGGAGTGAGCCAACAGGTCTTGTGGCTCTGCTTGCGCCGATCATATATTTTGCCTGAAAATGCGCTTTAGTTGCAATGTGATGCAGCTAGGGCGCACAAGGAGAATGTGATGATTTTTTTTAATATGTGACACTTGTATATCTGTGTCCGACTGGGTCTGTGTATGTAGCACAATTGAACTTGGGTGTGGAAACCAGCTGCGATCTCACACAGATATACAAGTGTTGCATATCAAATCAGTTAGCACAGTCTCCTGGCACTACCTAGTCACATATACCCCTTTCACACCAACACCTCTGAACACGGGTTATTGGCACATGAACGCGCATAACCCGTGTTCCTGTGTGGTATGAAAGGGTACCAGGGTTGAAATACCGGGTCCAGTGACCCGGTATTTCAGCCCTGCTCTTGACCAGGGTTGAACCCGTGTTCAACCCGGCTCACTGTGCGGTCAATGCCCTCCGGCTCCCGTTCACTCTCTATGTACAGGTGGCATTTGGAGATCATGTGATCTCTAGCGCCGCCCCCGCCGCTTCACCGCTGACGTCAGCAACCCGGAAATATGCCGGGCTGCTGACTGCGGTATGCAAGGTGTCTTACCCGGGAATGTCCCTGCATGATCCCGGGACCGTATTCCCGGGTAAGACCCTGAATTTTTGGTATGAAAGAGGTATTACTGTTGTGGGCAATAAAGATGCTCGGTGCAAGCAGAGTCTCACAGGATCTGGCACGATGGCAACAATGTATGAGGGCACATCCTGTATCTGACTGTCCAATGGGCAAAGCATTTTATTCTCCTTATCCAAACTTGAAATATTGTGGCATTATTTTAACCCATGTATAGCATGAAAAGAACCTTTAGTGATTACATTTAGGGGTTCAGGTATTTCCCCCAAAACATAATAAGCCTCATTTACCAAGTGTACCTGACAGATGTGTCCACTTACGTTGTTGCTTGCAGCGCACTGCAGCATGCCAATTTACGTGAATCCAGACACAATACACCACAGTGTGGCACCGTTTGCACCATGCAATCTTATGGGATTGTGGGTGCGAACGCCATGAATGTGCCTGCCAGTAGGCCCCTTTTCACGGCATACATGCTGCATTGCGATGTGTCATCTGTGATGTACCTGCACACAGTACAACTATTTGGTTTTACTCCTGAGCATATCTACAACACTTTTGCAAACTAGATGTAAATCTTGGTATACAAAAAGAGGGAGCAGTAGCAATATGCAAATATCAAAGTCCAAACTCCTATCACTTTAGTGACACCTTTTTCAATAAATTATACAGTAGTTTTGAGTTTATATACTAAAATACTGCTCAATTTAGCCTCATTAATAGCTTAATGTAATCAAGATATTGAGAGGGTCGTTATGACTGTCGTTCTCATATGTAACAAGTTGTTCTGTAGAGATAACCCAAAGACTATACACGTGCACATGGGATGTGCACCCACACACCCCTTACAACAACCCGTCTGCACTGACTGTAATCCCCGGGATTGGCTGACACCAACTCTCGCTGCGGTGTACCTGGGGGCAACGACGTGGGCAGGTGCTTCAATCCAGTGCCGCTCCATCAGCTGGCCCTCAGGAATAGGTGAGCAGTCTGGGGATGGAGCGTGGCTATGTCAGGCACACCCCTTACCAAGACCCAGCGCAAGCCTGTGCCAGAAGTTTCTAGCAATGAGGTGGTGTAAAGTCCACAATTAATGGAAATGTCTATGCACAGAAATTAATGGGGTAAATTTATTAAGATTCGTATTTTCCCGTTTGAGGTCAAAGTTCAATCACGAATGACATCGAAAGTGTAAATATGCAACTTTTTGAATTGATTACGACTAATTTACTAAGCTGCCGTATTCTGCATTTTCGGGTTTTCCGATGTCGATGTCATTCGTTTTTTTTGGCAGTGTTTTACGTGAGTGACTTGTAAAACACTGAACTCTTTTTGTTCCCCGTATTTTTGGAACCAGGACCAGGCGCAGAGCCCGATGCTGGTTGCTTAAATATGGGGGAACCCCTGTCCATTTTTTTCCCATATTTCTGCAACCAGGATCGGCTCAAAGAGCCCGAGGCTGGTTTGGTTTAGGAGGGGGGACCCCACGCATTTTTTCCCCGAAAATTTATAACATTTCCCCCCCCTTCCCACTGAAAAACATGCGCGGATCTCATGGATCCGTGCATGCCTATACAAACACGGGATAAAAAAGCAGGTCTGTTTTTTTTTAGCACTTTTTTGTATTTCATCACGGCAGTGTTTGGCTATTGTCGGCAGTGTTTGTGTTTTGCACTTTTTAGTAAATTCCCGATTTCTACCAAATTGCAGGCGTATTTGACCGATGGTGTACTATTCGTGATTTTTTCCTAGGACTTCCAAAATATTACGAATCACTGCCGTGATTTTTGCTTAGTAAATTACCGAGATGACACTTTGAAGAAAAAACGGCATCTCGGTCAAAATCGGGACCTTAGTAAATATACCCCAATGTCTCCAAATATGCTTCCTCTAATTAACACCATAAAATGCGCTGAAAGATCCATTTACAGTGCATCCGGAAAGTATTCACAGCGCTTCACTTTTTCCACGTTTTGTTATGTTACATACAGCCTTATTCCAAAATGGAATAAATTCATTTTCTCTTACGTCCTAGAGGATGCTGGGGTCCACATTAGTACCATGGGGTACTACTAGGAGCCATTGGCACTTTGAGAGTTTGAGAGTGTGGGCTGGTTCCACCCTCTATGCCCCTCCTACCAGACTCAGTTTAGAAAATGTGCCTGGAGGAGCCGGTCACAGCTAGGGGAGCTCTTCTGAGTTTTCCAAGTAATATGTTGTTTTAGAGTTTTTTGTTTTACAGGGAGGCTGCTGTCAACAGCCTCCCTGTAGTGAGGGACTGAGGATGGGAGCAGTGTCCGCCCTGCGGGGTCTGAGCTACTGTCTCCGCTGACTGGACACTGAGCTCCAGAGGAGTCTGATCGTTCTCCGCCACAGGGGACCGCTCGCCCCAGCAGCATGCCGACACCCCCTTGCAGAGCTGAAGAATCGGTGGTGAGTGAGACACCGACATCCCTAGCAAGCGGCGGGTCAGTGTGAAGATGGCGGCAACAGGGTAGGAGCACAGTATTAACTGCGCTCCGGGGATGGCTCAGCGGTACATGGTGCGGCGCTGTGAGGGGCGCCCTGAGCCAGCGCTACACCCTACACAGGTCCAGAAGCCTGTCGGGGTCCCAGGATCTCAGGCAGCACTAAATCCTCAGGCCAGTATAAGCAGAAGAAGAGCGGGAAGACGGCGCCATTTTGGGGGCGGAGCTTCTCAGAGCGGACCCAGCAGCGTTTCAGCGCCATTTTCCTGCCTGCAGAGCGCTGACCAGGAAAAAAGGTCCCTCCACAGCAACTCCAGCTATCTGTAAACGGTACCAGGGGGTTGTAGAAAGGGGGGGAGGCTGCAATACGACTGTGTATCCTATTAAGGTGCACAGTCAGCGCTGACAAGCGGTCTCCCTTTGGTAAAAGCGCTGTGTGTGGGTTGGCTCCAATCTCTGTGTCTCTCTTGCCATTCTTGGGGGGAAAACTCTGTCTGCCCTCCCCTGTGTGTGTGGAGTGTTTGGTGGTCTCTTTTATCTATGTCCAGGGACACTGTGTCATATGCTGCGGAGGATATGTCCTCACAGGATGATCCCATTCCATGTAATCAGGATAGCACTGGTTTAGCACAGATTCCAGTAAGGGAACCTGAATGGTTTTCCTCTATCAAATCTTGGATTACTCAGATTTCTGACAGGGTTGCGAGTAATGAGTCTGCAACCCAGGTATTACAGAACTCCATTGCAGTATGGCCCGATTCTGGTGCCTCAGGACGCCCCGCTATATATCCCCAAAAACGTGCGCTCGTTAACATCACGCAAGATGACACGGATAGCGATTCTGATACCACAGACTGTAATGGGGATGTGTTGCGGGGGTCTGCCTCTCTTGCAAAGGGGGTGCAATTAATGATAGAGGCTATCAGGGATGTGTTAAATATAAATGATACCACACCTGAGCAGGTTGAGGAGGCTTTTTTCACTGAAAATAATAAAGCCTCTCTAACCTTCCCTGCGTCAAAGGAATTGAATGCTATATTTGAGAAGGCATGGGAAAACCCGGAGAAAAAATTCCAGATCCCTAAAAGGGTCCAGGTGGCGTTTCCATTCCCTGAGGAGGACAGGAAAAAATGGGAAAACCGCCTATTGTTGACTCATCTGTGTCCAGACTATCAAAAAAGGTGGTTTTACCTGTTCCAGGATCTAACGCCTTAAAGGAGCCGGCTGATAGAAAAATTGATAATACACTTAAATTAATGTACACTGCTTCAGGGGCCATATTACATCCCACTATTGCTAGTGCATGGATTGCAAGGGCTATAGTAAAGTGGTCGGCTACCTTACTAGAGGATTTGGATACGATGGATAGAGGGGATGTTGAATTGTTTTTGCGTAACATTCACGATTCAACAGGTTTTATGGTAGAATCCATGAAGACCTGGGTTCCATGGCTGTGGGGATCTCTTCCATGTCTGTTTCAGCTCGTCGGGGTCTGTGGCTGCGCCAGTGGTCTGCCGACGCAGAATCCAGGAAAAGTGTGGAGTCCCTACCCTACACAGGTCAGGCTCTCTTTGGGGACGCTTTGGATGCGTGGATATCCACGGCTACAGCGGGTAAGTCTCCATTTCTTCCCTCAGCTGCTCCTGCGCCGAAGAAATACTTCTCTTCATCAGCATCTCAGTCCTTTCGGCCTATCAAGCCTAGAATGGCCAAACCGTCCAATACCTTCTTTAGGGGAGGTCGTGTTAAATCCAAGAAACCTTCTGCTGCAGGTTCCCAGGAACAAAAGCCTGCTTCAGGTACGCCAAAGTCCTCCGCATGACGGTGGACCGTGCGGCCTGGAGGTGGGGCCAGTGGGGGCTAGACTCAGACAGTTCAGTCACGTCTGGGTATCATCCGGCCTAGATCCCTGGGTAATAGATATTGTGTCCCAGGGATTCAGGCTGGAATTTCAAAATCTCCCTCCTCACCGATTTTTCAAGAACTGTACTACAGGAAGCTCTCCAGAAGTTGGTGGAGGCACAGGTCATTGTACCAGTTCCTCCTCATTTACAAACCACAGGTTACTATTCGAAACTTTTCATGGTACCGAAACTGGATGGTTCGGTCAGGCCCATTCTGAACCTAAAATCAGTGAACCCCCTTCTAAAGGAGTTCAAGTTCAAGATGGAGTCTCTCAGGGCGGTGATATCTGGTCTGGAAGAGGCGGAATTCCTGGTATCCCTGGATATCAAGGATGCGTACCTCCACATTCCGATTTGGCTGCCGCATCAGGCTTATCACCGTTTCGCATTATTGGACTGTCCTTTCCAGTTCCAGGCCCTGCCATTCGGCCTCTCAACAGCACCAAGGGTGTTCATCAAGGTGATGGCAGAGATGATGGTTCTCCTTCCGCAAACAAGGGGTGAACATCATTCCATATCTGGACGATCTGCTGATAAAGGCTTCATCCAAGGAGAAGCTGTTGCAGTCCATTGTTCTCACAATGCACCTACTCAGAGTCCACGGTTGGATTCTGAATCTCCCAAAGTCACATTTGGAACCGACCCAGAGGTCGTCTTTTCTGGGGATGATCCACGACACAGAAGTGCAGAGGGTGTTTCTTCCGCAGGAAAAGGCGTTGGTGATACAAACAATGGTCTGAGATGTCCTAAAGCCAGCCTGGGTGTCAGTTCATCGCTGCATTCACCTTTTGGGAAAGATGGTGGCCTCTTACGAGGCTCTCCAATACGGGAGGTTCCATGCTCGGGCCTTCCAACTGGATCTCCTGGACAAGTGGTCAGGATCTCATCTCCACATGTACCAGTGGATTCGTCTGTTGCCAAAGGCCAGAATTTCACTCTTCAGGTGGCTCCAATTGCCTCACCTTCTGGAGAGCCGCAGGTTCGGGATTCAGGACTGGGTCCTTCTAACCACAGATGCGAGCCTTCGGGGCTGGGGCGCAGTCACTCAGGGGGAAACATTCCAGGGAAGGTGGTCAAGTCTGGAATCCGGCCTGCCCATCAACATCCTGGAACTAAGAGCCGTCTACAACGGTCTTCTTCAGGCGGCCCATCTTCTAAGAAATCGGGCCATTCAAGTGCAGTCTGACAATGTAATGACAGTGGCCTAAATAAACCGACAGGGCGGAGCGAATAGCAGAGCTGCAATGTCAGAGGTGACAAGAATCATCCTCTGGGCAGAAAGACACGCTTTGGCGCTCTCCGCAATCTTCATTCTGGGAGTAGACAACTGGGAAGCAGACTTCCTCAGCAGACACGATCTCCATCCAGGGGAATGGGGTCTCCATCCAGAGGTGTTCAAGGAAATTACAGACCTTTGGGGGTTACCCCAAATAGACATGATGGCCTCTCGTCTCAACAAGAAGCTTCGACGCTATTGTTCCAGGTCGAGGGACCCACAAGCAGTGGCAGCTGACGCCCTGGTGTCTCCGTGGGTGTTCCGGTCAGTGTATGTGTTTCCACCTCTACCACTCATTCCAAGAGTTCTAAAGCTCGTAAGGAGATCAAGGGTTCAGGCGATCCTCATTGCTCCGGACTGGCCAAGGTGGGCTTGGTACGCGGACCTTCTGAATCTCTTGCAGGAAGAGCCGAGGCCTCTTCCTCTTCGGGAGGATCTGCTGCTGCAGGGACCGTTCACCTTTCAAGACTTACCGCGGCTACGTTTGACAGCATGGAGGTTGAACGCCTGATACTAGCTCGGAAGGGCTTTCCGAAGAAGGTCATTCCTAGCCTGATACAGGCTAGGAAAGGGGTAACATCAAAACATTACCATCGTATTTGGAAGAAATATGTTTCTTGGTGTGAATCCAAGAAGTTTCCTACGGTGGAGTTACAACTCGGACGTTTTCTCCTCTTCCTGCAAGCAGGTGTGGATATGGGCCTGAGGTTGGGATCTGTGAAGGTCCAGATTTCGTCCCTCTCCATCTTCTTACAGAAACAATTGGCTACCGTCCCTGAGGTTCAGGCTTTTTTGAAGGGAGTTCTGTACATCCAACCTCCCTTTGTACTGCCTACGGCGCCTTGGGACCTTAATGTGGTGTTGCAGTTTCTCCAGTCGGATTGGTTTGAGCCTCTACAGGAGGTTGAGGTCAAATTTCTTACTTGGAAGGCGGTCACGTTGTTGGCCTTAGCTTCTGCTAGGCGTGTGTTGGAATTAGGGGTTTTGTCCTTACTTGATCTTCTACAAAGATAGAGCTGAGCTCCGGACACGTCAGCAGTTTCTTCCGAAGGTTGTGTCGGCATTTCATATCAACCAGCCTATTGTGGTGCCAGTAGCTACTGACTCCTCAATTACATCAAAGTCCTTGGATGTTGTAAGGGCTCTGAAGATATATGTGAAGAGAGCTTCTCGTCACAGAAAGTCGGACTCTCTGTTTGTCCTATATGATCCCAAGAAGATTGGGTGTCCTGCTTCTAAGCAGACTATTTCTCGATGGATTCGGTTCACTATCCTGCACGCTTATTCTACGGCAGGACTGCCGTGTCCAAAATCTGTTAGGGCCCACTCTACTCGTAAGGTGGGGTCTTCCTGGGCGACTGCCCGGGGTGTCTCTGCATTGCAACTTTGCCGAGCTGCAACTTGGTCTGGGTCGAACACGTTTGAGAAGTTCTACAAGTTTGATTCTTTGGCTTCTGATGATCTGAAGTTCAGTCAATCAGTTCTGCAGGAGCCTCCGCGCTCTCCCTCCCGTTCTGGGAGCTTTGGTACATCCCCATGGTACTAATATGGACCCCAGCATCCTCTAGGATGTAAGAGAAAATAGGATTTTGGTTACCTACCGGTAACTCCTTTTCTCGTAGTCCGTAGAGGATGCTGGGCGCCCGCCCAGCGCTTCGTTTTCCTGCAACCGTTCTCTGGTTCAGTACGACTTTGTTTAGTTATGTACTGCATTGTTACTTGATAAATACTGTTTCAGCAGTTGCTGAGTTTTCAAGCTAAGCTAGCTTGATGTGCCTTGTATGTGTGAGCTGGTGTGAATCTTGCCACTATCTGTGTTTAAATCCTTCTCTCAAAGATGTCCGTCTCCTCGGGCACAGTTTCTAGACTGAGTCTGGTAGGAGGGGCATAGAGGGAGGAGCCAGCCCACACTCTCAAACTCTTAAAGTGCCAATGGCTCCTAGTGGACCCGTCTATATCCCATGGTACTAATGTGGACCCCAGCATCTTCTACGGACTACGAGAAAAGGATTTACCGGTAGGTAACCAAAATCCTATTTTTTTCCCCTCAAACTTGTACACACAATACCCCATAATGACAACATTAAGGGAAAAATATTATTTATTACATTTTGTTATAAGGCTGTAACATAACGAAATGTGGAAAAAGTGAAGCGCTGTGAATATTTTCCGGATGCACTGTAGGTGTATTGGTGCAAAAGCAAGAATATTTTACTATGTGTGTCCTCCGTGCTTTGTAATTGAGATCCTGGGCCTGATTCTGAGTCACACACAGTGCCTATTGGTGGTCGCCCATCTATGACTTTATGCAAATGGCGATACAAACTCCTTCCCTTGCTTACACCCGTTTTTGCCAAATGTGCATAGACTGAGACGCTCACTTTTAACGTCCATACACGCTGTAATCCGATTGGTGCGTCCTTAGAAACCACCATCGTTCACAATATGGAAACTTAAACCAGACCTACGGAAGGTGCACTTTCTCCATCTGACTATGGCTTCCTATGTTTGTTTCTGTGCATCTGGAAACGCAGCCGCTTGTAGTGACACCAACGACACTCCCTTAATACACTCACTGAATGGACCACGTTGTGTGCATTAGTAGCCAGCTCACAGTCACAGCCCAGCAACAGTTCTGATAACCTCTGACCCTATCACAACAGCGCCTTTGTGCCTACACTGTGTAATGCATGCGCCATACTGGGTTTCAGAAATGTACATCGGCCAGACATGCGACTCGGGGTCGGGTCCTATATGTCATTTATTATCATTATTAATATTACTGACTAAATCGACCAGCACATGTGGAACCCTGCTACTTATTGACCTGTATATGTTTTTGAAAATGGCACCCGTGACTTATGTAACAAAGTACAAGTCATGTACCTGGCTACGGACTGATTATGGGGGTCATTCTGACCCGTTCGCTCGCTGCTTTTTATCGCAGCCAAGCGAACGGGTACCGAAGGCCGTAGCTGGGCTGCGATCGCCTCTGCCTGATTGACAGGCAGAGGCGGTCGCTGGGCGGGAGGGGGCGGAAAGGTGGCGTTTGGCCGACGTTTCATAGGCGCAGTCCGGCCAACGCAGGACCGTGCGGGGAGCGGCCCGCAGCAGCTGCGTGACGCCATACGCAGCCGCTGCGGGCCGGGGAGCGATGAGTAGCTCCCGGCCAGCACGCTAAAGCTACTCTTGAAGTGCAAAGGTGTCGCCTTTGCACTTCTGCGGGGGGGGGGAGGGGGGGGGCGCGTCACTGACATGCGGGGTGGACTAGCTCTGTGCTGGGCATCCCCCCGCATGTCAGTGTGAATGATCGTAGCTGTGCTAAATTTAGCACATCATCTCGGAATGAGGGCCTATGTCAGATGCTTTCATTTGGTAAGCGGCACTTTAATCTCACGCGTTACAGTGCATGATCTCATTTTTCTAGTCATTGATTTATTATTAAACGCAGTCAGCAAACCTTGCCATTGGCATGATCAATACCGTATGGTAATTGCTCATCTGTTTTCATTCTGTCACATCTCCCACAGAACATATAGACACAACTATCATCCGCACATTTCCTACAAAGCACCTGTGCAGGTTCTCCATAAATTGTATTTAGGAACAGTGAAGGTGTGACTGGTTACAGTGTATGTTGCAATCTGCTGATACTCCCACACATGCATATGTTGTGTGTAGCTGCTCTTTACATCACATTTCTTGTTAGACTGGGATGTAGTTTCATTGTCAACAATCAGAATGTCCCAAATGCCAGTAGTGTTGTGTTGGACACGGCCTGCTGAGATGGTACTGTAGTAAAGCAGTGTAAAGCCTTGTAACCGTGTCTGCTTTAGAACTTTAAACATGATGCTTTACCATTGTCTTTTAAAACAGCAGCGATCAGGAGATACTGGGCTTCAAAAAGGGGGGAAGCTGCAAGTGAAAGTAGTTAAAACAGATCATTGACAAGTGCCGCCAACAGCACCTCCTACCCTGCAGCGCCTCCTACCCTGCTTGAAGATAGGAGGTGCTGTTGGCGGCACTTGTCAATGATCTGTTTTAACTACTTTCACTTGCAGCTTCCCCCCTTTTTGAAGCCCAGTATCTCCTGATCGCTGCTGTTTCCTACCCCCAACCCCTTCCGTCGCTAATACCTATCCAACATTCAAGAACTTAACTTGATAGCTCTTTGTTATTCAGTCACCTTGTCCTTTATTACATTTCAAAATGCTGATAGATCTGGGATTCAAACCCATTGCCTGTGGCATTGCTATCAGACATTCTACTCATTGAGCTATCTGCCCTTTACATACTGCAAAATCCTCATCACCAATCGAGCCTGTGGGAATGAAGTACAATCATTAGCCATGGGGAACACACAAACCCTTACCCATTTATTATCAGATCCACCTGAAATGATATATAACATAAATCAGAACCACAAGGAGAAATAGAACAAAAGCAACTAAAGCAGCCTCAATCATACACACAAGCATTCAGCACAAAGACATAGAGCCTAATTCAGACTAGATCGCTGCAGCAGCAGCGATTGCAGTCTGAAGCCATTTGCAGAGTCAGGCGCACTGCGCGTGCGCACCTCAGGAGCCCAGCGAGATGCTAAAATCATCTCAGGGCTGCGATCACCTCTGCCTGATTGACAGGCAGAGGTGGCCGCGGGGCGGGAGGGAGCATGCCAACGGCGGGCCGCATTGCCTGCACAGGCAGAGAGCTACTCGCAGGGTGCAAAAGCATCACCGTCGTGCGACGCTTTTACACTTGTGCGGATGGGCAGAGCCAGACATGCAGGGCGGACTAGCCCTGTGCTGGGTGTCCCCCCGCATGTCTGAGAAACTGATCGTAAATGTGCTAAATTTAGCACATCTACGATCAGATTTTAATTACCCCCATAGATGGGGAGGTACAGTAGGTGGTAAAACAGGTAAATTAAAAAATAACCCAGGGGTTAAATTAACGGCATTACCTATATAATTGTTATGCCAATTAGACCCTTGGGGAAAAAAACATTCCCCATGGACCTCCGCAGTATGTTGGCAAGTAATTAAGCCTTCGGTTAGCTACAAAGAAATATAGCTAGCAAATGCATTTAAATGCCACTAAACCAGATATTGAATCTCTGTATCAGAAAGACCTATGGAAGCTGCTAAAGTAACGGCTTCTATAAGAAATGAATGAGTGCCAAAGTCACCCGGAGAACAGCCTAACAGGGAAAGGCAGAGTTTCAAGACCTGACAATACTGGTACTTAGTAAATGGAGACCTGTCCATATGCGCCAACCGTGCTCACTCCTGCCTCGCCCCTAATTTGTAAAAAGGCTCATGTTAAAACACCGTCAGAGTCATGAACGAAGTGAAAACCTGCGCTGCTTACCAGCACGGTCAGTAAGGAGTACCGCAAGTGACCAACAATAACACCCGCTTGAACTAACACACCTAAGATAACAAGAGATGACTTGGCATGTTTAGAAGGAGCAACCAGCTCACTAACGTGGGAGGCGCTATGAAAGGACTTTGCGAAACTCAGTTTAAAGAAAAAACCTTAGTATAACTAACGTAACTTAGTGTAAAAAAGGGGGTAAAAGCAAAATATAGATACACCTACGATTGACAGGGGAAGGTGTCAGCCTTGACCAACCCTTCAAAGCTCTTGACAGCAGAAAGAGCAAGAAAAGGCAAAACAGAAAGCAGTGGCATCAAAACTCCAACTAATGCCACTAAGGCAGTGACAGCGGCAATAGTATCGGGAGAACCATACTGGGCATGCACTGCCCCCAAGCAATGGCATCACTAGGGGGAGGCTCTGGTTGGCCACTTTCAGCCTGGAAGGCAGACACAAGCAAGTGGCCCCGCTTTTTACGATGAAAGCAATGCAAAAGTGTATGTGACCATAATGTTGGGGGCGTGGTTTGTTTAATGTGGTTGTGGTTTAAATAATGTAATAACGGACAGGACGCAGTGCTCTGCTAAAAGTACCTACTGTATATAGATAGATACACACACACATACATACAGAATCACTTGGGGACATATTCAATTAGGTGCGAGTTTTCCAAAAATCTTGCATCTGTTGGGGTTTTCCGCAGGTGTGAGATTTGTGATATTCAGATGGGTGCAAGTTTGTTTTTCTTTGTTTTGTTTTTCAGCGCTTAATTTTCTTTCTTTTTCTTTTTTTTTTGAGTACCTCAAAAGCAAGTTCAAATAAAACCTAAATCCAATAATAGTCAGCACTTGCTCTGGAACCTTTTGGACACCCCCTAATAACTAATTAAGCAACTATACGTTTGCAATTAGCTTAATTAGTCCTTAAATACTCAATTACTGCTGTCCTTCTCTGGAGAATCTCCTCCAGCGTTACAGACAGCTTCAGTGGACCAGGCACAGGACAGGTACTATCACTAACCCTGCACCCGCTCCCTACACACACTACACCACCACTAACCCTGCACCCACTACCCGCAATACACTACATTACCCCTAACCCTGCACCCACACCCTGCACACATTACATTACCCCTAACCACACCACCACTAACCCTGCACCCACTACCCGCAATACACTACATTACCCCTAACCCTGCACCCACACCCTGCACACATTACATTACCCCTAACCCTGCACCCGCTCCCCGCACACACTGCACCACCACTAACCCTGCATCCGCTCTCTGCAGACTACACTACCGTTAACTCTGTTCCAGTTCCCTGCACACACTACACCACTGCTAACTCTGCACCCGCACACACTACCGCTAACCCTGAACCTGCTCTCCGCACACACACTACCCCTAACCCTGCACCCGCTCCTCGCACACTACCTAAACTACACTACCCCTAACCCTGCACACACTATACTACCCATAACTCTGCACCTGTTCCCTGAACACACTACACCACTGCTAACTGTGCACAGACTACATTACCACTAACCGTGCACTCGCACACACTACCACTAACCCTGAACCCACTCCCTGCACACACTCCACCACGCTAACCCTGCAACTGCTCTTGCACACACACTACACCACTGCTAACCCTGCAACTGCTCCCCCGCACACACTACCGCTAACCCTACACAAGCGTACACTACATTGCCGCTAACCCTACACATGCGCACACTACACTGCCGCTAACCCTGAACCTGCTCCCTGCACACACTACATAAACTACACTACCCCTAACCCTGCACAAATTACACTACCCTTAACCCTGTACCTGTTCCCTGCATACACTACCCCTATCCCTGCACCTGCTCCCTGTACACACTACCACTAACCCTGCACCCGCTCCCGCACAAAGTAAACTACCACTATCTGCACCCGCTTCTTGCACACACTACCTAAACTGCATTACCCCTAACCTTACACACACTACTCCTAACCCTGCACACACTACACAATACCCTGCACAGTGGCGCACCCAGGGGGGGTTTCCGAGTACCCAGAAACCCCCCTCCACTAAAAAAAAAAAAAAAAAAAAAAAAAATTTTTTTTTTTTTTTAAGCTGCATGAGTATTATTAATGACTGTCTAGCGTCCTCTGCAGCCTGCTGTCTTCCTGGTGGCACTTGCAAGTGCAATAAAAGTTTACTTTATTTTAATTATAGTACATATGTATCCATGTGCCTACATATATACACATGTATATACATACATACATACATACATACATACATACATACATACATACATACATACATATAAACACACACACACATATGATATACATGTGTGTGTGTATATATATATATATATATATATATATATGTGTACTGTATGTGTGTGTGTATATATATATATATATGTATGCATGTTTAATATGCTATGTATATGTGTATATGGGTTCACTACGATCTCCCGGCGGCCGGCCTCCCGGCGACCAGCATACCGGCGCCGGGAGGCCGGCCGCCGGCTTACCAACAGTGTGGCGAGCGCAAATGAGCCCCTTGCGGACTCGCTGCGCTCGCCACGCTACGCACGCCACACTATTCTATTCTCCCTCCAGGGGGGTCGTGGACCCCCACGAGGGAGAATAAGTGTCGGTATGCCGGCGGTCAGGCTCCCGGCGCCGGTATGCTGGTCGCCGGGAGCCCGACCGCCGGCATACTGAAGACCACCCGTGTATATGTATGTGTGTGTGTATGCATATATGTGTGTGTAGATATATATATATATATATATATATCCCAAATGGGACTGGCACTCTCCTGGCTGGCGTTCTGGTACCCCGGTGCCCTCTGTGGTAATAGCAATGCAGATATCCAAGAAAGAACAGCGGCACTCGAGGATTTAGGTGAAGCAATCAATTTGTATTCAAAAAGATGATTACATAAAAGCCAACGTTTCGGGGCTTACATGCCCCTTTGTCAAGGTGTGTAGCTGTGAAAGGTGAAAAAGCTTACCTTATATCCCCGTGAGGTCCGAGTGCAGTGCGCGCGTGAGGATGGAGCCGCCAGACTTCCGGTCGCGGCTCTATGACGTGTGACGAGGTGCGCCTGTTGCCGAGGTAACCGGAACGCTGGAGACACCAGCCGTGAATGGGCAGTGACCGGATAAAAGTGCGCGTATCCATGGCAACAGAAGCCCTGCAGTGCTGAATGCTGTAAGGGGTGTATCCGTGAGCTGCCTGCTGGAAAAAATTAATGAAGTGAAATTTGTGAAAAAAGTGCATTGTGCTCGCTGCCTGGGAGCATGGGAACCAACACTACACCCTGGGGCACGGTGCGATCCGGGAGCCAAGGGATAAGTGGATGTGTCACAACCTGGGGGGAGCCAGACCTTGGTGGTGTATCCAATATCACTATATGGCAAATGGATAAGCCATTAAGATGTAAATAGAAGTCACAGCTATAATGAGCCTGACTCCCAATGCCAATGGAACTCAGATAAAAAGTATGACCTGTCGTATGACCAGTGTCATAACTGTTGGCAAAGTCAGTGTGTAACGGGGGCTGTACAAAGTGGACGGGCTTCCACCAAGTCTTGACCACCACGGGCTCGTGAAAAAAAGTGAATGAGAACCATGGGCTGTGTGTGGATGGAAAGGTGACAGTATCAAGTTGTACAGTGCTGAAACACATTATGGGGCTGATATGCTCCGAACTGTGCTATAATAGCTATAGAAAAATGTTCCATGAGAACTTCTCATTAAGTCCTCCCGGGCTGATGGTACCCAATTCGAAGATCCATTTGGACTCAATGTGGAGTAATCTCCGGTCCCTGTCTCCTCCTCTGATGTTGCGGGGTACGTGGTCAATGATCTGTTGTTTCAAGTCATTCAGTGAGTGACCCATCAGGGCAAAATGCCTTGCCACAGGTTGATCCGATGGTTTGCCTGATAAGGCCTGCTTAATCGCAGACCTTTTCTTCGTGGTACCTAAAATGCATAAGAACGCCACAGCCCCGCCGGGCAGGCCAATCATATCCGCAAGAGAGTCTATCTGTCAGCCCATCTCAATATTTCTAGACGGCATTCTGCAACCATTGATCACCAAACATCACAATTACATCAAGGACACCACCAGTTTTCTGGAGCGGATCAACAACATAGGACTGGTACCTCAGGGGACTTTAATGTGTGTGATCGATGTAAAGAGCCTCTATACGAGCATACCCCACCGTGAAGGCCTGCAAGTTATGCATGATTTTCTCATCAAAGAAAAGATGGACACTCTCGACATAGGGCTTTTCATGCAACTCCTTACCTTCACCTTAAAGAGGAACTATTTTTTGTTTAATGGTGCTTTTTTCCAGCAGCGAACAGGTTGTGCGATGGGGAGCAACGTCTCCCCATCGTTCGCGAATATATATATGTTCCAGGAGGAACACAACACATTCTTTGAGAATGAAGATATAGCGCAAAACATCTTGCTATTTGTCAGATATATTGACGATTTGTTCTTACTCTGGACGGGCGATAAAGCACGGTTTGAACGACTGATAGAGGAGGCAAATAACAGACCCTCCACGATCAAATACACCTACAATATCAGTTATGAATCAGTGAACTATCTGGATGTTAAGATCACGATTAAGGAAGGAACCCTCATTACCAGTTTGTTCACAAAGCCCACCGACAAAAATGTTCTTCTTAAAGCAAATAGTCATCATCCTAGACCCCTGAAAGAGGGGCTCCCGAGGTCTCAGATGATCAGGGTCTCCAGGATCATTAGTGACCGCTCTACCCTCGACCAGGAGTTAGACTCCTTAATTGATAAATTTACACAAAGGGGTTACGACCATCAAAGACTCCAAGCACAGAAGAAAGAAATCATGGAGACCCCGAGGGCAACACTACTGAAACCCACGACACGCAGGAACCAAGCGGTAATACCGTTCGTGAACCAGTTTAATACAGCTAGCCCGGTCATACAGAGAGCCACCAGAGCCTTATGGCCCATAGTAGCCTCGGACACAAAACTTCCCACGTTCAGTAGGAAGCGGCCCATGTTATGCTTCACTAGGGGTAAAAGCATTAGGGACATCATAGTGCATTCCGACATCACGGGGTTTCAAAGTGGAATACAACGACCTGCCACGTTCCTTTCGAAGGCCCCAGGATGCTACAAGTGTCCCAAATGCACCACTTGTAATAATATGACTACGGGATCTTCTTTCAAGCACCCACATAAAGAAAAAGTGTATCAGATCAGGCATGTAGTTACGTGCACTACTACACATATAGTGTACATACTTACCTGCCCGTGTCATCTAGTATACGTGGGCAAATCCATCAGAACACTCAGAGAGAGGATGGCCCTTCACAGGTCTGCGATTAAGCAGGCCTTATCAGGCAAACCATCGGATCAACCTGTGGCAAGGCATTTTGCCCTGATGGGTCACTCACTGAATGACTTGAAACAACAGATCATTGACCACGTACCCCGCAACATCAGAGGAGGAGACAGGGACCGGAGATTACTCCACATTGAGTCCAAATGGATCTTCGAATTGGGTACCATCAGCCCGGGAGGACTTAATGAGAAGTTCTCATGGAACATTTTTCTATAGCTATTATAGCACAGTTCGGAGCATATCAGCCCCATAATGTGTTTCAGCACTGTACAACTTGATACTGTCACCTTTCCATCCACACACAGCCCATGGTTCTCATTCACTTTTTTTCACGAGCCCGTGGTGGTCAAGACTTGGTGGAAGCCCGTCCACTTTGTACAGCCCCCGTTACACACTGACTTTGCCAACAGTTATGACACTGGTCATACGACAGGTCATACTTTTTATCTGAGTTCCATTGGCATTGGGAGTCAGGCTCATTATAGCTGTGACTTCAATTTACATCTTAATGGCTTATCCATTTGCCATATAGTGATATTGGATACACCACCAAGGTCTGGCTCCCCCCAGGTTGTGACACATCCACTTATCCCTTGGCTCCCGGATCGCACCGTGCCCCAGGGTGTAGTGTTGGTTCCCATGCTCCCAGGCAGCGAGCACAATGCACTTTTTTCACAAATTTCACTTCATTAATTTTTTCCAGCAGGCAGCTCACGGATACACCCCTTACAGCATTCAGCACTGCAGGGCTTCTGTTGCCATGGATACGCGCACTTTTATCCGGTCACTGCCCATTCACGGCTGGTGTCTCCAGCGTTCCGGTTACCTCGGCAACAGGCGCACCTCGTCACACGTCATAGAGCCGCGACCGGAAGTCTGGCGGCTCCATCCTCACGCGCGCACTGCACTCGGACCTCACGGGGATATAAGGTAAGCTTTTTCACCTTTCACAGCTACACACCTTGACAAAGGGGCATGTAAGCCCCGAAACGTTGGCTTTTATGTAATCATCTTTTTGAATACAAATTGATTGCTTCACCTAAATTCCTCGAGTGCCGCTGTTCTTTCTTGGATATCTATATATATATATATATATATATATATATATGTATGTAGATATATATATATATATATATATACACACACACACACACACTAGTTTTACGGACCCAGCATATACTGGGTCACCTCAGTCCCCACCCCCGTGATTGGCTCCGCCCAGTTCTGGAAACCCTCCCCATGCAAATCCTGCGTTTGCCACTGCTGCACTTACTTCCTGCACTCAGTACTAATCCTGAACCTGCTCCTTGCACACTACCTAAACTACACTCCGGCAGTGGTTCTGCTTGGTCCGGCATATATCCAAACCCTGTAATAAACTGTGGATGCATGTCTGCAATGCAGCCAAAACACTAATTGGGAACATTGGAAGCAGCCCGCCCCCCAACCAGACTTGCTGGGGTTTGTTGCATCCATGGAAAATATCAAGCGTATTTAGAATAGTACGGTCCACAAGTTTCATAAGGTCTGGGGCCCATGCTTTAAATATTTAAACTCCCGGCTTCAAGGCGCATATTAAGTTTTCTTGTTGCTTCCTTTTACCCTTCTACAGCTCTTGCCTCCCCTGCTTCTCCTTTTACAAGTTCTCAACAAGTTTAACGAGTAGTATATTGTTCCCTTTTTCACCACTCTACTATCTTAAGCTCATCAGTACCAATATTCTTATTTTTGCTACTAAATTGTTTAGTTTTCTGATGCTGTTCACCTTCACAAATGTCCCAACAACAATTTGCACTTTGGGCCTAATTCAGACCTGATCGCTGTGCTGCAAATTTACCGCCCCGTGCAAGTGTGTGAGTGCACGTGTACGACGTGCGAAAATTACGCCAGACAGCGGACAGCTGCAAATCCAACCGCAATTCATTCACCATCTAATGATTTTTCCAGTCTGTGCGTAGCCCAAGACTTACTCCCACAGTGCGATGAGAACAGGCTGATCGGGTCCGAAGCTGACGTCACATACTATCACCTTGCAATCAAAATTTTCGCACCATCCTGCCGCTGTTTGGTGACGCGTCTGCACATTGCGGCGCATGCACAGTCATTCGATAATTGGCCGCTGTGCAAATTTGCACAACAGCGATCAGGTCTGAATCGGGCCCTTTGTGTATTGTATTGCTCTTATTTATGGTGTTTTTTTTATTTTTTCATGTGACCACAATTATTTGTATTGTTTTATGCCTGTCATTTAGGTAATTGATCTTGCTATTTTATTTGTTGCTGCACAAAATGAACAAATGCAAAACAATTGCCTCAAATTACCCCAAAATATTTTTATTTTTTATTTTTTTTTATGCACTACAAATTTAAAGTATTTAATAAAAAATTAAAAGCTTTTTAGCATTTTTTTTAAATGGCCTTAAATGACTCCACTTACCTTATTTTTATACTTTTTTTTAGTATTTTTTTCATGTTTTATATGTCTATATAAAACAAAGCGCATTGATTCCTGTTGGAAAAAAAGCGCTATATAAATAAAATAACAATTATTATTATTTAAACAAAATAAGTTAGCTTTTTCATTTCTCTAACGTCCTAGTGGATGCTGGGGACTCCGTAAGGACCATGGGGAATAGACGGGCTCCGCAGGAGACTGGGCACTCTAAGAAAGAATTAGTACTAATGGTGTGCACTGGCTCCTCCCTCTATGCCCCTCCTCCAGACCTCAGTTAGAATCTGTGCCCGGACAGAGCTGGGTGCTTTTAGTGAGCTCTCCTGAGCTTGCTGATTAAAAAGTATTTTAGTTAGGTTTTTTTATTTTCAGGGAGCTTCTGCTGGCAACAGACTCTCTGCTACGAGGGACTAAGGGGAGAGAAGCAAAACTACTAACTGCGGCTAGGTTGCGCTTCTTAGGCTACTGGACACCATTAGCTCCAGAGGGTTCGAACACAGGATCTTAACCTTGGTCGTCCGTTCCCGGAGCCGCGCCGCCGTCCCCCTCGCAGAGCCAGAAGACAGAAGCCGGCAGAAGCAAGAAGACATCAAAATCGGCGGCAGAAGACTCCTGTCTTCACATGAGGTAGCGCACAGCACTGCAGCTGTGCGCCATTGCTCCCACACTACCCACACACTCCGGTCACTGTAGGGTGAGGGCGCAGGGGGGGGGCGCCCTGGGCAGCAATTATGATACCTCTTGGCAAAAGTCACATATATACAGCTGGGCACTGTATATATGTATGAGCCCCCGCCATTATTTTTACACAGAAAGCGGGACAGAAGCCCGCCGCTGAGGGGGCGGGGCTTCTTCCTCAGCACTCACCAGCGCCATTTTCTCTCCACAGCTCCGCTGAGAGGAAGCTCCCCAGGCTCTCCCCTGCAGTCTCCAGGTAGAAAGAGGGTAAAAAGAGAGGGGGGGCACATAAATTTAGGCGCATAAATCAGTTATACAGCAGCTACTGGGTAAACACTAAGTTACTGTGTAATCCCTGGGTTATATAGCGCTGGGATGTGTGCTGGCATACTCTCTCTCTGTCTCCCCAAAAGGCCTTGTGGGGGTCCTGTCCTCAATTAGAGCATCCCCTGTGTGTGTGCGGTGTGTCGGTACGATTGTGTCGACATGTTTGACGAGGAAGGCTACGTGGAGGCAGAACAGGTGCAGATGAATGTGGTGTCTCCGCCGACACCTGATTGGATGGAAATGTGGAAGGTGTTAAATGATAATGTAAACTCCTTGCATAAAAGGTTGGATAAAGCTGAAGCCTTGGGACAGTCAGGGTCTCAACCCATGCCTGATCCTACAGCTCAGAGGCCGGCAGGGTCTCAAAAGCGCCCACTATCCCAAATTGTTGACACAGGTATCGACACGGATTCTGACTCCAGTGTCGATGGCGATGAGGCAAAATTGCAGCCTAAAATGGCTAAAGCCATCCGCTACATGATTATAGCAATGAAGGATGTGTTGCATATATCAGAGGAAAACCCTGTCCCTGACAAGAGGGTTTATATGTTTAAGGGAGAAAAAGCAAGAAGTGACTTTTCCCCCTTCACATGAATTAAATGAATTATGTGAAAAAGCGTGGGATTCTCCTGATAGGAAAGTGCTGATTTCCAAAAGATTACTTATGGCGTATCCTTTCCCGCCAACGGACAGGTTACGCTGGGAATCCTCCCCTAGGGTAGACAAAGCGTTGACGCGCTTATCCAAGAAGGTGGCCCTGCCGTCACAGGATACGGCCGCCCTAAAGGATCCTGCGGATAGGAAGCAGGAAGGTATCCTGAAGTCTGTTTATGCACATTCCGGTACTCTACTGAGGCCAGCAATTGCTTCGGCCTGGATGTGTAGTGCTGTAGCAGCATGGACAGATACTCTATCTGAGGAAATAGATACCCTGGACAGGGAGACTATTTTACTGACCCTGGGGCATATCAAAGACGCTGTCCTATATATGAGGAATGCCCAGAGTGACATTTGCCTACTGGGCTCTAGAATAAACGCAATGTCTATTTCTGCCAGAAAGGTCCTGTGGACTCGGCAGTGGACAGGTGATGCCGACTCTAAAAAAACACATGGAGGTTTTACCTTATAAGGGTGAGGAATTGTTTGGGGACGGTCTCTCGGACCTAGTTTCCACAGCTACGGCTGGGAAGTCAAATTTTTTGCCATATATTCCCTCACAGCCTAAGAAAGCACCGTATTACCAAATGCAGTCCTTTCGTTCACAAAAAAGCAAGAAAGTCAGAGGTGCATCCTTTCTTGCCAGAGGCAGAGGAAAGCAGCTGCACCATACAGCTAGTTCCCAGGAACAGAAGTCCTCCCCGGCTTCCACTAAATCCACCGCATGACGCTGGGGCTCCACAGGTGGAGCCGGGAGCGGTGGGGGCGCGTCTCCGAAATTTCAGCCACCAGTGGGTTCGTTCACAGGTGGATCCCTGGGCTATACAGATTGTGTCTCAGGGATACAAGCTGGAATTCGAAGTGATGCCCCCTCACCGTTACCTAAAATCGGCTCTGCCAGCTTCCCCCAAGGAAAGGGAGGTAGTGTTAGCGGCAATTCACAAGTTATATCTCCAGCAGGTGGTGGTAAAGGTTCCCCTCCTTCAACAGGGAAGGGGTTACTATTCCACAATGTTTGTGGTACCGAAACCGGACGGTTCGGTCAGACCCATTTTGAATTTAAAATCCCTGAACATTTATCTGAAGAAATTCAAGTTCAAAATGGAATCGCTCAGAGCGGTCATTGCAAGCCTGGAAGAGGGGGATTTTATGGTGTCTCTGGACATCAAGGATGCTTACTTGCATGTCCCCATTTATCCACCTCATCAGGAGTACCTCAGGGTTGTGGTACAGGACTGTCATTACCAATTCCAGACGTTGCCGTTTGGCCTGTCCACGGCACCGAGAATATTTACCAAGGTAATGGCGGAAATGATGGTGCTCCTTCGAAAGCAAGGAGTTACAATTATCCCATACTTGGACGATCTCCTCATAAAGGCGAGGTCCAGGGAGCAGTTGCTGATCAGCGTAGCACACTCTCAGGAAGTGTTGCAACAGCACGGCTGGATTCTGAATATTCCAAAATGGCAGCGGATTCCTACGACGCGTCTGCCCTTCCTGGGCATGATTCTGGACACAGACCAGAAGAAGGTGTTTCTCCCGGCGGAGAAGGCTCAGGAGCTCGTGGCTCTGGTCAGAGACCTCCTAAAACCAAAACAGGTGTCGGTGCATCACTGCACGCGAGTCCTGGGAAAGATGGTGGCGTCATACGAAGCCATTCCCTTCGGCAGGTTCCATGCGAGGATCTTTCAGTGGGATCTGTTGGACAAGTGGTCCGGATCGCATCTTCAGATGCATCGGCTGATCACCCTATCCCCCAGGGCCAGGGTGTCTCTTCTGTGGTGGCTGCAGAGTGCTCACCTTCTCAAGGGCCGCAGGTTCGGCATACAGGACTGGGTCCTGGTGACCACGGATGCAAGCCTCCGAGGATGGGGGGCAGTCACTCAGGGAAGAAACTTCCAAGGGCTGTGGTCAAGTCAGGAGGCTTGTCTGCACATCAATATCCTGGAACTAAGGGCCATATACAACGCCCTGAGTCAAGCGGAGCCTCTGCTTCGAAACCAACCGGTGCTGATTCAGTCAGACAACATCACCGCAGTGGCCCATGTAAACCGCCAGGGCGGCACAAGAAGCAGGGTGGCAATGGCGGAAGCCACCAGGATTCTTCGTTGGGCGGAGAATCACGCGCAAGCACTGTCAGCAGTGTTCATTCCGGTAGAGTGGACAACTGGGAAGCAGACTTCCTCAGCAGGCACGACCTCCACCCGGGAGAGTGGGGACTTCATCAAGAAGTCTTCACGCAGATTGCAAATCGATGGGAACTGCCACAGGTGGACATGATGGCGTCCCGCCTCAACAAAAAGCTAAAAAGGTATTGCGCCAGGTCAAGGGACCCTCAGGCGATAGCTGTGGATGCACTAGTAACACCGTGGGTGTTCCAGTCGGTCTATGTGTTTCCTCCTCTTCCTCTCATACCCAAGGTGCTGAGAATCGTAAGAAAAAGAGGAGTGAGAACAATACTCATTGTTCCGGATTGGCCAAGAAGGACTTGGTACCCGGAACTGCAAGAAATGCTAACAGAGGACACATGGCCTCTGCCTCTCAGACAGGACCTGTTCCAACAGTCTGTTCCAAGACTTACCGCGGCTGCGTTTGACGGCATGGCGGTTGAACGCCGGATCCTAGCGGAAAAAGGCATTCCGGATGAAGTTATTCCTACGCTAATAAAGGCTAGGAAGGACGTGACAGCAAAGCACTATCACCGTATATGGCGAAAATGTGTTGCTTGGTGTGAGGCCAGGAAGGCCCCTACAGAGGAATTCCAGCTGGGCCGGTTCCTGCACTTCCTACAGTCAGGAGTGACTATGGGCTTAAAATTGGGGTCCATAAAGGTCCAGATTTCAGCCCTATCCATTTTCTTTTAAAAAGAACTGGCTTCTTTTCCTGAGGTTCAGACGTTTGTTAAGGGAGTGCTACATATTCAGCCCCCTTTTGTGCCACCAGTGGCACCTTGGGATCTCAACGTGGTGTTGGGTTTCCTGAAATCCCACTGGTTTGAGCCACTTAAGACCATGGAGCTAAAGTATCTCACGTGGAAAGTGGTCATGCTATTGGCCTTAGCTTCGGCTAGGCGTGTGTCAGAATTGGCGGCTTTGTCATGTAAAAGCCCCTATCTGGTTTTCCATATGGACATGGCAGAATTGCGGACTCGTCCGCAGTTTCTGCCGAAGGTGGTGTCATCCTTTCATTTGAACCAACCTATTGTGGTGCCTGCGGCTACTCGTGACTTGGAGGATTCCAAGTTGCTTGATGTAGTCAGGGCTTTGAAGATTTATGTAGCCAGAACGGCTGGAGTCAGAAAAACTGACTCGCTGTTTATCCTGTATGCATCCAACAAGCTGGGTGCCTCTGCTTCAAAGCAGACTATTGCTCGCTGGATTTGTAACACGATCCAGCAGGCTCATTCTGCGGCTGGCTTGCCGCATCCAAAATCAGTAAAAGCCCATTCCACAAGGAAAGTGGGCTCTTCTTGGGCGGCTGCCCGAGGGGTCTCGGCATTACAGCTTTGCCGAGCTGCTACTTGGTCGGGTTCAAACACCTTTGCAAAATTCTACAAGTTTGATACCCTGGCTGAGGAGGACCTTGTGTTTGCCCATTCGGTGCTGCAGAGTCATCCGCACTCTCCCGCCCGTTTGGGAGCTTTGGTATAATCCCCATGGTCCTTACGGAGTTCCCAGCATCCACTAGGATGTTAGAGAAAATAAGATTTTACTCACCGGTAAATCTATTTCTCGTAGTCCGCAGTGGATGCTGGGCGCCCGTCCCAAGTGCGGACTTTCTGCAATACGTGTATATAGTTATTGCTTAATAAAGGGTTATGTTATGTGGCATCCGTTGAGTGATGCTCGTTTGTTGTTCATACTGTTAACTGGATGTGTTATCACAAGTTGTACGGTGTGATTGGTGTGGCTGGTATGAGTCTTACCCTGGATTCCAAAATCCTTTCCTTGTAATGTCAGCTCTTCCGGGCACAGTTTCCTTAACTGAGGTCTGGAGGAGGGGCATAGAGGGAGCAGCCAGTGCACACCATTAGTACTAATTATTTCTTAGAGTGCCCAGTCTCCTGCGGAGCCCGTCTATTCCCCATGGTCCTTCCGGAGTCCCCAGCATCCACTACGGACTACGAGAAATAGATTTACCGGTGAGTAAAATCTTATTTTTTGTTTTACTTTTTATAAAAAAATGCACAAATCAGCCATTTGCAGCATTTTAAAAACACACAATATTTTTAATTGGCACAGTAATAGACATTTATACTGTTACCCAGTTTTATTTTTGTAGTTTATGGGCTGTTTTTCCTTTTGTATTTTTGCTATTTTTTGTTATTTTTTTTTCTATCTTTTTACGCTGGTTTTTTAAGAAAAAATTACTGTGACCAATTTTATTTTCAATTGGATAGCGCAGAAATCAGGAGTGTGCATAACCACGTCAATGACAAAACATTGCAATAGCTGCAGTAATTTTTACTGGAAAACCATACACCTAACTGGATATGACCCTTTGAATCACAGTTGTGATTCTGACTCTGTTCCTTTTAATCACAGTATGAAATGTCGGCATTGTTCTTTGAAAGGAAAACCTGCGGTGAAAGATGACATGAATGTAAACAACTGGAGACATTTAGTAATGAAATTTGCTACAATCAATATGACTATATCAATATTGCATTGTCTTCCTGAAATGCAAAAGTTCAGCTGCAACCAGTTAATCAATGAAAACCTTTACCCCTTCTAGTACAACATAATGACTTCCGTAATTAAATTCTAATATCCACTTCTTTCTCTCCAGACAAAGTGAATTTTTGGATGTTCGCTATAGCGCCAAGATTCTTACCTTTTTTTTGCTACACACAGTAGATTTTTGAAATTATAGAAATATGTAATCTTCCTGTACTTAAAGCCGCACTCACAGATAACACTGTCAGTTATTTGTCTATCACTTTTAAATAGTTGTGCAAATGAGATTGCCTGGGATGGCCAATCCAAAACTACAATCAGGGGCTTCCATCCTGATTGGTCATTTGTCAGGAAGCTGGGATTTTTGACAGAGGTGGTGAACTGACGGAGTAGCATGTGCCAAAAAATGGTTTTATTATCATTTCTTTTTTAAATGTTCAGCAAATAACTATTATTTGTATTTAAAAATATTCTATTTGACCTGGGCGCCCAAACTTCTGCATTCATGTACTGTGTTGTCCAGCTTTGGGAGACAGCTAATGTATGGGGATTTTGCTGCATGAGGAAGTGTGCAGTAGAGAGCAAGATACTTGTCCAAATATGACAGCCGCTCACTGAGTGAAGGGACAATACCTATGGTCTGCACAGATCTAAGCTTCAGCAAAAAGCATAAGACGTTAGCTAGGTTATCGCAGCTTTGCCTGGCAATTTAATATTAATATGCTATGTGCAAGCAAACTCATCTATGGCTACATATAGCTAAATTATATACCTTTCTAGCTATTGAATGCCTAAAATTCAGCGATGTACAGTACCTGGCCACTCTGCTTGCATACTCTACTGTCCTTGAGTTCTCTTGCACTCCTGGGAGAGTAACAATGATAGTCCCCTCCCCTCCTAATGATGCAATGCCACAAATCACAGCATTCAAAAATTAGAGTCCGTGTTGCAATGAAGCATTTGAAAGCACCACGTACCTGGCCCTCTACCTTGGGGATACCCTATAGATGTCCATTGAAAAGTTTGGGCTAACGATATAGCCATTGTACTATTGTTGCCATCTTATTAATTTATTACTAATGGAAAAAAGCAGTCACCTTGATACACTGAAATGGAACCAGAAGCAAAATTAAAAAATCAAAACTCAATTGGGGGAATTCCGTTGTTGGCGCCGACAGCTGTTTCTCCTGCGTGCCTGATGGAGCTATTCAATTGCTGCACCTGTCGACACGATTAGCTGTTGGCATCGTCATTTGAGCCTAGTCGCCCAAACGACACTTTTTGCACACGCGCCCATTAGTTGCTTTACGCCGCTAAACCTGACACTAATAAGCGCGATAAGCAGCATCAATTGAATATCGCCCCTGGGATCTCCTGTCACTTTAAATGGGAGATCAGGCGGCAGTAACAATTGAATTCCCCCCAATATGTACAATCTCATTTGTTACAGTGAATTATATTTTTACATTTGCTGTAGAAGCACTTACGTTGTACTAAAATTGCATGTTAAGCTAATTTTTTTTTTCACCATTGTGTACATTTTATAGAGCGAAATCATTACAAAATAAACCCTGCCTGCAATTCATCCAAACACCAATACTTCTTTCTTAATAGCGTTCATGTGAAGTCACTCCCACTTCAGGATGGTCACATAACGCACCAAAATACTTTGACGCGAAAAGAACCACAGGCAGAATATGAACTTACATGATAGAGAAACGTTAACGGTCGCGATGTTCATCTGCGATGGCAGGCTGAGTTCAGTTTACTCAGCCTTGCCATCGCAGTGCGGCTTGCGGGGCCAAGGAAACTGCGTTTCACGACGCAGTCCTTGGCCTCGTTACTCCCGGAAAACGCGGGCGATACGCCCCCATTTTCCCGAATGCTGGCTGCCGCCATCCCTTCCCGTGAACGCCTCTGCCTGTCAAACAAGCAGAGGCATTTGCATATCTGCGTCACGACTGCAGGACCCATTCTGCACATGCGCAGAAAGGGTCCTATGCACACACAGGACTTGAACATCGGGGAAATGCAGTAAGGATCGCATTAGCCCCTAAGGCGGTTATTCCAGTTTGTTCGCAAACCTAAAAAGCACACTAATGGACAAAACCATGTGCACTGCAGGGGGGGCAGATATAACATGTGCAGAGAGAGTTAGATTTGGGTGGGTTATTTTGTTTCTGTGCAGGGTAAATACTGGCTGCTTTATCTTTATACTGCAATTTAGATTTCAGTTTGAACACACCCCACCTAAATCTAACTCTCTCTGCACATATTATATCTGCCCCCCCCTGCAGTGCACATGGTTTTGCCCATTAATGTGCTTTTTTTGGTTTGCCAACAACCTGAATAAGGCCATAAATGGATAGATTACATTTCATTTGTGAAAAAAACGCTGCTATATAGCTGAGCAATGTCACTAAGGTCCGTGGTGATGTGCCGCCGAACATTCCGCTATGTTCGGCTAGTATATATCCCCGTCGACTGCACAGATGCTCTTGCACAACCTGTGTGGGATGCAAGGCAAAATAGTGACCGTGGCTGAGCCGCTAATTGAATTGTCTTACTCTTGTATCCGTAAATAACCCAGCCTGTTTTGTTCAATGAAGGGTAAATGTCCGCTGCTGCCTATTCAAGTGGCCAATTACTTCTGTAAAACTTTTTATCCTTAAACCTCTAATATGTATCAAATTAACTGCGTTTACTTCAGCTGTGGTTGCTCATTTTCCTACAGTACAAACCTGTGATACACAATTGACAATGCTTTTTTAAATAGATTCTAAAAGAACTTTAATATATATATATATATATATATATATATATATATATATATATATATATATATATATATATATATATATATATATATATATAGTGTATATTCGGATCGGCACTCTCCCTGTATGTTCAATGTTGCTCCGGTGCCATCTGGAAACTGGATGCATATGCTTTCAACAAAGAGCAATCAGCGGCACTCAGAGACTGCAGAAGCCAAGAATAAAGTGCAAGTGCTTTTTTAATCCATATTGTCAAGGTGAACACTCTGTGTTTGTTCACCTTGACAAAGGGGCGTTCGCGCCCCGAAACGTTGGATCACCCCTGTTTTGCCAATATGGATTAAAAAAGCACTTGCACTTTATTCTTGGCTTCTGCAGTCTCTGAGTGCCGCTGATTGCTCTTTGTTGAAAGCATATATATATATATATATATATTTATTAGCAATTTTATATTGTCTATCTACGGAGATCCTGCTTCAGTTCTGGACGGAGCTAAGGAAGTCATGTCAATTCATAGGGGTAAATTTACTAAGATGGGAGTTCTATTTAAGATGGGATGTTGTCTATAGCAACCAATCAGATTCCAGATATTATCTTCTAGAAGGTGCTAGATAATGAGAAGTAGAATCTGATTGGCTGCTATGGGCAACATCCCATCTTAAATAGAACTCCCATCTTAGTAAATATACCCCATAGGGTGCACATGTTTCTGATTCTGTAGAAGCCCAAGGGGTATATTTACTAAGCCTTGGATGGAGATAAAGTACCATGCTACAGGTTTTATTTGAAAAATGACAGTTAGGAGCTGATTGGCTGGTACTTTTATCTCCGTCCTCTTTAGTTCCATCCAAGGCTAAGTACATAGACTCCCTTTTCTAAATTACATAATCACAATTGTATATAAAATAAATTGCTAACTCATAACCTCTAATCTACCACACATTTAATATCTATCTGAATTATGAATGACTCCTCTTGCATATTCTATGTTCTGTAAAACGCACAGTTACAGACTTGCCAACTACAAATGGAGAGAATGTTCTTGTTCTGCTTACTGTTGCGTATCTCCTTGGCACAATGTCTTTATTATCTATAAATAAGAACAGGGACAGGACTTCTCCCAGAATGACATGGAGCATCTTCACTGTTGAAGTTTGAGGATTATTAGAAGTTCTATCACATCATTTAGAGTATATATAAGGTTGTAATTGATATATTACACTGTTTTTACTTGAAGGTCTGCGAATCCCAGCTAACTGTGAGCTTGTGGTAGGGGGAGAACCACAGTGTTGGGCAGAAGGACATTGCCTTCTCTTTGATGACTCCTTCCTGCACACTGCGTTTCATGAAGGTAGGTGGGCTTTCAGCTTTATATACTATACATTATAGTAGGTATTTGCAAATAGTAAGTGGAAAAAGACACAGGTTCATTGTGTTACTCCGACACAAGGCACCCAAATCCCCCATTGTGACAGTCGGGCTTTAGTTTTGCAAAATTTTTCTAACCTTCATATAAATTAACTGCTCCCTTCCATTTATTGAGCATCAGAACCTCCATTGTTTTTCAAATGTTATTTATCACAGAAGTACATGAAGTGTCAGCACTAGTAGTCTGTGTACCCTTGCATTGTACTTTTGCCGCGTTAGTGATGCAAATAACGTGAATAGTACATAGGGCTATTTGATGCGATTTCAGCAAAAGTCTATGTGGACACATTTCTAGGTATACATTATATATGGGATATTGCACCTTCTAGCAGACATGCAACGTTTCTTACGCCTGCATAAATGTTGTATGACCTAACTTTGCCACCATGGTGAGAGATTTTATTTCTGACTAGTAGCGATGCCACAGGTTGATATAGAAAATGATATGACTACATGGATGATTTGATTTATTTTGCAATATAAATGTTAAATTGACCACACTACTTTATTCACCTCTTGTTTTTGCGGAATCCTGATTTTCAGAAGGGGGGGCGTTTTCCTCAGCTCCATATTTAACATAGAGGATCCTCAGTGTGCCAACTTATTGATCCCCGCTCAGACAAACCACTCCATCACTCTGAGACCATGGAAAAACTTCCCTTTATTGACCCATTTAATATTGGCCTATTTTCAAGCCAAGCACTATATTTGTGTTGTCCTGAAATTGATACCAGGGGCCAGATGTAATGAAGTCAGAGTTGGCCGGAGGTGCGGGTTCCTGGCCGAACTCTGATTTTTTTTTTTTTTTAAAGCGGCAATCATTTACAAGTCATGGTTAGAACCTAGAAAGATGTTAAGAATTTATGTAAAAGTATTCTTCCCCTATGGATACAAAGTACTCACCCTTTATGTCACTTATTTTTGAAAACCTTTCCTTTCTGTTCAACTGTATATGGATTGTTGGAGGCTTCTATTCAAAAGGAGGTCCGTAAATAAAAAAAGATACTCCTATATGATGGAGAGTTTCATCAATACCCTTCCAAGCTCCACAAAGGAGCTGACACAACAATATTTCTGTAATACTCTGTGTATTTCTGGGTCATCTGACAGTGTATTCATAGATCTATATTGTATTTCTCATTTTTTGGGTCTCGTTTGATCATTTCCCTGGCAGTGTGACTTGTGTTTATTGTAGTTAAGCTGTTTATATAAAAAAAAAATCTTTCACAGCTGTTTATATCGTGCATGTATTGTTATAGCATAAAGCCTTTTATTTTTATATGTGTGTATGTATATATATATATAGCTATCAATCATAATATGCCTTCATTGATGTCCTAGGTTCAGCTGAGGAAGGACCTCGAGTGATTTTCATGGTTGATCTGTGGCACCCCAACGTGGCAGCAGCTGAGCGCCAAGCCCTGGATTCTATATTTGCACCTGGACGCTGAGTCAGTTACACCAATCTTGCAACCAAACATCTATGCTCATGGGATATTGCCTCAAAAAAAAAGCTTGTCTCTAACAAAACCCATTCTGTGTATATGAACTACATCTTATGTTACCTATTTACCATTGGCTTCTCCATAGGGTTATATTGTAGAAACTATGTGATGAGGAATCATATGCATCAGCCAACGTGCAATTCTCTGGCATGAAAGAGCAATGAACGCTACTTAACAGAGGAGAGCACTTGATATGGTTGCTAAAGACTCCTGGTGCCATATTTAATAAACAGCACAAAACAACCTTCAGCTTAAATGCTTATTGTTTAATGAGGCAGAAGCTGGGAGAAAAGCTATAGGCACATATAGTGTCATTCAGGGAATGGCTGGGAAGGTTCCACAACGTTCCCTTTTGTTGTCCCCTTAATAAAGGTTAGCAAGGACTGTATTATGTCACATTCAGCTAATGCCATATTTTCACCCACGACTAGAATGCAGCACTGCTATAGTATGTTTCATGTTGCTACTGTATATTTATACAACTCTGAAATACACATTTGGGGAAGACCTAAAGCAATGTATTTTTGACATGAAGACCAGGTTCACTTCAAAACTGATCAGCCATGTAGTATTACCTTCTAGCTGTCACCGACATGTTGGGTTGATTCCGCCCTCAGCTCAGCCGTGACTATAGAAAACAAATGAATAAGGTATTTTTTAAACAAGCTTCAGTACTCCATTATATGACAATTGTATACAATATAAAGATCTTTTGAATGCAGTTGATAACATTTAACTCATAAAAATCAAATAAATAAGTGGACTTTTCTTCACTGGTCCAAATTTCTAGACTGATTTTTTTTTCTTAATTGACAAATAGGAATAATTATTAAAATTACTTTAAGATGTATCTTAAGATGCTTAAGAGCTCACTTGTGTGCATTGGAAGGGTTTGATTACGGTTATTTTTAATTAATTTCAGAGAATATATCTTTATCCGACCAAAGGGTATTTGTTTTTTTGTTTGATATAAGGAACATTTCCAGTCTGTCTCTCTAGCGTTCTGGCTCCAGATGTAAATGGCGGATGTAAAGCAGCCATTTTGTCTTTAATGTGCAAATTTTTTTCATTTTCATTTTTTGTCTTGTAAAACAGACTCTCCATTCTGTTCCGTAATAAAAACAATAGAAGCGGAAAAAAGCGGTTCTCTGCTATTTCTTTTTTCAAGCAGAATACACCCACAGGGTATGACAAATAGGTATATTTTGCCATGTGTAAAGCATATGACTTCGAGGAAAGGCTGTTTTCAGTGTGCCATGATGCTTGTAATAATACATAAGCTGTATGTTTGGAAGGATACCACAAGCTTTTGTTCCACCACCCTGGAGTTTACTGCTGCCAGGTGCACTGAGACCAGAGAACACTTCACAGGAGAGCCTCATACTGTACGTGCTGCAGATTTCAGTGGCGCAGAATGCGGGCTCTTGGAGTTTTATATGTACAGGACTAATGAGAAATATTAAATACACATAAGGCTTCTATTAACCAGATTTGACTTTCTTTTACAAAGTAATATTAGAGTATATTTATTGAGTCACTTTACCTTTTTTTGTCTTATAACTGTCTTTTTAATGTTATCCAATATATAGCAGTTTTAAATGTATATGTAGAAGTTCCCATAGCTTAAAAAATAATGTCCGTTTTATTTACAGTAACGTTATCTACCTTATTATAACGACTGTGCCCTACTATTATCCAATTAACCTCTGAAGCAGGCCTGTTAAACTGGTATTACAATCTCATGGTGTGTACACACGGTGAGATATTGTCTTACGATTTTGACTATGTGGTCAAAATTGTAAGAAAAGTTAGTGCAGATCGCAAGGTGAAAGTCACCTTGCAATCCCGATGCGATGCCGATGCGCGGTCCCGCGTGGTCAGCATCGCAAGCCTAGATAGACTGTGCAGGCAAGTCAATTTTGACTATCTCTATAGAAGGGATAATCAAAATTGACACTTAGCCAAAATCGCACATAGACAGTATCGCAAGCACACTCATTATGTGCTTGTGATGCCGACCTAGCCCCTGTCGCATAGGGGTATATGCAATTGCGGTCGAATTCCCGAAATTGTCGAATTTCGGGTCATTTTCGACCAAAAAAAAAAATCGCCTATGCAATTCAGTGCTTTCCGACCAAAAAACGGACTTTCGAAATTCGACTTTTTGAAATTCGAATTTTTGCAAATTCGACTTTTCTGCAATGATACAAGTGCTGCAATTCGACCAAAGCATATTCAATTCAAGTTTGGAAATTCGACAGCAGTGCTTTTAGACAGCAAATTCGTCATTTTCAATCCGCCACACTTTGGAGGGTGAAAACAAATAAAAAAAATTTAAACATGTTTTTTTTTGTGTTTTTTTTTTGGGGGAATAGCAGATCTATTTATATTAGAAGGGATTAGGTACTTTTTTTTTTTTTTTTTGGAGGCACAAATATTATTTATATATTTTTTAAAATATTTTTTTTTTTTTTTTTTTTTATGCTGGAACGGTGAAATCATAAAAAAAAAATGGCGTGGGGTCCCCCCTCCAAAGCATAACCAGCCTCGGGCTCTTCGAGCTGGTCCTGGTTCTAAAAATGCGGGGAAAAAATTGACAGGGGATCCCCCGTATTTTTAAAACCAGCACCGGGCTCTGCGCCTGGTGCTGGTGCCAAAAATACGGGGGACAAAAAGAGTAGGGGTCCCCCGTATTTTTAACACCAGCATCGGGCTCCACTAGCTGGACAGATAATGCCACAGCCGGGGGTCACTTTTATGCCGTGCCCTGCGGCCGTGGCATTAAATATCCAACTAGTCACCCCTGGCCGGGGTACCCTGGGGGAGTGGGGACCCCTTCAATCAAGGGGTCCCCCCCCCCCCCCCAGCCACCCAAGGGCCAGGGGTGAAGCCCGAGGCTGTCCCCCCCCATCCAATGGGCTGCGGATGGGGGGGCTGATAGCCTTTTGTGATAATAAAAAGATATTGTTTTTTCCAGTAGTACTACAAGTCCCAGCAAGCCTCCCCCGCAAGCTGGTACTTGGAGAACCACAAGTACCAGCATGCGAGATAAAAACGGGCCCGCTGGTACCTGTAGTACTACTGGGAAAAAAATACCCAAATAAAAACAGGACACACACACCGTCGACAGTAAAACTTTATTTTATACGTCGACACACACATACTTACCTATGTTCACACGCCGACATCGGTCCTCTTCTCCATGTAGAATCCACGGATACCTGAAAAGAAAAGATCAATATACTCACCTCAGCCATGGTCCAGAGATAAATCCACGTACTTGGCAAAAAAACAAACCGAACACCCGCTCCATGCCGAACTGAAAGGGGTCCCATGCTGACACATGGGACACCTTTCCACGAATGAGACCTGTCAGTGACAGCTGTCACAGAAAGGTCTCTAAGCCAATCAGGAAGCGCAACTTCGTTGCGCTCACCTGATTGGCTGTGCGCTGTCTGTACTGTGACAGCACATCGCAAAGCCGCTCCATTACTTTCAATGGTGGGAACTTAGCGGCTAGCGGTAAGGTCACCCGCCGGTCAGCGGCTGACCGGCGGGTGACCCCACCGCTACCCGCAAAGTTCCCACCATTGAAAGTAATGGAGCGGCTTTGCGATGCGCTGTCACAGTACAGACCGCGCACAGCCAATCAGGTGAGCGCCACGGAAGTAGCGCTTCCTGATTGGCTGAAGGGACGTCAGTGACAGGAGTCACGTGATGTCCCGGCATTCGGGAGAAAGGGGTCTGATGTGAAAGCATTGGACCCCTTTCTAGTCCGGTATGGAGCAGGTTTTTGCGTTTTTTTTTTTTAAAACAAGTACGTGGATTTTACTCTCTGGACGTGGATTTATCTCTGGACGCTGGAAGGTGAGTATCATTTTTTCACAGGTACCCTCGGATCGTCGGAGACCGTGGCAGTCGGCGTGTTAACATAGGTAAGTATGTGTGTGTCGGTAGTGTGTAATAAAGTTTTACTATCAAGGTGTGTGTGTCCTGTTTTTATTTGGGTATTTTTTTCCCAGTAGTACTACAGGTACCAGCGGACCCGTTTTTCTCCCGCATGCTGGTACTTGTGGTTCTCTAAGTACCAGCTTGCGGGGGAGGCTTGCTGGGACTTGTAGTACTGCTGGAAAAAACAATATCTTTTTATTATCACAAAAGGCTATCAGCCCCCCCATCCGCAGCCCATTGGATGGGGGGGGGACAGCCTCGGGCTTCACCCCTGGCCCTTGGGTGGCTGGGGGGGGGGGACCCCTTGATTGAAGGGGTCCCCACTCCCCCAGGGGTGACTAGTTGGATATTTAATGCCACGGCCGCAGGGCACGGCATAAAAGTGACCCCCGGCTGTGGCATTATCTGTCCAGCTAGTGGAGCCCGATGCTGGTGTTATAAATACGGGGGACCCCTACTCTTTTTGTCCCCCGTATTTTTGGCACCAGCACCAGGCGCAGAGCCCGGTGCTGGTTTTAAAAATACGGGGGATCCCTGGCCAATTTTTCCCCTGCATTTTTAGAACCAGGACCAGCTCGATGAGCCCGAGGCTGGTTATGCTTTGGAGGGGGGACCCCACGCCATTTTTTTTTCGGGTTTTTCACGTTTTTTTACCGTTTTTTAAAATCGCGGCAAAATCCGCCAAATCGGCCGATTTTCGCCCGCGACTCTGGCGAATCCGTTTTTCATTGAATATGGTGAATTCCGGAAGCCACCTTCCGGGATTCACCTGTCGAATTGAGTCGAATTAAAAAACGGCGAAAATTGCCGCGAATTCGACCGCAATTGCATATACCCCATAGTGAGAATCAGGCATAGCCCGAATCTCACCGTGTGTATGGGCCTTTAGAATGATGGGAGTATATAATAAGTAGAATATAGATTGGGATGAATTATATGCAAGTCAGTACAATCACCCTTACCTCTTTTGGGTTCATTTAACCTACAATATATATACATTAACTGGTATGTTTAGGGTGGAGGAAGAGTCCATGCCTCAATGAAGCCGAGAAATACAGATGCTTCTCACTGAGGGGTCTATTCATGAAGCAGTGAAAAGAGTGGTGAAGTGAGCCTGTGGAGAAGTTGCCCATGGCAACCAATCAGCTGCTCCATACAATTGTATACTATGCAAATTATAAATGTTACTTGAATGCTGATTGGTTGCCATGGGCAACTTCTCTACAGGCTCACTTCTCCACTCTTTTCACTGTTTCATGAATAGACCCCATAATGACTCAGTTCCGTTTCTATGACCAGGTTGTTAAACTAATTGGTCTATAAGCGAGGATCCGTATACCTGTACTGATGCCATGCCTCATACTGTACTAACGCTGTACTGCTGTACCTGATGTTGAGACGCAGTGCTTGATGCTGAGATGCTGCTCTGCCATTTTCAGCTGATCGGAGAGCTGGCGAGATGACGTGCTGCCGTTTCCAGCTGTTTGGAGAGCTGGTCGGAAGTCTGAGTGGTCGAATATCGGTGAAGAGCATCTGTATTGTCCAAAATATGCTAACAAATTTCAAAGCAAGATGTAGTGGAAAAACACTGGCGCCTGGTTCATATGCTGCAAATGTATTTTTCATTGTTTACCAAAAGGGATTGGTGTTTATCCCCCTTTTTGTGGCTTAATTAGGCTGCCTGGGTCATTTTACTGCGCTAACCTGGTGTAGATCAAACATTTGAAAAAACAAATTTCAAAACCAAAAAGTTAGTTCCACATTAATCCACAAGATGTCAGTGCAGTGCTCTTCCATTCAATCATAGTTAAGCTGGGCATATACTACAATTATCTGGTAGACCATCGGTTCAATCTGGTTGGTTGGAATGAAAATCTGGTTATGGATGGGAGCAAATGACAATCGACTATTTGGGAGTATATTTACTAAAAGTCGATTTTGGGTCTATTTAAAATAGACCAGAATAGAGCCAACATCCCCACAAAATCGACTACAGTGTTTCTATTCCAAATTGCTCATTTACGAAAAGTCGATTTTGAGTTCTATTTGAAGTTCTAAATGTGTTCTATTCACCAAAAATCAACAAAAAAAAATCTCTAAAAAGCATTCACAAATCGACCCAAAATAGACAAATTTATACAAAAACATTCCTACTGGCCACATGCACTGTATTACCCACAAACCCCTTCATTCCTGTGCTAATTTGCATATCCACAATTATTTTTTAATCATTGCTGTGCCTTAAAATGCCATGATTTATGCAGCCAGAGTGCCCCACATGCTTCTATTCCATGTTTTTCCAACATATTGAGGTTTCAGACAATTCCACAGGATTTAAAATCAAATAGAACTGTTTCTGATGGTTCTATTGAAAATAGTGATTTTGTGGTCTATTTTGAGTCGATATTCAAATAGACTATTAGTAAATATGGGTTAGGAATTGAATTCTGTTAAAGTATTGAAGATTCTATTGTAGTTTTAAGTGTAAAGTTCTATTTCAGTCGATGTTGACTTTAGTAAATACCTGTCACACAAAATCGACTGAAAACCAAAATCGACTTTAGGCATACCCCTTGCTCCCAAACAGTGGACAACAACGGTCGTTCAGACAAATCGGCTAAATTACTGATTTAACCAACTTGTCTGAAAGCATTTTTGTCCATATTTCAATGTTTGTGAGCAAATGGTTGATTGTCATTTGCTGCCATCCATAACCAGTTTTCATTCCAACCAGCCAGATTGGACAGCTGGTCTGCCAGATAATTGTATAGTGTATGCCCAGCTTTGGGAATATGCAGAGAAGGGCTGCAATAATTTGAAATTTAATAAAACGACGTGAATCAGTCAGAAAATCTTTGACTTAATCTTGTTCTCAAAATATGAAGTCATGTTGATGGTATTACTTACTGTATAATCACAATGCAGGACTGACTCAACACAATGCTTTGCTTCTGGCATCATAACTCCAAGGGGCAGATTTACAAATCGTCAGTCTTTTCAAATGGCAATAGCAATTAATGCTAAATCAGGCTTGTTTAGCATTAATTACTATTGCGATTTGAAAAAACGTTGGTCAAAGCTGCCAATTTTGAAGGTGAGTCTACAGAAGTACCAAGCAGAATTTCAGCGTTTATGGACACTGACAGGGGCGTCTTGGTCCTTGCACATTTGGACGCATGGATGTACAACAGGGAAGGGCTTTGTAGTAGCACTTGAATAAAGTTGCAGACACGGACACAGCTCAGAATCAGGCCAATTTCTACCAAGAATCTTTCTTAAAATAATACCTACTGATGTCGTAGGAGATTTAGAGGGACATTTACTAAGCAGTGATAAGAGCGGAGAAGTGAGCCAGTGGAGAAATTGCCCCATCAACCAATCAGCAGCTCTGTATCATTTTATAGTATACAAATTTTAGATGTTACTTCAGTGCTGATTGGTTGCCATGGGCAACTTCTCCACTGGCTTACTTCTCCGCTCTTATCACTGCTTAGTAAATGTCCCCCTCAGTGTTACTGTATGGCATAGGTTCTCAAACTCTGGGGCAGATGTATTAACCAGGAGAAGGGATAATGAGGTGATAAAGCAGTGATACGCTGATGTGTTAACACCTTGCACTTATTACTGATTTATAACTTCTTTATCCCTTCCCCAGGCTTAATACATCTGACACGTTGTCCTTAGGACCCCCAAAAGTGCATGTTTTCCAAGTCTCCTCACAGAATCACAAGTGAAATAATTAGCGCCATCTGTCAATCTTTTAAAATGTGTCAGTGAACATACCTGTGCACCTGCTGGGTGATGTGGAAAACGTGACCTGTTTGGGGTCCTTTGGATTGAGTATGAGAACCACTGCCTTATGGGAACACTTATTACATATTTTTGTTTAGGTTAAAATGTGCTGCAGGAGGCGTCTTGAGTAGAAAGAAGCCCACTGCATGCTTTTGTGATTTCCTGCTGTACCTTAATATACAGCATCGGATCATTGTGTGAACATCAGAGATGTACTGTACGTGAACCATGGGGCTTGAGTGCATTTCTGAATTAGTCCCAAAATAGAGAGATTTGTGTAATTCTTAAAAGATTTCCATATTTCCATAGACTGATGTAACAGGAATTTACCCAACATGTAGATTTTATTTTCTATTGCAGTAACCTGGGAAAAATAATTTTACGTGGGTACATTCATTTTAAACCATGTTTATTAAGAGGGCAAAACAATGTCATCTAAAGCCATTAAATACACAAGGAAGGAACAAATGTACATAAATATTTTTTACTATTTTAAAAATAAAGTGCCCAGGTTTACATAATTTTACCCTGTAATCTTAAACATTTTTATAATATGAACTTTGCCAAATTTAGACCTATGGGCAGCTTGCGATGGCTATTAGCATAATGGCAGAGTACACATAGAACGGGATCAGTATGAGATCCGGCGCTCGAAATACCAACACCGGGAACCCGATTTTGAAGAAGCCAACGGTTGAGTAAGGGGTGTTCTCCCCTAACCCTTCTCCCGCAGCCTAACCCAACCCCCCCCTCCATAGCTTACCTGCGGTCTGTCCTTGTTCGGGATCCCGGCTGTCAGTATTCCCGCACCTGGATGGTGCACGATTCTGGATGCCGGTGTCAGCATTCAAAATAGGGCCGGTATTCTGACTGCCGGGATACCGACAGCTAGGATCCTGACTGCTTCACCATAGAACATGTGATCAGACCTGATTTGTCACATGTAACTGTCAAGCGTTCTACTCCAACCCTGGAAACGTGTGGATAGACCTTGCAGTGTCTGTGGAGTGGGGTCTAATGAGGATTTTTTCCTGAGACCAATATAACGCAAATGTCAATGATGGATTATTAATGGAAGGATAACAGAATTGCACTGCTTTAGTGTGAAAGTGGATGGGACTTTCATTAGTCATGCTCCAAGAATTAAATTGGGACACGTCAAAGTGATAAATGGCATACAGCATCTGAAAGAATCCCATTAAGGTATGTCACACATGGTAACATTTCTTGTAGTCTTGTCTTAGCGCTGTCTGTGTGACATCCCATTTAGATTGTACTCAACGACTGGCTTCTCCTACAAGATGATTACATGCTTTCATTTCAGTACCCTCTGCAGCCACAATGTGACCTCTTGTTTCAGAAAAAGGAAAGTGCTAGAACAAGAGGTTATGCTACCTTTTGAGACAGCTGGTGTTGATAACGTGTACACTTTTTAGAGGAAATATAATCTGGATTTGTCCACAGATTCCTAAAAACATTTTCCATAGCTGTGATGATGCACATGTTTAGAAAAACACAAAAAAGGGAACTTCTGCACAAGTCCGAGTTCTATAAGTAACCTGAGTTCTTATCCTGATACAATTCTCTTAAGACCTCAGGGGTGCTGCATCTGACAATCAATGCAATGGATAACAGAAAAAAGAAGAAAAGATTGTCTTGTATGGTGCACAATATGTATAGAAAATATAACTTAATTCACAATAAAATAGGTCTCGGAAACTATGATTAAAAGACAGTATACACAGAAACACTAATACCCCTTTTTCACTGACCTGAAAATCACCGGTATTTGCACGTGAACGCCCATCAACCCAGGTTTTTTTGTTAGTGGAAAAGGAAATTACCTGGGGCCCTGACCCTGCTCTTTATACAGGTCGGGCCTTTTCCTCAGTGGAAAAGGGGTTTTATGTACAAATTGTGTTAATAAAGAATGATTTTGATTTTAATTTTCATTCTTTATTAACATAATTTGTACATAAGTTTTGTCTGTTATGATGCACATGGTGGCAGAGGTCACCACCAGTTGTACCCCACACATAGACTGCCAACACACATTTCCCCCTAGTTCTGGCAGCCATTTTGTGCACTGAATCCATATAAATAAAGGACCTAACAGCTGCAAGCACCAGTGGCATCATAATATGCCTCAGTCACTGGTTCCTAGTAAATAGATACAGTTGTTTTTTTTGTATATTAATTCACACATTCTTTGGTTATATCAGACTTCGCCATATATTACTTATTTAAACATACCTTCGTAAACTATTGACATGAATCTAAAATACAAAGTGTAAAGGAAAAGCCTATAAATGTAAATCCCCAAAATATATTGTACGTTTGATTGTGATATCATATCACTTAAAATACTACACTTGCATATGTCATGACTGTGTATATATAGCATACTTAAGATGTAAACATCATATTCAATGTACAGTATGTGCAGTTTTCTGTCCATATAAAATGCAGCAATTGCTTGTATCTGGCAGTACTAAAAGTGACCAACAGATGGCACTGCTGTTTTCAGCAATTTTTACTAGTATTGAAATGTTATGAAAGGAGCATGAAGCAAAGATACCCTATGCAGATTACAGGGTACTTGAAGTTTATTCTGGAAGCAGTGTAGTTTCAGGCTTAGTTCTGTCACTTCCTTGTTCAGTCTTTCATCCATTTCTTTCTCATTTAAGGCTTGCAAGAGGAACATCACATCCACTGCCAAGTCAATGATATGGCCACTCCTCAACTGTGTGAAACTATAAAATAAGATCAGGGTTTATTATACCTACCCGATAAAGGCAAACACGCAATAGAAAGTGTGAATAAATTTAATTACACAATACAGTATGTGGCTGATTCAGAATTGGGAGTAAAGAAAAAGAAAATGTAGCAATTTACCACCTGGACAAACAATATTGCAATGCAAGGAGTCACAGATACATTTATTTATGTTTGCATGCAGGGTAAATACTGGCTGCTGTTGCATGTAGCACACAAATACCTGGATAGCTTTATTCCTACACAGCAGTTTAGAGCTCAGATAGGATACCTGCTTCCAAACTTTTTTTAAAAAAAATTGCCCCTCATGCAGCGCTTCAATGGTTTTGTGGTTTTGCCCACGTGCAAATTTGCTCATTTTGTTTTGCGCCCTTCTCTTAATCACCCATAATGTGTTCTTTATAAGCTTAAAGTAACTCCCTTTCTTGTTAATAGACTGTAATGAAACACTACCCTTTTGGAAAAAGCTGTACAGTATAATTATTTTGCACAAACTTTATACAGAAAATAAGAATTTACTTACCGATAATTCTATTTCTCGAAGTCCGTAGTGGATGCTGGGGACTCCGTAAGGACCATGGGGAATAGCGGCTCCGCAGGAGACTGGGCACATCTAAAGAAAGCTTTAGGACTATCTGGTGTGCACTGGCTCCTCCCCCTATGACCCTCCTCCAAGCCTCAGTTAGGATACTGTGCCTGGACGAGCGTACACAATAAGGAAGGATCTTGAATCCCGGGTAAGACTCATACCAGCCACACCAATCACACCGTACAACTTGTGATCTGAACCCAGTTAACAGCATGATAACAGAGGAGCCTCTAGAAAAGATGGCTCACTACAGCAATAACCCGATTTTTTTTGGTAACAATAACTATGTACCAGTATTGCAGACAATCCGCACTTGGGATGGGCGCCCAGCATCCACTACGGACTACGAGAAATAGAATTATTGGTAAGTAAATTCTTATTTTCTCTAACGTCCTAAGTGGATGCTGGGGACTCCGTAAGGACCATGGGGATTATACCAAAGCTCCCAAACGGGCGGGAGAGTGCGGATGACTCTGCAGCACTAAATGAGAGAACTCCAGGTCCTCCTCAGCCAGGGTATCAATTTTGTAGAATTTTACAAACGTATTTGCTCCTGACCAAGTAGCTGCTCGGCAAAGTTGTAAAGCCGAGACCCCTCGGGCAGCCGCCCAAGATGAGCCCACCTTCCTTGTGGAGTGGGCATTTACAGATTTTTGGCTGTGGCAGGCCTGCCACCGAATGTGCAAGCTGAATTGTACTACAAATCCAACGAGCAATAGTCTGCTTAGAAGCAGGAGCACCCAGCTTGTTGGGTGCATACAGGATAAACAGCGAGTCAGTTTTCCTGACTCCAGCCGTCCTGGAAACATATATTTTCAGGGCCCTGACAACGTCTAGCAACTTGGAGTCCTCCAAGTCCCTAGTAGCCGCAGGCACCACAATAGGTTGGTTCAGGTGAAACGCTGAAACCACCTTAGGGAGAAACTGAGGACGAGTCCTCAATTCCGCCCTGTCCGAATGGAAAATCAGATAAGGGCTTTTACAGGATAAAGCCGCCAATTCTGACACGCGCCTGGCCCAGGCCAGGGCCAACAGTATGACCACTTTTCCATGTGAGATATTTTAACTCCACAGATTTAAGTGGTTCAAACCAATGTGACTTTTGGAACCCAAAAACTACATTGAGATCCCAAAGTGCCACTGAAGGCACAAAAGGAGGCTGTATATGCAGTACCCCTTTTACAAACGTCTGAACTTCAGGGACTGAAGCTAGTTCTTTTTGGAAGAAAATTGACAGGGCCGAAATTTTAACCTTAATGGACCCCAATTTCAGGCACATAGACACTCCTGTTTGCAGGAAATGTAGGAAACGACCCAGTTGAATTTCCTCCGTCGGGCCTTACTGGCCTCGCACCACGCAACATATTTTCGCCAAATGCGGTGATAATGTTTTTCGGTTACATCCTTCCTGGCTTTGATCAGGATAGGGATGACTTCATCCGGAATGCCTTTTCAGGATCCGGCGTTCAACCGCCATGCCGTCAAAAGCAGCCGTGGTAAGTCTTGGAACAGACAGGGTCCTTGCTGGAGCAGGTCCCTTCTTAGAGGTAGAGGCCACGGATCCTCCGTGAGCATCTCTTGAAGTTCCGGTTACCAGGTCCTTCTTGGCCAATCCGGAGCCACGAATATAGTGCTTACTCCTCTCCATCTTATCAATCTCAGTACCTTGGGTATGAGAGGCAGAGGAGGGAACACATACACTGACTGGTACACCCACGGTGTTACCAGAACGTCTACAGTTATTGCCTGAGGGTCCCTTGACCTGGCGCAATACTTGTCGAGTTTTTCCCAACGGTTTATAATCATGTGGAAGACTTCTGGGTGAAGTCCCCACTCTCCCGGGTGGAGGTCGTGCTGAGGAAGTCTGCTTCCCAGTTGTCCACTCCCGGAATGAATACTGCTGACAGTGCTATCACATGATTTTCCGCCCAGCGAAGAATCCTTGCAGCTTCTGCCATTGCCCTCCTGCTTCTTGTGCCACCCTGTCTGTTTACGTGGGTGACTGTCGTGATGTTGTCCGACTGGATCAACACCGGCTGACCTTGAAGCAGAGGACTTGCTAAGCTTAGAGCATTGTAAATGGCCCTTAGCTTCAGGATATTTATGTGAAGTGATGTCTCCAGACTTGACCATAAGCTCTGGATATTCCTTCCCTGTGTGACTGCTCCCCAGCCTCGCAGGCTGGCATCCGTGGTCACCAGGACCCAGTCCTGAATGCCGAATCTGCAGCCCTCTAGAAGATGAGCACTCTGCAACCACCACAGGAGGGACACCCTTGTCCTTGGTGACAGGGTTATCCGCTGATGCATCTGAAGATGCGACCCGGACCATTTGTCCAGCAGGTCCCACTGGAAAATTCTTGCGTGGAATCTGCCGAATGGGATTGCTTCTTAGGAAGCCACCATTTTACCCAGAACCCTTGTGCATTGATGCACTGAGACTTGGCTCGGTTTTAGGACTGACTAGCTCAGATAACTCCCTGGCTTTTTCCTCCGGGAGAAAAGCCTTTTTCTGGACTGTGTCCAGGATCATCCCTAGGAACAGAAGACAAGTCGTCGGAACCAGCTGCGATTTTGGAATATTGAGAATCCAATCGTGCTGCCGCAACACTACCTGAAATAGTGCTACACCGACCTCCAACTGTTCCCTGGATCTTACCCTTATCAGGGAATCGTCCAAGTAAAGGATAACTAAAATTCCCTTCCTTCGAAGGAATATCATCATTTCGGCCATTACCTTGGTAAAGACCCGGGGTGCCGTGGACCATCCATACGGCAGCGTCTGAACTGATAGTGACAGTTCTGTACCATAAACCTGAGGTACCCTTGATGAGAAGGGTAAATTTTGACATGAAGGTAAGTATCCTTGATGTCCCGAGACATCATGTAGTCCCCTTCTTCCAGGTTCGCAATCACTGCTCTGAGTGACTCAATCTTGAATTTGAACCTCTGTATGTAAGTGTTCAAAGAATTTAGATTTAGAATCGGTCTCACCGAGCCGTCCGGCTTCGGTACCACAACAGTGTGGAATAATACCCCGTTCCCTGTTGCAGGAGGGGTACCTTGTTATCACCTGCTGGGAATACAGCTTGTGAATGGCTTCCAAAACAGTCTCCCTGTCAGAAGGAGACATCGGTAAAGCCGACTTTAGGAAACGGCGAGGGGGAGACGTCTCGAATTCTAATTTGTACCCCTGAGATATCACCTGAAGGATCCAGGGGTCTACTTGCGAGTGAGCCCACTGCGCGCTGAAATTCATTGAGACGGGCCCCCCACCGTGCCTGATTCTGCTTGTAAAGCCCCAGCGTCATACTGAGGGCTTGGCAGAGGCGGGAGAGGGTTTCTGTTCCTGGGAACTGGCTGATTTCTGCAGCCTTTTTCCTCTCCCTCTGTCACGGGGCAGAAATGAGGAATCTTTTGCCCGCTTGTCCACGAAAAGACTGCGCCTGATAATACGGCGTCTTCTCATGTTGAGAGGCGACCTGGGGTACAAACGTGGATTTCCCAGCTGTTGCCGTGGCCACCAGGTCTGAAAGACCGACCCCAAATAACTCCTCCCTTTAATAAGGCAATACTTCCAAATGCCGTTTGGAATACGCATCACCTGACCACTGACGTGTCCATAACCCTCTACTGGTAGAAATGGACAACGCACTTTGACTTGATGCCAGTCGGCAAATATTCCGCTGTGCATCACGCATATATAGAAATGCATCTTTTAAATGCTCTATAGGCAATAATATACTGTCCCTATCTAGGGTATCAATATTTTCAGTCAGGGAATCCGACCACGCCAACCCAGCACTGCACATCCAGGCTGAGGCGATTGCTGGTCGCAGTATAACACCAGTATGTGTGTAAATACATTTTAGGATACCCTCCTGCTTTCTATCAGCAGGATCCTTAAGGGCGGCCATCTCAGGAGAGGGTAGAGCCCTTACAAGCGTGTGAGCGCTTTATCCACCCTAGGGGGTGTTTCCCAACGCACCCTAACCTCTGGCGGGAAAGGATATAATGCCAATAACATTTTAGAAATTATCAGTTGTTATCGGGGGAAAACCACGCATCATCACACACCTCATTTAATTTCTCAGATTCAGGAAAACTACAGGTAGTTTTTCCTCACCGAACATAATACCCCTTTTTGGTGGTACTCGTATTATCAGAAATGTGTAAAAACATTTTTCATTGCCTCAATCATGTAACGTGTGGCCCTACTGGAAGTCACATTTGTCTCTTCACCGTCGACACTGGAGTCAGTATCCGTGTCGGCGTCTATATCTGCCATCTGAGGTAACGGGCGCTTTAGAGCCCCTGACGGCCTATGAGACGTCTGGACAGGCACAAGCTGAGTAGCCGGCTGTCTCATGTCAACCACTGTCTTTTATACAGAGCTGACACTGTTACGTAATTCCTTCCAACAGTTCATCCACTCAGGTGTCGACCCCCTAGGGGGTGACATCACTATTACAGGCAATCTGCTCCGTCTCCACATCATTTTTCTCCTCCTACATGTCGACACAAATGTACCGACATACAGCACACACACAGGGAATGCTCTGATAGAGGACAGGACCCCACTAGCCCTTTGGGGAGACAGAGGGAGAGTTTGCCAGCACACACCAGAGCGCTATATATATATATATATATATATATACAGGGATAACCTTATAAAAGTGTTTTTCCCCTTATAGCTGCTGTATCTTTAATACTGCGCGTAATTAGTGCCCCCCCTCTCTTTTTTAACCCTTTCTGTAGTGTAGTGACTGCAGGGGAGAGACAGGGAGCTTCCCTCCAACGGAGTTGTGAGGGAAAATGGCGCCAGTGTGCTGAGGAGATAAGGCCGCCGATAAGGGGGCGGAGCCTATCTCCCGATTTTTTATGTATTTTGGCAGGGGTTAAATGCATCCATATAGCCCAGGAGCTATATGTGATGCCTTTTTTGCCATCCAAGGTGTTTATTATTGCGTCTCAGGGCGCCCCCCCCAGCGCCCTGCACCCTCAGTGACCGAAGTGTGCTGAGAGCAATGGCGCACAGCTGCAGTGCTGTGCGCTACCTTGTTGAAGACAGGACGTCTTCTGCCGCCGATTTTCCGGACCGCTTCTGCCTTCTGGCTCTGTAAGGGGGCCGGCGGCGCGGCTCTGGGACCCATCCAGGCTGGACCTGTGATCGTCCCTCTGGAGCTAATGTCCAGTAGCCTAAGAAGCCCAATCCACTCTGCACGCAGGTGAGTTCGCTTCTTCTCCCCTTAGTCCCTCGATGCAGTGAGCCTGTTGCCAGCAGGTCTCACTGAAAATAAAAAACCTAAACTAAAACTTTCACTAAGAAGCTCAGGAGAGCCCCTAGTGTGCACCCTTCTCGTTCGGGCACAAAGATCTAACTAACTGAGGCTTGGAGGAGGGTCATAGGGGGAGGAGCCAGTGCACACCAGATAGTCCTACAGCTTTCTTTAGATGTGCCCAGTCTCCTGCGGAGCCGCTATTCCCCATGGTCCTTACGGAGTCCCCAGCATCCACTTAGGACGTTAGAGAAAATAAGAATTTACTTACCGATAATTCTATTTCTCGGAGTCCGTAGTGGATGCTGGGGTTCCTGAAAGGACCATGGGGAATAGCGGCTCCGCAGGAGACAGGGCACAAAAGTAAAGCTTTCCGATCAGGTGGTGTGCACTGGCTCCTCCCCCTATGACCCTCCTCCAAGCCAGTTAGGTACTGTGCCCGGACGAGCGTACACAATAAGGGAGGAATTTTGAATCCCGGGTAAGACTCATACCAGCCACACCAATCACACCGTACAACTTGTGATCTAAACCCAGTTAACAGTATGATAACAGCGGAGCCTCTGAAAAGATGGCTCACAACAATAATAACCCGATTTTTGTAACTATGTACAAGTATTGCAGATAATCCGCACTTGGGATGGGCGCCCAGCATCCACTACGGACTCCGAGAAATAGAATTATCGGTAAGTAAATTCTTATTTTCTCTATCGTCCTAGTGGATGCTGGGGTTCCTGAAAGGACCATGGGGATTATACCAAAGCTCCCAAACGGGCGGGAGAGTGCGGATGACTCTGCAGCACCGAATGAGAGAACTCCAGGTCCTCCTTAGCCAGGGTATCAAATTTGTAGAATTTAGCAAACGTGTTTGCCCCTGACCAAGTAGCTGCTCGGCAAAGTTGTAAAGCCGAGACCCCTCGGGCAGCCGCCCAAGATGAGCCCACCTTCCTTGTGGAATGGGCATTTACATATTTTGGCTGTGGCAGGCCTGCCACAGAATGTGCAAGCTGAATTGTATTCCACATCCAACTAGCAATAGTCTGCTTAGAAGCAAGAGCACCCAGTTTGTTGGGTGCATACAGGATAACAGCAAGTCAGTTTTCCTGACTCCAGCCGTCCTGGAACATATTTTCAGGGCCCTGACAACATCTAGCAACTTGGAGTCCTCCAAGTCCCTAGTAGGTGCAAGGCACCACAATAAGCTGGTTCAGGTGAAACACTGACACCACCTTAGGGAGAGAACTGGGGACGAGTCCGCAGTTCTGCCCTGTCCGAATGGACAAACAGATATGGGCTTTTTTGAGAAAAAAAACCACCAATTTGACACTCGCCTGGTCCAGGCCAGGGCCAAGAGCATGGTCACTTTTCATGTGAGATGCTTCAAATCCACAGATTTGACTGGTTTTAAACCAATGTGATTTGAGGAATCCCAGAACTACGTTGAGATCCCACAGTGCCACTGGAGGCACAAAAGGGGGTTGTATATGCAATACTCCCTTGACAAACTTCTGGACTTCAGGAACTGAAGCCAATTCTTTCTGGAAGAAAATCGACAGGGCCGAAATTTGAACCTTAATGGACCCCAATTTGAGGCCCATAGACACTCCTGTTTGCAGGAAATGCAGGAAACGACCGAGTTGAAATTTCTTTGTGGGGCCTTCCTGGCCTCACACCACGCAACATATTTTCGCCACATGTGGTGATAATGTTGTGCGGTCACCTCCTTTCTGGCTTTGACCAGGGTAGGAATGACCTCTTCCGGAATGCCTTTTTCCCTTAGGATCCGGCTTTCCACCGCCATGCCGACAAACGCAGCTGCGGTAAGTCTTGGAACAGACATGGTACTTGCTGAAGCAAGTCCCTTCTTAGCGGCAGAGGCCATAAGACCTCTGTAAGCATCTCTTGAAGTTCCGGGTACCAAGTCCTTCTTGGCCAATCCGGAGCCATGAGTACAGTTCTTACTCCTCTACGTCTTATAATTCTCAGCACCTTAGGTATGAGAAGCAGAGGAGGGAACACATACACCGACTGGTACACCCACTGTGTTACCAGAACGTCCACAGCTATTGCCTGAGGGTCTCTTGACCTGGCGCAATACCTGTCCCGTTTTTTGTTCAGACGGGACGCCATCATGTCCACCTTTGGTATTTCCCAACGGTTTACAATCATGTGGAAAAAACTTCCCGATGAAGTTTCCACTCTCCCGGGTGGAGGTCGTGCCTGCTGAGGAAGTCTGCTTCCCAGTTTCCATTCCCGGGATGAAACACTGCTGACAGTGCTATCACATGATTTTCCGCCCAGCGAAAAGTCCTTGCAGTTTTTGCCATTGCCCTCCTGCTTCTTGTGTCGCCCTGTCTGTTTACGTGGGTGACTGCCGTGATGTTTTTCCCACTGGATCAATACCGGCTGACCTTGAAGCAGAGGTCTTGCTAAGCTTAGAGCATTATAAATTTACCCTTAGCTCCAGTATATTTATGTGGAGAAAAATCTCCAGACTTGATCACACTCCCTGGAAATTTTTTCCTTGTGTGACTGCTCCCCAGCCTCTCGGGCTGGGCTCCGTGGTCACCAGCATCCAATCCTGAATGCCGAATCTGCGGCCCTCTAGAAGATGAGCACTCTATAACCACCACAGGAGAGACACCCTTGTCCTTGGATATAGGGTTATCCGCTGATGCATCTGAAGATGCGATCCGGACCATTTGTCCAGCAGATCCCACTGAAAAGTTCTTGCGTGAAATCTGCCGAATGGAATTGCTTCGTAGGAAGCCACCATTTTTACCAGGACCCTTGTGCAATGATGCACTGTTTTTAGGAGGTTCCTGACTAGCTCGGATAACTCCCTGGCTTTCTCTTCCGGGAGAAACACCTTTTTCTGGACTGTGTCCAGAATCATCCCTAGGCACAGCAGACGTGTCGTCGGGATCAGCTGCGATTTTGGAATATTTAGAATCCACCCGTGCTGTTGTAGCAGTATCCTAGATAGTGCTACTCCGACCTCCAACTGTTCCCTGGACTATGCCCTTATCAGGAGATCGTCCAAGTAAGGGATAATTAAGACGCCTTTTCTTCGAAGAAGAATCATCATTTCGGCCATTACCTTGGTAAAGACCCGGGGTGCCGTGGACAATCCAAACGGCAGCGTCTGAAACTGATAGTGACAGTTCTGCACCACGAACCTGAGGTACCCTTAGTGAGAAGGGCAAATTTGGGACATAGAGGTAAGCATCCCTGATGTCCCGGGACACTATATAGTCCCCTTCTTCCTGGTTCGTTATCACTGCTCTGAGTGACTCCATCTTGATTTGAACCTTTGTAAGTGTTCAAAAAAATTTTTAGAATAAGTCTCACCTAGCCTTCTGGCTTCAGTACCACAATATAGTGTGGAATAATACCCCTTTTCTTGTAGTAGGAGGGGTAATTTAATTATCACCTGCTGGGAATACAGCTTGTGAATTTTTTCCCATACTGCCTCCTTGTCGGAGGGAGACCTTGGTAAAGCAGACTTCAGGAGCCTGCGAAGTCTCGACATTCCAATCTGTACCCCTGGGATACTACTTGTAGGATCCAGGGGTCCTGTACGGTCTCAGCGCCATGCTGAGAACTTGTCAGAAGCGGTGGAACGCTTCTGTTCCTGGGAATGGGCTGCCTGCTGCAGTCTTCTTCCCTTTCCTCTATCCCTGGGCAGATATGATCTTATAGGGACGAAAGGACTGAAGCTGAAAAGACGGTGTCTTTTTCTGCAGAGATGTGACTTAGGGTAAAAACGGTGGATTTTCCAGCAGTTGCCGTGGCCACCAGGTCCGATGGACCGACCCCAAATAACTCCTCTTCCTTTATACGGCAATACACCTTTGTGCCGTTTGGAATCTGCATCACCTGACCACTGTCGTGTCCATAACATCTTCTGGCAGTTATGGACATCGCATTTACTCTTGATGCCAGAGTGCAAATATCCCTCTGTGCATCTCGCATATATAGAAATGCATCCTTTAAATGCTCTATAGTCAATAAAATACTGTCCCTGTCAAGGGTATCAATATTTTTAGTCAGGGAATCCGACCAAGCCACCCCAGCTCTGCACATCCAGGCTGAGGCGATCGCTGGTCGCAGTATAACACCAGTATGTGTGTATATACTTTTTATGATATTTTCCAGCCTCCTGTCAGCTGGTCCTTGAGGACGGCCCTATCTATAGACGGTACCGCCACTTGTTTTGATAAGCGTGTGAGCGCCTTATCCACCCTAAGGGGTGTTTCCCAACGCGCCCTAACTTCTGGCGGGAAAGGGTATACCGCCCATAATTTTCTATCGGGGGGAACCCACGCATCATCACACACTTTATTTAATTTATCTGATTCAGGAAAAACTATGGTAGTTTTTTCACATCCCACATAATACCCTCTTTTGTGGTACTTGTAGTATCAGAAATATGTAACACCTCCTTCATTGCCTTTAACGTGTGGCCCTAATAAGGAATACGTTTGTTTATTCACCGTCGACACTGGATTCAGTGTCCCTGTCTGTGTCTGTGTCGACCGACTAAAGTAAACGGGCGTTTTAAAACCCCTGACGGTGTTTTTGAGACGTCTGGACCGGTACTAATTGTTTGTCGGCCGTCTCATGTCGTCAACCGACCTTGCAGCGTGTTGACATTATCACGTAATTCCCTAAATAAGCCATCCATTCCGGTGTCGACTCCCTAGAGAGTGACATCACCATTACAGGCAATTGCTCCGCCTCCTCACCAACATCGTCCTCCTACATGTCGACACACACGTACCGACACACAGCACACACACAGGGAATGCTCTGATAGAGGACAGGACCCACTAGCCCTTTGGAGAGACAGAGGGAGAGTTTGCCAGCACACACCAAAAACGCTATAATTATATAGGGACAACCTTATATAAGTGTTTTCCCTTATAGCATCTTTTTTATATATTTCTAACGCCAACTTAGTGCCCCCCCTCTCTGTTTTAACCCTGTTTCTGTAGTGCAGGGGAGAGCCTGGGAGCCTTCCCTCCAGCCTTTCTGTGAGGGAAAATGGCGCTGTGTGCTGAGGAGATAGGCCCCGCCCCTTTTTCGGCGGCCTCGTCTCCCGCTCTTAACGGATTCTGGCAGGGGTTAAATATCTCCATATAGCCTCCGGAGGCTATATGTGAGGTATTTTTAGCCAAAATAGGTATTCATTTGCCTCCCAGGGCGCCCCCCTCCCAGCGCCCTGCACCCTCAGTGACTGCCGTGTGAAGTGTGCTGAGAGGAAAATGGCGCACAGCTGCAGTGCTGTGCGCTACCTTTAGAAGACTGAGGAGTCTTCTGCCGCCGATTCTGGACCTCTTCTTACTTCAGCATCTGCAAGGGGGCCGGCGGCAAGGCTCCGGTGACCATCCAGGCTGTACCTGTGATCGTCCCTCTGGAGCTGATGTCCAGTAGCCAAGAAGCCAATCCATCCTGCACGCAGGTGAGTTCACTTCTTCTCCCCTAAGTCCCTCGTTGCAGTGATCCTGTTGCCAGCAGGACTCACTGTAAAATAAAAAACCTAAGCTAAACTTTTCTAAGCAGCTCTTTAGGAGAGCCACCTAGATTGCACCCTTCTCGGCTGGGCACAAAAATCTAACTGGCTTGGAGGAGGGTCATAGGGGGAGGAGCCAGTGCACACCACCTGATCGGAAAGCTTTACTTTTGTGCCCTGTCTCCTGCGGAGCCGCTCTTCCCCATGGTCCTTTCAGGAACCCCAGCATCCACTAGGACGATAGAGAAATTGTCATTATTGCATTTGATTAAACCAAATCTTACTGCAACCCATAAAATAGCTCGCTTCATTATGCGAATATGACGGATCTGCTTTAGCTTATACCATTTTCATGACAGGTTGTATTAGCAGGCATTATCAAATGTCTCAGCATGGATGTTTACACATATATTGGCAAAGTAGCCAGTAGTAGGGATAGTTATGTGAAAGGAAAGATATCAACCAGTTAAAACAGTCCAGTTACGGTTTATGTGACATGCTCCAACAAATTATTTCACACATATTAAACGTCATGGTGGAAATTGGATACCTTGAGTGTGCGACTCCCATGAAATTTAGTACCGGAATTACTGTCAGTTGTTCATCAGCTGAAACCTCCAAATGTAATTCTGCACGATGAATGGCAAGACTGAAAACATCAAAGTCAATGTAGAAGTTGATATCTCTTCCCCCTGTATCAAAAGAAATAGCTTAGTAATTAGCTGTATACAACAGTCACACATCTTTCCTATTGGATTTTATCCTCCTGTCTACATTTTTAACTATGATAATTTCCACGGTTTTTCAAACAAATTATTGAAAACACAGGGGAAAGGAAATAACAAAAATGATTTAAAAAATCTAGTAGTATATTGTCTGTATATCGTATAAAGCTGTTTGGAGGCAGACATATTTATTAAACCAGTGAGTATTATTGCTCAAACAAATTTTTTTTTAATTTGCTGGAGAGATTTAAAGCTACATTGATTTAGAAATTATATTACCCAGGTGACGGACATTGTAGCTGCGGGTGGGACATTAACATATGTATTTCTCTGACGTCCTAGTGGATGCTGGGACTCCGTCAGGACCATGGGGAATAGCGGCTCCGCAGGAGACAGGGCACAAAATTTAAAAGTTTGACCACTAGGTGGTGTGTACTGGCTCCTCCCCCTATGACCCTCCTCCAAGCCCCAGTTAGGTTTTTGTGCCCGTCCGAGCAGGGTGCAATCTAGGTGGCTCTCCTAAAGAGCTGCTTAGAAAAAGTTTGTTAGGTTTTTTATTTTCAGTGAGTCCTGCTGGCAACAGGCTCACTGCAACGAGGGACTTAGGGGAGAAGAAGTGAACTCACCTGCGTGCAGGATGGATTTGCTTCTTAGGCTACTGGACACTAGCTCCAGAGGGACGATCACAGGTACAGCCTGGATGGGTCACCGGAGCCGCGCCGCCAACCCCCTTGCAGATGCCGAATAGAGAAGAGGTCCAGAAACCGGCGGCAGAAGACGTCTCAGTCTTCATGAGGTAGCGCACAGCACTGCAGCTGTGCGCCATTGCTCTCCGCACACTTCACACCAGCGGTCACTGAGGGTGCAGGGCGCTGGGGGGGGCGCCCTGGGCAGCAATGTAATATACCTATTCTGGCTAAAATATATCACATATAGCCCCTGGGGCTATATGGATGTATTTAACCCCTGCCAGGTTCCAAGAAAACCGGGAGAAGAAGCCCGCCGAAAAGGGGGCGGGGCCTATTCTCCTCAGCACACAGCGCCATTTTCCTGCCCAGCTCCGCTGCGAGGAAGGCTCCCAGGACTCTCCCCTGCACTGCACTACAGAAACAGGGTAAAAACAGAGAGGGGGGGCACTTATTGGCGATATTTATAATATTTGAGCTGCTATAAAGGGAACACACTTATTAAGGTTGTCCCTATATATATTTATAGCGCTTGGGTGTGTGCTGGCAAACTCTCCCTCTGTCTCCCCAAAGGGCTAGTGGGGTCCTGTCTTCTATCAGAGCATTCCCTGTGTGTCTGCTGTGTGTCGGTACGTGTGTGTCGACATGTATGAGGACGATGTTGGCGTGGAGGCGGAGCAATTGCCTGTAATGGTGATGTCACCCCCTAGGGAGTCGACACCAGAATGGATGGCTTTGTTTATGGAATTACGGGATAGTGTCAGCACGCTACAAAAGTCGGTTGACGACATGAGACAGCCGGCAAACCAGTTAGTACCTGTCCAGGCGTCTCAGACACCGTCAGGGGCTGTAAAACGCCCTCTACCTCAGTCGGTCGACACAGACCCAGACACTGACACTAAATCCAGTGTCGACGGTGAAGAAACAAACGTATTTTCCAGTAGGGCCACACGTTATATGATCACGGCAATGAAGGAGGCTTTGCATATCTCTGATACTGCAAGTACCACAAAAAGGGGTATTATGTGGGGTGTGAAAAAACTACCGATAGTTTTTCCTGAATCAGAGGAACTGAATGAAGTGTGTGGTGAAGCGTGGGTTACCCCAGATAGAAAACTGCTAATTTCAAAGAAGTTATTGGCATTATACCCTTTCCCGCCAGAGGTTAGGGCGCGCTGGGAAACACCTCCTAGGGTGGATAAGGCGCTCACACGCTTATCAAAGCAAGTGGCGTTACCGTCTCCTGATACGGCCGCCCTCAAGGATCCAGCTGATAGGAGGCTGGAGAATACATTGAAAAGTATATACACACATACGGGTGTTATACTGAGACCAGCAATCGCCTCAGCCTGGATGTGCAGTGCTGGCGTGGCTTGGTCGGAGTCACTGTCTGAAAATATTGATACCCTGGATAGGGACAGTATTTTACTGACTATAGAGCAGTTAAAGGATGCATTTCTTTATATGCGAGATGCACAGAGAGATATTTGCACTCTGGCATCAAGAGTAAGTGCGATGTCCATATCTGCCAGAAGAAGTTTATGGACGCGCCAGTGGTCAGGTGATGCGGATTCCAAACGACATATGGAAGTATTGCCGTATAAGGGGGAGGAATTATTTGAGGTCGGTCTATCGGATCTGGTGGCCACGGCAACGGCCGGAAAATCCACCTTTTTACCCCAGGTCACCTCCCAGCAGAAAAAGCCGCAGGCTTTTCAGCCGCAGTCATTTCGTTCCTATAAGAACAAACGAGCAAAAGGACATTCCTATTTGCCCCGAGGCAAAGGAAAGGGTAAGAGACTGCAACAAGCAGCTCCTTCCCAGGAGCAGAAGCCCTCCCCGGCTTCTACAAAGGCGTCAGCATGACGCTGGGACCTTACAAGCAGACTCAGGGGCGGTGGGGGGTCGCCTCAAACATTTCAGCGCACAGTGGGCTCACTCGCAGGTGGACCCCTGGATCCTGCAGGTAGTATCTCAGGGTTACAGGTTGGAATTCGAGAAGTCCCCTCCTCGGCGTTTCCTAAAGTCTGCTTTGCCAACGTCTCCCTCCGACAGGGCGACGGTATTGGAGGCCATTCACAAGCTGTATTCTCAATAGGTGATAGTCAAGGTACCCCTCCTACAACAGGGACAGGGGTATTACTCCACGCTATTTGTGGTACCGAAGCCGGACGGCTCGGAAAGACCGATTCTAAATCTAAAATCTCTGAACCTGTACATACAAAAATTCAAGTTCAAGATGGAGTCACTCAGAGCAGTGATAGCGAATCTGGAAGAAGGGGATTTTATGGTGTCCTTGGACATCAAGGATGCTTACCTTCATGTTCCAATTTGTCCTTCACACCAAGGGTACCTCAGGTTCGTGGTCCAAAACTGTCATTATCAGTTTCAGACGCTGCCGTTTGGATTGTCCACGGCACCCCGGGTCTTTACCAAGGTAATGGCCGAAATGATGATCCTTCTTCGAAGAGAAGGCGTCTTAATTATCCCTTACTTGGACGATCTCCGGATAAGGGCAAGATCCAGAGAACAGCTGGAGGTCGGAGTAGCACTAACCCAAGTAGTGCTCCAACAACACGGGTGGATTCTGAATTTTCCAAAATCCCAACTGATCCCGACGACACGTCTGTTGTTCCTAGGGATGATTCTGGACACTGTTCAGAAAAAGGTATTTCTTCCGGAGGAGAAAGCCAGGGAGTTATCCGATCTAGTCAGGAACCTCCTAAAACCAGGAAAAGTATCTGTGCATCAATGCACAAGAGTCCTGGGAAAAATGGTAGCTTCTTACGAAGCGATTCCATTCGGCAGATTCCATGCACGAACTTTTCAGGGGGATCTGCTGGACAAATGGTCCGGATCGCATCTGCAGATGCATCAGCGGATAAAATTGTCCACAAGGACAAGAGTGTCTCTGCTATGGTGGTTGCAGAGTGCTCATCTGTTAGAGGGCCGCAGATTCGGCATACAGAACTGGGTCCTAGTGACCACGGATGCCAGCCTGAGAGGCTGGGGAGCGGTCACACAGGGAAGAAACTTCCAGGGCGTGTGGTCAAGCCTGGAGACGTCTCTTCACATAAATATACTGGAGCTAAGAGCAATCTACAATGCTCTAAGCCTGGCAAAACCTCTGCTTCAGGGTCAGCCGGTGTTGATTCAGTCGGACAACATCACGGCAGTCGCCCACGTAAACAGACAGGGCGGCACAAGAAGCAGGAGGGCAATGGCAGAAGCTGCAAGGATTCTCCGCTGGGCAGAAAATCATGTGTTAGCACTGTCAGCTGTGTTCATCCCGGGAGTGGACAACTGGGAAGCAGACTTCCTCAGCAGACACGATCTGCACCCGGGAGAGTGGGGACTTCATCCAGAAGTCTTCCACATGATTGTGGTCCATTGGGAAAGACCAATGGTGGACATGATGGCGTCCCGCCTCAACAAAAAACTGGACAGGTATTGCGCCAGGTCAAGAGACCCTCAGGCAATAGTTGTAGACGCTCTGGTAACACCATGGGTGTACCAGTCAGTGTATGTGTTTCCTCCTCTGCCTCTCATACCAAAAGTACTGAGAATTATACGGCAAAGGGGAGTAAGAACGATACTCGTGGCTCCGGATTGGCCAAGAAGAACTTGGTACCCGGAACTTCAGGAGATGCTCACGGAAGATCCGTGGCCTCTACCTCTAAGACGGGACCTGCTTCAGCAGGGACCGTGTCTATTCCAAGACTTACCGCGGCTGCGTTTGACGGCATGGCGGTTGAACGCCGAATCCTAAGGGAAAAAGGCATTCCGGAAGAGGTCATCCCTACCCTGGTAAAAGCCAGGAAGGAGGTGACTGCACAACATTATCACCGCATTTGGAGAAAATATGTTGCGTGGTGTGAGGCCAGGAAGGCCCCGACAGAGGAATTTCAACTGGGTCGATTCCTACATTTCCTGCAAACAGGATTGTCTATGGGCCTCAAATTAGGGTCCATTAAGGTTCAAATTTCGGCCCTGTCGATTTTCTTCCAGAAAGAATTGGCTTCAGTTCCTGAAGTCCAGACTTTTGTAAAAGGAGTACTACATATACAGCCCCCGGTTGTGCCCCCAGTGGCACCGTGGGATCTTAATGTAGTTTTGGATTTTCTCAAATCCCATTGGTTTGAGCCACTCATATCGGTGGATTTGAAATATCTTACATGGAAAGTAACCATGCTACTGGCCCTGGCTTCAGCCAGGAGAGTGTCAGAATTGGCGGCTTTATCGTATAAAAGCCCATATCTGATTTTCCATTCGGACAGGGCAGAACTGCGGACGCGTCCTCACTTTCTGCCTAAGGTGGTTTCAGCGTTTCACCTGAACCAGCCTATTGTGGTGCCTGCGGCTACTAGCGATTTGGAGGATTCCAAGTTGCTGGACGTTGTCAGAGCATTGAAAATATATATTTCAAGGACGGCTGGAGTCAGAAAATCTGACTCGCTGTTGATACTGTATGCACCCAACAAGCTGGGTGCTCCTGCTTCTAAGCAGACGATTGCTCGTTGGATTTGTAGCACAATTCAACTTGCACATTCTGTGGCAGGCCTGCCACAGCCTAAATCTGTCAAGGCCCATTCCACAAGGAAGGTGGGCTCATCTTGGGCGGCTGCCCGAGGGGTCTCGGCATTACAACTCTGCCGAGCAGCTACGTGGTCAGGGGAGAACACGTTTGTAAATATCTACAAATTTGATACCCTGGCTAAGGAGGACCTGGAGTTCTCTCATTCGGTGCTGCAGAGTCATCCGCACTCTCCCGCCCGTTTGGGAGCTTTGGTATAATCCCCATGGTCCTGACGGAGTCCCAGCATCCACTAGGACGTCAGAGAAAATAAGATTTTACTTACCGATAAATCTATTTCTCGTAGTCCGTAGTGGATGCTGGGCGCCCATCTCAAGTGCGGATTGTCTGCAATACTTGTACATAGTTATTGTTACAAAAAAATCGGGTTGTTATTGTTGTGAGCCGTCTGTTCAGAGGCTCCTACGTTTGTCATACTGTTAACTGGGTTCAGATCACAAGTTGTACGGTGTGATTGGTGTGGCTGGTATGAGTCTTACCCGGGATTCAAAATCCTTCCTTATTGTGTACGCTCGTCCGGGCACAGTATCCTAACTGAGGCTTGGAGGAGGGTCATAGGGGGAGGAGCCAGTACACACCACCTAGTGGTCAAACTTTTAAATTTTGTGCCCTGTCTCCTGCGGAGCCGCTATTCCCCATGGTCCTGACGGAGTCCCAGCATCCACTACGGACTACAAGAAATAGATTTATCGGTAAGTAAAATCTTATTATTACATTGTAAATGGCAATACTTTGGTCAAGCCACACAAATTTCTACTGGTAAATTAGATTTATCCCTTACTTGGCTAATATAAGAAAAAGATCAAACTTGTGTCTTAATGTTATTACTATACATTAACACAGTGTTTTTCAACCACTGTGCCGTGGCACACTAGTGTGCCCTGAGCAGTCTCCAGGTGTGCCGCCATAGAATCACAACTAGGCCCGTCAGTGTTTTGCTGCTACTGAGGCCCTGGAACGATCAATACTGGTGGGTTTAGTGGTTGTAGAGCCAGTTCTAATTTTGGGCCTGGGCAGTGTTGGGCTCTAATGGCTTTCTCAGATGTGGCTCAGGCGTTACCTATGGAGAAGCTGCGACATGACATCCTAGTACACACAGCTGCACCATGCATCACCATTATATTTAAATGTGCCTTGGCAATATTTAAATCTTGTTCAGTGTGCCGCGAGTTGTAAAAGGTTGAAAATGTCTGCATTAACATATATTATAAAATATATATTTAAATATTTAACTAAAAAAAATGCAATGCTTCCCCCCCCAAGCCCCTTCATATCCACAGTCCCCCAGTGTCTAAAAGGTAGCAGCAGATCCCTAGTTGCAATACCGCCTGTCCCTCCAGGGGTGATCATTCCCCATTAGCATGTCCTCTCCTCACATTGTTTTAGTACCCTCCACCCATATGTCACTATATAAGTGTATATACCCCACAAACACACACACAAGCAGCTGCATTTGGCAGCATGGCCCACGCTAGCGATGATTTCCGTCGCACTCATGCAGGCCCGATGGAGAATGTAGCCGACGACCTGCAGGAACGTGCATAGTCAGCAAAATAGTGGGTACACACTAGACAATGTGTCCGATATGTCAGTTCGATCCGCCGGATCAGACAACATATTGTCTAGTGTGTACCCAGCTTTACTCTCAAGATGTATCAATTCTTCTAGGTACACTTGTATACAGTTTTTGAAGGAACTTGGCAGGGAGGTTGTTCCAAACATCTTGGAGAACTAACCACAGATCTTCTGTGGATGTAGAAATCCTTTTGTCTCTTTATGTAATCCCAGACAGACACAATTATTTTGAGATCAAGGCTCTGTGGGAGCCATATCATCACTTCCAGGACTCCTTGTTCATCTTTCAGTTCCTTCAAAAACTGTGTGCAAGTGTACCTAGCAGAATTGATGCTGTTATGCTGTCTTGAAGGCAAAGGGTGATCACACCAAATATTGATTTGATTTACATTTCTCTTCTGTTCATTCACTTTGCATTTTGTTAATTGATCAAAATAAACTATTAGCAATTTTTTTTTTTAAAGCACTTTCTTAGCAGCATCTGGTTTACACCTGCCTAAAACTTTTGCATAATACTATATATAATTAGAGAGAGAGAGATTAACTATAGGAAAATTTAAAGAAAGTGTTTTACAAAGGTTCATTTACTTGAAACTAATGCTTACTGTCTATAGAATCTGTGAATATAGGGCCTGATTCTGAGTTGATCGCAGCAGCAATTTTGTTAGCAGTTGGGCAAAACCATGGGGGTAATTCCAAGTTGATCGCAGCAGGAAATTTTTTAGCAGTGCACATGGTTTTGCCCAACTGCTAAAAAATTTCCTGCTGCGATCAACTTGGAATTACCCCCCATGTGCACTGCAGGAGGGGCAGATATAACATGTGCAGAGAGTTAGATTTGGGTGGGGTGTATTCAAACTGAAATCTAAATTGCAGTGTAAAAATAAAGCAGCCAGTATTTACTCTGCACAGAAACAAAATAACCCACCCAAATCTAAGTGTCTCTGCAAATGTTATATCTGCCTCCCCTGCAGTGCACATGGTTTTGCCCAATTGCTAACAAACTTGCTGCTGCGATTAACGCAGAATTACCCTTAAAGATCCTAAAGAGTACTCAAGTAAGCTTAGCAATATACCTGTGGAAATATATATAGGACAGCAAATAAGATCTGCAGTTTACTTTGAAGGCTCTCTCAAAACACAGTACTACTCTACACAAAAAAAAAAATGTTCTGCACCATACAGAGTAAGTATGAATGATAGCAAGACAACTACCTTTGCCTGAGGTTCCTTGGAGTCCCTTTATCCTTCTGCAACTGAATCCCAGCCTGCAGCATCTGTAGATCCTGCTCATGTACCGGAAAAGGTTCTGTTGGGGGAATGCTGGCTTAAGAATCCCAGTGAGGACTCTGAACGTGTACACAGAGCTGAGGTTTTGATTATCCACAGAATCTTTCCATTGCAACCACGACTGGTTCATGTAGTTACATTGCGACCTGTGATATTTTAGAATATCCTGTCCCTTGGACCATCTATCAGTCCTGAGCATTTCAATGATCTTCTCCATTCTTTCTCTGCTCTGAGTTTCTGCTCTCTGTTTCTTGATATTATTATGCTCCACGACTCCCCCCATCTTGTTATGATCTGACATGTGCCCATGGGTTTTCCTTAAGTTCATGGGCAATGTGCAGGAAACCTGGAGAAGGACGCAGAACCAAAGCAAACCTGTACACATCTCTCTTGATTTGAAAATAAATTTCCAATGCTTTGCTAAGTCAGTTTAAATACCCCAGCCCACATGTTCCCCTCTAAGCCTCTTTCTCAGGATGTCATGAGGCATTGAATGGAAACGGGGCTTTCATAGGGGATGATGGTGTCAGATCTTTGAACAATGTGTTTCTCATGCTGAGATAATGACTTGTTTGCACAGCTACCATTATGGTAATGCGAGTCCAAAGATTTTTTTGTGTCTCAAATCGAAGTTAGATAAAACAAATGTACAGGGGAACAGCAAATTCCATCTTATTTATAGGTTCATTTATGGGCAGTACACACATCACCATTTCCAATACCAACATCAGTACAAAAGAGAATGGCAAATACTATTTATTCATAGGAACAGGAGGCTGTGTTAATAACTATGCTATTCTTTCACAAGACAATTCCACATGGTGAAGGAACACATTAAGTGACACAGATTCAGTTATACACCTCCAAGATCAGTGTTTTGCTTAAGATCAATCTTTCTAGGACAGCGACAGGATTGGGAAGAGTGATATCCCTGAAAATGTCACTGACAGAGTGCTTGGTTTATAACATTGACTAATTGTACTGTATAACAATACATTCCTCATTACTGGGTGTAGTTCTCATTATCTATTCTTGTCTTGTAAGCTGTATAATGAGTCTTTGAAGATGATAAGTGCAACAGAATTCCATTAGTACTGTATGCAGTTGCCCTATTAGGTAAATGTACTATGTATATAGTTATATTATGATTGCATACTTTATTGCGTAGATAGGTATTAGAGAGGAAGAGAGTGTATTAGACTTGCATGGTCATCCTAGTCAACGGTCATGCTATTATGTTGAGTAAGTAGTGCAGTGTGTTACAGTACTAGATTATCTTCTATCGTATCATTTGTACGTAAACCTGTACATTTGTTCCATCCAAGATATGTTTAATAGCATTTTCAGATTTTTATGCAATTCTACTTATTGAATATCCACATAATATAGCGACCCACACGACCAACAATGTATTGCCTCTGAAATTAATTGAAATATATATATATATATATATATATATATATATATATATATTTCCGTTTTTGCAGGAAAACAGGTGTGGGGTATAGAAGAGAGAAAGGGAGGAGGGGCAGCAAAACTGTTCTCACATTTGCAGCAGTCAGGAAGAGAAGAACTGTATAATACATCACCAATGTTGCACATAACGTCACTCATTTCTAGTAGGTAGCAACTGAATGTAAAAGCATAGAAAAGAACAATCACTGGACAATCCAGACGTGTTTTATAAATATCAAAACACTTTGTTACACATTAGATGGATTACTCTGCTTAGAATCAACATTTATTGGCTTTATCTAAAGTAATTAACAATGAGTCTGAACAAACATGTGCAAGTAGCCATACTCATTGCATGAGACACAATGGACTCTGATGAAGAGAGGTGAGAGGAATATTTGAACAGAGGATGGAGAATGAAAGCTGTCAGGACAGGCCTGAACTTGTCTACAGTCCTGATGGATATGGGTCATTAGGTCGACATGGTCACTAAGTCGACATGGAAAAGGTCAACATGAGTTTTTAAACTTTTTTTTGTGTCGTTCTCTTTTTCAAGTGATGGGAACCCCAATTAGTGCACCGTGTGCCCTCACATGGCTCGATTCGCTTGCCATACTTCGGGGCAAGGTGTCTCACTCCACTTCCGCTGTGCTCGGCACAGGTTACTAATGCCAATCGTAGTCCACGTGGATCGTAAAGTATGAAAAATTAAAAGAAAAGAAAAAGTGAAAAGCTCACGTCGACCTAGCACATGTCGACCTAATGACCATGTCGACCAATAGTGGTCGACCTAAGTCTTGTCGACCTAATGACCGTATCCCGTCCTGATAAAAATACAGAAATGTTGTTCAATATGTTGATTTCTTAATATTTCGTATCATGCTGTAGATGGAACCCTTTGTCTTGAAATAGTGTAAGAATGTGTGTTGTTTCATATGAGACTACATGTATTAGGAGTTGGTTGTCTACAGGGGAGGCTGTCAATTGACCGCCGGATGGGATCCCGGCGGTCAATATACCTACGCCGGAACCCCAACATCAGTTTCACCAGTTTCCCCTCTTGGGTGGTAGTCCACGCCACGACCTGAGGGGGAATAGAACCCTGTGGTCGCCACCAGGCCCGAAGCGTGGTGAGCGCAGCGAGCCAGCAAGGGAACACATTGCCTTTGCCGTCGGGATCCTGGCGTCGTTCTCCTGACCACCGGGATCTCATACTTAGCCCGTCTAATGTCCTCTGTTACATACTGCAAGAACTGCAATTATGAATGACTAGCAGAGTAGGACAGTGGTTCCCAAAAGCGGTCCTCAAGGCACCTCAACAGTCCATGTATTAGGAATATTCCTGCTTGTGCACAGATGGTATAATTAAAGTTACTTAGGTACTAATTAAATCACCTGTGCCTAAGTATACATATACTTAAAACGTGGATTGTTGGGGTGCCTTGAGGAACGCAACTGGGAACCACTAGAGTAGGATAAAGCCTTACAGATGGTATAAGTGAGACATTGTACAAGTGGCAAAGCAAGGAAGTAGAACACTGGTGTATCCAGCTTTTCCCAGGACAGCCTCCATGTCTGCTACCAAAATTGGTTCATGCAAGTTGCACACAAAGATGTGTCCTCATAGACTTAGGGGCCGATTCAATTGTTTTGGCCATCTAAAAATCCCATCTAGACGCACAAACAATTGTCAAAATTCAATTGTGTTTGGGCGACCATGCACATCACGTATGTTGCACCCAAACAGGGTTTATCCTTCTAAAACTGCCCTTTTTCATTGATTAAAATAGAAAGAATTAGACCCTCATAACTACATTTACTGTACAGCGCAAATAGCTGTATTAAGCTGTATTATAAGTGACAGAAGGCTGCAGGGCCGGAGAGTGCTATGGCAAATCTAGCTTTCAGTTACATCCAGATGGACATTATTTTTCCGTTTGTTATAAATGCCAGACGTTCTCAGTCTCTCTCACCCTGTCCAGAAGTGTGGAAAATACAGTAGTCTTCAGTTTCCATGCATTCACCTGTCATTTTATAAATGACCATATTCTGGAGAAACAAGCCTCTTGAAAGAAAGAATGTCCCCTAAGTGAATGGAGAGGAATTGTCAGATGACTTTCAGGAGTTAGAACCGGTCCACAACAAGGGAAAACCCCCCAATAGAATTGCAAATGTTTAATGCGAGTTTAGCAGTCTAGAGTTTATTTCCCAATACATTTCATTAATGCGCAGTTCTTCAGAATGCAACTTTTATGACAAATTCTCATAATCTCTTGAAACTGATATAGTAAAAGGGTTAAATGCTTATTTGGTAACAATTAGAGTCACTGTAACATATAGTGTAAACCAACTAATCAGAGGTTTGATTTAAGGCCCAGATTTATCAAAGCCTTGGAGTAATAAATAGCACGGTGATGAAGTACCAGCCAACCAGCTCCTGTCATTTTTCAAACACAGCCTCGAACATGGCAGTTAGGAGCTGATTGGTTGGTACTTTATCTCCGTGCAATTTCTCTCTCTCCAAGGCTTGATAAAACCGGGCCTAATAAATATCCTTACAAAGGGGGTAATTCAGAGTTGATCGCAGCAGAAAATTTGTTAGCCGTTGGTCAAAACCATGTGCACTGCGGGGGATGGGGCAGATATAACATTTGCAGAGAGCGTTAGATTTGGGTGGGTTATATTGTTTCTGTGCAGGGTAGGCTGCTTTATTTTTACACTGCAATTTAGATTTCAGATTGAACACACCCCACCCAAATCTAACTCTCTCTGCACGTCATATCTGCCCACCCGCCCCTGCTGTGCACATGGTTTTGACCAATGGCTAACAAATTTGCTTCTGCGATCAACTCAGAATTACCCCCAAAGTCATTGATGTAATCCAGTGGTTCCCAAACTTTCTTGAATCACGGCTCCCTAGAATATCAGCATTTTTTTCACTGCACCCCTAGGATAAAAAGTTTTTTATTGATAAATGTGGAAAAAAATATTAAGTAAACTGTGCCTACCTGTCATCCTTAGGCTCAGTTATGTGGTGGTGTACAGAGTGCTTCTGATTGTCCATATGATTTATGATTGGCAGCCCCAAGCACTGGTTTTGCCTATCATTTTGACCATAAATAATTTGATTTGGTCCTGAACCACCAACCTGAGTCACCCCTGCAAGAGCCTCAAGGCACCCCAGGGTAAGTAGGAACACAGTTTGGGAACCCCTGCTGTAATCTGAATGTTACTATGGGTTACAGTACTTTTATATTATTGTACTTAAACTCCAGGGAGCCAAAATGTGTTTTCCCAGGTTAGCTCAGAAAGGTACTAATTCATAATCTATAACCTTACGGATCAAAAGTTCTTCCTAAGCGAAAATAAGATTTTACTTACCGATAAATCTATTTCTCGGAGTCCGTAGTGGATGCTGGGGTTCCTGAAAGGACCATGGGGAATAGCGGCTCCGCAGGAGACAGGGCACAAAAAGTAAAGCTTTTTCCGATCAGGTGGTGTGCACTGGCTCCTCCCCCTATGACCCTCCTCCAGACTCCAGTTAGGTACTGTGCCCGGACGAGCGTACACAATAAGGGAGGATTTTGAATCCCGGGTAAGACTCATACCAGCCACACCAATCACACCGTACAACTTGTGATCTAAACCCAGTTAACAGTATGATAACAGCGGAGCCTCTGAAAGATGGCTTCCTTCAACAATAACCCGAATTAGTTAACAATAACTATGTACAATTTATGCAGATAATCCGCACTTGGGATGGGCGCCCAGCATCCACTACGGACTCCGAGAAATAGATTTATCGGTAAGTAAAATCTTATTTTCTCTATCGTCCTAGTGGATGCTGGGGTTCCTGAAAGGACCATGGGGATTATACCAAAGCTCCCAAACGGGCGGGAGAGTGCGGATGACTCTGCAGCACCGAATGAGAGAACTCCAGGTCCTCCTTAGCCAGAGTATCAAATTTGTAAAATTTTACAAACGTGTTCTCCCCTGACCACGTAGCTGCTCGGCAAAGTTGTAATGCCGAGACCCCTCGGGCAGCCGCCCAAGATGAGCCCACCTTCCTTGTGGAGTGGGCCTTTACAGATTTAGGCTGTGGCAGGCCTGCCACAGAATGTGCAAGTTGGATTGTGCTACAGATCCAACGAGCAATCGTCTGCTTAGACGCCGGAGCACCCATCTTGTTGGGTGCATACAATATAAACAACGAGTCAGATTTTCTGACTCCAGCTGTCCTTGCAATATATATTTTTAATGCTCTGACAACGTCCAGTAACTTGGAGTCCTCCAAGTCACTTGTAGCCGCAGGCACTACAATAGGCTGGTTCAGATGAAATGCTGACACCACCTTAGGGAGAAAATGCGGACGAGTCCGCAGTTCTGCCCTGTCCGAATGGAAAATCAGATATGGGCTTTTGTAAGATAAAGCTGCCAATTCTGACACTCTCCTGGCAGAAGCCAGGGCTAGAAGCATGGTCACTTTCCATGTGAGATATTTCAAATCCACCTTTTTTAGTGGTTCAAACCAATGAGATTTTAGGAAATCCAAAACCACATTGAGATCCCACGGTGCCACTGGAGGCACCACAGGAGGCTGTATATGCAGCACTCCCTTAACAAAGGTCTGGACTTCAGGGACTGAAGCCAATTCTTTTTGAAAGAAAATCGACAGGGCCGAAATTTGAACCTTAATAGATCCCAATTTGAGACCCATTGACAATCCTGATTGCAGGAAATGTAGGAATCGACCCAGTTGAAATTCCTCCGTCGGAGCACTCCGATCTTCGCACCACGCAACATATTTTCGCCAAATTCGGTGATAATGTTGCACGGTTACTTCCTTCCTTGCTTTAATCAAAGTAGGAATGACTTCTTCCGGCATGCCTTTTTCCTTTAGGATCCGGCGTTCAACCGCCATGCCGTCAAACGCAGCCGCGGTAAGTCTTGAAACAGACAGGGACCCTGCTGAAGCAAGTCCCTCCTTAGAGGTAGAGGCAACGGATCTTCCGTGATCATCTCTTGAAGTTCCGGGTACCAAGTCCTTCTTGGCCAATCCGGAACCACTAGTATCGTTCTTACGCCTCTTTGCCGTATAATTCTCAATACTTTTGGTATGAGAGGCAGAGGAGGAAACACATACACCGACTGGTACACCCAAGGCGTTACCAGCGCGTCCACAGCTATTGCCTGCGGATCTCTTGACCTGGCGCAATACCTGTCCAGTTTTTTGTTGAGGCGAGACGCCATCATGTCCACCATTGGTCTTTCCCAACGGGTTACCAGCATGTGGAAGACTTCTGGATGAAGTCCCCACTCTCCCGGGTGAAGATCGTGTCTGCTGAGGAAGTCTGCTTCCCAGTTGTCCACTCCCGGGATGAACACTGCTGACAGTGCTATCACATGATTCTCTGCCCAGCGAAGAATCCTTGCAGCTTCTGCCATTGCACTCCTGCTTCTTGTGCCGCCCTGTCTGTTCACATGGGCGACTGCCGTGATGTTGTCCGACTGGATCAACACCGGTTTTCCCTGAAGCAGAGGTTCTGCCTGGCTTAGAGCATTGTATATTGCTCTTAGTTCCAGAATGTTTATGTGAAGAGACGTTTCCAGGCTCGTCCATACTCCCTGGAAGTTTCTTCCTTGTGTGACTGCTCCCCAGCCTCTCAGGCTGGCGTCCGTGGTCACCAGGATCCAATCCTGTATGCCGAATCTGCGGCCCTCCAATAGATGAGCACTCTGCAACCACCACAGAAGAGACACCCTTGTCCTTGGAGACAGGGTTATCCGCAGGTGCATCTGAAGATGCGACCCTGACCATTTGTTCAACAGATCCCTTTGGAAAATTCTTGCGTGGAATCTGCCGAATGGAATTGCTTCGTAAGAAGCCACCATTTTTCCCAGGACTCTTGTGCATTGATGTACAGACACCTTTCCTGGTTTTAGGAGGTTCCTGACAAGCTCGGATAACTCCTTGGCTTTTTCCTCCGGGAGAAAAACCTTTTTCTGAACCGTGTCCAGAATCATCCCTAGGAACAGCAGACGAGTTGTCGGCATTAACTGGGATTTTGGAATATTCAGAATCCACCCGTGCTGTTTTAGCACTTCTTGAGACAGTGCTAATCCCATCTCTAGCTGTTCTCTGGACCTCGCCCTTATTAGGAGATCGTCCAAGTATGGGATAATTAATACGCCTTTTCTTCGAAGAAGAATCATCATCTCGGCCATTACCTTTGTAAAGATCCGAGGTGCCGTGGACAATCCGAACGGCAGCGTCTGAAACTGATAGTGACAGTTTTGTACAACGAACCTGAGGTACCCCTGGTGTGAGGGGTAAATTGGAACGTGGAGATACGCATCCTTGATGTCCAAGGATACCATAAAGTCCCCCTCTTCCAGGTTCGCTATCACTGCTCTGAGTGACTCCATTTTGAACTTGAACTTCTTTATGTACAGGTTCAAGGACTTCAGATTTAGAATAGGCCTTACCGAGCCATCCGGCTTCGGTACCACAAAAAGAGTGGAATAATACCCCTTCCCTTGTTGCAGAAGAGGTACCTTGACTATCACCTGCTGAGAGTACAGCTTGTGAATGGCTTCCAAAACCGTCTCCCTTTCGGAGGGGGACGTTGGTAAAGCAGACTTCAGGAAACGGCGAGGTGGATCTGTCTCTAATTCCAACCTGTATCCCTGAGATATTATCTGCAGGATCCAGGGATCTACTTGCGAGTGAGCCCACAGCGCGCTGTAATTTTTGAGACGACCCCCCACCGTCCCCGAGTCCGCTTGAGAAGCCCCAGCGTCATGCTGAGGCTTTTGTAGAAGCCGGGGAGGGCTTCTGATCCTGGGAAGGAGCTGCGTGTTGCTGTCTCTTCCCTCGACCTTTGCCTCGTGGCAGATATGAATAGCCCTTTGCTCTCTTATTTTTAAAGGAACGAAAGGGCTGCGGTTGAAAAGTCGGTGCCTTTTTCTGTTGGGGAGTGACTTGAGGTAGAAAGGTGGATTTCCCGGCTGTAGCCGTGGCCACCAAATCTGATAGACCGACTCCAAATAACTCCTCCCCTTTATACGGCAAAACTTCCATATGCCGTTTTGAATCCGCATCGCCTGTCCACTGTCGCGTCCATAAAGCTCTTCTGGCCGAAATGGACATAGCACTTACCCGTGATGCCAGTGTGCATATATCCCTCTGTGCATCACGCATATAAAGAAATGCATCCTTTATTTGTTCTAACGACAGTAAAATATTGTCCCTGTCCAGGGTATCAATATTTTCAATCAGGGATTCTGACCAAACTACCCCCGCACTGCCCATCCAGGCAGTCGCTACAGCTGGTCGTAGTATAACACCTGCATGTGTGTATATACTTTTTTGGATATTTTCCATCCTCCTATCTGATGGATCTTTAAGTGCGGCCGTCTCAGGAGAGGGTAACGCCACTTGTTTAGATAAGCGTGTTAGCGCCTTGTCCACCCTAGGAGGTGTTTCCCAGCGCTCCCTAACCTCTGGCGGGAAAGGGTATAATGCCAATAATTTCTTTGAAATTATCAGCTTTTTATCAGGGGCAACCCACGCTTCATTACACACGTCATTTAGTTCTTCTGATTCAGGAAAAACTATAGGTAGTTTTTTCATACCCCACATAATACCCTGTTTAGTGGTACCTGTAGTATCAGCTAAATGTAACGCCTCCTTCATTGCCAAAATCATATAACGTGTGGCCCTACTGGAAAATACGGTTGATTCGTCACCGTCACCACTGGAGTCATCGCCTGTGTCTGGGTCTGTGTCGACCGACTGAGGCAAAGGGCGTTTCACAGCCCCTGACGGTGTTTGAGTCGCCTGGACAGGCACTAATTGATTGTCCGGCCGTCTCATGTCGTCAAACGACTGCTTTAGCGTGTTGACACTATCCCGTAGTTCCATAAATAAAGGCATCCATTCTGGTGTCGACTCCCTAGGGGGTGACATCCTCATATTTGGCAATTGCTCCGCCTCCACACCAATATCGTCCTCATACATGTCGACACACACGTACCGACACACAGCAGACACACAGGGAATGCTCCTAACGAAGACAGGACCCACTAGCCCTTTGGGGAGACAGAGGGAGAGTTTGCCAGCACACACCAAAAGCGCTATATATATATATCAGGGATAGCCTTATAATAAGTGCTCCCTTATAGCTGCTTTGTTATATCAAAATATCGCCATAAATGTGCCCCCCCCTCTCTGTTTTACCCTGTTTCTGTAGTGCAGTGCAGGGGAGAGACTTGGGAGCCGTCCTGACCAGCGGAGCTGTGAGAGGAAATGGCGCCGTGTGCTGAGGAGATAGGCCCCGCCCCTTTTCCGGCGGGCTCGTCTCCCGCTATTTAGAAAAATTAGGCAGGGGTTAAATATCTCCATATAGCCTCTAGGGCTATATGTGAGGTATTTTTAGCCTTTATAGGTACTCATTTGCCTCCCAGGGCGCCCCCCTCCCAGCGCCCTGCACCCTCAGTGACTGCCGTGTGAAGTGTGCTGAGAGGAAAATGGCGCACAGCTGCAGTGCTGTGCGCTACCTTTAGAAGACTGCAGGAGTCTTCAGCCGCCGATTCTGGACCTCTTCTGATTTCAGCATCTGCAAGGGGGCCGGCGGCGTGGCTCCGGTGACCATCCAGGCTGTACCTGTGATCGTCCCTCTGGAGCTTGATGTCCAGTAGCCAAGAAACCAATCCATCCTGCACGCAGGTGAGTTGACTCCTTCTCCCCTCAGTCCCTCGCTGCAGTGATCCTGTTGCCAGCAGGAATCACTGTAAAATAAAAAACCTAGCTAAACTTTCTCTAAGCAGCTCTTTAGGAGAGCCACCTAGATTGCACCCTTCTCGGCCGGGCACAAAAATCTAACTGGAGTCTGGAGGAGGGTCATAGGGGGAGGAGCCAGTGCACACCACCTGATCGGAAAAAGCTTTACTTTTTGTGCCCTGTCTCCTGCGGAGCCGCTATTCCCCATGGTCCTTTCAGGAACCCCAGCATCCACTAGGACGATAGAGAAAGTAATGTTACATGATGATTTGCTTACAGAACAATTTGGTCGCCAAGGTTACTAATTTTCATTCGGTATTTATAATTTGTGGAAACACAATAAACAAGAAGACCACACATTAATAAAGGCAAAATGCAGGGAATTTTATGAAAGGTTCATATTAATTAACCAGACGTTAAATAGACGTTATTGTCTATTTATAGGAAAGAATATTAATATCATCACTGATTTAGTCTTTTCTGTTACAGATGGTCCCTGTCAGTAAACAATAGGTCTAATCTGAGGTTTTGGGCATTGTTATGCAAATCTGAATGACATTACAATTACTAATGAGGAGCATGTACAGTAGGTGTCAAGTGTTCCTAGACTGGTGTTAACTGAAACTAGTTTTAATAACACCCCTAACAATCATTTCACAAAAGGATTCTGTACCAAATGGAACAGACATGGAAATGGTGATAGAAAGTAATTTACTTCCAAAGCTTTATAAAAAAAAAGAAGTCTATTCACTGCATACAAAACAAAAAAGCATAATTTATGACTGTGCCATGTGTTATAATACTTCATTTCTAAATACCAAAGACCAGGGGTTCTCAATGCCTGTCCTCAAGTACCACCAGGTCATGTTTTGTGGATTTCTTTAATCATACAGAGGTGAGTTAATCCATTTTATGGGTCAGTAATGATCTCATCTGAGTTCACAGACAGAAATCCACAAAACATGACCTGTTGGAAAAACTTAAGGGTTGATCTTGAGAGAAGCACTGCCTTAGACTTATACCAAGAAACAATATGTTGTGATATAAAAAATATTGCCTGGTGGGCCGGAAACATGTCAGGAGTCAAGGTATAAGGGGGCTGATGCAGGTCGGATCGCGTAAAATCAGCGGCGGGACCCATGCATGCATGTGAAGGTCCCGTCCTGCGCATTCTCCCGCATTTAGGGCCTAATTCAGACCTGATCGCTAGGCTGCGTTTTCATACAGCCTGCGATCAGGTCTAGACTGCAGTGCGTCGCACGGGTACAAAGCGGATCGCCACTCAGCGATGGGTTTGTGCAACAGATCCGTTTGCATGGCCGGTCGCAAGGAGATTGCCAGGAAGAAGGCGTTTGTGGGTGGCAACTGACCGTTTTCAGGGAGTGGTTGTAAAAACGCAGGCGTGTCCAAGCGTTTGCAGAGAGGGCTCCAGACGTTAATTCCGGCCCCGGACAAGCTGAAGTGATCGCAGTGGCTGAGTAAGTTCTGGGCTGCGTAGAGACTGCACAAGATCTGTTTGTACAGTTCTGCTACATACGCTATTGCACAACTAAAATACACTCCCCCTGTAGGCGGTGACTATCTGATCGCAGCAGTGCAAAAAGCGCCTGCTAGCGATCAGGTCTGAATTAGGCCCTTAATGCGGGTGACCCACATTAATAGCGAACACCTCTGCCTGAATGACAGGCAGAGGCGTTCGCAGGATGGCAACGCTCCGTTTTCTAAATGCAAACGGAGAGGCATGTTGTCAGCATTTCGGACCAGCTGCGTGTCGTCACCTGCTCTGAACTTAAAAATGTCAGAGGGTCTCCTGCCGTCGCAGCCAAGCTGTGCCAGCAGGAGGCATCCACAATTTCAGCGATCATGCTGTAATTGCGGCGTGATCGCAGTGAGTGGGCGGTGAGCTGCATGCTGGGTGGCCTTGCCCTGTGATGGGCGGCCTCCCAGCATGAAATTCAAAGGGTTGCAAATTCGCCTAAAAAGCAGAATTTGCAGTCCTAACTGAATAACCCCCAAGGATCACAGATTGTTTAACTGCAGTTTTCTATGACATGTGCAAATCTAGATAAGACATTTCCAAACTAGAACACAAAGTGTTGTTTTACCATAATGCACTACATGTAACAGAATACCATCAACCTCCTGGGAAACATTACATACAGTAGTAGTCTGTGTTTGTCAACACCTTGTTGCAGTATGCAGATGACAGGTTAATGGAAAGCCATAGGGTTTGTATACAGTACTTGTAGCTTCATGAATTTCGCACATTTTAGAGCACTTTGAGGAGTTCGTTTCCATAAAAAAAAAAAAATCTGTTTATATTGTACTGATTAGATCAGTTTTTGTTTTCTAATGGGAGGAGATGGGATTTATGCTCATGTCAGTTCAATTCTGGTGGACCTGGTGAATTTTTACTCATTATATAAAGGTTTTAATCTTTATTTGTGCAAGATGGTCTAGAGTAGCCCTGTCCAGCTGGCAGCCCATGATGTCATGCAAACTGGCCCTCAAGGCAGTCTGCATCGTTGCATTAGGGAATCTTCAATCCTCAGTGATGGGCACATGGTAATCGCTGCTAGAGGCTGCTCTGCCCCATTCACACCTGGCGCAAGTGCAGTGTCCCTGCACGGTCCATGGAGGATCAAGCTGGGACGCTGCCTTGGCCTATGCTTGCAGCACCACCCCTGTATTGCTCTTCCTTTCCGAGGAAGGCCTGGCAATGGAATGGGATAGTCTACTGCGGTCATGTACACCCAGTGACTGACACTGGTACTTATGTCTGTTACTCTCATCCATCAGACAACAACAGCAAGTGCTGGAGGAGGAGGAGGTTGTGCTGGCATATAAAACACATGGACAGCATACCTCTTCCTGCACTTGTAAATTCTCACACCAGACTGGCACAGACCCACCTCCCACTGCCCGCGATCTGGCATAAACCAATGAAAGACTCTCTTTTGTGAAACTTCTGGCTGTGAAGAGGTCCCCTTAGAATGCACAGTTAATAATAACAGTCTTCGCTCTCCCCAGAATGAAAAGAGTTAACCTTTACATTCCCCCTCAGGATGCAATGAGTTAATAACACCTGCCCTCAAATGTCCAGCCCATTAAATCTCCCTAAAGTTTCAGAATTGCCCATTTAAAGTATTAGTGGAACATCCCTGATCTTGAGAAAAGGGAATGTTTAAGCAAGTTGTGGCATGCATTGATGTTAGCCTATTCCACTAGATAGCATTGACAATCACTTTCTGATACTTACTAACCAACAATGCATTTATTGGGTTTAATAATTACTGTCATTTGTGAAGCATTATCTTGAATATTTCAGGCAGGAATAAGGTTATCAATATGAGGAGACTTTAGGGTAGAGAACCAATGTATGACAATATCCGTGCTCCATAAACCACACTGGACGGTGTACAGTATATATATGAGGTGTGGTTGCACATAGTCCTATATGTGGATCTCACTGTGTATATATGTTGCCAGGGGAAATATCACAGCAGGTTGAGACCATGTTTCAGTAGCTTCTGCTTGGCTTTGCTGTGAAGGATGAAGGCAGTGTCCTGTGGGTCTGGGGCTCCAGAGTTCTTGAATGGAGGAGATAGTTGCTGGAAGAAGGTCTCATGGACAGTGCTCTGGCATCCATAGACAGAGGTAGAAGCATTTCTGTAAGGGCCGCCAGGGGGGAAAGGAAAATATATTACTTGTAGAACACAGAATGATCATACTGAAAGCAACTAGTGCTATCAATCTCCAACTGTGGACTTGATTGGAAAACTGCAATGCAGCCTCCTCACAAGTATGACAATTAATATTTCTCATCCTTCCCGTACCAAAATAAATTAGTGATGGCCATATAAAAAGGGGAACTCTACGACTATATTAAAAATATTTAGAGATCTTTATGAAAGCTGGTCCACAGGAAAAATGTGATTTACTTCATAGCAACAAATCTCATTTGCTTATATTTTTGCACCAACTTTTTCCTGTGCACCAGTTAAATATTTATCAAACGGTTTACTATGACTTAGCTTCTAAATTACAATATAATACACAACCTTGTCTACAGTATACTTAATAAAAACAGAATAAAAAAATGCAGCTACACTACTGTAATCTTGGTAATGCTAAATAGCTGCTGTGTCACTTTCACAATAGCCTGAAAACTAGGTGGCAATGCGTTCATGTGCTTATGTACGATTCATTTATTACACAGCAGATAACATGCCGGTGAGTAATGTTGGTCTATCACCAGATTGGCAGATGTGTAGTCTACAAACATTTGCTGAAGGCATTACAGGCCCCTAGTCAGTGGATCAAATTGGTTAATGAAATGTTCCCATTCCAACTGATTTGAAATGTGGAAGTTCTTCACCTTTATTATTTCCCCAGTCAAAATATAGGTCCATGAGTGATAATGTTAATGATATACTGCATTTCACTGTCTTGCCCCTCTCCCCTTCTACCGAAAATAGTGGTGTGTCAGTGCTACTTGGCACACAGCGCATATGCATTATGGGCACAGGACCACCGGCAACACCCGCCTGGCCACGCCGCAGCTGCACTGTGGTGTCTGCCTGGCCACCTGCCTGCCGTCACTCCATTGCCCGACTCACATAGGTAGCCAGGCAGCTCTGCAGCTCATTTGCCTTGCCTCCCGACTCCCATTCCTGGGGGTAATTCAGATCCGATCATAGATGTACTAAATTTACCACATCTACGATCAGTTACTCAGACATGAGTAATGTCTGACCACCCACCACAAGGGTGCAAAAGCGGTGATGTTTGTGCACCAGCTGAGTAGCTCCCTGCCAGCGCAGCTCCTGCGCTACTTGCCGCATCCCGGATCGCAGCGACTGCATGTGACGTCACACAGCTGCTGTGGCCCGTCCCCGTTGTCTGGACCGCGCACCGCCAACGGCGTTCTAACGCATGCCCCCTCCCGCCCCGTGACCGCCTCTGCCTGTCAAGAGATCGCAGCTTTTAGCATCTGTGTTCTGTGCTTTTAGCATCTCGCTGGCTCCCAGGAAGCGCACACGCAGTGCGCACTCCACAACTGGAATTCAGACTGCGATCGCTGCAGTCTGATTTACCCCCAATGTCCAGACCAATTTCCCAGGGTCTCTGCAGCTGGCTCAGTTATTTATTATTACCAGTTATTTATACAGCGCACACATATTCCGCAGCGCTTTCCAGAGAATATTTGGCCATTCACATCAGTCCCTGCCCCAGTGGAGCTTAAAATCTATATTCCCTACCACATGTACACACAGGACACATTCACACTAGGGTTAATTTTGTTTGGAACCATATAACCTACCAGTATATTTTTGGATTGTGGGAGGAAACCGGAGTACCCGGAGGAAACCCACGCAAGTATGGGGAGAATATACAAATTCCACACAGTTAGGACCATGGTGGGATCAAACCCATGACCTCAGTGCTGTGAGGCAGTAATGCTAACCATTACACCATCCGTGCTGCCCACCTCAGGCATGCATGCAGCATATTCTACTCAAAATATAGTTGATAACTAAATAGAACTCAGATAAACAGAGTAAAAGTCACAATGGAATCTGTTACATTATACTGTGTTGTATATTTTTCCCTGATTCCTGTTACAATGGAGAACATTTACTTTGTCAGATCTCTCTGGCCACCTATGGGAAAACACTACCAATATATGAAAACGGAATTGTATAAATAGCCACCGCAGTTTTATTTTGTATTGCAGGACATTCATTGCCGGCCCCAGACGTAACTTCAACACTTGAGAAAATGCAATAAATTTCTATTACGTTTTAATTCATAATTCTTAGTTGTTTCAATTATAACACTGACAGCATACAAAAAGTAGTATTATATTAAACCGATACAAAACTGGATTCTCATTTCAGACATGACTGACTAGGTTTCAACTAGATGAACTAAATCACTTAAAGTGATTGACTAGTACTGTAATGTTCTGCTTGTTTTCACCCCACGTCCGGTCACACACCGTGCTCTTACCTTACGGTCACCTCCTGCAGAGATGGGTATAGACTAAAGTCAGAATGGATGACACTGGCAGCTCGGAGGAAATGACGATCAAATGTATTTGAAGCAGTTGGGAGATTGGCTGTAGGAAAAAGACAACAGAAGACACAACATCAAGCATAAACCTAGAAAATGCCAGTAACTCCCCCAGATTCAGACCTGATCACTATGGTGCATTTTTTGCATCCCTGCGATCAGGTAGTCGCTATCTACAGGGGAGGGGGAATTCGCTGTGCAGATGCGCGTTAGCAAGTGCAGAGAGCTGCACAAACAAAAGTTTGTGCAGTCTCTGCACAGCCCAGGACTTACTCAGCCGCTGCGATGATCGGGGCCGAAGCGGACATCAGAAACCCTCCCTCCAAACACCTGGTCCCTCCTGCGTTTTTCCAGACACTCCTCTAAAACAGTCAGTTCCCACAAACAGCCTCTTCCTGTCAGTCACCTTGCGATCGCCCGTGCGATCGTTTTGTTTGTACCATTCCATCGCTGGACGGCATTCCCCGTCGCTGCGGATAACGCGCCTGCGAATTGCGGTGCATACGCATGCGCAGTTCAGACCCGATCGCCCTCTGTGCGAAAACGCACAGCAGTGATCGGGTCTGAATTACCCCCTCGGTCCATGGACTGTTAATTTTATCTGGCTTTCAGACCCAAAGAGTTTTATGTAACAAGGTTGTGCTATTCTAGGAACAGAAGAAGTGCAGAACGGAGGAATCATACCCGTATGTTTAGTGGACAGAAATTTGCAATAAAAAAGCGGTCTACAACTAAACCAATCAATAACATGCCTATAGTTGAAATCAATGAATAATTGTCTCAGATTTGCGTAAAGCAAAATACTGGTTACATTTCAATTAACCAAAACCCAGCAAACATCCTGTGCCATAAGAACGGTCACTAAAGTATAACTCCAGCCTACACAGAATGAAGACATCTATTTAGAGGACTGGACTGATCTAAGAATACAGGCTGTCTGGTAAGTAGGAACTATTGTGTACCAGTGAGGATGTTCTGAACAGAGTCGCAGTGGGTGAAGTTGTAGGTGCTCTTTGTTAAATTACTGCTTTCCAGGGTTACAGTTTCTTTCAGATGAACTTCTAAGCCATTGAGAGAAGCCAGCGTGCTGTCATACTAGGGAATCAAGAAAATACATCATAAGAAGATTACATACACTTGCTATACTGCAACCTGTTAAAGCATAACCCATCAGTCTAAATAACTCCCTCGTAAGGTTAAATTTCACACAAAAACCAGAGCACAATCGCTGTTTCAGGACAGAAGTTTCTGTATATTTTTCCAATTAAACTAAACGCATTATTCTGGGCTGCAAAAATGTAACTCCACTTCAAGATGAGCATGTGATAAAGTTATTTCAATGCATGTAATTGTACAGTATACTATTATAGGAAATAAAGGTATTTGATTTAGATAAGAATATTTGGTTTCAATGCTTAAATCACTGCCACAGACACAAAATCAACAAATATGAAAATTCCATAAAAATAGCATTTTAATTACCTACCGGTAAATCCTTTTCTCGTAGTCCGTAGAGGATGCTGGGGTCCATTTTAGTACCATGGGGTATAGACGGTTCTGCAGGAGCCTTCGGCACTTTAAGACTTTTCAGCAGTGTGAACTGGCTCCTCCCTCTATGCCCCTCCTCCAGACCTCAGTATAGGAACTGTGCCCGAGGAGACGGACAACTTAGAGAGAAGAATTTACATTAAAACAGTGGCGAGATTCAAACCAGCTCACACCATAAAAAACATGTTGCCTAACATGTCCTTTAACATAACCCATGCTAACGTGCATGCATAACGTAACAGCAACTGCTGTAAAACATCTTAACACATGAGAACCTGTGTAAAAATACAAAACGTAATTTGCAGGAAAAAGGAGCACTGGGAGGGCGCCCAGCATCCTCTATGGACTACGAGAAAAGGATTTACCGGCAGGTAATTAAAATCCTATTTTCTCTTACGTCCTAGAGCAGAGGTTCTCAAACTCGGTCCTCGGGGGCACACACAGTGCATGTTTTGCAGGTCTCCTCATAGAATCGCAAGTGAAATAATTAACTCCACCTGTGGACCTTTTAAAATGTGTCAGTGAGTAATTAATACACCTGTGCACCTGCTTGGTTACCTGCAAAACATGCACTGTGTGTGCCCCCGAGGACAGAGTTTGAGAACCTCTGTCCTAGAGGATGCTGGGGTCCATTTTGGTACCATGGGGATGTACCAAAGCTCCCAGTACGGGCGGGAAAGTGCTCATGTTCCTGCAGAACTGACTGACCAAACTAAAGGTCGTCAGCAGCCAAGGTGTCAAACCTGTAAAACTTAGCAAACGTGTTTGCCCCTGACCAAGTAGCTGCTCGGCAAATTTGCAATGCCGAGACACCCTGGGCAGCCGCTCATGAAGATCTCACTTTCCTTGTAGAGTGGGCCTTTACCGAACTCGGTAACTGCAATCCTGCCATGTAATAAGCGTGCTGAATGGTACCTCTGATCCAGCGCGCAATAGTCTGCTTAGAAGCAGGACCCCCAATCTTGTTGGGGTCATAGAGGACAAACAAAGATTCTGTTTTCCTTATCCGAGCCATTCTTGCAACATAAGTCCTCAACGCTCTGACGACATTCGAGGACTTTGAAACGGCTGAGGTGTCAGAAGCCACTGGCACCACCACAGGTTGGTTGATATGGAAATCAGACACAACCTTTGGAAGAAAATCCTGATGCGTCCGCAGTTCAGCTCTATCTTCATGAAAAATCAAATAAGGACTCTTGTGTGACAGAGCCCCTAATTCAGAAACTCGTCTGCCTGAGGCCAAGGCCAACAGCATGACCACTTTCCAAGGGAGAAACTTCAACTCTACCTCTTGTAGAGGCTCAAACCAGTCCGATTTAAGGAACTGCAATACCACATTAAGATCCCATGGCGCCGCAGGAGACACAAAGGGAGGTTGGATGCGCAGAACCCCCTTCACAAACGTCTGGACCTCAGGAAGGGAAGCGAACTGTTTCTTAAAGAAAATGGACAAGGCCGAAATTTGGACCTTAATAGACCCTAATCTCAAGCCAGCATCCACACCCGTCTGTAGAAAAAGGAGAAGACGTCCTAATTTAAACTCCACCGTAGGAGACTTCTTGGATTCACACCAAAATACATATTTTCTCCAAATAAGATGGTAATATTTGGACGTTACCCCTTTCCTGGCCAGAATAAGTGTGGGATTGACTTCATTGGGAATACCCTTACGGGCTAGGATCTGGCGCTCAACAGCCATGCCGTCAAACGCAGCCGCGGTAAGTCTTGATAAACAAACGGCCCCTGCTGAAACAGGTCCTCGCGAAGAGGAAGAGGCTGAGGATCTTCCAGTAATACCTCCTGAAGATCTGGATACCAAGTACTCCTTGGCCAGTCTGGAGCAATGAGAATTGCTCGAACCCTTGTTCTTCTGATGATCTTGAGAACTTTTGGTATTAGTGGAAGTGGAGGGAACAGATATACCGACTGAAACACCCACTGGGTCACCAGTGCATCCATTGCTATTGCTTGTGGGTCTCTCGACCTGGAACAATATTTCTGAAGCTTCTTGTTAAGACGTGATGCCATCATATCTACTTGAGGAACGCCCCGACGATCTGCTATCTCTGCAAAGACTTCTGGGTGGAGGCCCCATTCTCCTGGATGGAGATCGTGTCTGCTGAGGAAGTCTGCTTCCCAGTTGTCCACTCCTGGAATGAAAATTGCCGACAGAGCTTTTGCATGTCTTTCTGCCCAGAGGAGTATCTTTGTCACCTCTGCCATTGCCGCTCTGCTTTTTGTTCCACCCTGGCGGTTTATGTAAGCTACTGCCATTACATTGTCTGACTGGATATGTATGGGACGACCTTGAAGAAGGTGTGCCGCTTGATGAAGGCTGTTGTACACATCTCTCAATTCCAGAATGTTTATGTGAAGGAGTACTTCTTGACTTGACCATCGTCCTTGGAAGCTTTCCCCTTGTGTGACTGCTCCCCAACCTCGGAGGCTTGCATCTGTGGTCACCAGGATCCAAGTCTGAATCCCGAACCTGCGTCCCTCCAGGAGGTGAGAACTTTTTCTAGCCACCACAAGAGTGAAATACTGGCTTTTGTTGACAGGAATATCCTTCGGTGCAAGTGTAGGTGCAATCCATACCACTTGTCCAGTAGGTCCCATTGGAACACCCTGGCGTGGAATCGGCCAAATTGTAGAGCCTCATAGGCCGCTACCATCTTCCCCAGCAGGCGGGTTTTAAAACTTGTTTGACCATCCTCTGGATCTCCAGAGCCTTTTCCACTGGTAGGAATACTTTCTGTGCTTCCGTGTCCAATATCATTCCCAGAAATTATAACCTCATTGTGGGTTCCAATTGTGATTTTGGAAGGTTTATGATCCAACCGTGCTGTTGAAGCACAGTCAGGGAAAGTGCAATGTTCTGCACTAGTTTCTCCCTGGATCTCGCTTTTATGAGGAGATCGTTCAAGTATGGGATGACTGACTCCTTTCTTGCGAAGAAGAACCATCATCTCCACCATCACCTTGGTGAATATTCTCGGAGCCGTGGAGAGCCCGAAAGGCAATGTTTGGAACTGGTTGTGGCAGTCCTGCACCACAAACCTCAGGTACGCCTGATGCGGCAGGTAGATGGGAACATGTAAATAAGCATCTTTGATGTCCATCGATACCAGAAATTCCTTTTCCTCCAAGCTGGAGATCACCAATCTCAGGGATTCCATCTTGAATTTGAACCTTTTCAAATAAAGGTTCAGAGTCTTTAGGTTTAAAATCGGTCTGACCGAGCCATCCGGTTTTCGGCACTACAAACAGGCTTGAATTTAAAAAAAAAAAAACCTTTTTCCTGTTGTGACACAGGAACTAAGGAAATTACGTTGTCTTGACATAATTTCTGTATTGCGTTCAGCACTTTTGCTCTGTCCTGAACAGAAGCTTGTAAGGCTAATTTGAAAAATCGGCATGGGGAAGGTCCTGAAATTCCAATTTGTACCCTTAGGATACTATCTGCAATACCCAAGGATCCAGATCTGAGTGAACCCAGACCTGGCTGAAAGACAGTAGACGTGCCCCCACCCGATCGTACTCTCGCAGGGGAGCCCCAGCGTCATGCTGAGGTTTTAGCAGAAGTAGCTGTTGACTTCTGCTCCTGCGAGCCTGATGGTGTTGTAGATTTTTTACCTCTTCCTTGACCTCTTCCTGCGAAGAAGGGGGTACCCTTTGCCTTTTTGGACTTGTTGGGCCGAAAGGATTGCATCGTATGAGAATGAAATCATTTCCTAAGTGGAGCAGCTGTGGAAGGTAGAAATGCTGACTTGCCTGATGTAGTTGTTGAAATCATAGCATCCAGCTTGTCTCCAAAGAGGGCTTCTCCATTGTTCTCAATATTCTTTTTTGATTCCGCATCAGCATTCCATTGGCGGATCCACAGCGCCCTGCGGGCTGAAATCGCCACAGCGGAGGATCTTGAACTCAGCAACCCAATATCCTTCATAGCTTCAACTAAGTAACCTGCATCATCTTTGATATGGCCGAGAGTTAGGACTATTTCATCTCTGTCAACTGTGTCTATGTTAACAAGCAAGTTGTCAGACCATTTTTTCACAGCGTTACCTACCCAAGGACAAGTAATGGTGGGCCTGAGCACCGTTCCGTTAGCCTTATATATGGATTTTAGGGTTGTTTCTAATTTACGGTCAGCTGGATCTTTTACAGAGGCTGAACCAGGGGCAGGCAAAACTATTTTCTTAGACAGCCGAGAAACGAAGGTGTCTATCATTGGGGGTGTCTCCCATTTGTGCCTGTCTTCCTCAGGGAAAGGGTACGCTACACATATCCTTCTGGGAAGGGTAAATTTCTTCTCAGGGTTAGCCCAGGATTCTTCAAAGAACGCATTCAAATCCTTTGAAGGAGGAAAAATCACAACCTGCTTTTTATTTAATTTAAAATAATCCTTTTCCTCTGGGACCAGTGTTGTTTCAGGAAACTCCAACACTTCCTTTATAGCAACTATCATACATTGTATGCTTTTGGCTAATTTGGGGTCTACCCCTCTCAAATCCTCAGTGTCGACGTCAGAGTTGGAATCTGTGTCTGTTCCCTTGCATTATCTGGGCCAGAGACCTTTTCTGGGAACTGGATGGGACCCGAGTGGATGATATGGAGGGGTCAGTAAACAGTGCATCCTCCACAGACTGCCTCCAATATTTAGTCTGTTGTTCAGACTCAGTGAATTTCTTTGCAAGCATTGACATATTCTTTTGCAACATTTTCACCCACTCCGGCTCCTTCTGAGAGGGAAGGGCCACCACATCACCCTCTTGTGCATCTAAAACGGGTTCTTCCTGGGAAGAACCCTCCCCAATGTCTGACATGTTACACACTTGTACACACACACACACACACACACCCCCCCCCCCCCCCCCCCTATCACACAGGGGATCTATTGGGGACAGACCCACACTAAAGTCTGTCAGAGAGACACAGAGGGATTTGCCAGTCCACACACTGCACCTTATTGTGAATTGTGGAAATATTACCCACTTACAGCGCATATACCAATAATAGGCCCACAGACCTAATTATAATGAACACTCTCTGCCCCTTCTATAACACCCTGCACTTGTATCAGCGTTGTCATGAGGAGAAACAGCATTCAGGAGTTTCACACTGGAGTTTCTGCAGGAGAAAATGGCACCCAGTGAGTGTTCTGGCAAGTCTGAGGAGAAGCCCCGCCCTTCAGCCTCAGCAATGTAATATTTATACTGGCTGGGGATGGCACATCAGCGGCTGTACATGTATGTACCCTTTTTGCCAGTGAGAGTAAGGTTTTTAAACATGCCCTCAGAGCGCGCCCCCCCCCCACGCTCTGCACCCTTGTGCTGAGAGACATGGCGCGCAGCGGCGGGACGCTGTATGCCGCCAACGATTGCCCGGAGGATCCCCTCTCTGCAGGACTCCGGTAATATACTCACCAGTCTTCTGGCTCTGTTAGGGGGTGGCGGCAGTGCTGTGGGAGTGAGCAGCAGCCAGGCAAGGGCTGTGTTCAGTACCCTTCAGGAGCTAATGGTGTCCTGTCAGCGGAAGCAGAACCATTAACTAATTGAGAAGATGGTTCCTACTCCTCTCCCCCCCCCCCCCCCCCCCCCCAAGTCCCACGAAGCAGGGAAGCTGTTGCCAGCAGGTTCCCTGTAAAATGAAAAACCTAAGAAAGTCTTTTTCCAGCAAAGCTCTGTAGAGCTCCACTAGTGTGCATCCAGTCTCCTGGGCACATATTCTAAACTGAGGTCTGGAGGAGGGGCATAGAGGGAGGAGCCAGTTCACACTGTTGAAAAGTCTTAAAGTGCCGAAGGCTCCTGCGGAACCGTCTATACCCCATGGTACTAAAATGGACCCCAGCATCCTCTAGGACGTAAGAGAAATAAATTTGATGCAAAAAAGATATAAAATATTCAAATATCAACAGGAGGCTTCTGCCTAATGACATAGTGCACCAGCTGGCCTTCCTTCTCCAAAATGTCTCCCTGACTCACCTGAAGACATGGTGCTAGCAGTCTGAGCTTACTCTAGACCAGGGATGGGGAACCTGCGGCCCTCCAGCTGCTGTTGAATTACACATCTCAGCATGCCCTGCAACAGGTTTAGCATGGCCAAATAGCAAAACTGTTGCAGGGCATGCTGGTATGTGTATTTCAACAATAGCTGGAGGGCCAAAAGTTCCCCACCCCTGCTCTAGAGTATGTGGCATACTGTGTCCTCCTTGCAAAGAAATGATTCATATGTACATAGTACTCACCACATCTTGGACGGATTCCTTGATGTATTTGAAATCACTTTCCGCTATTAGGGTTAGTACTAACCCTTTGACGTTATGGATATATAAAATCATTTGCACCAGTTTTTTGCTGCTGATTGATGGATTGGAGTTCAGTGTTAATGTCCAGTCTGTTATACTAGAAGATGTAGTGTCTGTGCCTTCGGACAATGGTGTAATCCCTTCTAAAGGTCTATTATCTTTTATGTTGATTTGTGTTTCACCTTCTGTAATGTCCAACATCTCCATACTACTCTCAGTAGTCTTAACTAGGCATGTCTGATGGTCTCCTGGAGAAAAGCCTTCCATGGTTACCGAATCGTCTTGATTTACTGTCGACAAGTTGTCCAATGAAACATGGCTTCCCTCCATATTGGACAAGACAGATTGCTCGAGATTGTTTGGCCCAAATTTATCTGTAGAACAACAGGTTACAAAACTTCCAGTGGACATGCTTTTACTTCTCATCATAAAATCCTTTTCTAATCCAAGCAGCCCTTTTTGGCCTTCAGAAGCCATTACAAATGAATTGTCAGCAGCTATACTGTCAGAGCTGACCTCTTTTACAGTACCTTGATCAGCTTCGCAATCCGTATCAGAAGTATTCACACATTTTAATGGAGAGGAGCTTTGCATGGGAGTGTGTGTCATGGTACTGAGGAACCCAGTCTCTGAAGCACCACTGTCATGTTCTGCTATGGCATCGGCCATAGACGGCTCCTCTGAAACTACCACCTTCGTTAATGGAGAAGATGGCATATTGCTTTTTTCTTTATCCAAGGACTCCTTCTCCAAGATGCCAGATTGATTAACCTGGGCTTCCTCGCTGAGGCTGTGAGAAATGCTTGAACTTCTCCTTGAGGAACTTGGTATTCTAAAAATAAAATAAAAATCCTAGAGTGAGGGAGTCTGAGTTAATAGTAACATTAACAGAAAATAATATACACTCAGTGAGAAGTATCATAAACACCACATGTGAAAAGTAACAGCATTTCCCTTCAGTACCGAATCGCTGCATCACATATTAATATTGTTGGGCGCAGGGCCTTAAACTCATCAACCCGCGCCCAACGCCACCCCCCCCCCTTCTCACAAAGAAGCAGAGTGGTCACACAATAGTATCCCCAATACAAATTACACCACACAGTAGCATAATCTCATTCACATTACACCGCATTTAGTGCCCCTGATTCATATTACACCACATAGTAATGCCCCTTATTATGCTTATGTCACTCATTAGTGTCCTTTATTCATGTTGCACTACACAGTGGTACCCTTTATACACGTTATGCCACACAGTAGTGTGCCTTATATATACAAGGTCCACAGCAGTGCCCCTTATAAACAATTCCAACAGTAGTAACACCACTTACACATAATGCCCACAGTTGTAGTGCCCCTTAAACATAATGACCACCGCTTATACACATAACATATCTGCCTCAGTCACTCCAGCAGGTCACTGCCTGTGTCCCTCCAGCAGTTCCATGCCCTGTATCCCTCCAGCAACTTCCCCACCTCTCTTGTCCCTCCAGCCCCCTCTCATCTTATCTTGAAGATGCACAGAGCCTGCTCCTCTTCATGGCTCTTCTTCACTTCAGTAGCGGTGACAGCATGACATCACATACGCTGTGCTGGAAAAGGAAGCCACTGGGACCTGAGAAGGGGATGAATGCTGACCAACAGACACAGCGTGTGTGAGTACCAGGAGGGTGGGCCAGAGGTGTGCACTCTTGATATCACAGCCGCTCGCTGTAAAAAGGGGGCATGGTCTCACCTGATCGTCACTCCGGGGGCGTGCCCCGCATCTTCGGAAATGCTGGGCTGTACTGGGCTGCCCCCGGAGACTGTCGCCCAGCGCTGTCGGCTCCTCTTCTATGACAGGAGCTGGGTGCTGTAGCAGACTTTCACACTGCAGCACCTGGCTTCTGTCACTGTGGAGGACCCCACAGTTTGGTTTCAACCCTTCCAGTTTTCACAATCGAGTGCGGGCTACACCCCCCTTGTGACACCACTGGGGTAGTCTGTAGATGGAGGAGGACCACGGAGCCACCAGAACCTGAGGAAGGGGGAGTTGGCTGCAGCTCATCAGTAACACTAGCGCCACCTGCATCATCGATTGATATAGGTGATGGCTTTTCTGTTGGAATTAATTTGCAGGGCAATAGGAAAGGTGGAACTAGTTCCCCCTACCATTACAGGTGGTGGAACTCCGTTCCACCTTGTCGTCTTCCCCCCACTTTAACTCCTGGTTGGGCGCTATTTCTCTGTACTAGCTATCCAATACAGAATAACAGGATTCATGTTCATAATAAGAACAAGGGTTATATTTACTAAAGTGCAGGTTTTTAGAAGTGGAGATGTTGCCAATAGCAACTGATCAGATTTTCTCTTACATCCTAGAGGATGCTGGAGACTCCATAAGGACCATGGGGTATAGACTGGCTCCACAGGAGATAGGGCACCTAAAAAGAACTTTGACTATGGGTGTGCACTGGCTCCTCCCTCTATGCCCCTCCTCCAGACCTCAGTTAGATTCTGTGCCCAAAGGAGAAAGGGTACAATGCAGAGAGCTCTCCAGAGTTTTCTGTTTTGAAGAATTTGTTAGGTTTTTTATTTTCAGGGAGTCCTGTTGGCAACAGGCTCCCTGCATCGTGGGACTGAGGAGAGAGAAGCAGAGCTGGCTTGTAAGGTTGGGCACTGCTTCTAGGCTACTGGACACCATTAGCTCCAGAGGGAGTCGGAACACAGGTCTCACCTGGGGTTCGTCCCGGAGCCGCGCCGCCGTCCTCCTCACAGATGCCGAAGATAGAAGCCAGGTGAGTATGAGAAGGCAAAGAAGACATCAGGCGGCAGAAGACATCAGATCTTCATGAGGTAAGCGCGCAGCGGTATGCTGCGCGCCATTGCTCCCAGTACACACACACAAGCAGGCACTGAAGGGTGCAGGGCGCAGGGGGGGCAGCAAGTTTCCTCATTTTTTGGCAATATAAAGCAGGATTAGGCTGTGGGACAGTAAATTCTAAAATCCCCCGCCATTTTTTATATAGAATTACTGGGACCGTAGCCCGCCGTCGGGTGGGCGGGGCTTGATCCTCAGCACTAACCAGCGCCATTTTCTCCACAGAAACTGCATGAGATACGCTGGTTCCCTGATCTCTCCCCTGCTGAACTTCACAGGCTGGAAAAAAGAGGAGGGGGGCACTTTGGCGACGCAGTGAGTGGGAATTGAGGATATATATATATATATAAAAAGAGCTATCTGGTCATATATATTCCAGTGTTTTTAAGCGCTGGGTGTGTGCTGGCATACTCTCTCTCTGTCTCTCCTAAGGGCCTGGTTGGGGTTTTGTCCCCTTATAGGTTAATCCCTGTGTGTGTGGGGTGTCGGTACGTGTGTCGACATGTCTGAGGCGGAAGGCTTCTCCAAGGAGGAGGTGGAGCAAATGAGTGGTGTTTCCCCGTCGGTTGTGCCGACTCAGGATTGGATGGACATGTGGCATATGTTGAATGCAAGTGTGGCATCTTTACATAAAAGGTTTGATAAGGCTGAATTAGGGGGGACATCAGGGGGTCAATCCTCAGATTGGACCGACTCACAGGGCCCGTCAGGGTCTCAAAAGCGTCCCTTAACACAAGACACTACTACCGACACGGATTCTGATTCCAGTGTCGACTATGACGAAGTAAAATTGCACCCTAGGGTGACGAAAACCATTCAGTGTATGATTGTGGCAATAAGGGATGTGTTGCATATTGAGGATGAACCCTCGGTCCCCGACACAAGGGTACACATGTTTAAGGGAAAGAAACAGATTATTACTTTTCCCACATCTCATGAATTAAATGATTTCTTTGGAAAAGCTTGGGAGACTCCGGAAAAGAGACCGCAGATCCCCAAAAGAATCTATATGGCATACCCCTTCCCTAAACAGGACAGGGAGATTTGGGAATCACCCCCCACTGTGGACAAGGCCCTGACGCGCTTGTCCAAGAAAGTGGCGCTACAGTCTCCTGACACAGCGGCCCTTAAGGACCCTGCAGATCGCAGGCAAGAAACTACCTTAAAGTGTATTTATTCTCATACGGGTGCTGTGCTAAGACCAACAATTGCGTCGGCATGGGTGTGTAGCGCAATTGCAGCTTGGACAGATGAGCTGACAGATCACTTTGATAAAATGGATAAGGATACTATATTCTTAACTCTAGCCCATATAAAAGACGCAGGGATGCTCAAAGGGACATTGGATTGCTAGCTTCTAGGGCCAATGCCATGTCTATCTCGGCGAGAAGATCCTTATGGACTCGCCAATGGACGGGTGATGCGGATTCCAAAAAACATATGGAAGTACTACCCTATAAGGGAGATGTATTGTTTGGGGATGGGCTGACGGACCTGGTTTCCACAGCTACAGCAGGTAAATCAAATTTTTTACCATATATTCCCCAACAGCAAAAGAAAGTACCACCCTATTAGATGCAGTCCTTTCGGTCGCACAAGTCCAGAAGAGGTCGGGGATCCTCTTTCCTTGCCAGAGGTAAGGGCAGAGGCAAAAGAGCACCTGCTTCGGCAGGTGCCCAGGAACAAAAGTCCTTCCCGGCTGCTCCAAAACCCACAGCATGACGCTGGGGCTCCCCTGAGGGAGTCCGCACCGGTGGGGGCACGTCTTCGACTTTTCAGTCAGGCCTGGGTCAGATCAGACCTGAATCCCTGGGTGTTGGAAATAGTTTCCCAGGGTTACAAACTGGAATTCGAGGAGGAGCCCCGCGCCGATTTTTCAAATCGGCCCTACCAGCTTTCACATCGGAAAGGGATGTAGTGTTAGCTGCAATTCAAACGCTGTGTATACAGCAAGTGATAATCAAGGTTCCCCTGCACCAGCAGGGAAGAGGTTACTACTCAACCCTATTTGTGGTCCCGAAACCGGACGGTTCGGTCAGACCTATTTTGAATCTGAAATCCCTAAACCTGTACATAAAAAGATTCAAATTCAAAATGGAATCACTTAGAGCGATAATAGCCAACATGGAGGAGGGGGAGTTTATGGTGTCTCCGGACATAAAGGATGCGTACCTTCATGTCCCCATATATGCCCCCCATCAGGAATACCTGAGATTCGCTGTACAGGATTGTCATTACCAATTTCAGACGTTGCCGTTTGGACTTTCCACGGCCCCGAGGATTTTCACCAAGATAATGGCGGAAATGATTGTGGTCCTGCGCAGGCATGGAGTCACAATTATCCCATACTTGGACGATCTCCTGATAAAAGCGAGATCAAGAGACAAAATTGCTGAGCAGTGTGACGCTCTCTCTGAGAGTGCTCAAGCAACACTGTTGGATTCTAAATCTACCGAAGTCACAGTTGATTCCGACAACTCGACTACCGTTCCTAGGTATGATACTGGATACGGAACAAATGAAGGTCTTCCTCCCAATAGAGAAAGCCCTGGACATCCAGAACATGGTCAGAGACCTGCTAAAACCGAAAAGGGTGTCAGTTCACCAATGCACTCGAGTTCTGGGAAAAATGGTGGCGCCCTACGAGGCCATTCCCTTCGGAAGGTTCCATGCAAGGGCTTTTCAATGGGACCTTCTGGACAAGTGGTCCGGGTCCCATCTGCGCTTACATCGGAAAATAACTCTGTCCCCAGGAGCCAGAGTGTCTCTCCTGTGGTGGTTGCAAAGTGCTTACCTGCTGGAGGGTCGCAGGTTCGGAATTCAGGATTGGATCCTGGTTACCACGGACGCGAGCCTCCGAGGATGGGGAGCGGTCACACAAGAATTTTTTTTTCAGGGACTTTGGTCAGACCAGGAGTCCTGTCTACACATCAATGTGTTGGAACTCAGGGCCATTTACAACGGCCTTCGACAAGCGGAGAGTCTTCTTCGAAACCTACCGGTTCTGATTCAATCAGACAATGTCACAGCAGTGGCTCATGTGAACCGCCAAGGCGGGACAAGAAGCAGAGTCGCGATGGCGGAAGCCACCAGGATTCTTCGCTGGGCGGAAAATCATGTAAGCGCTCTGTCAGCTGTCTTCATTCCGGGAGTGGACAACTGGGAAGCAGACTTCCTCAGCAGACACGATCTCCATCCAGGAGAGTGGGGACTTCATCAAGAAGTCTTTGCAGACATAACACGTCTTTGGGGAACTCCTCAAATAGACATGATGGCGTCACGCCTCAACAAAAAACTTCGGAGGTATTGTGCCAGGTCTCGGGACCCTCAGGCAGTGGCTGTAGACGCTCTAATAACACCGTGGGTGTTCAAATCGGTCTACGTGTTTACTCCTCTTCCTCTCATCACAAAAGTGTTGAGGATCATAAGGCAAAGAAGAGTACAGACGATACTCGTTGTCCCAGACTGGCCTCGAAGGGCCTGGTACTCAGATCTACAAGAGATGCTCACAGGAGATCACTGGCCTCTTCCTCTGAGGGAAGACCTGTTGCAACAGGGGCCCTGTGTATTTCAAGACTTACAGCGGTTACGTTTGACGGCATGGCGGTTGAACGCCGAATCCTAGCGAAAATAAGATTTTACTAACCGGTAAATCTATTTCTCGTAGTCCGTAGTGGATGCTGGGGACTCCGTAAGGACCATGGGGAATAGACGGGCTCCGCAGGAGACTGGGCACTCTATAAGAAAGATTTGGTACTATCTGGTGTGCACTGGCTCCTCCCTCTATGCCCCTCCTCCAGACCTCAGTTAGGATACTGTGCCCGGAAGAGCTGACACAATAAGGAAGGATTTTGAATCCCGGGTAAGACTCATACCAGCCACACCAATCACACCGTATAACTCGTGATACTATACCCAGTTAACAGTATGAAATATAACTGAGCCTCTCAACAGATGGCTCAAGAATAACCCTTTAGTTAGGCAATAACTATATACAAGTATTGCAGACAATCCGCACTTGGGATGGGCGCCCAGCATCCACTACGGACTACGAGAAATAGATTTACCGGTGAGTAAAATCTTATTTTCTCTGACGTCCTAGTGGATGCTGGGGACTCCGTAAGGACCATGGGGATTATACCAAAGCTCCCAAACGGGCGGGAGAGTGCGGATGACTCTGCAGCACCGAATGAGAGAACTCAAGGTCCTCCTCAGCCAGGGTATCAAATTTGTAGAATTTAGCAAACGTGTTTGCCCCTGACCAAGTTGCAGCTCGGCAAAGTTGTAAAGCCGAGACCCCTCGGGCAGCCGCCCAAGATGAGCCCACTTTCCTCGTGGAATGGGCTTTCACTGATTTAGGATGCGGCAATCCAGCCGCAGAATGCGCCAGCTGAATTGTGCTACAAATCCAGCGAGCAATAGTCTGCTTAGAAGCAGGAGCACCTATCTTGTTGGGTGCATACAGGACAAAAAGCGAGTCAGTCTTCCTGACTCCAGCCGTCCTGGAAACATAAAGTTTCAAGGCCCTGACTACATCCAGTAACTTGGAATCCTCCAAGTCCCTAGTAGCCGCAGGCACCACAATAGGTTGGTTCAAGTGAAAAGCAGATACCACCTTAGGGAGAAACTGGGGACGAGTCCTCAATTCTGCCCTATCCATATGAAAAATCAGATAAGGGCTTTTACAAGACAAAGCCGCCAATTCTGACACACGCCTGGCCGAAGCCAAGGCCAATAACATGACCACTTTCCACGTGAGATATTTCAGATCCACAGTTTTAAGTGGTTCAAACCAATGTGATTTTAGGAAACTCAACACCACATTGAGATCCCAAGGTGCCACGGGAGGCACAAAAGTGGGCTGAATATGAAGCACTCCCTTTACAACAGTCTGAACTTCAGGCAGTGAAGCCAGTTCTTTCTGGAAGAAAATCGACAGGGCCGAAATCTGGACCTTAATGGAACCCAATTTTAGGCCCATAGTCACTCCCGACTGTAGGAAGTGTAGAAAGCGACCCAGCTGAAATTCCTCTGTTGGGGCCTTCCTGGCCTCACACCACGCAACATATTTTCGCCAAATACGGTGATAATGGTTCGCGGTTACTTCTTTCCTGGCTTTTATCAGCGTAGGAATGACTTCCTCCGGAATGCCCTTTTCCTTTAGGATCCGGAATTCAACCGCCATGCCGTCAAACGCAGCCGCGGTAAGTCTTGGAACAGACAGGGCCCCTGCTGCAGCAGATCCTGTCTGAGCGGTAGAGGCCATGGGTCCTCTGATATCATTTCTTGAAGTTCTGGGTACCAAGCCCTTCTTGGCCAATCCGGAACCACGAGTATCGTTCTTACTCCTCGCCTTCTTATTATTCTCAGTACCTTTGGTATGAGAGGCAGAGGAGGGAACACATAAACCGACTGGTACACCCACGGTGTCACTAGAGCGTCCACAGCTATCGCCTGAGGGTCCCTTGACCTGGCGCAATATCTCTTTAGCTTTTTGTTGAGGCGGGACGCCATCATGTCCACCTGTGGCCTTTCCCAACGGTTTACCAACAGTAGGAAGACTTCTGGATGAAGTCCCCACTCTCCCGGGTGTAGGTCGTGTCTGCTGAGGAAGTCTGCTTCCCAGTTGTCCATTCCCGGAATGAACACTGCTGACAGTGCTAGTACGTGATTTTCCGCCCATCGGAGAATCCTTGTGGCTTCTGCCATTGCCATCCTGCTTCTTGTGCCGCCCTGTCGGTTCACATGGGCGACTGTCGTGATGTTGTCTGACTGGATCAGTACCGGCTGGTTTTGAAGCAGGGGTTTTGCCTGACTTAGGGCATTGTAAATGGCCCTCAGTTCCAGAATATTTATGTGTAGGGAAGTCTCCTGACTTGACCATAGTCCTTGGAAGTTTCTTCCCTGTGTGACTGCTCCCCAGCCTCGAAGGCTGGCATCCGTGGTCACCAGGACCCAGTCCTGTATGCCGAATCTGCGGCCCTCTAGAAGATGAGCACTCTGCAGCCGGGATCTGGACTGAAAGTAGACAGTAACTAGGTTGACAATGTCTAGGTCGACCACTATTGGTCGACAGTAACTAGGTCGGTCGACAGGGTGTCTAGGTCGACAGGGTCTTTAGGTCGACATGTTCTAGGTCGACAGGTCAAAAGGTCGACATGAGTTTTTCTCCATTTTTTTCTTTTTTTGAACCTTTTCATACTCAACGATCCACGTGGACTACGATTGGAACGGTAATCTGTGCCGAGCGAAGCGGTAGCGGAGCGAAGGCACCATGCCCGAAGCATGGCGAGCGAAGCGAGCCATGCGAGGAGACGCGGTGCACTAATTGGGGTTCCCGGTCACTCTACGAAGAAAACGACACCAAAATAACATTAAAAACTCAGGTCGACCTTTTGACCTGTCGACCTAGAACATGTCGACCTAAAGACCCTGTCAACCTAGACACCCTGTCGACCTAGTTACTGTCGACCAATAGTGGTCGACCTAGACATTGTCGACCTAGTTACTGTCGACTTTCAATACCACACCCCTGCAGCCACCACAGTAGAGACACCCTGGTCCTTGGAGACAGGGTTATCAGTTGATGCATCTGAAGATGCGATCCCGACCACTTGTCCAAGAGGTCCCACTGGAAGGTCCTCGCATGGAACCTGCCGAATGGAATTGCTTCGTATGAAGCCACCATTTTTCCCAGGACTCGTGTGCAGTGATGCACAGATACCCGTTTTGGTTTTAGGAGGTCTCTGACTAGAGATGACAGCTCCTTGGCTTTCTCCTGCGGGAGAAACACTTTTTTCAGTTCTGTGTCCAAAATCATCCCCAGGAACAGTAAGCGAGTGGAAGGAACCAGTTGTGACTTTGGAATGTTTAGAATCCAGCCATGCTGTTGTAGCACTTCCCGAGATAGTGCTACTCCGACCAGTAACTGCTCCCTGGACCTCGCCTTTATAAGGAGATCGTCCAAGTACGGGATAATTAAAACTCCCTTTTTTCGAAGGAGTATCATAATTTCTGCCATTACTTTGGTAAACACCCTCGGTGCCGTGGACAGTCCAAACGGTAGTGTCTGGAATTGGTAATGGCAATCCTGTACCACAAATCTGAGGTACTCCTGGTGAGGAAGGTAAATAGGGACATGCAGGTAAGCATCCTTGATGTCCAGGGATACCATGTAATCCCCCTCGTCCAGGCTTGCAATAACCGACCTGAGCGATTCCATCTTGAACTTGAATTTTGTTATGTAAGTGTTCAAGGATTTCAAATTTAAAATGGGTCTCACCGAACAGTCTGGTTTCGGTACCACAAACAGTGTGGAATAGTAGCCCCGGCCTTGTTGAAGTAGGGGTACCTTGACTATCACCTGCTGGGAATACAGCTTGTGAATGGCCTCTAGCACAGCCTCCCTGCCCGATGGAGTCGTCGGTAAGGCTGATTTGAGGAAACGGCGGGGGGGGGAGGCGCCTCAAATTCCAGCTTGTACCCCTGAGATACTACTTGATGGATCTAGGGATCCACCCGTGAGCGAGCCCACTGATCGCTGAAATTCTTGAGGCGGCCCCCCACTGTACCTGGCTCCGCCTGTGGAGCCCCACCGTCATGCGGCGGATTTGGAAGAAGCGGGGGAGGACTTTTGGTCCTGGGAACCTGCTGTGTGTTGCAGCTTTTTCCCCCTTCCTCTGCCTCTAGACAGAAAGGACCCGCCTTTTCCCCGCCTGTTTTTCTGGGGTCGAAAGGACTGTACTTGGTAATACGGTGCTTTCTTAGGCTGTGAGGGGACATGGGGTAAAAATGCAGACTTCCCAGCTGTTGCTGTGGAAACAAGGTCTGAGAGACCGTCCCCGAATAACTCCTCACCCTTATAAGGCAAAACTTCCATGTGCCTTTTAGAATCTGCATCTCCTGTCCACTGCCGAGTCCATAAGCCTCTCCTAGCAGAAATGGACAAAGCACTTATTCTAGATGCCAGCCGGCAGATCTCCCTCATGTATAAGACTGAGTCTTTTATATGCTCTATGGTTAGCAATATAGTGTCTCTGTCTAGGGTGTCAATATTTTCCGACAGGGAATCTGACCAAGCAGCAGCAGCACTGCACATCCAGGCTGAAGCAATAGCTGGTCTCAGTATAACACCAGTGTGTGTGTATATAGATTTTAGGATAGCCTCCTGCTTTCTATCAGCAGGTTCCTTTAGGGCGGCCGTATCTGGAGACGGTAGTGCCACCTTTTTAGACAAACGTGTGAGCGCTTTATCCACCCTAGGGGGAGTTTCCCAACGTGACCTATCCTCTGGCGAGAAAGGGAACGCCATTAGTAATTTTTTTGAAATCACCAATTTTTTATCGGGGAAAGCCCACGCTTCTTCACACACCTCATTCAATTCCTCAGATGGGGGAAAAAATAAGAATTTACTTACCGATAATTCTATTTCTCGTAGTCTGTAGTGGATGCTGGGAACTCCGTAAGGACCATGGGGAATAGCGGCTCCGCAGGAGACTGGGCACAAAAGTAAAGCTTTAGGACTACCTGGTGTGCACTGGCTCCTCCCCCTATGACCCTCCTCCAAGCCTCAGTTAGGATACTGTGCCCGGACGAGCGTACACAATAAGGAAGGATTTTGAATCCCGGGTAAGACTCATACCAGCCACACCAATCACACCGTACAACCTGTGATCTGAACCCAGTTAACAGCATGATAACAGAGGAGCCTCTGGATAGATGGCTCACAACAACAATAACCCGATTTAGTTAACAATAACTATGTACAAGTATTGCAGACAATCCGCACTTGGGATGGGCGCCCAGCATCCACTACGGACTACGAGAAATAGAATTATCGGTAAGTAAATTCTTATTTTCTCTGACGTCCTAGTGGATGCTGGGAACTCCGTAAGGACCATGGGGATTATACCAAAGCTCCCAAACGGGCGGGAGAGTGCGGATGACTCTGCAGCACCGAATGAGAGAACTCCAGGTCCTCCTCAGCCAGGGTATCAAATTTGTAGAATTTAGCAAACGTGTTTGCCCCTGACCAAGTAGCTGCTCGGCAAAGTTGTAAAGCCGAGACCCCTCGGGCAGCCGCCCAAGATGAGCCAACCTTCCTTGTGGAATGGGCTTTTACAGATTTTGGCTGTGGCAGGCCTGCCACAGAACGTGCAAGCTGAATTGTACTACAAATCCAACGAGCAATAGTCTGCTTAGAAGCAGGAGCACCCAGCTTGTTGGGTGCATACAGGATAAACAGCGAGTCAGATTTTCTGACTCCAGCCGTCCTGGAAACATATATTTTCAGGGCCCTGACTACGTCCAGCAACTTGGAGTCCTCCAAGTCCCTAGTAGCCGCAGGTACCACAATAGGCTGGTTCAAGTGAAACGCTGAAACCACCTTAGGGAGAAATTGAGGACGAGTCCTCAATTCCGCCCTGTCTGAATGGAAGATCAGATAAGGGCTTTTACAGGATAAAGCCGCCAATTCTGACACGCGCCTGGCCGAGGCCAGGGCCAGCAGCATGACCACTTTCCATGTGAGATATTTTAACTCCACAGATTCAAGTGGTTCAAACCATTGTGACTTTAGGAACCCCAAAACTACATTGAGATCCCAAGGTGCCACTGGAGGCACAAAAGGAGGCTGTATATGCAGTACCCCTTTTACAAACGTCTGAACTTCAGGAACTGAAGCTAGTTCTTTCTGGAAGAAAATTGACAGGGCCGAAATTTGAACCTTAATGGACCCCAATTTTAGGCCCATAGACACTCCTGTTTGCAGGAAATGCAGGAATCGACCTAGTTGAAATTCCTCCATCGGGGCCTTACTGGCCTCGCACCACGCAACATATTTTCGCCTAATGCGGTGATAATGCTTTGCGGTTACATCCTTCCTGGCTTTGATCAGGGTAGGGATGACTTCATCCGGAATGCCTTTTTCCTTCAGGATCCGGCGTTCAACCGCCCTGCCGTCAAACGCAGCCGCGGTAAGTCTTGGAATAGATAGGGTCCTTGATGGAGCAGGTCCCTTCTTAGAGGTAGAGGCCACGGGTCCTCCGTGAGCATCTCTTGAAGTTCCGGGTACCAAGTCCTTCTTGGCCAATCCGGAGCCACGAGTATAGTTCTTACTCCCCTCCGTCTTATAATTCTCAGTACTTTTGGTAAGAGAGGAAGAGGAGGGAACACATACACTGACTGGTACACCCACGGTGTTACCAGAGCGTCCACAGCTATTTCCTGAGGGTCCCTTGACCTGGCGCAATACCTGTCCAATTTTTTGTTTAGGCGGGACGCCATCATGTCCACCTTTGGTTTTTCCCAACGGTTTACAATCATGTGGAAGACTTCTGCTGAGGAAGTCTGTTTCCCAGTTGTCCACTCCCGGAATGAACACTGCTGACAATGCTATCACATGATTTTCCGCCCAGCGAAAAATCCTTGCAGCTTCTGCCATTGCCCTCCTGTTTCTTGTGCCGCCCTGTCTGTCTACGTGGGCGACTGCCGTGATGTTGTCCGACTGGATCAGCACCGGCTGACCTTGAAGCAGAGGTCTTGCTTGGCTTAGGACCCTTGTCTTTGGTGACAGGGTTATCCGCTGATGCATCTGAAGATGCGATCCGGACCACTTTTCCAGCAGGTCCCACTGGAAAGTTCTTGCGTGGAATCTGCCGAATGGAATTGCTTCGTAGGAAGCCACCATTTTTCTCAGGACCCTTGTGCACTGCTGCACTGACACTTGGCCTGGTTTTAGGAGGTTTCTGACTAGTTCGGATAACTCCCTGGCTTTCTCCTCCTGGAGAAACACCTTTTTCTGGACTGTGTCCAGGATCATCCTTAGGAATAGAAGACGTGTCGTCGGGATCAGCTGCGATTTTGGAATATTAAGAATCCAACCGTGCTGCCGCAACACTACTTGAGATAGTGCTACCCCGACTACCAACCGTTCCCTGGATCTTGCCCTTATCCGGAGATCGTCCAAGTAAGGGATAATTAAAACTCCCTTCCTTCGAAGGAGTATCATCATTTCGGCCATTACTTTGGTAACGACCCGGGGTGCCGTGGACAAACCAAACGGCAGCGTCTGAAACTGATAGTGACAGTTCTGTACCACAAACCTGAGGTACCCTTGGGTGAGAAGGGTAAATTGGGACATGGAGATAAGCATCCTTGATGTTAAGAGACACCATATAATCCCCTTCTTCCAGGTTTGCCATCACCGCTCTGAGTGACTCCATCTTGAATTTGAACCTTTGTATGTAAGTGTTCAAGGATTTCAGATTTAAATTAGGTCTCACCGAGCCGTCCGGCTTCGGTACCACAAACAGCGTGGAATAATACCCCTTTCCCTGTTGTAGGAGGGGTACCTTGATTATCACCTGCTGGGAATACAGCTCGTGAATGGCTTCCCATACCGCCTCTCTGTCGGAGGGAGACGTCGGTAAAACAGACTTTAGGAAAACGGCGAAGGGGAGACGTCTCGAATTCCAATTTGTACCCCTGAGATACCACCTGAAGGATCCAGGGGTCCACCTGTGAGTGAGCCCACTGCACGCTGAAATTTTTGAGACGGGCCCCCACCGTGCCTGAGTCCGCTTGTAAAGCCCCAGCGTCATGCTGAGGACTTGGCAGAAAACGGGAGAGGGCTTCTGTTCCTGGGAACTGGCTGTTTGCTGCAGCCTTTTTCCTCTCCCTCTGCCACGGGGCAGAAATGAGGAGCCTTTTGCCCGCTTGCCCTTATGGGGCCCAAAGGACTGCGCCTGATAATACGGCATCTTCTTATGTTAAGAGGCTACCTGGGGTAAAAATGTGGATTTCCCAGCCGTTGCCGTGGCCACCAGGTCTGTTAGACCTACCCCAAATAACTCCTCCCTTTTATAAGGCGATACTTCCATATGCCTTTTGGAATCAGCATCACCTGACCACTGTCTTGTCCATAACCCTCTTCTGGCAGAAATGGACAGCGCACTTACTCTTGATGCCAGTCGGCAAATATCCCTCTGTGCATCACGCATATATAGAAATGCATCTTTTAAATGCTCTATAGTCAGTAATATACTGTCCCTATCTAGGGTATCAATATTGTCAGTCAGGGAATCCGACCAAGCCACCCCAGCACTGCACATCCAGGCTGAGGCGATTGCTGGTCGCAGTATCACACCCGTGTGAGTGTATATACATTTTAGGATATTTTACTGCTTTCTGTCAGCAGGTTTCTTAAGGGCGGCCGTATCCGGGGACGGTAGTGCCACCTGTTTAGACAAGCGTGTGAGCGCTTTATTCACCCTAGGGGGTGTTTCCCAACGTGCCCTATCCTCTGGCGGGAAGGGGTATGATGCTAATAACTTTTTAGGAATTAACAGTTTTTATCGGGGGAAGCCCACGCATCATCACACACTTCATTTAATTCCTCAGATGCAGGAAAAACTACAGGCAGTTTTTTCTCACCCAACAAAATACCCTTTTTAGTGGTACTGGTATTATCAGAAATGTGTAAAAACATTTTCCATAGCCTCAATCATGGAACGTGTGGCCCTACTGGAAGTCACATTCGTCTCTTAATCGTCGACACTGGAGTCAGTATCCGTGTCGGCGTCTGTATCTGCCATCTGCGGTAACGGGCGTTTTAGAGCCCCTGATGGCTTTTGAGACACCTGGACAGGCACAGGCTGAGTCGCCGGCTGTCTCATGTCATCAATCTTTTGTAGAGAGCTGACACTGTCACATAATTCCTTCCATAAGCTCATCCACTCAGGTGTCGACTCCCTAGGGGGTGACATCTCTGTTACAGGCAATTGCTCCGCCTCCACCTCATTTTCCTCCTCATACATGTCGACACAACGTACCGACACACAGCACACACACAGGGAATGCTCTGATAGAGGACAGGACCCCACTAGCCCTTTGGGGAGACAGAGGGAGAGTATGCCAGCACACACCAGAGCGCTATATATATATATATACAGGGATAACCTTATATAAGTGTTTTTCCCCTTATAGCTGCTGTATTGTTATACTGCGCCTAATTAGTGCCCCCCTCTCTTTTTTAACCCCTTTCTGTAGTGTAGTAACTGCAGGGGAGAGCCAGGGAGCTTCCCTCCAACGGAGCTGTGAGAGAAAATGGCGCCAGTGTGCTGAGGAGATAGGCTCCGCCCCCTTCTCGGCGGCCTTTTCTCCCGTTTTTCTGTGGAATCTGGCAGGGGTTAAAATACATCCATATAGCCTTGGGGGTTATATGTGGTGTATTTATGCCAGCCAAGGTGTTTACATTGCTGCTCAGGGCGCCCCCCCCTAGCGCCCTGCACCCTCAGTGACCGAAGTGTGAAGTGTGCCTGAGTAACAATGGCGCACAGCTGCAGTGCTGTGCGCTACCTTGTTGAAGACTGATGTCTTCTGCCGCCGATTTTTCCGGACCTCTTCTTGCTTCTGGCTCTGTAAGGGGGCCGGCGGCGCGGCTCTGGGACCGAGCTCCGATGCTGGGCCTGTGTTCGGTCCCTCTGGAGCTAATGGTGTCCAGTAGCCTAAGAAGCCCAATCCACTCTGCACGCAGGTGAGTTCGCTTCTTCTCCCCTTAGTCCCTCGATGCAGTGAGCCTGTTGCCAGCAGGTCTCACTGAAAATAAAAAACCTAAAACTAAACTTTCACTAAGAAGCTCAGGAGAGCCCCTAGTGTGCACCCTTCTCGGCCGGGCACAAAAATCTAACTGAGGCTTGGAGGAGGGTCATAGGGGGAGGAGCCAGTGCACACCAGGTAGTCCTAAAGCTTTACTTTTGTGCCCAGTCTCCTGCGGAGCCGCTATTCCCCATGGTCCTTACGGAGTTCCCAGCATCCACTAGGACGTCAGAGAAACTATTGGTAGTTTTTTCTCCCCAAACATAATACCCTTTTTTGAGGTACCTGGGTTTATATCAGCAAGGTGTAATACCTCTTTCATTGCCTCAATCATGCCACAAATGGCCCTAGTGGACATTAAATTTGACTCATCGTCGTCGACAATTGCATCAGTATCCGTGTCGACATCTGTGTCTGCCATCTGAGGTAGTGGTCGTTTCAGGGCCCCTGACGGCCTTTGAATCGTCTGGGCAGGCACGAGCTGAGAAGCCGGCTGTCCCGCATTTGGCATGTCGTCAAATTTTTTATGTAAGGAGTCGACACTTGCACGTAATTCCTTCCATAAATCCATCCACTCAGGTGTCTGCCCCGCAGGGGGTGACATCACATTTATAGGCATCTGCTCCGCCTCCACATAAGTCTCCTCATCAAACATGTCGACACAGCCGTACCGACACACCACACACACACACACACACACACACACACACACACACAGGGAATGCTCTTAAAGGAGACAGGACCCCACAAAAGCCCTTTGGGGAGACAGAGAGAGTATGCCAGCACACACCAGAGCGCTATAATAATACAGGGACTAACTGAATTATGACCCTTTAAAGCTGCTTATTGTATTAAACTGCGCCCAAATTTAGTGCCCCCCTCTCTTTTTTACCCTTTCTGTAGTGTAGACTGCAGGGGAGAGTCAGGGAGCTTCCTTCCAGCGAAACTGTGAGGGAATAATGGCGCCAGTGTGCTGAGGGAGATGGCTCCGCCCCTTTTTCGTCTGCCTTTTCTCCCGCTTTTTTCTGTATTCTGGCAGGGGTAATTACCACATATATAGCCTCTGGGGCTATATATTGTGGTTATTTTGCCAGCCAAGGTGATATTATTGCTGCTCAGGGCGCCCCCCCCCAGCGCCCTGCACCCTCAGTGACCGGAGTGTGAAGTGTGTATGAGGAGCAATGGCGCACAGCTGCAGTGCTGTGCGCTACCTTGGTGAAGACTGAAGTCTTCTGCCGCCGATTTTCCGGACCATCTTCATGCTTCTGGCTCTGTAAGGGGGACGGCGGCGCGGCTCCGGGAACGAACACCAAGGACGAGTCCTGCGGTCGATCCCTCTGGAGCTAATGGTGTCCAGTAGCCTAAGAAGCCCAAGCTAGCTGCAAGCAGGTAGGTTCGCTTCTTCTCCCCTTAGTCCCTCGATGCAGTGAGCCTGTTGCCAGCAGGTCTCACTGTAAAGTAAAAAACCTAATTTAAACTTTCTTTCTAGAAGCTCAGGAGAGCTCCTAGTGTGCAACCAGCTCGGGCCGGGCACAGAAATCTAACTGAGGTCTGGAGGAGGGGCATAGAGGGAGGAGCCAGTGCACACCAGATAGTACCAAATCTTTCTTATAGAGTGCCCAGTCTCCTGCGGAGCCCGTCTATTCCCCATGGTCCTTACGGAGTCCCCAGCATCCACTAGGACGTCAGAGAAAAAGGGGATTCTGGAAGAGGTCATCCCTACTTTAATAAAGGCTAGGAAGGAGGTGACGGTTAAGCATTATCACCGTATCTGGCGAAAGTATGTGTCTTGGTGTGAAACCAAGAATGCACCTACGGAAAATTTTCATCTGGGTCGTTTTCTCCACTTCCTACAGACAGGAGTGGATATGGGCCTGAAATTAGGCTCTGTTAAGGTACAGATTTCGTCCCTCTCGATTTTCTTTCAGAAGGAGTTGGCTTCTCTTCCAGAAGTCCAGACGTTTGTAAAGGGAGTGCTGCACATCCAGCCTCCGTTTGTGCCTCCAGTGGCACCGTGGGACCTCAACGTGGTGTTGCAGTTCCTAAAATCACACTGGTTTGAACCGCTTAACAAGGTTGAGTTGAAATTTCTTACTTGGAAGGTGGTCATGTTGTTGGCCTTGGCATCAGCAAGGCGAGTGTCAGAATTGGCGGCTTTGTCACACAAAAGCCCCTACTTGATTTTTCATGTGGATCGAGCTGAATTGAGGACACGTCCGCAATTTTTGCCTAAGGTGGTTTCTTCATTCCATGTGAATCAACCTATTGTGGTGCCTGTGGCTACAAGTGACCTGGGAGGATTCCAGATCCCTGGACGTAGTCAGGGCCTTAAAGATTTATGTAGCCAGGACGGCTAGAATTAGGAAAACAGAGGCTCTGTTTGTCCTGTATGCTGCCAATAAGATTGGCGCACCTGTTTCGAAGCAGACTATTGCTCGCTGGATCTGTAATATGATTCAGCAGGCTCATTCTACGGCTGGATTGCCGGTACCAAATTCGGTTAAGGCCCATTCCACTAGGAAGGTGGGCTCTTCTTGGGCGGCTGCCCGAGGCGTCTCGGCATTACAACTTTGCCGAGCGGCGACTTGGTCGGGGTCAAATACTTTTGCTAAATTCTACAAGTTTGATACCCTGGCTGATGAGGACCTAGCGTTTGCTCAGTCGGTGCTGCAGAGTCATACGCACTCTCCCGCCCGATTGGATGCTTTGGTATAAACCCCATGGTCCTTACGGAGTCCCCAGCATCCTCTAGGACGTAAGAGAAAATAAGATTTTAAACCTACCAGTAAATCTATTTCTACTAGTCCGTAGAGGATGCTGGGCGCCCGTCCCAGTGCGGAAACTCTGCAAGACTTGTATATAGTTGTTGCTTAAATAAGGGTTATGTTACAGTTGACGGTCTTGGACCGTTGCTGTTATTGTTCATACAGTTAACTTGTTTTGTATGATCCAGGTTACGTGGTATGCTTGGTGTGGGCTGGTATGAATCTTGCCCTTGGATTTCTAAATCCTGCCTTGTAGTGTCCATCTCCTCTGGGCACAGTTCTCTAACTGAGGTCTGGAGGAGGGGCATAGAGGGAGGAGCCAGTGCACACCCATAGTCAAAGTTCTTTTTAGGTGCCCTATCTCCTGTGGAGCCCGTCTATACCCCATGGTCCTTACGGAGTCCCCAGCATCCTCTACGGACTAGGAGAAATAGATTTACCGGTAGGTTTAAAATCTTATTTTACTTATCATTCATCTAGCACCTTCTAAAAGATAATAGCTAGAATCTGATTGGTTGCTATGGGCAACATCTCCACTTCTAAAAAACTCACACTTTAGGGAATATTACCGCAGGTCTTCAGTCACAAAGTAAAATTATATGAAATTGCATAATACATTAACGATGTGTTCTACCTTTACTGCACAAATTAATGACATAAATAAAACAAATTAAACAAAACAAAAAACGGGATAAAGGTTATCTCAATGACATTTATTCCCTATTTCCAGTCTTTAGCATGGGGTCACTTTCATTTAATTATGATACAGTATGTGCCATGTATCAGGGTTATGGTACAGAGGTGCGCTATAGCAAACAATGCAAAGGACACATGCTTTGAATGGAATACATATGTATTCCCGGTGGACGGGAGGCCGGCTGTCAGTATCCAGACAGCGGCATCCCGGCCGCCAGAATGCAGGCAGAGGGGCAAGAGATACGAGTCCCCTTGTAGGCTTGCTGCGCTTGCCACAGGATCTATTCTCACTCTATGGGTGTCGTGGACACCCCACGAGTGGAAATAGCCCCTGTGAGCCGGTATTCCGTCTGTCGGCATTGTCAGCTGTCGGGATTCTGGCGTCTGTATCCTGACCGCCAGGATCCCAACACCCGGCAAATTGATTGCCTCCCCTTTTAATAATATCTTGTGTAACAGAAACGGTTATCTGGAGAGGAAAGCAACAGACAGATTGATAGTGGGATATGGCTAGCCCCCCATGAGCACAGAATAGCGATGTGACGTTCCAGTAATACCGATGCAGAAAGCTTGTGATGTCCCCCCTAGAAGAACAGTAGCATCACAAGCCCCCCACCCCTATTTTCCCCTCATCACACTAATCTTTGTTACACTATATTATCCATATCATCTAGGTATTTGTGCCTGGAGAATATACTGTACACGGTAAGTTTAACATGCAAAATACAGTACAATCCTCAGCATTTTGTATCTCAGCAACGGGCTTAAAGCCCCGGGACAGAAGTTTTACTAGTCAGGAGAAGAAAGGCTTGAGCTTTATTTATATATATATATATATATATATATATATATATATATATATATATATATATATATATATATATAGAGAGAGAGAGAGAGAGAGAGTATATATAGAGAGAGAGAGATTCAAAAGAAGACAAATTGCATCACATTAAACAGGACACATCCACTTCCAAGCAAAGCACCAGACAGTCAAATCTTTGTGTCTTGTTTATAAAGATGCAGCACATAAAACCTCTGCATAAGCACTGACAGGCAGGCTAGTATTTTGAATCCAGAGATTGGTGGAATAATGAAGGGGTCTGTTTCCACGGGTGACTTGGATAAATTGTAAGGGGCTAATACAGAACTGCATGCCAGCCAGCCACAAGTACAGTTGCATGGAAATAAATAATAAACGTAGATACAGATGTGTCCTCCTATCTAGCCTCAATACACCACACAGCAGGAGATGCCAGGTTGGGTGGGGTTGTGACCCGAAAGGTCCTGTACAACTCTGCTAGTGTCGCCAGTCTTTGATGAGTCTAGGATGCAACAGGACTGTGACGATTCATTTGATGTGTGACATTTTTATATCTGTGTGCAACGGAGTCTGTATATGAAGCACAAAGTAACCTGAAATGAAAAAAAAAAAAGGCCACGGCGCTACATCGTAGCACTTCTTATGCAGATTCAAAGACTCATGGGTCTATTCATTAAGAAATCGAAACATGAATTGTTACTTACCACTGTACATTGCATCACTTTAATGCAATATATAGCTTTGATAAGTAGTAATTCATGTATACTTACCTTTCCGGCGGTGCAATGCGGTATCCAGGGCTCCAGCAGTGTGTTATTCAATGGCGGTACCGTTCTGCAGTGTTGGAGTCAGCCAGTGGTACCCTCTGTGCATGCACTGTCAACTGACCTCCCGGTAGGCTGCAGTGGCCGTTAGGTGGTCAGGGGGTGGAGCCAGCATGGATGCCAGGCAGAGAGCAGGGAAGCATTGAGCTTTGAACTTTCCAAAGTTCAGATCGCGTCATCCTGATATGGCGAATCTGAACTCCATGGAGAAGCAGAAAGCAGAGCTTTCCGTTCCTTCATGAATCATACTCACCATATGTAGGTATGGTGATGCGATTCAGCCGAGGAGTGGGGTTGCCAAAGTCAGAAATTTCTCCCCGATAACCTGCTCACATGAATACACCCCTTAGTCACACAGATATACAAGTGTCACATATCAAATTAATAAACACAGTCGGACAGACAGACAGACCCCGCTGATCACCATACAACCACCAGACCAAGACCACTGGTGCAGGAGCACAGCAGGAAGCAGCAGGTGAGTTTTCTGGAGAAGCTCACGCAAGCAGCATGTTACTGCATGCCCATCCTGGCCACACCCCCAATCTGAGCCGACTGAGTACTACTGATCAGCACTGCCCAACCTTAATCACAACAAATTCAAATCCTGGTGTTTTTTGCTCAAAATCCCAGGATCCTGCTGATCCCGAACCCGAGATTGTCCTTCCTACCTAATACTGTGTGTACTGATATTACACACCATTTGTTGATGTGAACATACCCTTTACGTTATTAAGGTTTAAAAAAACCTAATAGCATATACATGAATACACTTAGGGGTATATTTACTAAGGTGCGGTTTTATAGAAGTGGAGATGTTGAACATAGCAACCAATCAGATTTTACTTCTCATTTATCTAGCACCTTCTAGAAGATAATAGCTGGAATCTGATTACTGATGTAAGGTGAGGTGAGGTGGAGCCTTTCCTGTCATACTAACGTATAAGCCAGAGTTTTGAATATATAAGTATATGAAAAATACAAAGAATATATTATACATATTTTCTTTTTATTATTCTAATCATTTTTATAGTCAAAACTCTGGCGTAAAACGTCTATGGCAGGTAAGGCAGTGCCTCCCTGCCTATCTTTTCTGCACATCTCTGATCAAAACTCACCACATTTCCAGGCGTTTATACTGCTGCACCTGTGTATAATGCCCACATGAACCCTTGGGCTCAAATATGGTGTGTAAATCTGTCTCTGGTAATAGCCAGTGCCTCCTGAACCATTTACCTCACCGCACGTCCTTGAATCTGACTGACTGCTATGGTCAACATGTCCACTTCTATAAGCCCGCACCTTAGTAAATATACCCGTTAGAGAGCACTGCTAAATGGAAACCGCTTAAATGATTTGGGTAGGGTCTGTATTCAGTCTAGAAAACTACGCATAGATTTCAACAGCAACCGGACTTTTGAAAAACTTGCCCCTTTGGAGCTTCTAGTAAGATACGGACATATAAAGCATAAAACATTGGGCTTTGTTTGCTCTTAATCAGCTATACTGTACATTCATTACCTGGTCATCCACTGAACGGGATATTGGCGCAGTGCAGTTGCCTCCTTCTCCATTACAAATACTGGAATCAAGTAGACATCCTGAGGTAACAAAGCATCTGTAAAAGTAATAAGGAAATAGTAAGAGACCGTTACACTTATAATATTATCTGAAAACTTTAAACATTTACTATATTATCAAATTCTTGAAACGGGTACTGGTTCGTCTCCCCACAGCATTTTCACCATCAGTATTCTTTGTATTTTAATATGTGATTGGGAGTAATAAATGGTTACTATTCTTCATGTTCTCTAAAAACCTTAGCTAGAGCATTTTATTTGCCAATGCTATTAAATGATGCTCAGGTGGTATTCCTTCCTCCACCTCAATTACAAAGTCTGTATGGCTTATCCAGTGAGTCTTTTTGGGGTATACAATCAGCATGTGCCGTACTATTTGGACTATTAATTCTCCAGATTTCCAGACTACAAAACAAAAAAGTCAGCCACCTGTATACCAATATAGAGACATATGCTAGCCTCTCTCCCTAACATCTGTGCAAAAGTTTTAGGGTGGGTATGGAAAAAATGCTGCAAAGTAAGAATGCTTTAAAAAATAGAAGTGTTAATAGTTTATTTTTATCAATTAACAGAATGGAAATCTGAATCAAATCAATATTTGGTGTGACCACCCTTTACGTTCAAACCAGCTTCAATTCTTCTAGGTACACTTGCACACAATTTTTGAAGGAACTCGGTGGGGAGGTTGTGCCAAACATCTTGGGATTACTGACCACAGATCTCCTGTGGATGTACGCTCGCTCAAATCCTTCTGTCTCTTCATGTAATATTAGACAGACTGGATGATGTTGAGATCAGGGCTCTGTGGGGACCATATCATAACTTCCAGTACTCCTCATTCTTCTTTACGCTGAAAATAGTTCTTGACATTGGCTGTATGTTTGGGGTTGTTGTCCTGCTGCAGAATAAATTTGGAGCCAATCAGATGTCTCCCTGACAGTATTGCATGATGGATAAGTACCTGCCTGTATTTCTCAGCACTGAGGACACCATTATTCCTAACTAAATCTTCAACTCCATTTGCTGAAATGCAGATCCAAACTTGAAAGGAACCTCCAGCATGCTTAACTGTTGCCTGCAGACACTCATTGTACTGCTCTCCAGCCCTTCGGCAAACAAACTGCCTTCTGTTACAGCCAAATATTTCACATTTTGGCCCCTAGTTCAGAGCACCTGCTGCCATTTTTCTGCACCACAGTTTCTATATTTTTGTGCATAGTTGAGTTGCTTGGAGATATTGCCATGTTGAAGGAATGGCTTTTTGGCGGCAATTCTTCCATTAAGGTCACTTTTGGCCAGACTTCTCTGAACAGTAGATGGGTGTACCTGGGTCCCACTGGTTTCTGCCAGTTCTGAGCTGATGGCACTGCTAGACATCTTCCAATTTCGAAGGGAAGTAAGCATGATGGGTCTGATTGGGTCCAAATTCTGCAGCAGGACAACAATCCCAAACATACAGCCAATGTCATTAAAAACTATCTTCAGAGTAAAGAACAAGAAGGAGTCCTGGAACATCATCGAGTCAGTCTGAGATTACATGAAGAGACAGAAGGATTTGAGCAAGCCTACATCAAAATAAGATGATCTGTGATTAGTTCTCCAAGATGTTTGTAACAACCTCCCTGCGAGTTACTTCAAAAAATGTGTGTAAGTGTACCTAGAAGAATTGACGCTGCTATACTGTTTTGAAGGCAAAGGGTGGCCACACCAAATATTGATTTGATTTAGATGTGTCTTCTGTTCATTTACTTTGCATTTTGTCAATAGATAATAATCTACTAACACTTCGATTTTTGAAAATATTCTTACTTTGCAGTATTTTTTCCAAACCTGCCTAATACTTTGCACAGTACTGTAAATAGATGAAAAAATTACCTACTGTATGTGCTTTCATCTGACTTGTATTATTTAGTCCCAAAGTAGCCTATAATGTAATTATTAGACACTCTCTGTAGTATGGTGTATGAGGAGTGGCTATTAAACAAGGCTGAGGCTATAATTTACATTTAATTATATTAAGTATATTTTATCTCTATTACCCTTTCATGTACTCCCCTTCTACATCTACAAACCGCTGCATTCATATTTTCCAGTGGTCAAAGCCATGCTGTAGCTCATTATTGGTCAGCTGTCTCAACTGCTCTGTCATTTTCTTCTTTACCTCAATAACCGATAACTCCCTTGAGTACAAATTTGACTTCGGGAACAGAAAAAAAGTCACACGGTGCTAGGTCTGGAGAGTATGGAGGGCGTTCTAGCACTGCAATCTGTTTCTCGGCCAAAAACTGCTTCACAGAGAGAGCTGTGTGGGCTGGTGCCTTGTCCTGATGCAGGATGATATAATTTTTTTCCACAACTCTGGCCTCTTTCTTCAGATTCTTTCCTGCAAAGTTTCTACAACATTTTTGTAGTAATGTTAATTCACTGTTGTGCCAAAATAACATCCTTGATATCAAAGGAAACAATTAACATGTCTTTGAATTTGGATTTGCTTTGAAGTGCTCTATTCATTCTTGGTGATAATGGTGTTTTCCAGGGGTGTGGTATAATAGATCTACACAAATTAGATAGACAGTCAATAGGTTGACCCAATATGATCAACATGCAAATGGTTGAAAGGGTTTAATAGTCAACATGGTAATGGTGGACACTTTTTTTTTTTTGCCAAAATTTAACCATGAGTAGCTCAAACATAGACCCCCTTGGGTTTGCCACACTTCGGGCAAGGTGGGTCGCTCCGCTACTGCTGCGCTCGTAACAGATTCTTATTCCCAATCATAGGCCGTGTGGATGGTAAATGAAGTAAAAGTTTAAAAACAAAAAACAAAACTTGGGTTGACCATTGTCATGTCAACCTTCTACACCTCTCGACCAAAAACATAGTCTACCTTTTGACCAGGTAGACAAAAGTCAACAATATGTGGTTGCCCTTTTGACTGACTAACTAGACACTGTTGACATTGTAAACCGGTTTCCAGTGCATGGATTGGTCTCTGGATCGTATTGGAAGAACCATGTTTCGTCACAGATTACTGTCTAAAAAATGCGAATCCGTTTGAATTTTTCTAAAAACGTCTGTATAATTTCACTTTCTGTTTTCTTTCTGCTTGGTAGTGAGAAGCCTTGGAACCATCTTAGCACAAACTTTTGTCATGTTAAGATCTTAATGCAAAGCTTGTCTAAAGGTGTGTACACACGGTGAGATCCTTGCTATGGACGATTTTGACTATGCTATTTCCCTTGAACTCCCCGGAGCCCAGCACCACCAATTTTGACTAACTTTTCTTGAGATGTGGACTATGTGCGCTTTTGATTTTGGCTTATGCGAGATGTCATTGACATGTGAGATGAACTAGACAGTACACCGATCTAGCAAGGATTGACTTGCCTGCACAGTCTATCTTTTCTTGCGATGCCGACCTGGCGGGACCGCGCATCGGGATCGAATCGGGATCGCAAGGTGACTTTCACCTTGCGATCTGCACTAACTTTTCTTGCGATTTTGACTAAATAGTCAAAATCGAAAGAAAATATCTCACAGTGTGTACACACCTTAAGTTTCTTTGTCAATGTTCACCATTTCTGCTGCCACTCTGAGTTTACAGTCAAGTGAAACAATTTTCTACATTTTTTCCACATTTTCATTTGTGTTTGATGGGCATAACCTTCCGGGACAATCATCATCTGTGACATCCTCACGACCATCACTAAATTTTTTGTGCCACGTGTACGCGACATACAATCTGCCCCGTAAGCCTCGGTTAGCATCTGGAAAAATTTGGTGGGAGTTTTGTCTAACGTAACTAATAATCTTAAGGTAAACACATTGCTCTACATTACTAAGCATTTTTATGACGCAAGGAAAAAACCAAATCATTTTTGAATGCTGTGTGAAAGCAAACCATCTGTGCAAGAGGGGTAAAACTTGCAAAACCATTTTGGGATCGTCCAAAGTCACTGTTTGCCTACTCCCTTTTAATTCATGCAGTATGGATTATTTTTTACAAGTACAGTCTCATTATTGAATAGCCACACCTCATACTGTATATTACACTACAGTGGCAACCCACTGATTCAGAAGAAAAAGATCAAATACACACAAAATATATTATGCTTTAACAATTTTATGTACGCCTAAAGTGTGCCTACTTTCCAGCATGTAGCTGAATCTTCTAGAGCACTTATCTCATTTTAAGAGAACGAGGCAGCTGCCAAGAACTTTTGTTATGCTCATTTTCACAGCATTCTTACCATGGCCTTGATCGATGCTCATTGATGGTGGCTGAAAAGAGAACACAAAGCCCTGAAGTGACTGCATTCAGTAACGTTTATCATATTGCTATTTTAAAATGACTGTAGCTGAAGAACAGATAGAGTGGTATTGTTAAAAGGCAGCAGCTAAACTCTAATACCCCTTTTCCACTGACTTTGAAATCCCAGTTTTTTTTGCACGTGAACGCACATCAACCTGGGATTTAGGTCAGTGGAAAAGGATACGACCTGGGACCGGGTCGTGGTGGAGACCCAGGAATTTGCCGGGTCGGCAGTGGAAAAGCGGTATAATACTGTTTTCTATATTGCAAAGACCCAAACATGAACACATCTCCATAGAGCTGGAAGGAAGGACTTTATGGTATGGTACGTGTTCATAGGGGATGTGGTTTGCTTTAATTATACACAGGAAAGGGATAGGAAAAGTACAATATACATTGCAGGTACAAGAAAAGAAAGGGGACAGGTGAGGTCATTTATCTGAATCCTCAAGTTAGCATATTCTCAGTCTAGCCAGCAAATTCTCACTGGACTGCAGTATCAGAGTGTGATATATGGGGTAATCAAGTACATACCAACTAATGTATATTTTGTAGACAAAACCAATAAAGCACAAATATGGGTTTTTTTCTTCGTCATTATGTTAATGCTGTGACCAATTAAACTTACACTATAGCAGGCATAGTTTCTCTGTCTGAACAGGACATCCTGTGTAAGCAGTTTTGCGACTGTCCGTGACTCAGCCCACAGCTGGCTAACCACTCCCGTTACCTCCCAGGAACGCCCACTGAAAATAAACTCGCTCTGCATCTCCGAGTGGTAACCACTGGGGTGCCTGCACAGTGAGACTCTGTGAGACGCAACCATCGGGACGCAAGCGCAGTGAGGCTCTCCAAGTGGTAACCATTGGAATGCCTGCGCAGTGAGGCTCTGCGAGCAGTAACCATCGGGATGCATGCACAATGAGACTCTCCGAGCGTTAACTATCGGGATGCATGCACAGTGAGGCTCTCCGAGCGGTAACCATTGGAACACCTGCGCAGTGAGGCTCTGCGAGCAGTAACCATTGGGATGCATGCGCAGTGAGACTTAGACACATGACCAGATTTAAAACATGGGCCATTTGCGTGGGACCTATGCATCCACCTCTGAATCGGGCTCCCAATGTTATAGACTATAATGCTGCAATGGCCATAGACTGTACATATTGTATTCTAATTGCTGAAGAACTGTAGTCTTGAAAAATATGTCCTGTAGTGTTGAAAGTCAGTTTATGGTTATGGGTAATGATCCAATCACTCACACTTGTGGATACTAGTGCAAAGAAGAAAAGTGATGGCGTAATGATTTTACCATAAAGTACAAGGTGTGAGAAAACATCTGACCCTTTTCCTCTGCAGTTTTCATGTCTCCCACTGTATCTAAAGTATGCCTCAGCTCTAAGAGAAAAAGCAGAGGCTCACTGTCCCTGTGCTGCAATGCCCTCCTGTCTTCTATCATCCCCACAGAGGTCTGGTGCACAAACAGCAGTGATGGGATTCATTTACACTGAAAGGATGAAGCTAGATCAAAACAAATTGACAATAATCATGGCTCTCAGAAGGTGGCTGACAAATCTCTCTCATCCTTATTGAATCATCTGCTGGCCACATGTATGGAAATGATGGGTGGCCATGCAAATAGAGGTACGGTAATCCCATTAAATGCTAAGCCAACTTCAAAGATTTAAGAAAATCTACTGTACAAGGATAAACTTTCAGGTTAAGCCATTAACAAATAACTCCACACTTTAATGCGTGTTCCTTCATTACCTTTTTTTCATTTATAATTACTGTACGTAGCAAATGGTAAAAAAAACAACTAATCAATAATACAATGCGAGTATAGGCTGAGGTCAGAGATTTAAAGGTTTAGTTTAAGTGGACAATTTGGAAATAACCTGATTTTATTTGTCAGTTAAGGCTTCACTATCTGCATAAGATACACATTTCTGCTATATGTATACAAGCCAAAAAGCCTTATGCACGCTTCCACATATCCCTGACTTGTGTGTCCTTATGCCTGCTGAGCTGGACCTGCAAAGGAAAAGGTGAAGTACAATAAGGCCATGTACTTGTAATTTCTAGCTCATTAGATGATGCAATCACTTATATGACTGTCAGCTGGGATGTCCGTCAGTCTGGTGGGTGGTCAAGCACTGGGGAAAAGATCCATACGGAGGATGATCACCAGCACAAATTTTGGGTGCCATCTCCCAAAAGCCTGGACTGATAGCCGCTAATGAAGGGGACTGAACAAGCACAAGTTGCAGCAAGATATCATGGACTGATCTGGTCACATTATAAACCCCCAGTATGGACAAGGTGCAGTTCAGAGCTGGGTGGCATGTTCCCCTTTCTTTAGAATTTTCTGAGACTGTTATTCAATTTATTTATTTATTGATTTATTTAGTATTTTCCCATGTGGCAATATTGGTCTCATCAGAGTCTGGAGGGCAATGCTTACTTGCACTTTTACAAGTACCAGTATTGCTTTGACAGCCATAGGTATACATGCAATTGCAGTTCTACAGGCGTCAGCATACCCAAAGCAGTTTATGGCTGCAAAGGCTTGCTGGTACTAGTAGTGCCATACATGAAATGCTATTTTTGGACTGTAACACTCTGTTACCTCAGCCCCCACCATACAGGGATGTTGGCAGAAGCCCCAGTACTATCAGCACAGGCCTTTTCTCTCTCTTTTAAATAGTGGTTGAGGCCTGTTTTTTGTTTGCCGGCGCTATGCTATCCCAAGGTGAGGAAATACAGTCTTGGGCTCAACTTGCCGTAGCCTGATACTAGTTGCGGCAGATGCGGGAGGACAGACAGTGAGGGGTAACCCCCATATAAGTGCCAACTACCTTGGGTTATGAATCCTGGTGCTTAGGTCACTAAGCTGATGCTTTAAATCTAGCAGGCACTAGAGCCACAATTTGGTGTAAGACAAAACCAACCCGGTTTTGCCTTAAAACAAATCGCTGTTTTAAATCTACAAGATATTATTACTGTAATGTTGCCGCTGCTCACATCTCACAAGCTTTCTCCCCTGCTGTTCACCTAACAATCTCATTTGCTATGAGCAAATTTTCACTCATTGTATTATTACAAATTTCTGGGAGCACCACCAATTAGGCGTAGTCCTTATTCAATTTATAGCATACAAGCCACCATATTGGTTCATTTAGATATATAATTACTCTGATGAGATCATTTGTGCGGACTCTAGCCACTGTTTTTGTACAACAATCTCTGATACTACAAACAGGACAAATAATAAAACTGCAAATCACAAGAAGTGCTGGTTAGTTGGTGGCCTTGCTGTGGAGTGTGGATACACATTGCAACATTTTATAGCTGTAACATATTGATGATCAACACACAATAACATTTCCTGGGATACTCACAGATTGTACAAGCCTCTGAATGAGAACCCTGGAAGTGAGGGGAGGGGGGAGCTGTGTACTCACTATCCTAAATGTCAAAAGAAAAAAACAACACTATCAAACACAGTAAATAAATAAAAATGTTATGTTCGTTTCTCTATAGAAAGCAATACAACACAGATTTCAAGGGTGGAAATAATCATCATTGTGTCATTAAAATGCTGACACTTTCCACCTAAGGGAACAAAAAAGACTATTGTAGGCATAGATGAAAGTCTTTGATTACTGTTGCAAGAGTGATTTGTGACACTCTGTATTTCCCTATCAGATACAGATGTGTTCTCATAAAACATTGCTGCAGTTGCGCCAAACAGCCCCAGGTCCCGTGAGACTCTGCTAACGTTGGGTGTCTTTTTTGCAAAAATGTGTCTCAGTCACAATGTGATGCTACTAGGGTGCACTAGGAGACTGCTGTTTAATTTTATATGTTACACTTGAATCATGCTTGCCTACCTGACCCTCTCCATGAGGGAGAAAATGCTCTGTTCCTGGACTTTCCTTGTAATGTATGATTGCCATCACCTGTGGTGAAACACCTTTCTTATCATTTAACTAGCTCACCACTGGTGATGGCAATCATACATTACCAGGAAAGTCCAGGAACAGAGCATTTTCTCCCTCATGGAGAGGGTCAGGTAGGCAAGTATGACTTGAATATCTGTGTGACTGAGGGCCTAATTCAGAGTTGATCGCAGCAGCAAATTTGTTAGCAGTTGGGCAAAACCATGTGCACTGCAGGGAGGACAGATATAATATGTGTAGAGAGTTAGATTTGGGTGGGATGTGTTCAAACTATAATCTAAATTGCAGTGTAAAAATAAAGCAGCCAGTATTTACCCTGCTCAGAAATAATTCCGAGTTGTTCGCTCGCTAGCAGTTTTTAGCAGCCATGCAAACGCTATGCCGCCTCCCACTGGGAGTGTATTTTAGCTTAGCAGAAGTGCGAACGAAAGGATCGCAGAGCGGCGGCATAATTTTTTTGTGCAGTTTTAGAATAGCCCAATACCTACTCAGCGCTTGCCATGACTTCAGACTGTTCAGTTCCTGTTTTGACATCATGAACACGCCCTGCGTTCGCCCAGCCACGCCTGCGATTTTCCTGGCATGCCTGCGTTTTTACGAACACTCCCTGAAAACGGTCAGTTGACACCCAGAAACGCCCACTTCATGTCAATCACTCTGCGGCCACCAGTGCGACTGAAGAGCTTCGCTAGACCTTGTGTGAAACTATATTGTTCCTTGTAAAATTACTTCGCGCGTGCGCATTGCGCCGCATGTGCAGAAGTGCCATTTTTTGCCACATCGCTGCACAGCGAACGAAAGCAGCTAGCGATCAACTCGGAATTACCACCATGGTTTTACCCAAATGCTAACAAATTTGCTGCTGCGATCAACTCTGAATTACCCCCCGAGTCTCTGGATCTGCATACTGAGCACTATGATGCAGCGGCTGTGGCTGTTTTCAATACCAAGTTCTGTTGTGCATCATGTACAGACTCAGTCACACTCAATATACAAGTGTCACACATCAATGTAATTAGCACAGTCTCTTGGTGCAATCCTAGTCACATAGATGCATTTTCGGAAAGAAAAAATAGGATTTTAAATACCTACCAGTAAATCCTTTTCTATGAGTCCGTAGAGGATGTTGGGCACTCTCAAAAGACCATGGGGTATAGACGGGATCCGCAGGAGACATGGGCACTTTAAGACTTTCAAAGGAGCGTGACCTGGCTCCTCCCTCTATATCCCTCCCCAGACTCACTTTGGAACTGTGCCCGGCGAGACGGACATTACGAGGAAAGGACTTAACAAACAAGGTGAGCCAACACCAGCTCACGCCATAAGCATGCCGTATAACATGGCAGATAACTGAACACATGTCAACGGACACGGACAAAACCACAGCAACAAGCTGAAGAAAAAAAAACCAAAAACACAACCTGTGTGTAACCAGACCTAAACTGCAGATACAGTACGCACTGGGACGGGCGCCCAACATCCTCTACGGACTCATAGAAAAGGATTTACCGGTAGGTATTTAAAATCCTATTTTCTATTTCATCCTAGAGGATGTTGGGCACTCTCAAAAGACCATGGGGTTTATACCAAAGCTCAATAGCAGGCGGGAGAGTGTGGATGACTCTGCAGCACCGATTGACCAAATTTAAGGTCTTCATCGGCCAAGGTATCAAACTTGTAGAATTTAGCAAACGTGTTCGACCCCGACCAAGTAGCAGCTCTGCAAAGTTGCAGGAACCCCAATCTTATTGGAAGCATACAAAATAAACAGAGACTCTGTTTTCCTCAATGGAGCCGTCCTGGCTACATAAATCTTTAAAGCTCTGACCACATCCAGAGACTTATTCTCAGCCAAAGCGCCAGTAGCCACTGGCACCACAATAGGTTGGTTGATATGAAAAGAGGACACTACCTTTAGCAGAAATTGTTGCCGAGTTCGCAACTCTGCTCTATCTTCATGGAAAATTAAGTAAGGGCTCATGTGAGACAAGGCCGCCAACTCAGACACCCGCCTTGCGGATGCCAACGCCAACAAAATGACAACTTTCCAAGCGAGGAACTTTAACTCCACTTTACGCAAAGGTTCAGACCAATGTGACTGAAGGAACGATAATACGACGATAAGGTCCCAAGGTGCAACAGGGGGCACAAAAAGAGGTTGGATGTGCAACACCCCTTTCACAAAGGTCTGCACTTCAGGAAGTGAGGCCAATTGTTTCTGAAAGAAAATGGACAAGGCAGAATTCTGCACTTTAATGGAGCCTAATCTAAGGCCCGCATCCACTCCATTCTGTAGAAAATGGAGAAAACGTCCAAGGTCAAATTTCTCCACTGGAGCTCTCTTGGACTCGCACCAGGAAATATATTTCCTCCAAATACGGTGATAGTGCTTTGACGTCACAGCCTTCCTGGCAAGAATAAGAGTAAATATGACTTCACTGGGACTACCCTTCCAGGCTAAAATCTGGCGTTCAACCGCCATGCCGTCAAACGTAGCCGCTGTAAGTCTTGGTGGACAAACGGCCCTTGCCGCAGCAGGTCCTCGCGTAGAGGAAGAGGCCAGGGATCGTCGACTAGTAGCATCTGAAGATCCGGGTACCACGTTCTCCTTGGCCAATCTGGGGCTACAAGGAGCGCTGGAATGTTTGTTCTTTTTAGAAATCTCAACACCTTTGGGATGAGAGGAAGCGGAGGGAAAATGTACACCGACGGAAACACCCAGGGTGTTGTCAGCGCATCCACTGCCTCCGCCTGAGGGTCCCTGGACCTGGAACAATACCTCAGAAGTTTTCTGTTGAGGCGAGACGCCATCATGTCTATATGGGGAACCCCCCATCGAACTGTTATCAGTGTGAAGACCTCCTGATGGAGGCTCCACTCTCCTGGATGAAGGTCATGTCTGCTGAGGAAGTCTGCTTCCCAGTTGTCCACTCCCAGAAATGAATATTGCCGACAGAGCGCTTGTATGTTTTTCCGCCCAACAAAGAATTTTCGTGGCTTCTGCCATTGGTGCTCTGCTTCTCGTGCCGCCTTGGCGGTTGATGTAAGCCACTGCCGTGACATTGTCCGATTGGATCAGAACCGGCAGGTTCCGAAGAAGATGTTCCGCTTGTAGGAGGCCGTTGTAAATGGCTCTCAGTTCCAGAACGGTTATGTGAAGATGCGTTTCCGGACTTGACCATCTTCCTTGAAAGCTCACCCCCAGAGTGACTGCCCCCCAACCTCGGAGACTTGCATCCGTGGTTACCAGGATCCAGTCCTGAACCCCGAACCGGCATCCCGCAAGGAGGTGAGAGCTATGGAGCCACCACAGAAGTGAGACTCTGGTGTTGGGAGATAGAATTATCCTCCGGTGCATACGAAGGTGGGATCCGGACCATTTGTCCAACAGGTCCCACTGGAACACTCTGGCATGGAACCTCCCAAACTGGAGGGCCTCGTATGCCGCCACCATTTTTCCCAGCAATTGAATGCATTGATGAATGGAGACCGTTTTCGGTTTTAGCAAGAGTCTTACCAGACTCTGAATTTCCTGAGCTTTCTCCATGGGGAGAAACACTCTCTGTTGGACCGTGTCCAGTATCATGCCCAAAAACGCCAACCGGGTTGTCGGGATTAACTGTGATTTCGGCAAGTTCAGGAGCCAGCCGTGCTGTTGTAGAATTGACAGGGATAGTGCAATATCCTGCAACAATTTGTCCTTGGACCTCGCCTTTATCAGGAGATCGTCCAAGTACGGGATAATTGTAACTCCTTGCTTGCGCAGGAGAACCATCATTTCTACCATTACTTTGGTGAAATTCCTCGGAGCCGTGGATAGACCAAACGGCAACGTCTGAAACTGGTAGTGCGTATCCTGGATAGCAAACCTCAGGAAACTTTGATGAGGAGGATAAATGGGGACATGAAGGTAGGCGTCCTTGATGTCCAATGAGACCATGAATTCCCCCTCCTCCAGACTGGAGATCACCGCTCTGAGAGACTCCATCTTGAATTTGAATTTCACCAGGAAGAAATTGAGAGATTTCAGGTTGAGGATTGGTCTTACCGAGCCACCCGGCTTCGGCACCACAAACAGGCTTGAATAAAACCCCTGCCCCTGCTGCGTCAGGGGTACCGGGACCACCACCTGATTTTGACACAAGATATGTACTGCACCGCAGACCAGAGCCCTGTCCGGAAGCGAAGCTGGTAATGCTGATCTGAAAAAACGGTGAGGGGGAACGTCTTGAAACTCCAGTTTGTACCCTTGGGACACAATACTCAATACCCAAGGGTCTAGACCCGAGCGAACCCAGACCTGACTGAAAAGCTTTAGGCGTGCCCCCACCGGTGCGGGCCCCTGTAAGGGAGACCTGGCGTCATGCGGAGGATTTGGCAGAAGCCGGGGAGGACTTCTGCTCCTGGGAACCCGAGGATGCGGATACCCTCTTGCCTCTTCCTCTGGTAGCCAGGAAGAAGTTTCCTCGGCCTCTTCTATACTTGTTGGGCCGAAAGGACTGCATTTGATAATGTGGCGGTTTCTTCTGTTGCGTAGGAACAGAAGGAAAAAAGGTAGATTTACCCGCGGTAGCTGCTGATACTAAATCAGTAAGACCGTCACCGAAAAGTTCACCTCCCTTAAAAGGAAGAGACTCCATATTTCTCTTGGAATCAGCATCAGCATTCCACTGGTAAGTCCAGAGCGTTCGTCAAGCCGCAACGGACATAGCATTCGCCTTAGCACCTAGCAGGCCAGCATCCCTTGCAGCCTCTTTCAAGTATGCAGCTGCATCTCTGATATAACCAAGCGTTACCTGGATGTTCTCTCTATCCAGAGTATCTCAATCAGAAGACAAAGTGTCCGCCCACTTTTCAATAGCACTACTGACCCACGCCGATGCAATAAAAGGCCTGAGCAGCGTCCCTGTAGTAGTGAAAATAGCCTTTAGGGTAGCCTCCTGCTTACGGTCTGCCGGCTCCATAAGGGCCGTCGATTAGGCTGCAGGGTGGGCTACCTGTTTTGACAAACGCGCCAGGGCTTTGTCTGCTGTGGGGGGATTTTCCCACGTATCCCTATCAGACTCGGGAAAGGGGTATGCCACTCTGATCCTTTTAGAAATCAGCAACAATCATATACTGAATACTCTTAGCCAATTTAGGGACCAACCTAGAATCAGCATAATCGACATCGGCCTCCGAGTCCGTGTCGGTATCCGTGTCAACTAACTGGTCAAAACTACGCTTGTGCGACCCCGCAGGGTCTTGCATTTGTAATAAAGCGTCCTCCACTGATCTTTTCCACACCTGGGATTGAGATTCAGGCTGATCAAATTTTTGATTAATGACGTGACACTAGCATGTAAGGCATTCAATGTAGTTAACCAATCTGCAGTCGGACATTCGGTGTCCCTGATAAATTATCCCCCGAAGAAGGATAATCTGCCTCAGACATGTCGACTACCCAGAGACAGCACACACACCAAGTCTGTGAGGGAACACAAAGGGAAATAGCCAGCTCACACCCCAGCGCCAAATAAGCAGGTCTGACCACACTAATAAATGTCCCAGAGCTGCTGCGCTTTACTTATAATAAATAAATATGCCCCCCCTTCTGTTTTGAGCCCCCTGGAACTTGCTGCGGGTGAGGAAGGACCAGCGACTTCACTGAGGAGGAAAATGGCGCCAGTGAGCAGTGAGGAAGAAGCCCCGCCCCCAACATGGCGCGCTGCGTCCCGCTTAATTTTCTATCTTTATCCTGGCGGGTGTATTGCGGACAGTGCCTAGGCACTGAATATCATTGCCAAACAGTTTATAGAGGTAACAAGCTCCCCAGGGCGCGCCCCCCCCAGCGCCCTGCACCCAGCGGTGTGACCTGAACGGGAGCCTGGCGCGCACTGAGCAAGCCGCTGTGCGGTACCTCTTATATGCCGTCTTTTTGAAGAAGATGTCTTTTCCTCAATACTCACCTGTCTTCTGACTTCTGGCTGAAGAGGGGGGACGGCAAGCTGTGGGAGGGAGCATCCAGGAGAGCCCGGCGTTCATCTCCCATCAGGAGCTGAAGGCATCCTGTCAGCAGCAGCAGAGCCCTGAAACTCATTAGAAGTGGGTCTAGACTGCTCTACCCTCTTTCCCACGAAGCAGGGAGTCTGTAGCCAGCAGATCTCCCCAAAATAAAAAACCTAACATTAAGTCTTTTCAGAGAAACTCTAAGAGCTCCCCGAGTGCCCTGTGTCTCGTCCGGGCACATTTCTAAAACTGAGGCTGGGGAGGGATATAGAGGGAGGAGCCAGGTCACACCCCTTTGAAAGTCTTAAAGTGCCCACGTCTCCTGCGGATCCCGTCTATACCCCATGGTCTTTTGAGAGTGCCCAACATCCTCTAGGACGAAATAGAAAAGAAAAAAAAAAGACCTCACTTGCCCCAGGTATCTTGCACTGCATAGTGTATTGAGGCTAGATGAGGACACATCTGTATGTGCAGGATAATAGAGTATAACCACCATGTTCCAAATACTGGTGCACAAACTGCCAGCGTGACATCGCCTTTGTGTTGAAATCACAGCCATGGGGTTACCCAGATTATTAGTCACTTATATTCTTTCCAGTACAGGCCAGCATTGTAGCCATAACACGATAGCAGCAGAAAGTATTATTATAACTACAATTCAGGAAATACTGGGTACCTTTATTGGTTACAATGGTCTACTACAACAGTAAACACAATTATCAACTGGAAGAGCTTACTACACTATATTTTACTTTCTGCATCCTTTCACATACAGTAATAGCTGGAGCTATTTGGAATTTATTACTGTTCAGCTAGAAACCTCACATGATGAAAACGAATATATTAAGCTTGTAGGCAGATGTCCTTCACTAAATCACAGAATTATTCAATTCAATCCCACACCTTGGAGATATTGTGCATACCGGTTTTTGTACATAATGCAGCCAGCAAGTACATGAGGGAAGCGCTGACAGGTTTGCAAAATGAGAGCTGCCTTCAGCAAGAGAAGTGGATCTACCTGCAAAAAAGGAAAATGAATAAGAGAATAATTTAAGACAGGTTCTCAAACTTTGCATGTGCATGTTTTCCATGTCTCCCCACAGAACAATAAGTGGAATAATTAGCTCCACCTGTGGAGCTAAAATGTGTCAGTGAGTAATAGCTACATCTGTGCAGCTACTGGGTGATTTGGCAAAGGTGAGCTGGTTTGGGTCCTGAGGACTGAGTTTGAGAACCACTAGTCTAAGGTAGTGATTTTCAACATTTATTCATTCACAGCTTGCTGAACTAGATGCTACAACTGACAAGGCACATCATCAACATGTGCACGTTATATGTCAGACGATATATGGAGGGCATCAAACATGTATAGGCGTCTAACCCATGCACACAGAGTCTTAGATTACCATACCACCCAACATGACCCTCTCCAGTAGGGATAGAATACTCTGCTCCTGGACATAACACCTTTCTTATTCATTAACCTGTTCGAAACAGGTGCCGGCAATCATACATTAAGAGAAAAGTCCAGGAGCAGAGCATTGTGTCCCTCTTGGAGAGAATCATGTTGGGAGGTATGGATTATAAAAACTAAGACACTAGGAAAAATCACTATAAAATGCAGTCAGTAAAGTGATTTTATTGACAGCATTTAGAATACCTATACACAAGTCCCTTTGCAATGCAGCTACAGAATATGAGAAAGACAATCCTGGCCTAACATAAAATGGATTGTTTGCATAAATTCTGTCAGCTTAGACTAGAGCTAGTGTTCTTCCAATGCCCAAGCTATGTGACTGTCTGGGAGAAGAAGCTGCACTTTCTATTCCAGGGCTTTGGCTCCCCCCAGGACCTGGACTTCCCCCTGAACCCCTGAAGGCCCAGCTTCCCCATCTCATAAGTAGAAGAGGTGGGCTGGGAAAAAACTTCTCCAGTGTAAGCACGATGGACTGGCAGCATATTGGCGTACTGATCGCGGCACACTGGTTGAAAACCGCTGATAAAAAGATTGGCTCTCAGTGCTATTAAATAGTTTTGTTTTTTTACTTTCTACCAAGCTGAGGCAAACATGTAACCCTGATTAAGGGTTTATACAACACTTATACTGAGGTAGTTCAAATATTTTAATAAAAATTAAGTATAAGCATATTGAAGTTAACTAATGTTTTTATATGCATTTTCTGAGGTAAATAATATAGTTCACATATATGTAATTGTATGTACATTGATGTAAATGTAGTGGTAAATATAATTAAAGCTTATTTTATGGTTACACAGTTCATCTAAATGGTTAATGTCCTTGTGCTCCTAACTGTCAATCACCTAGTGGGGTGATTGCCAGTGGGCGGGGCATCACCTCAGAGTGGGTCATGTGACTACTAGAGAGGGGTGGATAGGTGCTGTCAGTGTAGCTGAGAAGGAGACTGCAGATCCTCTGGTGAGAGCACACACCTCATTGCTGCTCCGGCCGTCGCCCACATTAGAGCTGAGTGGTATACATTGCGGCGGCCGGAGGGGGCTTAGTGTGTGAAGCCAGAGCAGAGCTTCCTGGCAGTAAAGGTGGCGTCAACGGCATTGAGGCTCAGCACTGTTCACAGAACCCGGCATCAGTGTTAGTCAAATCAACCAGCAGTATTAGAAGGGCGCGTCTGTGACAGGGAGGCGGAGAGGGTTCCTTCCTGTACCCCGAGTTATGGCATCTCTACCTACTACAGACACAGACTCTGACAGTCACAACACAGAAGCAGCAGAGGCTCCATTCTGTGTGGCTGTAAGTGTAAGGGAGAAGTTGGGGGAGTGTCGGCAGGAGGCGGAGACTGAGCAGCAGTGAGGCATTTGTAAGTGTAATACTATACTCACCCCAGCTACACCAAGGCAAAGTGACAGCCCCTGCACTGCAGCTAATATTGCATGCACTTGTAACTTTAAAGGAGTAAATATCTTAGACTAATACTTTGTAGCTATTACAGCAGCTAAGTGACAGTTAATCCAAGAAGATAAAGTACAGTATAGCTGCATAAAATATAATGGATCTCATCTACGGAGGTTCATAAACATTGTAGCGGTAGCTACATTACTCAGCTCACATAATAAGCAGCACCATCTGTGACATTGCTACCTATTGCGCCAACTCCATAACAGTTGCAGAGGGAAGAGTAGCTAACAGAACTACACACAAGTTAGTAGAAGAGTGGCAGGACCGTAGAGTGGCTGCATGTGTGACTCCATATAGTAAATGAGAGGTTCATAACTAAGTTCTAACGGAGGCAGATGAAGAGACATATGCTGCCTTTCTGGATTTTAAACAAATGTAGCTACTAATATATAAAGCAAAGTTAAAAACTGGAAAGGAAATTTTTATTTGATGGTTACAGTTGAGTTTTACGGAGGAGTGAATTAAATATAAAATGACGGAACTCTTTCCTGAAGGGGATTAAACGCAACTATATTGAGTAGGTGAATTGTAATTTTCTGCGTGAATCAAAAACATTTCTATATTCAACTAAAGAGTTTGTTAAACAGAGAAATATAACTTCAAACTCAGTTTAGGCTTACAAGGAGAAGCGACAACATACAGTACAGCACATATAGTGCTGACTAATCCTTCACAGTGGAACTAGTGAAATACTTTCTCACCGTTAACGAAACTTAAGATCTTCCTTAAAGGGCCCCAACGTAAGTGCACCGACGTTACTGCAGTACACAGTGAGACAAATTTGAACCCGGGTTTATAGTTATGATTTTTGTTTTGTTTTGTTATTTGTATTTAATAGGGGATATCTATGTGTTCTACAACTACATACGGTGCAACTATTAGATAAATGTTAATGTTGGCAATGTTATTATACCTATGTGCTTACATTAAAACCTATGTACTTGTCTGTTGCATAACATTCTAGTGTAATATTCTTTGTGAAAGCAGATAAAGAATACAGGTATTCTTATACAGCAACAATTTCAGGTGTAAATGTCATGTTATTGTTTAAACTAGTACAATTGTAATCTCACATGCCTATACATAGGACACAGATTGCCTACCCATCAGGCTTACCCAAGCAAGCCAAATAGAATATAGCTTGGGTGGAGGCACATATGTATTAAGTACCCCTGGGTGGTGAGAGAGGGGTTACATTTGGAGGCACTGCTTGAGATAGAAATTACACCCAGGCCCTGTTACACCACAGGTGTCAGCTGCCATTAGTTGTTATTGACAAAGTCCCTCACATCTCTAAAAATAAAATAGAAATATGGGAAAGAAGCAAAGGAACAGAGAGAAGGTTGGACAAAAAGCCATTGCTGTATCAGTCGGGAGAGTTGGAGCCCATAGAGAATTTAAAAGTATGGACAAACTAGAGTACCATCAGCGGCCAGACTTAAAGGAAGAGGTGACATGCAAGTTTGCTGGAACTATTGGAAATAACCTAGGTGTGAAAGATGAAAAAATATTAGATGTCCCTGTAGAGTTGGAGAAGAGAAAGAAAAAATCCAAGGACAAGAAAGTCAGACTGGATCCTTACCTGAAGGATACTGAGGGAGGTATTAGTGACAACCTTGCTCAGACTTTGGTCACTAATATGGATTATGGAATGATAGGAGATAAGAATGTTGTACCACTGAAAGAGAGAGTTTCAGGGGAAGTGAAAATAGATGTAGGTATACAGAAATTAGAAACTGTGCTAAAGCAAATAGTTGAGGATTTTAAGAAACATGGACAATTCGTATTAGCTCTTCCAAAAGATCAACAGAAGGACCTGCTTTCCCTGTTTCCAACTTCCATTGAGGAACAAACAAGGAGAGAAAGTCCAGTGGATGTACAGACCCCGATAGAGGTGATAAGACATATAGCACTGGACCGGTCTAAACATATTTATCAGTTGTTGGAGGTTCTAGATGAAACCCGATGGAAGCTAAAAGAAGAACAAATGTTTAACACCAAAATTGATGAAAGGAATAAAGAGCTTGAAAGAGAACTTTGGTTTATACAGAGAGAGATGGAAACCATGGACATCTGATGAAAGACAAACCAGAGTAGATCAGGAGCAACAAAAGTTGATAATGTACCAGCAGCAGGAAGACAATATTCATTCTCTGGAATCAAAAATAACTGAGCTGTCTGAATTATTGGAAGTGGGTAAAGAAACTGAAAAGGAGGATCGTATTCGTCTGAATGAAATGAAAGAAAGACTGTCTCAGCTAGAATCTGAGAATAAAATACTCAAGGATGCCAACATTCTAAACAACTGTCCTGAAGACTGTATCTATGAAGTTTCTATGCGACCGGATACTAAGGACATAGGATTACAGACTGAGGTAGTGGATGATATATTGCTGAGACAATCTTCTATGAATAAAGTTAATAGTCAAGGGACACAGTATGTGTCTATTAAAATGACTGGCACAGTAATATGGTTCCATGTAAAGAAAGGCTATGGCTTCATTAAAAGGCATGACACCGGAGAAGACATATTTGTACATTGGACATCCATAAGGAATAATAACCCCCTAAAACTGTTGTACAGTGTAGGAGATGGAGAGAAAGTAGAATTTGAAGTGTTGGAAGGGGAAAAGGGTGTACATGCAGCAAATGTGACTGGCATAGGTGGAGTGCCAGTGAAAGGGAGTCGATTTGCTCCAAACCGACGAGGATCATACAGTTATTGTTACCAGTCACGAGATAAAGCAGTTGATGAAGGAAGTGCATATTCAGAACAAAGGCAAGGGAGAGATCCAGCTCCATGTCATCCTTCTGCAACCTTACATTACCAATGTTTCTCGAAATTCAAAGGTAGAGTAAATCAGTCCCAGGATCGAGAAACAGCAAATTCAGATGCTAAAGACTTGATAACTTTAGAAGCTTCGTCAGAGGAAGAACATAGTCTCAGTGACAATCGTAGTGAAGTACATGATCCCTTTACCCTAGCCAAATATCTTAAATTTTCCATCCAAAGTCCAGTACTAAATGAAGTCAATAGGTCAGGTGTAGAAGAACAAGGGAAACCAGCACGATCAGAGAACACTATCCCAGGGAGGCATGAAGGCTATGTAGTTCCATCTCTCCCTAGTTGGCCAACAGTCAAAATGATTGAGATGAGGTGGCTTGCTAATGGATGTGAATGAATATAAACTATTTTAGCATAGTGAGTAAGGTAGATGGTGCATTGGCCCCTATAGATGGAAAACGGTGACAATGCACCAGGGGGAGAAATGTAACCCTGATTAAGGGTTTATACAACACTTATACTGAGGTAGTTCAAATATTTTAATAAAAATTAAGTATAAGCATATTGAAGTTAACTAATGTTTTTATATGCATTTTCTGAGGTAAATAATATAGTTCACATATATGTAATTGTATGTACATTGATGTAAATGTAGTGGTAAATATAATTAAAGCTTATTTTATGGTTACACAGTTCATCTAAATGGTTAATGTCCTTGTGCTCCTAACTGTCAATCACCTAGTGGGGTGATTGCCAGTGGGCGGGGCATCACCTCAGAGTGGGTCATGTGACTACTAGAGAGGGGTGGATAGGTGCTGTCAGTGTAGCTGAGAAGGAGACTGCAGATCCTCTGGTGAGAGCACACACCTCATTGCTGCTCCGGCCGTCGCCCACATTAGAGCTGAGTGGTATACATTGCGGCGGCCGGAGGGGGCTTAGTGTGTGAAGCCAGAGCAGAGCTTCCTGGCAGTAAAGGTGGCGTCAACGGCATTGAGGCTCAGCACTGTTCACAGAACCCGGCATCAGTGTTAGTCAAATCAACCAGCAGTATTAGAAGGGCGCGTCTGTGACAGGGAGGCGGAGAGGGTTCCTTCCTGTACCCCGAGTTATGGCATCTCTACCTACTACAGACACAGACTCTGACAGTCACAACACAGAAGCAGCAGAGGCTCCATTCTGTGTGGCTGTAAGTGTAAGGGAGAAGTTGGGGGAGTGTCGGCAGGAGGCGGAGACTGAGCAGCAGTGAGGCATTTGTAAGTGTAATACTATACTCACCCCAGCTACACCAAGGCAAAGTGACAGCCCCTGCACTGCAGCTAATATTGCATGCACTTGTAACTTCAAAGGAGTAAATATCTTAGACTAATACTTTGTAGCTATTACAGCAGCTAAGTGACAGTTAATCCAAGAAGATAAAGTACAGTATAGCTGCATAAAATATAATGGATCTCATCTACGGAGGTTCATAAACATTGTAGCGGTAGCTACATTACTCAGCTCACATAATAAGCAGCACCATCTGTGACATTGCTACCTATTGCGCCAACTCCATAACAGTTGCAGAGGGAAGAGTAGCTAACAGAACTACACACAAGTTAGTAGAAGAGTGGCAGGACCGTAGAGTGGCTGCATGTGTGACTCCATATAGTAAATGAGAGGTTCATAACTAAGTTCTAACGGAGGCAGATGAAGAGACATATGCTGCCTTTCTGGATTTTAAACAAATGTAGCTACTAATATATAAAGCAAAGTTAAAAACTGGAAAGGAAATTTTTATTTGATGGTTACAGTTGAGTTTTACGGAGGAGTGAATTAAATATAAAATGACGGAACTCTTTCCTGAAGGGGATTAAACGCAACTATATTGAGTAGGTGAATTGTAATTTTCTGCGTGAATCAAAAACATTTCTATATTCAACTAAAGAGTTTGTTAAACAGAGAAATATAACTTCAAACTCAGTTTAGGCTTACAAGGAGAAGCGACAACATACAGTACAGCACATATAGTGCTGACTAATCCTTCACAGTGGAACTAGTGAAATACTTTCTCACCGTTAACGAAACTTAAGATCTTCCTTAAAGGGCCCCAACGTAAGTGCACCGACGTTACTGCAGTACACAGTGAGACAAATTTGAACCCGGGTTTATAGTTATGATTTTTGTTTTGTTTTGTTATTTGTATTTAATAGGGGATATCTATGTGTTCTACAACTACATACGGTGCAACTATTAGATAAATGTTAATGTTGGCAATGTTATTATACCTATGTGCTTACATTAAAACCTATGTACTTGTCTGTTGCATAACATTCTAGTGTAATATTCTTTGTGAAAGCAGATAAAGAATACAGGTATTCTTATACAGCAACAATTTCAGGTGTAAATGTCATGTTATTGTTTAAACTAGTACAATTGTAATCTCACATGCCTATACATAGGACACAGATTGCCTACCCATCAGGCTTACCCAAGCAAGCCAAATAGAATATAGCTTGGGTGGAGGCACATATGTATTAAGTACCCCTGGGTGGTGAGAGAGGGGTTATAAACACATTGCACTCAATCCACTTAAGCCAACGGAAACTAATTTCACCTATATGCAACAGATACCTAAGGTTAGGAGGCATGGGGAGATAAAGGATGCTGGGGGAAGTGAACTGTGCCTTGAAAAGTGATAAATTGCATGGAGATATAGTGCCAGCCAATCACCTCCTAACTGCCATCTTACAGGCTGGGTTTGAAAAATAGCAGTTACTGTAGGAGCTGGCTGGTTGGTACTTTATCACTGTGCAATTTATAGCTTTTCAAGGCTAAAGGCCCATATAGACAGGCGAACCGCTCAGCACACATCTGTGTGCTGAGCGTGCGGGGGGAGACGGGGGGGCCGCTCATTTCACCCAGCGGGTGAAGTGAGCGACCCGCTAAATCTAGCACCAGCGATAGCGATGCGCGGGGCTGCGCATCGCTATCGCTGTAGGGGGTACACACGGAGCGATAATGCTCAAATTCTAAGCAATCTAGTCAGATTGCTTAGAATATCGCTCCGTGAGTACCCCCCTTTAGGGGGGTATGCAATTAGCGCCGAAATAGCCGTTTTCACCATTTTTGCTGTGAAAAGTCCATTTTCACAGGTATGTGCACTCCCCGCGATTCACTCTATTCATATGCAAATTAGCGAAAAATTATTGGTTATAATAAAAGTATTTCTGGAACTGAAATTGGGTTAAATGGCTGTTACAGGCATTATTTTCAAAAAGTTTAAAAATTATAGAAAGCTATTTTTTTCCCAGCAAAATAAGTGCTAAAATTAAACTTGGGGTACATAAAAATGGGTATAAGTATATATTTGGGATATTTTAGGGGACTTTTAAAAAACAACAACGTGTAAACAGATCGATTACTCCCATCTGCAAGTCTAAAAACATTTGTCCCACTCATAGAGCACCCCAATATACCTGTCCCATACCTTGTACCCCAATTTCCATCATTTTGCACTTTTTTACCCCAAAAATGACGTCATTATTGGCCAATTAAAAATAATTAAAAACTTTCAAGTGCCAAATTAGTCATTCAGGTGGTAGTCCCAGGGGTTCGGAACCAAATCCCGACATTTTTAACTGAAAATAGGGATTTTCCCCAAGTTTATCACCTGCTCAGAGTTGGTGAATTGAAATTTGCAGTAAAATTACAGCAAAAACAGTTTCGCGGACAATTGAATAGAATTGCGGTAGTTTTGCGTCTTTTTAGCGCAAAAACGCATTTTCCCCAGTAATTGAATACCCCCCTTAGTAAATCTGGCCCACTGTTTCCCCCACTATGACAACTGCACACAGCATACATTTGAACAAAGTAAATATCATAATGCTACGCTACCGATTATATAAACACCAGCTCTCATGTTACAGTAGCAGGTTAGGAATTCTGCCCAGTGAATATTAATAGCTTTCAGCTCAGAACCAAATGGCAGAAAGACTGAGAGCCACAGCTGCAGACAGTAAAACATCTGTCTGGTAACAGACAGAAAAACATCCATAGCATTACATTACACAAGAATAATATCATAGCATATAATCTGCAAATGAAGACCACCACAGCACTGTATATAAGAATACTGCCAGCTGTGGTACCAGGGAAACACAAAAAAAATCAAAACGTGTGCAATAAGATCATACTTTGGTTTTGTCCACATGACTGAGTGTGTTGAAGATCCTGTGCAGGTCAGAGGTGTTCTGTATGTGCTCTATATAAGTGTTCCATTCCTCGCTCAGCTCCAACTGGGAACGAACCTAGAACCAATAATGTGTCAACATTCAGAATGGCAACATAATACATAGCTGACATATTACGAATACTCAATAGAATGTTTTTTTTGTTGTAATATATATTCTTAACTAAAAGATGTGTAATGAATAAGCTAGGAACAGAGTTTATTAATAGGAAGGATAAAGGGCATTAGCACCAAACAGAATGGGAAAATCACCACTATTACTAGCATGCCAATACATACCCGGTAAGCATGCCACAATGGTCCATTATAAAACCGGAAAAGGCCAATCAAATCTTCCAAAAAACATTTGCAACTGACATCAGCAACATCCACCGAGCATCCAAGCGCCTTAAAGAAAGTACAGGGTGAAGATAAGTTGTTGCATGGGTGGGAAACACAACTTTGGGGGCGTTTCAATCCTGATCGTAGACTACGATTAGTTTCTCTGACATGCGGGGGTACGCCCAGCACAGGGCTAGACCGCCCTGCGTGTCAGGCCCTATCCCTCCCGCACGGGTGTGAAAGCATCGCACGGCGCCGCGGCCTGCCCCAGCAACGGTCTGGACACGCCTGCGTTATCCGGACCGCGCCCCACCAGTGGCGTTCTAATGCCACTGGCACGCCCCCTCCCGCCCCGTGACCACCTCTGCCTGTCAGGCAGAGGCGATCGCAGCCCTGAGATGCTTTTGCATCTCAATGGGCCTCACTCCCCAAAGGACTTCAGACTGCGATCACTTCCGTTGCATATATAGTATATTTAGTGAGGGAGATTGGCTGGAAAAAGGCCCATAGGGAAACATGAAGTGAGGGCAGACATAAGAGGAACAATGCAGATAAACACAGAAAACGACATACAAGTTGCCCTCATATGTCTTTTTTGACTGAGTCTGTAGACGGAACTTAGTGTGGGGGGAAAAAAACGCAGCTGCTACATTGTAGAACTTTGTATACAGATCTTATCAGATATACAAGTGTTGCATATCAAATTAACCAGCAGTCTCATTCACATCACATTGCTACTAAGACGCATTTTCAGGTAAAAATACAGTCAGCGCTAGCAGTTGCACGGAACCTGGCATGCTGACAGAGGCTGTTTGGCTACGGTTGCAGCAATAATGTATGAGGACACATCTATATGCGCGAGAGGATATTGGGGCAGATGTATTAACCTGGAGAAGGCATAAGGAAGTGATAAATCAGTGATATGTGCAAGGTGATACACGCAGCAGCCAATCAGCTCCTAACTGTTAATTTACATATTGGAGCTGTTTGGCTGGTGCGTTTATCACCTTGCACATATCACTGGTTTATCACTTCCTTATGCCTTCTCCAAGTTATTACATCAGCACCATTATTCCCAGTGCGAGACAACATGACATTTAAAAAGTAATTTATTAATTTACTACTGATGTACCATTTAATCTATATTCTTTCTTTATTGCAGATCAGTTATTATGTGGGCATTCCAACTTCTACCAATGATGATGTCTCAGCTTGTGTGTGCCCTCCTGCAATCTGTCATACTGTAGCTTTTTCTCTCTAGCCATATATTATTTTTAACATTCCATTCAGCTCTATTTATTGGCCGTCTTGGAACAAAATAGCTCTGATTTGACAAATGCACTGAATACATTTTTTGATAGCAAAATAAACTATATATATTTTGAAATATTTCGTTTTTTTAAACCCATCACATACAGGTTGCGTATCCCATATGAAAATATACCGAAATACGGAATTTTTTGAGTGAGACTGAAATAGTGAAACCTGTGTTTTCTGATGGCTCAGTGTACACAAACTTTGTTTAATACAAAAAATTATTAAAAATATTGTATTAAATGATCTTCAGGCTGTGTGTGTAAGGTGTATATGAATTGTGTGTATGTGCACAAAGTTATTAAAACTATTGGCTAGAATTACCCTCAGGCTGTGTGCATAAGGTGTATATGAAACATAAATGCATTCTGTGCTTAGACTTAGGTCCCATCGCCATGATATCTCATTATGGTATGCAATTATTCCACAATACGGAAAAATCCTATATCCAAAATACTTCTAGTCCCAAGCATTTTGGATATGGGATACTCAACCTGTATAGTCAAAGTTGAAGGAGGGCATGAACAAAATGGTAAATGAACATTTATGTAAAAAGATGCAAAACAATGTAAAGGTACGGTAAATAGTGTACTAGTTAGTGGGGTTTTTTTTTTTTTTTTAGCTAAAAGGTTGTTAATGCTGGAATATCAATTTTCTAATGATATATGCTCAAGACAATATTTAGCACTTTTATACGGTTGTTCATTCTGTAGGATTAGTACTATTGCTGTAACCCACACAAGCAACAGCAAAACAAACTAAAGCAAGAGAACAGACCTATCAAACATATGTACAGCATGTGGTGAAATAAATGTAATTGGAAGGAGAATGAGTTACAGTATGTATTGGAAGGAGAATGAGTTATGTTCTCCTATTTGTAATGTGCTTATAATCTATACATAAATTTAAACTTAATATATGTAAATAAAATTAGATTTGGGCTTTTGAAATCATATTTTTCCCAGGAAGCAGTCAGGATCCCGGCTGTTGGTATCCCAGCAGCCAGAATACCGACGCCGGAAAACCGACCCTATTCTGAATGCCAACATCGGCATCCAGAATGGGTGCACCATCCCAGAACCGGAATACCGACAGCTGGGATCCTGAACGAGGACAGACTGTGGCGCACCACAGGTAAGCCGCGTGGTGGAAAGTTAGGTTTAGGCTGCGGGGGGAGGGATAGGGTTAGGCTGCATCCCGGGGGGGCTTGGGTTAGGCAGTGGGGGGTGGCGGGGAATGTTTAGGCACCACCCGGGGGCGGTTAGGTAGGGTTAGGCACCAAGAGGGGAGAACACCCCTTACTCACCCCTGTTGGCTTCGTCCACATCGGGATACCAGCGTCGGTATTTCGAGCATCGGGATCTCATACTGATCCCTATTTTTCCCTTAGGTAGAGCAAAGTAAAGACGGAGCTACTCACCCACAAATACTCCCCATGCACCTGGATTGCAAATTTCAGTTTGCGTAATCGGATAAGATTGGGAGGAGAGCTGGAGATTTCAGTAATACAGCGGACAACACCAGCAATTTGGCCACACAGTAACTCCTGTTGGTCTAGAAGTGTCTGAAATGCAGAAGAAGTGATTATAGCTACCAACATGTTCCCCTTTTAGAGGACGTGTGACAATGGAATACATACTATTTACCGGCGGCTGGGATGCCGGCTGTCAAGATACCAACAGCGTCATCCTGGCAGTGGGGCGAGCACTAGAAAGCAGCTTGCGGGCTCGCTGTGCTCGCCACGCTGTGGGCACGATGGCTCACTGCGCTCGCCACAGGTTATATTCTCCCTCTATGGGTGTCGTGGACACCCACAGAGTGAGATAAGGCTGTGGCGCCAGTATTCCAGCGGCGGCAGATTACCACCTGTCTGGATCCCGGCATCGACACTGTGACCACTGGTATCCTGACAGGCAGTCTCGTGATTGCCTCCCGTGACAATAGCTCATCAAAACCACTAATTGGAAGTGTCTTTACAGTAAACATGGAAGCTGGGTTTTTAACAATATATATATATATATATATATATATAGAAAAAATAAATTAGTCCACTCTGTGAATAAGTGATTTAAGAATTAATTCTGAATGTTCTTGCTAGCATTCCTACAGTAATAAGTTAGAATTTTTTTTATTTTTATCGGGAACATTTATAAAAACTGGTACAAAATAAATTGTGCTACAACTAGGGTGTAATCCATAGTGATCAGACTACCTCAACTTTCTAAACTAATAGAACAAAATTACAGAAACAGAAAGTTTGCTATGGGATACAGGACCTGCTTAGACAGCCAGCTGTACATGTCCCTCAATAAATAGATGCAGCATAGTACAAAGCACAAGATATGAATATTTTTCTATGACAAAAACAATTCCAAATGTTGATTTATTATATATATATATATATATATATATATATATATATATATATATATATATATATATATATAATAAATCTTGTGAAAATAAAGTCTTAGGGAGAGATGTACTAAGCAGTGAACAGAGAAGAGAAGTGAGCAAGTGGAGAAACTGCTCTGTATAATTTTATAGTATGTAAATTAGAAATGTTACTTCAATGCTGATTGGTTGCCATGGGTAACTTCTCCACTGTGTTCACTGCTTAGTACATCTCCCCCTTAATGGCAGTACTCATTTAATGTTATAGTTGCTCTGTTTAATGTGTGTGCATTACTGAAATTGGCAATGGATTTTTACAATTATACGCTTTGGAATTATCCTACAGACCAGTTACTGTTTAAGTAAAGGAATTTCAGAAAATCTGTGTTGGTTCCATCTGTAAAAAATAAATAAAACTTCTTTCTTGGCGGATACAAGGCTATTTGCTTCTTAATGATCAACCATTCACAGTGAATGTGCTTGTGCAGCGCCATCTAGTGCCAGAATTATCAGAATGATCTGTTAACTTTAAAGAGATCATCCACTTTTGAACAACTGCAACTCACTACACCGCCCCCCCCCCCCCCCCATATCTCTGTGTAGTATATTGGGTAGGGCTTTTGGTGCGTACACACTGGCCAATCTACTGAAAGGCCGATATACTGCGGGTCCATCGGCCAGTGTGTACGAGCGATATGTCTGAATGCCAGCGTTCACAGACATATCAGGTCAGCCCTGCAGCAGAGCAGACGGCCAATATATCTAACGATATATTGGCGCATCATGCTGTGTGTACGGGTGGTCAGCCGACCGCCCATACACTTGCTGCAGACGCCGGCAGTGACCGACGGCTGAACTGGGCGGGCACATATAAACACCCGCCCAGTTCGTGACATTAGTCCAGACGGATAGGGCAGTGTGTATGCTCAACACACTGCCCGGTCCGTCTGTAGATATACAGTATATCTACCAGTGTGTACCGAGCATTAGAATCCCCTTGTTATCAAAAATGATATGCTGGATCGTGCTGTGTCTTTGCTGGAGGACACAGCCTGTCCAATTATCTCCCATAGAGCCCTACTGAAGAGGAATGGACAAACTAACCGTGAGCAGTAGTATATGAGGTGGGTTAGCATGATGTTGCATAAATCAGTGGGGTAGCGCAAGCAAATAAAACGGGTTTGTTCAAAAGTGGACACACTTTATTCACTGTCAGCTCTTATTATTTATTTATTAACAGTTTCTTATATAGCGCAGCAAATTCCGTTGCGCTTTACAACTGGACACAATTAGAAGACAAAACCGTGTAAAAACAGTCATAGAAGCTCTTACTAGTCAACCATCATTCTGTATATTTCATCTATATATTCATCTCGCCAGACTGAAACATTTATTCCATTGTTAGGAATTTGATACAGTTTTGATCAAAGCATATCTGTGTCATAAGCAGGACAAAGACCATAGACATTCCTATCTAATGATACAAATGCATTGTTAAAAAATAAAAAAGATAATCCAAAAGTAACAGTTTACAGGAAGTCAGGTAGAAAACAACAAATTAAAAACTCTAGTTTGGACGCACTTTTTGTTGAAATAGTCAAGAATAATAATATGTGGTAGAGTTAAAACTTATGGGCCCTACACATTGCGCGATCTACCGCCGAGCTACCAGATGGCGGATATGGCTGATGGGCGACCCGGCGGCAGTGACGGGGTAAGTGAAGTTTCTTCACTTCCCCCGTCACCCGGCTCCATAGCAGTGCAGGCAAATATGGACGAGATCGTCCATATTGGCCTGCATGCACAAGCGACGGGGCACCAGCGATAAACAAGCGCGGGGCCGCGCATCATTCATCACTTGTGCCTCCACACTGAAAGATATGAATGTTATCTTGTTCATTATTGAACGAGATCGTTCATATCTTTCACTCATATGGCCCAGTGTGTAGGGCCTATTAGTGTTTATTGATTCCTCACATAAGATAAAATTAGCATCCACCTCTTAATTGGTGGATGGTAATTTTATTTTATGTGAAAATCAATAAATGCTAAGTTTTAACTTTACCACATACTATTATTCTTGACTATTACAACAAAGAGTGCGCCCAAACCAGAGTCTACATTTTTCTTGTCTTTTGTTCCACATTGTGTTTGAAAAAAATAAGATTTTACTTACCGATAAATCTATTTCTCGTAGTCCGTAGTGGATGCTGGGGACTCCGTCAGGACCATGGGGATTAGCGGCTCCGCAGGAGACAGGGCACAAAAATAAAGCTTTAGGATCAGGTGGTGTGCACTGGCTCCTCCCCCTATGACCCTCCTCCAAGCCTCAGTTAGGATACTGTGCCCGGACGAGCGTACACAATAAGGAAGGATTTTGAATCCCGGGTAAGACTCATACCAGCCACACCAATCACACTGTACAACCTGTGATCTGAACCCAGTTAACAGCATGATAACAGCGGAGCCTCTGAAAAGATGGCTCACAACAATAATAACCCGATTTTTGTACCAATAACTATGTACAAGTATTGCAGACAATCCGCACTTGGGATGGGCGCCCAGCATCCACTACGGACTACGAGAAATAGATTTATCGGTAAGTAAAATCTTATTTTCTCTAACGTCCTAGTGGATGCTGGGGACTCCGTCAGGACCATGGGGATTATACCAAAGCTCCCAAACGGGCGGGAGAGTGCGGATGACTCTGCAGCACCGAATGAGAGAACTCCAGGTCCTCTTTAGCCAGGGTATCAAATTTGTAGAATTTTACAAACGTGTTCTCCCCCGACCACGCAGCTGCTCGGCAGAGTTGTAATGCCGAGACCCCTCGGGCAGCCGCCCAGGATCAGCCCACCTTCCTTGTGGAATGGGCCTTGACAGATTTAGGCTGTGGCAGGCCTGCCACAGAATGTGCAAGCTGAATTGTGCTACAAATCCAACGAGCAATCGTCTGCTTAGCAGCAGGAGCACCCAGCTTGTTGGGTGCATACAGTATAAACAGCGAGTCAGATTTTCTGACTCCAGCCGTCCTTGAAATATATATTTTCAATGCCCTGACAACGTCCAGCAACTTGGAATCCTCCAAATCGCTAGTAGCCGCAGGCACCACAATAGGCTGGTTCAGGTGAAACGCTGACACCACCTTAGGCAGAAAATGAGGACGCGTCCGCAGTTCTGCCCTGTCCGAATGGAAAATCAGATATGGGCTTTTATACGATAAAGCCGCCAATTCTGACACTCTCCTGGCTGAAGCCAGGGCCAGTAGCATGGTTACTTTCCATGTAAGATATTTCAAATCCGCCGATTTGAGTGGCTCAAACCAATGGGATTTGAGAAAATCCAAAACTACATTAAGGTCCCACGGAGCCACTGGGGCACAACCGGGGGCTGTATATGTAGTACTCCTTTTACAAAAGTCTGGACTTCAGGAACTGAAGCCAATTCTTTCTGGAAGAAAATCGACAGGGCCGAAATTTAAACCTTAATGGACCCCAACTTGAGGCCCATAGACAATCCTGTTTGCAGGAAATGTAGGAATCGACCCAAATGAAATTCCTCCGTGGGGGCCTTCCTGGCCTCACACCACGCAACATATTTTCTCCAAATGCGGTGATAATGTTATGCAGTCACCTCCTTCCTGGCTTTAACCAGTGTAGGAATGACCTCTTCTGGAATGCCTTTTTCCCTTAGAATTCGGCGTTCAACCGCCACGCCGTCAAACGCAGCCGCGGTAAGTCTTGGAATAGACACGGTCCCTGCTGAATCAGGTCCCGTCTTAGAGGTAGAGGCCACGGATTTTCCGTGAGCATCTCCTGAAGTTCCGGGTACCAAGTTCTTCTTGGCCAATCCGGAGCCACGAGTATCGTTCTTACTCCCCTTTGCCGTATAATTCTCAGTACTTTGGATATGAGAGGCAGAGGAGGAAACACATACACTGACTGGAACACCCACGGTGTTACCAGAGCGTCCACAGCTATTGCCTGAGGGTCTCTTGACCTGGCGCAATACCTGTCCAGTTTTTTGTTGAGGCGAGACGCCATCATATCCACCTTTGGTTTTTCCCAACGGTTCACAATCATGTGGAAGACTTCTGGATGAAGTCCCCACTCTCCCGGGTGTAGATCGTGTCTGCTGAGGAAGTCTGCTTCCCAGTTGTCCACTCCCGGAATGAACACTGCTGACAGTGCTATCACATGATCTTCCGCCCAGCGAAGAATCCTTGCAGCTTCTGCCATTGCTCTCCTGCTTCTTGTGTCGCCCTGTCTGTTTACGTGGGCGACTGCCGTGATGTTGTCCGACTGGATCAACACCGGCTGACCCTGAAGCAGGGGTTTTGCCAGGCTTAGAGCATTGTAAATCGCTCTTAGCTCCAGTATATTTATGTGAAGAGACATCTCCAGGCTTGACCATACTCCCTGGAAGTTTCTTCCCTGTGTGACCGCTCCCCAGCCTCTCAGACTGGCATCCGTGGTCACCAGGACCCAGTCCTGTATGCCGAATCTGCGGCCTTCTAACAGATGAGCACTCTGCAACCACCACAGAAGAGACACCCTTGTCCGTGGCGATAAGGTTATCCGCTGATGCATCTGCAGATGCGATCCGGACCATTTGTCCAGCAGATCCCACTGAAAAGTTCGTGCGTGGAATCTGCCGAATGGGATTGCTTCGTAAGAAGCCACCATCTTTCCCAGGACTCTTGTGCATTGATGCACAGACACTTTTCCTGGTTTTAGGAGGTTCCTGACAAGTTCGGATAACTCCTTGGCTTTCTCCTCCGGAAGAAACACCTTTTTCTGAACCTTGTCCAGAATCATTCCCAGGAACAGCAGACGTGTTGTCGGGGTCAACTGAGATTTTGGAAAATTCAGAATCCACCCGTGTTGTTGCAGCACTACTTGGGTTAGTGCTACTCCGTCCTCCAGCTGTTCTCTGGACCTTGCCCTTATCAGGAGATCGTCCAAGTAAGGGATAATTAATACGCCTCTTCTTCGCAGAAGAATCATCATTTCGGCCATTACCTTGGTAAAGACCCGAGGTGCCGTGGACAATCCAAACGGCAGCGTCTGAAACTGATAATGACAGTTTTGCACCACGAACCTGAGGTACCCTTGATGTGAAGGGCAAATTTGGGACATGCAGGTAAGCATCTTTTATGTCCAGGGACACCATAAAGTCCCCTTCTTCCAGATTCGCTATCACTGCTCTGAGTGATTCCATCTTGAACTTGAATTTTTGTATGTACAGGTTCAAAGATTTCAGATTTAGAATAGGTCTTACCGAGCCGTCCGGCTTCGGTACCACAAATAGCGTGGAGTAATACCCCTTTTCCTGTTGTAGGAGGGGTACCTTGACTATCACCTGCTGAGAAAACAGCTTGTGAATGGCTTCCAATACCGTCGCCCTGTCTGAGGGAGACGTTGGCAAAGCAGACTTTAGGAACCGGCGAGGGGGAGACTTCTCGAATTCCAACCTGTAACCCTGAGATACTACCTGCAGGATCCAGGGGTCCACCTGTGAGCAAGCCCACTGCGCGCTGAAATTCTTGAGTCGACCCCCCACCGTTCCTGAGTCCGCTTGTAAAGCCCCAGCGTCATGCTGAGGGCTTTGCAGAACCCGCGGAGGGCTTCTGTTCCTGGGAAGGAGCTGCTTGCTGCCCTCTCTTACCCTTTCCTCTGCCTCGGGGCAGATATGACTGTCCTTTTGCCCGCTTCTTATAGGACCGAAAGGACTGCGGCTGAAAAGACGGTGTCTTTTTCTGTTGGGAGGGGGTCTGAGGTAAAAAGGTGGATTTCCCGGCAGTTGCCGTGGCCACCAAATCCGATAGACCGACGCCAAATAATTCCTCCCCTTTATACGGCAATACTTCCATATTGTGGTACTTGTAGTATCAGAGATATGCAAAGCCTCCTTCATTGCCGTGATCATATAACGTGTGGCCCTACTGGAAAATACGTTTGTTTCTTCACCGTCGACACTAGAGTCAGTGTCCGTGTCTGGGTCTGTGTCGACCGACTGAGGTAAAGGGCGTTTTACAGCCCCTGACGGTGTCTGAGACGCCTGGGCAGGTACTAACTGGTTTTCCGGCCGTCTCATGTCGTCAACTGATTTTTGTAATGTGCTGACATTATCACGTAATTCCATAAACAAAGCCATCCATTCCGGTGTCGACTCCCTGGGGGGTGACATCACCATTACCGGCAATTGCTCTGCCTCCACACCAACATCGTCCTCATACATGTCGACACACACGTACCGACACACAGCAGACACACAGGGAATGCTCTATTGAAGACAGGACCCCACTAGCCCTTTGGGGAGACAGAGGGAGAGTTTGCCAGCACACACCCAAGCGCTATAATATATATGGGAACAACCCTATATAAGTGTTGTATCCTTATAGCAGCTTAAATATAGTAATATCGCCAAAAAAAGTGCCCCCCCCCCCCCTCTGTTTTACCCTGTTTCTGTAGTGCAGTGCAGGGGAGAGTCCTGGGAGCCTTCCTCCCAGCGGAGCTGAGCAGGAAAAAGGCGCTGTGTGCTGAGGAGAATAAGCCCCGCCCCCTATTTCGGCGGGCTCTTCTCCGGAGTTTGTGAGATCTGGCAGGGGTTAAATACATCCATATAGCCTCAAGGGCTATATGTGATGTATTTTTTTAGCCATAAAAAGGTATTATACATTGCTGCCCAGGGCGCCCCCCCAGCGCCCTGCACCCTCCGTGACCGCTGTGTGAAGTGTGCTGACAACAATGGCGCACAGCTGCAGTGCTGTGCGCTACCTCAGGAAGACTGAAAAGTCTTCTGCCGCCTGCTTCTGGACCTCTTCCATCTTCGGCATCTGCAAGGTGGGGCGGCGGCGCGGCTCCGGGACCGGACTCCATGGCTGGGCCTGTGTTCGATCCCTCTGGAGCTAATGGTGTCCAGTAGCCTAAGAAGCCAATCCATCCTGCACGCAGGTGAGTTGACTTCTCTCCCCTAAGTCCCTCGATGCAGTGAGCCTGTTGCCAGCAGGACTCACTGAAAATAAAAAACCTAAAAACTTTTTCTAAGCAGCTCTTTAGGAGAGCCACCTAGATTGCACCCTGCTCGGACGGGCACAAAAACCTAACTGGGGCTTGGAGGAGGGTCATAGGGGGAGGAGCCAGTGCACACCACCTGATCCTAAAGCTTTATTTTTGTGCCCTGTCTCCTGCGGAGCCGCTAATCCCCATGGTCCTGACGGAGTCCCCAGCATCCACTAGGACGTTAGAGAAATAGGATTTTAATACCTACCGGTAAATCCTTTTCTCTTAGTCCGTAGAGGATGCTGGGGACTCCGGAAGGACCATGGGGTATAGACTGGATCCGCAGGAGACATGGGCACACTATAAGACTTTTACTGGGTGTGAACTGGCTCCTCCCTCTATGCCCCTCCTCCAGACCTCAGTTAGAAAACTGTGCCCAGGAGAGACGGACATTTCGAGGAAAGAATTTATTGTTTAAACACGGTGAGTGTCATACCAGCTCACACCACAAACATACCGCAGAACGTGGCATTCAATAGAATACCAGCCAACGGCATGAACAATACTAAGCCACATGCTGAGAGAATATGTAACAAAACCTGTGTGTCAACACAACCAATAAGAAGACACCGCATGCCATGGCATGAACAACTTCAGCAACAGCCTGACAGAAAAGAAACACCACAAGAGTGTAACCATCACCAACACGGCAGTGAACAACACTGCATGCAACGGCATGACCAACGACAGTCACAAACTGACTGAACTCAACGCAACACGAGCGTGACTACAACCAATACTGCAGACACAGCACGCACTGGGACGGGCGCCCAGCATCCTCTACGGACTAAAAGAAAAGGATTTACCGGTAGGTATTAAAATCCTATTTTCTCAAACGTCCTAGAGGATGCTGGGGACTCCGTAAGAACCATGGGGTTTATACCAAAGCTCCAGACCGGGTGGGAGAGTGCGGACGACTCTGCAGCACCGATTGAGCAAACATGAGGTCCCCATCAGCCAGGGTATCAAACTTGTATAGCTTAGCCAAAGTGTTTGAACCCGAGCAAGTCTCCGCTCAGCAAAAGTGAACCGGCGAGACTCCTCGGGCATCCGCCCAAGAAGAGCCCATCTACCTAGTAGAATGGGTCACCACCGACTTCGGTAACGGCAATCCAGCCGTAGAACGAGCGCGCCAAATCGTATTACAGATCTAGCGTGTAACAGACTGCAGGGACACAGGCGGCCCCAATCACTCTGAGGCATACCAGACAAACAGAGCCTCCGATTCCCTAATCTGAGCCAAATTGGCGACATAAATATGCAAAGTCCTGACTACATCGAGAGACCTTGAAATCAGCCAATGCTGAAGCAACCACAGGCATCAATAGGCAGGTTTCTGCGAAACCCCGAAACCACTTTTGGCAGAACTATTATCAGAGTTCTCAATTACACTCTATCCACCTGGAAGATCAACTAGGGGCTCTCGTGAGACCCAACCGCTACTACCGACATCCGCCTTGCGGACGCCAAAGCCAAAAGCATGACCACTCTCCAAGACAGAAACTTCAACACAACCTTTCATAAAGGTTCCAAACATTTTGACACAAGAAACCGCAACACCACGTCAAGGTCCACCGGTGCCAATGGGGCCACAAATGGAGGTTGGATGTGCAGTACCCCTTCCACGAAGGTCCGAACTTCCGGAAAGGTTGACACTTCTTTCTCGAAAGAAAAATTTTTACAAGGCCAAAGCCCCACTGAAATGGAGCCTAACTTTAGGCCTGCACCCACACCAGCTTGCAAAGAATGGAGAAGAACGACCCAGTTGAAAACCTCCGCAGTAGCCATCTTGGAGTCATCCAAACACGGTGGTAAGGCTTTGCCGTTACTTCTTTTCTAGCCCGAAGAAGTGTGGAAACAACTTCACTGGGAATATCCTTCCGTTGGAAACGGCGTTCAACCGCCACACCGTCAAACGCAGCCGCGGTAAGTTGTGATACAGCCCGGATCTTGTTGTAACCGTTCCTCACGTAGAAGAGGAGGCCAGGGATCTTCTATGAGTAAATCTGGAAGAACTGGATACCAAGCCCTCCTCGTTTAGACCTGAACAATGAGGATCCCCTGAACCTTTGTTCTTCGTGCGCTTATCACCTTCAGAAGAGTGAAACTGGAGGCATAGACCAACTGAAAACACCCAAGGTGTCCCGAGGATGTCCACTGCTATAGCTTGAGTGTCCTCTGACCTGGAATAATATCTCTAAGATTTCTCGTTGAGACGAGACGCCAACATGCCCAATTGAGGCACACCTCAAAAACTTTTCTCTTCAGTGAAACTTCTTGATGACTACTGTATTTCTCCCGGATGGAGATCGCATCTGCAGAGGAATCTATTTCTCCGTCGTTTACATCCGGAACGAAGACTGCTAATATAGCGTTTACCAGTCCTTTCACCCAGCGGAAACTTTTACAGCATCTGCCATCGTCGCTGAGCTCCTTGTTCCGCCCTAGCGGCTTACTTACACCACTGCTGTCAAGTCGTCCGACAGAACTAACACGTGCAGATCACCAAGCATATGATCACTGAAATTAGCTCTTAATCCAAGAAAGCTTATTGCAGACAAGCTTCCCAGTTTGACCTTTTTTTCTGGAAATACTTCCCTTGCAAGGACTGGTCCCCAGTCTCGGAGATCTGCATGCATGGACACCAGGAACTCCACCTGGATTCCGAACCTTCGTCCCTCTAGGAGGTGAGAACTGAGCAGACATCACAGGAGCTATATCCTGGCCATTAGGATTATATTCTGGCGCACGTGCAGGTGAGACCCGGACCACATTTCCAACTGTCCCCGTGAAAACCACTCTGGCATTTGACCTGCTCACTAAAAAGCCTCCTAGGCCGCACCATCTTCTTCATCAACGGAACAGATTGATGGATTGTCACTGCAAATCTGATCCGACTCTGGATCCTCAGACCTCTTTCCACCGGAAAACACAGAACCTCAACCGTTCAGTATCTACTCTGATACCCATCTCCGACATCTGCGTCGCTGGGAACAACAGCCATTCCCTATGTTGAAAAACAGTCAGAGAGAAACAACGATTTGCACCACTTGCTTCTTGACCTCGCCGTAAACAGGAGAGCGTCTCAGTACAGAATAACAATGGCTCTTATTATCGAAAGAAACCCATCATATAGCCATCACTCCGGTGAAATGGCAAAGACAATCCTGGATATCAACACAGGTAAGCCGAATGCGGAGAAAAACGCATTTAACCCCTTTTCTACCTTTACGTGCTGGCGCTCCCATCGTAAGTAGAAATCTTTTTTTTTTTTTTGGAACAGCAGTACAAAGTCCCGAACCTGACGTAACTCTGGTATGGCGTCGCGCACTACCTCCCCCTTCAGAGGGGAATCGGAGGATCTATTCAAAAAATCAGTGAGGGGAAACATCTGTAAACTCCAGCATGTCCCCTTTTAGATTCCATTATTAACCCACAGACCCCAGGCCATTTCTGGACTGAGTGAAGAGTAGTAGATGAGTTTCCACCTAAGTGGGCTCCAGCCAGATAGACCCAGCGACCTGCGGTGGATATGGTAAAACAGAAAACGACATCCTGTTCTGCGAACCTAACAAGGCTGCAGAACTCTTACCTTTACACCTTCCACAAACTGCACTGAAAGGGAAAAAAAGAACGGTATCAAAACGGTTAAAATGACTGCATCCCGCAACAGACTGCGTCCCCAACCGTTGTGAGGGAATCTAACTCACGAAGGTAGACCCACCAGTGGTAACCACCGAGAGTGACTGAACGGAGGCCTCCCCACCCAGCGGTACACCGTCCCAGGGAAACATTCTAGTATCTCTCGGAGTCCGCCTTAGCATTTCTTGCCATGTTATAGAGCAGATTCAATATAAGAAACCTCCCCGCTCTCTTTAGGGTAATACTATCGGATGCTATTCCGAAAATAAACACTCCACCACATGCATGTAATGCAAATAACGCCAAAGCATAGAAATAAAATATCACTTAGCTTCCTGTGTAGGATCCTTTGTGACCGGACCCCGTGTCGACCAGGAGTTGACTTTCACCGTATTCTATCCACAGCGGGAAAAGAATAAACGCTCGGGCTCCTTGTGAGGATCTGCTCTTCACGGCCGACCAAGAGCTTTATCAACAGAGCGACCAGCACATGAGAAAGAATACTTTTACTTCAGTAGTCACCATAAACCATAATGTAATACACACATATCCCATATGGGTGGTCTTCAGTATGCCGGCTGTCGGGATCCCGTCGCACAGTATACCGGCACCGGAATCCTGACAGCCGGCATACCGACACTTATTCTCCCTCGTGGGGGTCCACGACCCCCCTGGAGGGAGAATAAAATAGCAAGGGGCTCATTTGCGCTCGCCACACTGTCGGTATGCCGGCGGTCGGGCTCCCGGTGCCGGTATGCTGGTCGCCGGGAGCCCGACCGCCGGCATACCATACTACACCCATCCCATATAATAAATATAAATATATATATATATATATATATATATATATATATATACATACATACACACACACACACACACACACACACACACACACACACATATATATATATAAAGCATATATGGGCGGCACTCGTGAGGCTTTCAATCGACGAATAAAGAGACGAACAGCGTCTGCGTGTCAACGTTTCAGTCTATTTGACTTTTTTCAAGAGCAACTTACAACAAGTGAAATCTTACCTTAAATAGTGAAAAGCCGTCCTGGCCGCCATGACCGCCTCTCAGTCGCCGCGAGGCCCCTTCCGATGACGTCATCGCGCTGGTCCCCGTAGCTTGCTGCCGCCTTCCGTCCGTCACCTCACCTCTGCCCTGCTCGTGACAACTTCCGGCGCCGGCTGCCTGGAACGCAGACACGTGACCTTTCAGCGGAGGGGATAAGGGAGACTGGTGGTGGCCATGGTGACCTGTAAACAGCAACAACAACACGTGAACATTACTGATAAAAGTGCAACAAATTAATATCAAAAAGAATAGAATAAAAAAGAATTAAGTAAAACTTGAATGTGCATGGGTTAATGACAGTAATCAAATGTAAAAGAGTGTTGTATACAAAGTCTACTGACCGAGCTACATAAGATACAGCGGGCAAAACACACTTAGGTGCCCCTGTAATGGTAAAAAAGACGTGAAAAAAATGTGTAAAAGTGGAAAGCGGCGTACCGCCTAATAGGTAATAATAAAAAAATATAATAAAATTAAAATCCTCCTGGGAGGAAATTTCGTGTAGGAAACACGAAAAATGAGTGCTGGTAACTGATACATAAATCTAAGTAAGTACAGCCTCGATTGGCAATGCCAAACTTAAAAATATAACTACTGTATAAGTATACCCTCTACGAAGAACTGCCATATTGTAGAATATCCTTAAAACAACCACGACAGCCTAACACTTTTTGAGCCGAAAACCTGGCTGTTTCAAGTGTCTAGGCTGTACTACTTGCAGCTACATGCTGACGGGAGATTTCATTTTACATCCCCACACAGGGAGAAAAATTAACATCCGATGGCCATTGACCTGTAGTTCCTCATATGTAATATATGTATTGGTCTGTCCCTGCAGCTTATATTATGTAGGCAAGACACAATGCCTTTTTAAGGAACGTATGGCCCTACACAGGTCTGCCATTAGGGCTGCCCTCAACACCGGCAAAAGCGACCAACCGGTCGCCCGCCATTTCGTTCAGATGCGGCACAGTCTGGCAGCCATTAGATACAAGATTGTGGTGGGAACAGAGCGACCCAATTGCTACAATTGGAAGCCTGGTGGATTTTTAAATTAGACACCATCCACCCCAGAGGCCTTAATGAACAACTCAATTTACAGTGTTTTCTGTAGTTGGGCTTGGCACCTGTAATTGACCATCTTTGTGATGTTTTGTTCCCAGTTTTCCCAGCAGAAATAATAATAACATTTTTTCTGCATGACTATTTCTGTTCCATCACTGCGTCCTAGGATATATATTTTTTTTGCAGCAAGGTGCTCAGAATGATTTTTCAACATTGTACCTATAACGTCTTCAAACAGTTAAGTACACATTTCAACAAAAAGAGTTAAGTTTTTCACAAAAAACATACAGTAAACATAAGCTTCAAGTAACACTTGGCCCTAACCAGAGACAGAGTAGATCCCCGACCTAGGTATAGGTAGCTAATAAAACAGGGGTTAATTTGGAACTATACTCTCTATACATTTAATGATGTCTAGATTAATTGATTTGTTGTATACAAGTTTTTTAATCCTCTTTTTTAATTAGTCCCTTTGTGACAGGATCATGTGTGGTCCACTTGTGGTCACTCTGGACTGATATCAGTGGTTAATCTGTGCAACAGTATTCAAATCATTCACAGTTCACACGATTATTTCGTGTTTTACTATACTGCAGAATATTTGATGTTTATCTCTATTCACTTATGCAAGCACCTGTACTTTGTTTGTCACATCTTTTAAATCATTTATGTACGTTGTATGTGTCACGTGAGGCGGCGCAGCAATGTCATGCTGCGTCGCGTCTCCATGGTTACCGGCTTTCCTCTGTTTGCAACCACGTCACCAATGGGTCCGTGTAACGGGATGACGCGACTTCCGGACGCCGCATGCCACACGCTGCCGGAAGTGCGGGTTCCACACACTGGACGGCGGGGACGTGGATGCAGACGCAGGTACCCGGTATAGGTAAGGTATTTAAGTTGTTTTTCTTTGTATTGTCACTAGTTTGCAGTGTCCTGAGGAAGGGGGTCCGTCCCCCGAAACGTTGACCAATAAATGCACTTCTTGCTTTGATTTACTTGGGAGTGAAAGACTCTGAGTGCCGCCGTCCCTCTCCAAAATATATATATATATATATATATATATATATATATATATATATATATATAAAACATACATACATATAAGTGGATTGTCCTGAACCGTATGGTCCCTAGTGACATTAATGTGTTCTGAATGTGTATGATCATGAACTGAAAGCCCCGGTTGTGGATCAGACAGGAAACCTTATGGTCGACGGAAACTTCGTATTCGTCGACAAACCGGGAGTAGTAACCAGGCAAAATAACCATCTGGCGAACCCCGAGAGGTCCGAGGGGAGTATACCTACATAATCTTTATAACACTCTCCCACAGCTGTGCTCGAGCCACAGGCCCAAGGAACCGTACCATACATACAAATATATATATATATATATATATATATCCAGCAGTAAAGATGGCACTCAGAGACTTATTAAAGCGGTGAAAAAAGACATCTGTATTAGATGTTAAGACATCAAACGTTTTCGGAGCTGTTGCCCCGTCCTCAGGATAACATCTACAGCAATAAACAAACACACAACACTTACATAAAGACCCTTACCTGTCCCTCGATTCCCGCTCCGTCCAGCGCTCAAACTGCACGCCCACCGGAAGCACCAACTGCTGTACTTCCTGGTGCGCGGCCTCCGTCACTATGGATACCGCTATGCATGCGTTCCACAGCCAGCTTCCTGCGCTCCATTAAGCCAGCAGAGGATCCCGATGTGGCTGCAGCACGAGAACTGCAGGGAAGAGGAACAACAAAACAATTTTTAAAAACACACATAACAACAAAAAGACATTACAGAGGCTACATACAGGGTCAGTTTACATAATGTAAACTATCAAAGTCACAAGGAAAATTAAGCTATATGATCACAGTGACTATAATGTATCACAGCATACTGTTCCAATTGATTTTTTCATTTAACCCCATAGGATTCGTAGTGCCTAAGCGGATGATCCAGCGGGATTCTTTTAATAACAATTGTTTAGCCCGGTCCCCACCCCGAAGGGAAACTGGCACATGATCTATAATGTAATATTTTAAATCATCTAATGTATGACCTGCCATCTTGAAATGTCGGGATACCGGCTGGTCAATATCTTTCCCGTTTAAGGTCATATTAATTGCCGATCTATGGGCGTTCATCCTCTCCCTAAACTTGCGGGTGGTTTGGCCAATATAATAAAGGCCACAGGGACACACAATAATGTACACTACATGGGTGGTAGTACATGTAAGGACAAACCTAATGTCATAGATTTTGTCTATATGCGGATGCTTGAATTCTCTACAGGCTACCATATATTTGCAGGTAATGCAATTATGGCATCTATAGCAGCCTGGGGGTTTGGTGTACACATTGGTAGGTTTTTTAATCCCTAGCCCCGTAATATCAGCATGGACAAGTCTATCACGTAGGTTGTTACCACGTTTGAACGCTGCCAGGGGTCTCATGTTTTTAAAGATTGGAAGCTCCTTATCTGAGCTCACAATGGGCCAAAGTGCGTTAGTGGCTCTCCGGATAATTGGGCTAGCCGTGGTATAATTACTCACCCAGGGAATGACCTTATCTTGGTGACGTTTAACTGGTTTCAGTAAACTAGATCTATCCATAGTTAGCACCTTCTTTTTTTGTTCCTCTAGGGTTATTGGACAATATCCCCTGTCTATAAATTTAGAAATAAGGCCATCCAAGGCCTCTGGTAGGCGTTCAGGTTCACTGGTGATGCGTGCAAAACGCATCATCTGTGATAACGGGAGACCCTTCTTAAGGGCCACCGGATGATGACTTGAGGCCCTCAAAAAGGTGTTTCTATCGGTGCTTTTAGAATAAACATCTGTTATAATTTTACCATTATTGACTGTCACCCGTACATCAAGGAAGTTGGCACTACTGGTACTATGGGTGTACGTAAACTTGATTGGTGAGTCAAGACAATTAATGGAAGTCATAAGTTGTACAAAACTTTCCTCCCCCCCGGTCCATAAAAGAAAAACATCATCTATGTACCGGGTGAAAAACAATATATGTCGACTAACATTAGTATCACTGAAGAACATATCAGCCTCCTGAAAGAACATATATACATTCGCATACGAGGGGGCCACGGGAGACCCCATGGCACACCCTCGTAATTGGAGGAAAAACCCCCCATCAAACAAAAAATAATTGCGCCTTAAAGTTAACTCTAATAGGGTCAAAAACAATACATGATCAAAACTTGATGTAGGAAGATGACGTTCAAGAAAACGCCTCATCGCTATCAGTCCTCCCTCATGAGGGATAGAGGTATACAGACTAGATACATCTAGACAGCATAACAAAGTGCCACTCGGTATGCTGTCAATGTCTCCCAAACAGTTCAAAAAGGAAGTCGTATCTTTCAAAAATGTTTTTTCTTTCAGCAATAGTGGCTGAAGGACACTGTCCAAAAGTTGAGAGATAGGCTGTAGTAACGAGTCCCTTGCAGAGATTATAGGCCTGCCAGGAGGCTCCATGAGATTTTTATGTATTTTCGTCAAAGTGTACAGCACCGGCACCTTAGGGTGCTGCACACAAAGGGCCTTGAAAACTTTTTGTGGAATTTTATTCTCGTTATATGCCTTCTCCAAAATTTCAAATAGTTCCTTTTGATAGACGGCAGTCGGATCCATGCCCAATTTCATGTACACTTCCCGGTCCTCCAACTGTCTTACAATTTCCAATCTATATTTGTCTAGATCTTGGATTACTATGGCCCCGCCTTTATCGGCGGGCCTAATGACAATGTCCTGGTATGATGCAAGATCTTTCAAAGCCAAATGTTCCAGTTTAGAGAGATTGGGTACGCCCCAATCTCTCTAAACTGGAACATTTGGCTTTGAAAGATCTTGCATCATACCAGGACATTGTCATTAGGCCCGCCGATAAAGGCGGGGCCATAGTAATCCAAGATCTAGACAAATATAGATTGGAAATTGTAAGACAGTTGGAGGACCGGGAAGTGTACATGAATTGGGCATGGATCCGACTGCCGCCTATCAAAAGGAACTATTTGAAATTTTGGAGAAGGCATATAACGAGAATAAAATTCCACAAAAAGTTTTCAAGGCCCTTTGTGTGCAGCACCCTAAGGTGCCGGTGCTGTACACTTTGACGAAAATACATAAAAATCTCATGGAGCCTCCTGGCAGGCCTATAATCTCTGCAAGGGACTCGTTACTACAGCCTATCTCTCAACTTTTGGACAGTGTCCTTCAGCCACTATTGCTGAAAGAAAAAACATTTTTGAAAGATACGACTTCCTTTTTGAACTGTTTGGGAGACATTGACAGCATACCGAGTGGCACTTTGTTATGCTGTCTAGATGTATCTAGTCTGTATACCTCTATCCCTCATGAGGGAGGACTGATAGCGATGAGGCGTTTTCTTGAACGTCATCTTCCTACATCAAGTTTTGATCATGTATTGTTTTTGACCCTATTAGAGTTAACTTTAAGGCGCAATTATTTTTTGTTTGATGGGGGGTTTTTCCTCCAATTACGAGGGTGTGCCATGGGGTCTCCCGTGGCCCCCTCGTATGCGAATGTATATATGTTCTTTCAGGAGGCTGATATGTTCTTCAGTGATACTAATGTTAGTCGACATATATTGTTTTTCACCCGGTACATAGATGATGTTTTTCTTTTATGGACCGGGGGGGAGGAAAGTTTTGTACAACTTATGACTTCCATTAATTGTCTTGACTCACCAATCAAGTTTACGTACACCCATAGTACCAGTAGTGCCAACTTCCTTGATGTACGGGTGACAGTCAATAATGGTAAAATTATAACAGATGTTTATTCTAAAAGCACCGATAGAAACACCTTTTTGAGGGCCTCAAGTCATCATCCGGTGGCCCTTAAGAAGGGTCTCCCGTTATAACAGATGATGCGTTTTGCACGCATCACCAGTGAACCTGAACGCCTACCAGAGGCCTTGGATGGCCTTATTTCTAAATTTATAGACAGGGGATATTGTCCAATAACCCTAGAGGAACAAAAAAAGAAGGTGCTAACTATGGATAGATCTAGTTTACTGAAACCAGTTAAACGTCACCAAGATAAGGTCATTCCCTGGGTGAGTAATTATACCACGGCCAGCCCAATTATCCGGAGAGCCACTAACGCACTTTGGCCCATTGTGAGCTCAGATAAGGAGCTTCCAATCTTTAAAAACATGAGACCCCTGGCAGCGTTCAAACGTGGTAACAACCTACGTGATAGACTTGTCCATGCTGATATTACGGGGCTAGGGATTAAAAAACCTACCAATGTGTACACCAAACCCCCAGGCTGCTATAGATGCCATAATTGCATTACCTGCAAATATATGGTAGCCTGTAGAGAATTCAAGCATCCGCATATAGACAAAATCTATGACATTAGGTTTGTCCTTACATGTACTACCACCCATGTAGTGTACATTATTGTGTGTCCCTGTGGCCTTTATTATATTGGCCAAACCACCCGCAAGTTTAGGGAGAGGATGAACGCCCATAGATCGGCAATTAATATGACCTTAAACGGGAAAGATATTGACCAGCCGGTATCCCGACATTTCAAGATGGCAGGTCATACATTAGATGATTTAAAATATTACATTATAGATCATGTGCCAGTTTCCCTTCGGGGTGGGGACCGGGCTAAACAATTGTTATTAAAAGAATCCCGCTGGATCATCCGCTTAGGCACTACGAATCCTATGAGGTTAAATGAAAAAATCAATTGGAACAGTATGCTGTGATACATTATAGTCACTGTGATCATATAGCTTAATTTTCCTTGTGACTTTGATAGTTTACATTATGTAAACTGACCCTGTATGTAGCCTCTGTAATGTCTTTTTGTTGTTATGTGTGTTTTTAAAAATTGTTTTGTTGTTCCTCTTCCCTGCAGTTCTCGTGCTGCAGCCACATCGGGATCCTCTGCTGGCTTAATGGAGCGCAGGAAGCTGCCTGTGGAACGCATGCATAGCGGTATCCATAGTGACGGAGGCCGCGCACCAGGAAGTACAGCAGTTGGTGCCTCCGGTGGGCGTGCAGTTTGAGCGCTGGACGGAGCGGGAATCGAGGGACAGGTAAGGGTATTTATGTAAGTGTTGTGTGTTTGTTTATTGCTGTAGATGTTATCCTGAGGACGGGGCAACAGCTCCGAAAACGTTTGATGTCTTAACATCTAATACAGATGTCTTTTTTCACCGCTTTAATAAGTCTCTGAGTGCCATCTTTACTGCTGGATATTTATTCTTTTGGAAAGGCACCTGAGCAGTTGGGACGTTTTACATTGAGTGCCGGCATACTGTGGATGGGTTATATATATATATATATATATATATATATATATATATATATATATATATATATAGATATAGAGAGAGAGAGAGAGAGAGAGAGAGAGAGAGAGAGAGAGAGAGAGAGAGAGAGAGGCATAAGGCAGTTACAGCATGTTAAGTTGCTCTCAGTAATAACAGTTGGTGCCGACAGGATCACCCGCATACAAACTTTGTCACCCATACAGTGCTATCAAGGACCAACAGGCGTCGGCAATGCCGACAGCGATCCCCGTTTGTGACAGAGCACTCATGCCTGTCGACATATGTTGACTAAAAAGCTATAGTGGACCAGGGAAACACAGGGTATATGCACAACACACTGCAATATAAGCCCATTTAACTAACTTAGTGATATATAGGTTATATACACTAAACACAGTGCCCCCCCACGTGTGTTTTCACTGCTATGGCGGGGACTGGAAGAAAATGGTGCTGAACGTGTTGTGAGGGCTAAGCCCCGCCCCTTCTCGGCGCGCTTCAGCCCACTAGAAAATATCGTACTTTATGCCAGCGGGGGTCCCTATACAGTGTGTACCCACTGTATATTCCGTAGCCACCCTTAAAAAAAGGTCTATATTGCTGCCCAGGGCACCCCTCCCCCCCCTGCGCCCTGCACCCATGTAAGCCGGCGGCGCGGGAGCACTGGCGCGCAGTATTATGCTGGCGGGGGTATGGGACCCGGTGCCCAGGCACAAAAAAATGCTTTGTATGCCAGCCGTTTTAAGAGATCAGTAACTTGCTGCCCAGGGCGCTCCCCCCCCCCCCAGCGCCCTGCACCCTGTGAGTGCCGTTGGTGTGTGGTAACATGGAGCGCAGCGCGACCGCCGCGCTGTACCTCCGTTACTGAAGTCTTCTGCCGTCACTGAAGTCTTCTGTTCTTCACATACTCACCCGGCTTCTTTCTTCTGGCTTCTGTGAGGGGGTTGACGGCGCGGCTCCGGGAACAAGCCGCTAGGCGCACCAAGTGATCGAACCCTCTGGAGCTAATGGTGTCCTGTAGCCTAAGAAGCAGAGCCCTTGAACTAAGAAGAAGTAGGACTGCTTCTCTCCTGTCAGTCCCACGATGCAGGGAGCCTGTAGCCAGCAGGTCTCCCTGAAAATAAAAAACCTAACATAAAATGTCTTTAGAGAAACTCCGTAGAGCTCCCCTAGTGTGTGTCCAGTCACTCCTGGGCACAAAGTCTAACTGAGGTCTGGAGGAGGGGCATAGAGGGAGGAGCCAGTTCACACCCAGTAAAAAAGTCTTATAGTGTGCCCATGTCTCCTGCGGATCCCGTCTATACCCCATGGTCCTTACGGAGTCCCCAGCATCCTCTAGGACGTTTGAGAAATGACAGTTAGGAGCTGATTGGTTTGTACTTGCTCTCTCTCCAAGGCTTAGTACATAGACCTCATAGTGTTTTTTCATAAACCTGGCAGGTACTCTATAACTATTGGTAGGTGGTCAATTCCTCTAATGAGTGAACGCAATAAAATTATTTAGTATGCAATAGCAAATAGGTAAAAATATATTGCATTTAAAAAATAGTTTCCTATATTCTTTTTACTTTTTGTCAAGTCATAATAACTGTCATCTGTTGCAAAATGCCCAATTTTATTTTCCTACATAAATCCTTAAATAAACAGATCATCAAGAATATACAGAGATCTTAAAGAGGAGATATTTTGAGGTAACATATTAAGTAAAGAAAAAGGAACAGATAGAAATTACCTGAGGAGGATAAAAATAGTTAATTCCTATCCTCGTAGGGTCACCTTCCCCTTTTACCTTTGACCCATCGTAAAGAAAAAAATAGTTTAACCTGCAGATATGATAAAGAAATAAATTAGTTTATTCTAACATAAATATAAAATAATAATAATGTAGATTGTTCATTACGGTTGTTATACTTTCACTCTTGGTAATAAATGTAAAACTATGGTGAGGTTTTGCTCTGTGTAAAGCTTTTGTATGGCTGTCCTGCTTCTAGCAATTCAATATTTAGGATTTGTTTTCCTTCCCAGAAATGTATAAATAGAATATTGACGTGCACAGAGTAGGGAAACCCTGAGTGACCACCACTGAAAAAGATAGAAAATAGTGATTATATGGGCGGAATTCAAATGTTATCGCGGGTCCCCGCACCTATTCAAATGTTTCTTCCGGCAGGCGTGAGACCTTCATTTCAGCTTGCCCTGGGGGTGGTGAGCTGAAATGAGCGAAACGTGACACATTTGGGGGCCCAAATAGGAATGTTCGCATCGCGCTATTCGTTTAGCCAGGTAAACTTCAAGGCCACAAGTATGTGAAGACCTCCTGTCTAATTAGTGTTTGCCCATTTCAGCAACAACTAATGCTAACAGGTACATAAAATCAAGCATACAGTCATGCAATCTCCATATACAAACATTACCACTAGAATGGGTCATACTGAAGAGTTCAGCAACTTCCAACATGCCATTGTAATACCTGCAATGCTAGAGGTGCTCCAGTCTGCAGTAAGTGATGCTATTGTGAATTGGATATGTTTGACCACTTAACAATAAGGTTGCATGGAATGCAATCACTGCCACGGTCACATCCCATGTGACCGTACCTTCTTGCTTCGTCCCCCAGATTTCCTCCTGCTCATTAGCCCCCTGGCAGTGATGTAATGATCTCTCCCCACCTATATTACTACCAATTTTTTTCCCCAGAATGCCATATGAATGACCTATGGGGACCTATAGACATGGGAAATGGGGGTTAATGCCACTGTGTTGCCCACATACTATTGGCCAACTAGTGCATCTTATAGTATCCGGTCAGAAGGTCGGCAGTAAGCATGTTGACATCTATAATGACAAATGGTTGACATCTTCAAAATGTCAACATGTGAAATGTTGACATTCACAGGATGCCACTGGTTAGGCACCGCTGGGAGGGTTATGGCTAGGTTGCGGGGGAAGGTTAGGCTTAGGCTGTGGGGCGATCGGCGCTTAGGGTTCAGCGCGGGATGTGGGAGGGGTTGTTAGTGATTAGGGGAGAACTACTTCTCGGAACGCCGGAAGAGGACGCTGAAGCCGCCGGGGAAAGGTAAGACACCACCAGGGCATGGTTGTCGACAGCTCACCATGTAGACATGATGCATGTTGAAATGATGAAAATGGCAACAGTTTGACCATTCATACCGAAACCCATTAATTCTTCCTATGGAAGCTTTAACTAGTGCAATACAACAGATACTAGATTACTTACAGAACAGTTTAGTGCAAAGATGAAGAGATGCAGGAGAGTATACAGAAATAATGTATTATAATGCAGACTCACCATGATGCAGGCCTGGGTTCTACACAACAGGGCGATGCCATGAAGTTCCTGTACTGTAGTTCTGGTCTAGTTACATCACACCCACAAACTTTGGAATATGAATAGATTGTAACATTTATTGTACTTCCTCATCTCCGCTTTCTTATCTGCAGACGGTAAGTCAAGTTGATAAGTTGATAAGTCAAGTCAAGCTCCTGATACAACAAAAATACAAATGATTAATTTTATTATCCTTTATTTATATGGTGCCACAGCGCCTAACAAAGTAAATAAACAAATGAGCAAAACAAGAAGCCAGTGGTTTACAGTACAAGACAATGCGGGTATGTAAACATTGCTGCATTAGGGCACATGACGCTGAAATAAGCATCAGGGTGGCTGAAACCAAGGGTTAGGTGCCGTTGTAGGGAGCATGGAGTAGAAGATAGTCTAAGTAAGAGAAGGAAAAGCACATGACTGGGGAGGGCCCTGCTCGTGAGAGATTACATTCTAAAGGATCCGAGGAAAACAAATATAACAATAGTCAGGGAATGGAACTTTTTAAAATAATTCCGAGGAATATCAGATCACATTAAAGCTACATCCAGACTTGAAGTACTTGGTGCTTAAAATATGTCCTAAAGTACCTGAATGTTTAAAGAAACCACACATAACCGCTTACATGCATGGAAACTGAGCAATAACTTATTTTTCCCATGTGTGGTCACAGGATGAGTAAAATACAAAACAAATAAGAAAAAGATATATGTTTGGATGTACTCTCAAACATAACAATTAAATATGCCATAATCAGTATAAACTATCACCGATATGTATCTCCTGGTTACTGAAGGTGCCAGTGGCTAGGTTCTGGGGTGCAAAGAACCAGAGCGGGGCTGGTTCAAAGGGTGAGGACCTTTTCTCACTATACAGTTCTGAGATGTCGGGTAGTAGTTCAGCACGATTCAGAGGGGAACTGAGGGAGCACATCTCTGAGTGGGGAGGGTGCAGGAAGACGTGGGGTTGGTGAGAGGGGGATTGTTTGAAAGCTTGGCCCCTGGGCTATCCGACTGTACCACCACTGAGTTTTGGGGCTCCCCGAAATCGGGTCAAACTTCAAGCAGCCCACAGTTTGAGGCTCCTAGATCGGCTTTTACTGGGCTCCTGGAGTTGGTTCTAGGTCAAAAATAGAGGGAACTTGGGAGTGCCTTCAGCTAGTACCTAGCCCCCTGGGAATCCGCAGCACGGCTGGAAGCTCCAGAAACCCAGCAGTTGAGGCTCTTAGCTCGGCTTCTACTGGGCTCTTGGAGCTGGTTTTGGACTATAAAAATAGAGGGGGTTTGGGGTTAATAGGTTTAACTTTAAGCTGGTACCTAGCCCCTAGGAAACTGGAGATTCCCTAGCTTTCCAGGAACCAGAGTCTGAAGTCAGCCTGCAAATTTTAAAGGAGCAGCAGTGGAGATGGTGACGTGGACCACACTTCTGAAAAGCAGATTCTGCAAAGCGAGCAGCTTTTCAGAAGAGATACTTTAGGTCAGAAGTTCTCAAACTCATTCTCAAGGCATCCCAACGGTGCAGGTTTTAAGTTTATCCATGCTTTACAACAGGTGACTTAATTACCACCCCAGTCAATTTGATTTAACCATCTGTGCTGAGCCATGGATATACCTAAAACCTGGGCCGTTGGGGTGCCTTGAGAACCTCTGCTTTAGGTAATGAGGCATGACTACTGTTTATTTTCAGAAGACAAATTGCTATCACATGCATATACCATTATATAGCCTGCCTGATTATCCCTAACATCTGCACTTCCTGTGGAGGAACAGTTCTCTTTAGATTTTGTGAGTAAACATGTTCCGTCAGTCCTCCATTTACTCCTAAGAGTTACTAACTGGCTTCTGAAAGTACACCAGCGCTCACTGTATGGATTAGCAGGAGTTTTAGGGCTTGTAAACAAAGCGTAGCACTAACAGAGTGTTATAAACATGTTCATGAACACATCTCAAAGTCTCCCTGCAGCATAACGTATGTAAAGATGTGTTTCCAGGGAACTCCTTTCTATGTTACTGACTGTAAATGCTCCTGGCAATGTCATCACTGACACACAGTGTACACTTGTTAGAATCTGTGTACAGATCCATTAACGTACAAATATTTGGTCTAACAGTATCAAAGTGCATTTAAAACACATTTAATTATGTCTGTTAAACACACACACAGTAGTGTGTACAAGGATAGTATTGTAGCAGTGTACAGCACATGTTGTAGGATACAATCTATATTTCACTGTCTAGGTAAGTATGTATATGTGAATATATAGATCAGCATTTATCAGTCTGCAATAGTACGCACCTCTCAGAACAATGTGTCTGCCTTTAGTGATGCCAGAGAATTCCGCAACTTTGCAGAGACTCCAACCAGATCAACTAGTTAAGTAAGAACAGGAGACACAGGAACATAATTGATCACAAGACATTTCTCGTGATTTCTCCACCCCCGACCATTTCAGCAGTTAGTCTGTAATGCTTAAAACATACCACTAGGTGGAGTGCATGCATTTAACCACTTAACTGACGATTTATTTCGCCAAAAACCGCTCCGAAATTGTCGGGGTTTTTATGAGTGAATTAGGTGAAGGACCTAAATTTAACCCTATCCCAAATAATTTTAGTTAAAAAAAGGGGAAAAAAATATTTTTAATAAAAAAAAAAAAATATATATATGTATATTTTTTCAAACATCGAAACATCGATCTGGAACATTGCGACTTTCATTTTGAAAGACGGGACATCCTGCAGGTATACAGGGGGGGGTCTGGGGGTGGCTTGGGAGGGTTCATTTACACTCTCCAGCGGCTGCCATTGTCTGCAGCCGCTGGAGGGGGGGGATCCTGCCGTGCTGACCGATCAGCAGTGATCGGCAGCACGGCCATCAGTGGGGGAGAGTGCAGGGAGGCAGAGGGACCTTCCGGTCCCTCTGACAGCAGCAACGGAGTGAATTTTATCTTCCCTGCCACTGCTAACACTCTCTATCTGACTGGTCGCATCCTGTGCGACCAGGTCAGATAGAGCACTTGCAGGCATGGTCATATCTGATGCGACCATGCCAGGCAGGTGGTTAATCAGCCTTTCCGGACATAAATCATGTGCTTGAAAGTCACTCGACAAGATAAACTGTTTTGTATTGGTCCAAACATCACCTGAGACGCTGAGCAGACACGCTGAAGGTGATCCGGGGTACGCTAACTGGAAGTGACAAGTGCGCGCGCAGTGGGAAGCGGACGGGCTGCAAACGGGGAGCCGGAGCGAGGGGCTGCAAATGGGGGAACCAGAGTCTGGTGCCAGGGCCTGAAGTGGGGAGACGGAGAGAGAGGAGCTGGCTGGACGGAGATGCTGAGGCGGGGGAAGCTTGGACCTGGAAGCAGGTGCTGCTGCTACAGTACCTCCTGACAGTGCCAGAAGCTGGGTTCACATTAGCAAGGGGAAGGAGCTGCAGGGAGATGGAGCAACTGCAAGTGGAGAGGACATTGGCAAAAGGAGAAGGGCCCACGCAAGTATTAGCTTTCCTACTATATTGTATGTGATTGTTTTCTTTTTTTTCTCTCTCCCCTTGTCCTTGATTAAATTAGCTATTTCTGATTTACTGTGAATATTGTTTCTTTTCACAGCTAGGCCATAGTATAATATCGTACTGCAAAGTTTGAATTGTTTACACTGTTTGTATTGTTTTTCGGAATGTAATAGGGAGCTAGAGTTGTCAAGCAAATGGGTGGGGCCGTGATTGAGAATCTCACTCTGCATCTTGTACAAGATGTATGCGCACCTGGTGCAATCATTCCAGTGTGAATACATTTTCGCAAGGTGTGTGCAAACGGCTGCCCTGAACTGATCTAGAGCAGACCGTTACGCGACTGAGGGATAATCATAATCTCGAGCAAAGCTTAGATAGAACGATGGAGGAGTTGCGGGGGGGGGGGGGGGGGCACTGGTAGACTAGGATGAACAGGTAGCCAGCTAGGTCACAGTTAGAAGGAAGAAAAAGACTCTGAACCACCAAACCCCAATAAATTTGCCCTATTGGACGAAGATTCGTAGGATGGTAGTGAGGAAATGATGGAGCTGGAGGAGACTGTTCCCTCTAGCAACCGGAGGAGCGGTGCCTCTGGCACAGATGGGATAAAAGATAGTGAGGTACCTAGTCAGATTGTGGTGGTAGGGGATTATATTATCAGGACAGACAGGGCAATCTGCTACCGGTACCGTGATCGCCGTACAGTCTGTTGTCCCCAGGGTGCTCGGGTATGGCACATCGCGGACAGGGTAGAGAGATTGTTGGGAGGGGCTGGGAAAGACCGGGCAGTCTTGGTGCACATTGGCCCAACAAAGTTAGTGGTAGGTGGGATGTCCTTAAGAAAGATTATAGGGACTTAGGCCAGAAACTAAAGGCAAGTACATCTAAGATAATATTCTCCAAAATATTACCTGTGCCATGCGCTAGCCCAGGGAGGCAGAGGGAGATTAGGGAGGTACGAGGGTGAATGTGTGGCTTAGAGACTGGTGCAGGAAAGATGGTTTGTGTTCCTGGAACACTGGGCGGACTTCTCAGTCAGGCGCCATCTTTTTTATCACAATGGATTGCACCTGGGGGGCAGGGGGAGGAGGGGGATGGTTAGAAGGTTGGATGAGTTTTTAAACTAGGTGCCTGGGGGGAGGGTTTAATTATAAAATTACAGGTCATGCAGAGAGAATAGTAAGGATGGAGGTAGTGAACAAAATGGGGGTGGAGAAGGGGGGAGGGAAAGAGCAGCCGGCAAGGATATTAACATGGGTATTACAAAAAGTATTGCCAAAACACTAACGACGATTATGTGTCATCATTACGGCATATATAGAAAATGATGTCCACAGCACAAGGGGAAATACTTATCCTAATTGAATGTATGTAAACACTAGAAGCCTTACAGGTAAAAATAAGATTTTACTTACCGGTAAATCTATTTCTCTAACGTCCTAGTGGATGCTGGGGACTCCGTCAGGACCATGGGGAATAGCGGGCTCCGCAGGAGACAGGGCACATCTAAAAAAGCTTTTAGGTCACATGGTGCGTACTGGCTCCTCCCCCTATGACCCTCCTCCAAGCCTCAGTTAGGTTTTTGTGCCCGTCCGAGAGGGTGCAATCTAGGTGGCTCTCTTAAAGAGCTGTTTAGAAAAGTTTTTTTTTAGGTTTCAATCTCAGTGATTCCTGCTGGCAACAGGATCACTGCATCGAGGGACTTAGGGGAGAGATTTCCAACTCACCTGCGTGCAGGATGGATTGGAGTCTTAGGCTACTGGACACTTAGCTCCAGAGGGAGTCGGAACACAGGTCAGCCTGGGGTTCGTCCCGGAGCCGCGCCGCCGATCCCCCTTACAGACGCTGAAGAGACGGCAGAACGGAGGTCCGGAAAACAGGCGGCAGAAGACTCCACAGTCTTCATGAAGGTAGTGCACAGCACTGCAGCTGTGCGCCATTGTTGTCACACGGCTCACTGACTCAGTCACGGAGGGTGCAGGGCGCTGCTGGGGGCGCCCTGGGCAGCAATATAATTACCTTTAGTGGCAAAATAAATACATCACATATACCCATTAAGGCTATATGTATGTATTTTGACCCAGGCCAGTTTCTTAAAAACCGGGAGAAAAATCCCGCCGAAAAAGGGGCGGAGCTTATTCTCCTCAGCACTCAGCGCCATTTTCCTGCTCAGCTCCGCTGGTGAGGAAGGCTCCCAGGACTCTCCCCTGCACTGCACTACAGAAACAGGGTAACAAAGAGAAGGGGGGCATAAATTGGCGATATTTATATATTCAGAGCGCATATATAGTAAACAACACCTTCTAGGGTTGTTTATATACATTTATAGCGCTTTTGGTGTGTGCTGGCAAACTCTCCCTCTGTCTCCCCAAAGGGCTAAGGGGTCCTGTCTTCGATTAGAGCATTCCCTGTGTGGCTGCTGTGTGTCGGTACGTGTGTGTCGACATGTATGAGGACGATGTTGGTGTGGAGGCAGAGCAATTGCCGATGATGGTAATGTCACCCCCTAGGGAGTCGACACCGGAATGGATGGCTTTAGTTATGGAATTACGTGATAATGTCAGCACACTACAAAAGTCAGTTGACGAAATAAGACGCCCGGCAAACCAGTTAGTACCGGTTCAGGCGTCTCAGACACCGTCAGGGGCTGTAAAACGTCCTTTACCTCAGTCAGTCGACACGGGTACCGACACAGATGAATCTAGTGTCGACGGTGAAGAAACAAACGTATTTTCCAATAGGGCCACACGTTATATGATCACGGCAATGAAGGAGGCGTTGCAGATCTCTGATACTGCTGGTACCTCAAAAAGGGGTATTATGTGGGGGGTGAAAAAACTACCTGTATTTTTCCCAGAATCAGAGGAATTGAATGATGTGTGTGATGAAGCGTGGGTTACCCCCGATAGAAAATTGCTAATTTCAAAGAAGTTATTGGCATTATACCCTTTCCCACCAGAGGTTAGGGCGCGCTGGGAAACACCCCCTAAGGTGGATAAGGCGCTCACACGTTTATCAAAGCAAGTGGCGTTGCCGTCTCCTGATACGGCCGCCCTCAAGGATCCAGCAGATAGGAGGCTGGAAACTACACTGAAGAGTATATACACACATACTGGTGTTATACTGCGACCGGCAATAGCCTCAGCCTGGATGTGCAGTGCTGGGGTAGTGTGGTTGGATTCTCTGACTGAAAATATTGAGACCCTGGATAGGGACAGTATTTTATTGACTCTAGAGCAATTAAAGGATGCTTTTCTTTATATGCGAGATGCTCAGAGGGATGTTTGTACTCTAGCATCAAGAGTAAGCGCGATGTCCATATCTGCCAGAAGAAGTTTATGGACGCGACAGTGGTCAGGTGATGCGGATTCCAAGAGGCATATGGAAGTATTGCCATATAAAGGAGAGGAATTGTTTGGGGTCGGTCTTTCGGACCTGGTGACCACGGCAACTGCCGGCAAATCCACCTTTTTACCTCAGACCCCTTCACAACAGAAAAAGACACCGTCTTTTCAGCCGCAGTCCTTTCGCTCCTATAAAAAGCGACCAAAAGGACAGTCTTATCTGCCGAGAGGCAGAGGAAAGGGTAAGAAAGGGCAGCACGCAGCCCCTGCCCAGGAACAGAAGCCCGCCCCGGCTTCTACAAAGCCATCAGCATGACGCTGGGGCTTTACAAGCGGACTCAGGAACGGTGGGGGGTCGACTCAAGATTTTCAGCAATCAATGGGCTCACTCACAAGTGGACCCGTGGGTCCTGCAGATAATATCTCAGGTTTACATGCTGGAGTTCGAAAGGTTTCCCCCTCGCCGGTTCCTAAAGTCTGCTTTACCAACGTCTCCCTCAGAAAGGACGTCGGTTTTGGAAGCCATTCACAAGCTGTATTCTCAGCAGGTGATAGTCAAGGTACCCCTCCTACAACAGGGAAAGGGGTATTATTCCACTCTATTTGTGGTACCGAAACCGGACGGTTCGGTAAGGCCTATTCTAAATCTGAAATCCTTGAACCTGTACATACAGAAATTCAAGTTCAAGATGGAGTCACTCAGGGCAGTGATAGCGAATCTGGAAGAAGGAGACTTCATGGTGTCCTTGGACATAAAAGATGCTTATCTACATGTCCCGATTTACCCCTCACACCAAGGGTATCTCAGGTTCGTGATACAAGACTGTCATTATCAGTTTCAAACGCTGCCGTTTGGTTTGTCCACGGCCCCTCGGGTCTTTACCAAGGTAATGACCGAAATGATGGTTCTTCTACGAAGAAAAGGCGTATTAATTATCCCTTACTTGGACGATCTCCTGATAAGGGCAAAGTCCAGAGAACAGCTGGAAGTCGGTGTGGCGCTAACACAAGTAGTGCTTCAGCAACACGGGTGGATTCTAAATCTTCCAAAATCTCAATTGACCCCGACAACGCATCTGCTGTTCCTGGGTATGATTCTGGACACGGTTCAGAAAAAGGTATTTCTCCCGAACTTGTCAGGAACCTCCTAAAACCAGGAACTGTGTCAGTACATCAATGCACAAGAGTCCTGGGAAAGATGGTGGCTTCGTACGAAGCGATTCCATTCGGCAGATTCCATGCACGGACATTTCAGTGGGATCTGCTGGACAAATGGTCCGGATCGCATCTGCACATGCATCAGCGGATAACACTGTCACCGAGAACAAGGTTGTCTCTCCTGTGGTGGTTGCAGACTGCCCATCTGTTAGTGGGCCGCAGATTCGGCATACAGGACTGGGTCCTGGTGACTACGGATGCCAGCCTACGAGGTTGGGGAGCAGTCACAAAGGGAAGAAACTTCCAGGGCGTGTGGTCAAACCTGGAGACGTCTCTTCACATAAATATACTGGAGCTAAGAGCGATCTACAATGCTCTAAGTCTGGCAAAACCGCTGCTTCAGGGTCAGCCGGTGTTGATCCAGTCCGACAACATCACGGCAGTCGCCCACGTAAACCGACAAGGCGGCACGAGAAGCAGGAGTGCAATGGCAGAAGCTGCAAGGATTCTGCGCTGGGCGGAGAATCAAGTCATAGCACTGTCAGCAGTGTTCATCCCGGGAGTGGACAACTGGGAAGCAGATTTCCTCAGCAGACACGACCTTCACCCGGGAGAGTGGGGACTTCATCCAGAAGTTTTTCACATGATTGTGAACCGTTGGGAAAAACCAAAGGTGGACATGATGGCGTCTCGCCTCAACAAAAAATTGGACAGGTATTGCGCCAGGTCAAGAGACCCTCAGGCAATAGCTGTGGACGCTCTGGTAACACCGTGGGTGTACCAGTCAGTGTATGTGTTCCCTCCTCTGCCTCTCATACCAAAGGTACTGAGAATTATACGGAAAAGAGGAGTAAGAACGATACTGGTGGCTCCGGACTGGCCAAGAAGAACTTGGTATCCGGAACTTCAAGAGATGCTCACGGAGGATCCGTGGCCTCTACCTCTAAGAAGGGATCTGCTTCAGCAGGGACCTTGTATGTTCCAAGACTTACCGCGTCTGCGTTTGACGGCATGGCGGTTGAACGCCGGATTCTAAAAGAAAAGGGCATTCCAGAGGAAGTTATTCCTACCTTGATTAAGGCTAGAAAGGAAGTGACTGTACAACATTATCACCGCATTTGGCGAAAATATGTTGCGTGGTGTGAGGCCAAGAAGGCTCCAACGGAAGAATTTCAATTGGGTCGATTCTTACATTTCCTGCAAGCAGGATTGTCTATGGGCCTAAAATTGGGGTCCATTAAAGTTCAAATTTCGGCCTTATCAATTTTCTTCCAGAAGGAATTGGCGTCAGTGCCTGAAGTACAAACTTTTGTCAAAGGTGTACTACATATACAACCCCCAATAGTGCCTCCAGTGGCACCGTGGGATTTGAACGTGGTTCTAAATTTTCTCAAATCTCATTGGTTTGAGCCGTTAAAATCGGTAGAATTAAAATACCTTACATGGAAGGTAACCATGCTGTTGGCCCTGGCTTCTGCCAGGAGAGTTTCAGAGTTGGCAGCTTTGTCATACAAGAGCCCATATCTGATATTCCATTCGGACAGGGCAGAATTGAGGACACGTCCTCAATTTCTCCCTAAGGTGGTTTCGGCATTTCACTTAAACCAGCCTATTGTGGTGCCTGCGGCTACCAGCGACTTGGAGGACTCCAAGTTACTGGACGTTGTCAGAGCATTAAAAATATATATTTCAAGGACAGCTGGAGTCAGAAAAACTGACTCGTTGTTTACATTGTATGCACCCAACAAGATGGGTGCTCCTGCGTCTAAACAGACGATTGCACGTTGGATCTGTAGCACAATCCAACTTGCACATTCTGTGGCAGGCGTGCCACAGCCTAAATCTGTAAAGGCCCACTCCACAAGGAAGGTGGGCTCATCTTGGGCGGCTGCCCGAGGGGTCTCGGCATTACAACTTTGCCGAGCAGCTACGTGGTCAGGGGAGAACACGTTTGTAAAATTTTACAAATTTGATACTCTGGCTAAAGAGGACCTGGAGTTTTCTCATTCGGTGCTGCAGAGTCATCCGCACTCTCCCGCCCGTTTGGGAGCTTTGGTATAATCCCCATGGTCCTGACGGAGTCCCCAGCATCCACTAGGACGTTAGAGAAAATAAGAATTTACTTACCGATAATTCTATTTCTCATAGTCCGTAGTGGATGCTGGGCGCCCATCCCAAGTGCGGATTGTCTGCAATGCTTGTACATAGTTATTGTTACAAAATCGGGTTATTACTGTTGTTGTGAGCCATCTTTTCAGAGGCTACTTCGTTTTGTTATCATACTGTTAACTGGGTTCAGATCACAAGTTGTACGGTGTGATTGGTGTGGCTGGTATGAGTCTTACCCGGGATTCAAGATCCTTCCTTATTGTGTACGCTCGTCCGGGCACAGTACCTAACTGAGGCTTGGAGGAGGGTCATAGGGGGAGGAGCCAGTACGCACCATGTGACCTAAAAGCTTTTTTAGATGTGCCCTGTCTCCTGCGGAGCCCGCTATTCCCCATGGTCCTGACGGAGTCCCCAGCATCCACTACGGACTATGAGAAATAGAATTATCGGTAAGTAAATTCTTATTTTCTCATAGTCCGTAGTGGATGCTGGGGACTCCGTAAGGACCATGGGGAATAGACGGGCTCTGCAGGAGACATGGGCACTTTAAGAAAGAATTTAGATTCTGGTGTGCTCTGGCTCCTCCCTCTATGTCCCTCCTCCAGACCTCAGTTAGAGAAAGTGTGCCCGGAAGAGCTGACAGTACAAGGAAAGGATTTTGGAATCCAGGGCAAGACTCATACCAGTCCCACCAATCACACCGTATAACTTGTGATAAACTTACCCAGTCAACAGTATGAACAACAATAGAGCATCAGTTCAACCCTGATGCAACAATAACATAGCCCTTATTGCAGCAATAACTATATACAAGTATTGCAGAAGAAGTCCGCACTTGGGGCGGGCGCCCAGCATCCACTATGGACTACGAGAAATAGATTTACCGGTAAGTAAAATCTTATTTTCTCTAACGTCCTAGTGGATGCTGGGGACTCCGTAAGGATCATGGGGATTATACCAAAGCTCCCAAACGGGCGGGAGAGTGCGGATGACTCTGCAGCACCGATTGAGCAAACACAAGGTCCTCCTCAGCCAGGGTATCAAACTTGTAGAACTTTGCAAAAGTGTTTGAACCTGACCAAGTAGCCGCTCGGCACAACTGTAATGCCGAGACCCCTCGGGCAGCCGCCCAAGAAGAGCCCACCTTCCTAGTGGAATGGGCCTTAACTGATTTTGGCAGCGGCAATCCAGCTGCAGAATGAGCCTGCTGAATCGTGTTACAGATCCAGCGAGCAATAGTTTGCTTTGAAGCAAGAGCACCCAGCTTGTTGGAAGCATACAGGATAAACAAAGATTCTGTTTTCCTGACCCTAGCCGTTCTGGCTACATAAACCTTCAAAGCCCTGACCACATCCAGTAACTCGGAATCCTCCAAGTCACGAGTAGCCACAGGCACCAGAATAGGTTGGTTCATATGAAAAGATGACACCACTTTTGACAGAACTTGTGGACGGGTCCGCAATTCTGCTCTATCCATATGGAAAACCAGATAGGGGCTTTTATGTGACAAAGCCGCTAATTCTGACACACGCCTAGCCGAAGCCAAGGCTAATAGCACGACCACTTTCCACGTGAGATATTTTAACTCCACCGCTTTAAGTGGTTCAAACCAGTGTGATTTCAGGAAACTTAACACCACGTTAAGATCCCAAGGTGCCACTGGAGGCACAAAAGGAGGCTGAATATGCAGCACTCCCCTTTACCAACGTCTGAACTTCTGGTAGAGAAGCCAACTCTTTTTGAAAGAAAATGGATAGGGACGAAATCTGGACCTTAATGGAACCCAATTTTAGGCCCAAATTCACTCCTGACTGTAGGAAGTGAAGGAAACGGCCCAGCTGGAATTCCTCTGTAGGAGCATTCCTGGCCTCACACCAAGAAACATATTTTCGCAATATACGGTGATAATGTTTAGCTGTCACGTCCTTCCTAGCCTTTATCCGCGTAGGAATGACCTCGTCCGGAATGCCTTTTCTGCTAGGATCCGGCGTTCAACCGCCATGCCGTCAAACGCAGCCGCGGTAAGTCTTGGAACAGACAGGGCCCCTGTTGCAACAGGTCCTGTCTTAGAGGAAGAGGCCACGGGTCCTCTGTGAGCATTTCTTGCAGATCTGGATACCAGGTCCTTCGTGGCCAATCTGGAACAATGAGGATTGTTCTCACTCCTCTTTTTCTTATTATCCTTAGCACCTTGGGTATGAGATGAAGAGGAGGAAATACATAGACCGACTGGAACACCCACGGTGTCACCAGTGCGTCCACAGCTATCGCCTGAGGGTCTCATGACCTGGCGCAATACCTCTGTAGCTTTTTGTTGAGGCGGGATGCCATCATGTCCACCTGTGGCAGTTCCCACCGACTTGCAATCTGCGTGAAGACTTCTCGATGAAGTCCCCACTCTCCCGGGTGGAGGTCGTGCCTGCTGAGGAAGTCTGCTTCCCAGTTGTCCACTCCCGGGATGAACACTGCTGACAGTGCACTTACGTGATTCTCTGCCCAGCGAAGAATTCTGGTGGCTTCTGACTGAATCAGAACCGGTTGGTCGCGAAGCAGGGTCTCCGCTTGACGTAGGGCGTTGTATACGGCCCTTAGTTCCAGGCTGTTGATGTGAAGGCAAGTCTGCTGACTTGCCCACAGACCTTGGAACTTTTATTCCCTGTGTGACTGCTCCCCACCCTCGGAGGCTTGCATCCGTGGTCACCAGGATCCAGTCCTGAATGCCGAATCTGCGGCCCTCGAGAAGGTGAGCACTCTGCAGCCACCACAGGAGAGACACCCTGGCCCTGGGGGATAGGGTGATTAACCGATGCATCTGAAGATGTGATCCGGACCACTTGTCCAGTAAGTCCCATTGAAAGGTCCTCGCATGGAACCTGTCGAAGGGAATGGCCTCGTATGATGCCACCATCCTTCCCAGGACTTGAGTGCAGTGATGCACTGACACCTGTTTTGGTTTTAACAGGTTCCTGACCAGTGTCATGAGCTCTCTCTATCGGTAGATAAACCCTTTTCTGGTCTGTGTCTAGAAACATGCCTAGGAAAGGCAGATGAGCCGTAGGAACCAACTGCGACTTTGGAATATTTAGAATCCAGCCGTGTTGCCGTTACACTTCCAGAGAAAGTGATACGCTGTTCAGCAACTGCTCTCTTGATCTCGCTTTTATGAGGAGATCGTCCCAGTACGGGATAATTGTGACACCTTGCTTCCGCAGGAGCACCATCATTTCCGCCATAACCTTGGTGAAGATTCTCGGGGCCGTGGAGAGACCAAACGGCAACGTCTGAAATTGGTAATGACTATCCTGTACCGCAAATCTGAGGTACGCCCGATGAGGTGGATAAATGGGGACATGAAGGTACGCCTCCTTTATGTCCAGAGACACCATAAAATCTCCCCCTTTCAGGCTTGCGATGACCGCACTTAGCGATTCCATCTTGAACTTGAACCCTTTCAGGTATATGTTCAGGGATTTTAAATTCAATATGGGTCTGACTAAACCGTCCGGTTTCGGGACTACAACATGGTCGAATAATAACCCCCTCCTTGTTGAAGGAGGGGAACCTTGACCACCACCTGTTGAAGATACAATTTGTGAATTGCAGTTAACACTATTTCCCTCTCGTGGGGGGAAGCCGGCAGGGCCGTCGGTGAGGGGGCATCTCCTCAAAGTCCAGCTAGTATCCCTGAGACACAATATCTATTGCCCAGGAATCCAACAGGGAGTGAACCCACTTGTGGTTGAAATTACGAAGACGTGCCCCCACCAGGCCTAGCTCCGCCTGTGGAGCCCCAGCGACATGCGGTGGATTTTGTAGAGGCCGGGGAGGACTTCTGTTCCTGGGAACTAGCTGTGTTGTGCAGCTTCTTTCCTCTGCCCCTGCCTCTGGCAAGAAAGGACGTACCTCGGACTTTCTTGTTTCTTTGTGATCGAAAGGCTGCATAATGTCGTGCTTTCCTAGGCTGTGCAGGAATATAAGGCAAAAGATCAGAATTACCAGCCATAGCTGTGGAGACCAGGTCCGAGATCCCTTCTCCACAAAATCCTCAGCCTTCCATATGCCTCTTAAGTCGGCATGACCTGTCCATTGCATATCTACAGGACACGTCAAGCAGAAATCGACATAGCGTTGACTCTAGAACCCAGTAGACTAATGCCTCTTTGGGCATGTTTTTTTATATATATATATATATATATATATATATATATATATATATATATATATATATATATATATATATATCTTAAGACAGCATCTTTTATATATATCTATATATCTATCTATATATATATATTATATATATATATATATATATATATATATATATATATATATATATATCTATATCTATATCGGTAATGTAGTAATCCCGGCACTCCCTCTCTCACTGGTCTCTTGCTGCGGTGCCCTCCTAGAAGACCAAGGCTGATCCTCAATATAGACTGTAGAAGGCGGCGGCACTCAAGCAGACTCACATCATGTAGTCAAAAAGCGGTAAGTTTTATTCCGACATGTTTCGGGGAACTCCCCGTCCTCAGGGCTTAACAGTTAAGCCCTGAGGACGGGGAGTTCCCCGAAACATGTCGGAATAAAACTTACCGCTTTTTGACTACATGATGTGAGTCTGCTTGAGTGCCGCCGCCTTCTACAGTCTATATATCTATATCTATATATATATCTATATATACACACATACTCGGGTCTCAATCTCTGCTGATAAGGTACCTGTCCACGCTGCTACAGCGCTATAAACCCATGCCGACACAATCGCCGGTCTGAGTAGTGTACCAGAATGTGTACGCTATCCGCAGGATCCCTGAGGACAGCTGTTAAGTCAGGGCTACCTTTTGGGCAAACGTGACACCCTAGGGTAAGATTCCCATTGTATCCTGGCCCTAGTAGGGGGAAGGATATTCCCTGAGAATTCTTTGTGGGAAACTGCAGTCTCTTGTCTGGAGATTCCCGCTCTTTTTCATCATGAGAGGAGGGAAATTTACCTCAGCTTTCTTCCCCTTAAACATGTGTACCCTCGTGTCAGGGACAGATGAGTCATCAGTGATATGCAAATCATCTTTTATTACAATAATCATATATTGAATACTTTCCTGCCATTTTGGCTGTAACTTTGCATTATCGTTGTCGACATCAGTGTCTATCATTTTGGATAGTGAGCATTGAGAGACTCTGAAGGTCTCTGCGACATAGGGACAGACATGGGTAGATTCCCTGTCTGTTCTCTAATCTTTTGTGCAATAAATTCATTACACATATCCAAACAGGTGTCGGCGTTGTCGACGGAGACACTCCTCACACACATATTTGCTCCATCTCCTCCTTAGGGGAGCCCTTTTACCTCAGACATGTCGACACACACGTACCGACACACCACACACACAGGGAATGCTCATCTGAAGACAATTCCCCCACAAGGCCCTTTGGAGAGACAGAGAGAGAGTATGCCAGCACACACCCCAGCGCTATTAACCCAGGAATAACACAGTAACTTAATGTTAACCCAGTAGCTGCTGTTTATAATGATTTTTGCGCCTAATTATGTGCCCCCCCTCTCTTTTTACCCTCTTCTACCGTGTATCAGCAGGGGAGAGGCTGGGGAGCTTCCTCTCAGCGGTGCTGTGGAGAAAAAACATGGCGCTGGTGAGTGCTGAGGAAGAAGCCCGCCCCCTCGACGGCGGGCTTCTGTCCCGCTTAAATATACATTTTCTTGGCGGGGGCTCATACATATATACAGTGCCCAACTGTATATATGCTAAACTTTTGCCAAAGAGGTTCCAGTTGCTGCCCAGGGCGCCCCCCCCCCCTGCACCCTTACAGTGACCGGAGTATGTGGGTGTAGTGTGGGAGCAATGGCGCACAGCTGCAGTGCTGTGCGCTACCTCAGTGAAGTCTGCCGCCGATTTCGAAGTCTTCTTGCTTCTTATGCTCACCCGGCTTCTGTCTTCCGGCTCTGCGAGGGGGACGGCGGCGCGGCTCTGGGATCGGACGACGAGGGTGAGATCCTATGTACGATCCCTCTGGAGCTAATGGTGTCCAGTAGCCTAAGAAGCAGGACCTATCTTCAGAGAGTAGGGCTGCTTCTCTCCCCTCTGTCCCACGATGCAGGGAGTCTGTTGCCAGCAGAGCTCTCTGAAAATAAAAAACACCTAACAAAATACTTTCTTACAGCAAGCTCAGGAGAGCTCACTGAACAGCACCCAGCTCGTCCGGGCACAGATTCAAACTGAGGTCTGGAGGAGGGATATAGAGGGAGGAGCCAGAGCACACCAGAATCTAAATTCTTTCTTAAAGTGCCCATGTCTCCTGCGGAGCCCGTCTATTCCCCATGGTCCTTACGGAGTCCCCAGCATCCACTAGGACGTTACAGAAATCAAAATAAACTGAGCTACTAATTAAGTCACCTGTGCTGAAGCCTGCACTGTTTGTGTGCCTTGAGGACCGTGGTTGGGAATGCCTGACCTAGAGGGTTATATGCTGTTCAGGAGAGACAGATTAAATAAATAAAACCTGATATATATGGGAAGATATTCAAGAGGGGACTGTAAATACTGTTGAAACCATTATGGGTAGAAATTGCATGCAGGGGGAAAGAAAAAAAAATAAGAATTTACTTACCGATAATTCTATTTCTCGGAGTCCGTAGTGGATGCTGGGGTTCCTGAAAGGACCATGGGGAATAGCGGCTCCGCAGGAGACAGGGCACAAAAAGTAAAGCTTTAGGATCAGGTGGTGTGCACTGGCTCCTCCCCCTATGACCCTCCTCCAAGCCTCAGTTAGGTACTGTGCCCGGACGAGCGTACACAATAAGGAAGGATTTATGAATCCCGGGTAAGACTCATACCAGCCACACCAATCACACTGTACAACCTGTGATCTGAACCCAGTTAACAGTATGATAACAGCGGAGCCTCTGAAAAGATGGCTCACAACAATAATAACCCGATTTTTGTAACTATGTACAAGTAATGCAGATAATCCGCACTTGGGATGGGCGCCCAGCATCCACTACGGACTCCGAGAAATAGAATTATCGGTAAGTAAATTCTTATTTTCTCTATCGTCCTAGTGGATGCTGGGGTTCCTGAAAGGACCATGGGGATTATACCAAAGCTCCCAAACGGGCGGGAGAGTGCGGATGACTCTGCAGCACCGAATGAGAGAACTCCAGGTCCTCCTTAGCCAGGGTATCAAATTTGTAGGATTTTACAAACGTGTTTGCCCCTGACTAAATAGCCGCTCGGCAAAGTTGTAAAGCCGAGACCCCTCGGGCAGCCGCCCAAGATGAGCCCACCTTCCTTGTGGAATGGGCATTTACATATTTTGGCTGTGGCAGGCCTGCCACAGAATGTGCAAGCTGAATTGTATTACACATCCAACTAGCAAAAGTCTGCTTAAAAGCAAGAGCACCCAGTTTGTTGGGTGCATACAGGATAACAGCAAGTCAGTTTTCCTGACTCCAGCCGTCCTGGAACCTATATTTTCAGGGCCCTGACCACATCTAGCAACTTGGAGTCCTCCAAGTCCCTAGTAGGCGCAAGACACCACAATAAGCTGGTTCAGGTGAAACACTGACACCACCTTAGGGAGAGAACTGGGGACGAGTCCGCAGCTCTGCCCTGTCCGAATGGACAAACAGATATGGGCTTTTTTGAGAAAAAAAACCACCAATTTGACACTCGCCTGGTCCAGGCCAGGTCCAAGAGCATGTTCACTTTTCATGTGAGATGCTTCAAATCCACAGATTTGACTGGTTTTAAACCAATGTGTTTTGAGGAATCCCAGAACTACGTTGAGATCCCACAGTGCCACTGGAGGCACAAAAGGGGGTTGTATATGCAATACTCCCTTGACAAACTTCTGGACTTCAGGAACTGAAGCCAATTCTTTCTGGAAGAAAAATCGACAGGGCCGAAATTTGAACCTTAATGGACCCCAATTTGAGGCCCATAGACACTCCTGTTTGCAAGAAATGCAGGAATCGACAGAGTTGAAATTTCTTCGTGGGGCCTTCCTGGCCTCACAGCACGCAACATATTTTCGCCACATGTGGTGATAATGTTGTGCGGTCACCTCCTTTCTGGCTTTGACCAGGGTAGGAATGACCTCTTCCTGAATGCCTTTTCCCTTAGGATCCGGCGTTCCACCGCCATGCCGTCAAACGCAGCTGCGGTAAGTCTTGGAACAGACATGGTACTTGCTGAAACAAGTCCCTTCTTAGCGGCAGAGGCCATAAGTCCTCTGTGAGCATCTCTTGAAGTTCCGGGTACCAAGTCCTTCTTGGCCAATCCGGAGCCATGAGTATAGTTCTTACTCCTCTACGTCTTATAATTCTCAGTACCTTAGGTATGAAAAGCAGAGGATGGAACACATACACCGACTGGTACACCCACGGTGTTACCAGAACGTCCACAGCTATTGCCTGAGGGTCTCTTAACCTGGCGCAATACCTGTCCCGTTTTTTGTTCAGACGGGACGCCATCATGTCCACCTTTGGTAATTCCCAACGGTTTACAATTATGTGGAAAACTTCCCCATGAAGTTCCCACTCTGCCGGGTGGAGGTCGTGCCTACTGAGGAAGTCTGCTTCCCAGTTTCCATTCCCGGAATGAAACACTGCTGACAGTGCTATCACATGATTTTCCGCCCAGCGAAAAGTCCTTGCAGTTTTTGCCACTGCCCTCCTGCTTCTTGTGCCGCCCTGTCTATTTACGTGGGCGACTGCCGTGATGTTTTATCCCACTGGATCAATACCGGCTGACCTTGAAGCAGAGGTCTTGCTAAGCTTAGAGCATTATAAATTTACCCTTAGCTATATTTATGTGGAGAAAAATCTCCAGACTTGATCACACTCCCTGGAAATTTTTTCCTTGTGTGACTGCTCCCCAGCCTCTCGGGCTGGCCTCCGTGGTCACCAACATCCAAAACTGAATGCCGAATCTGCGGCCCTCTAGAAGATGAGCACTCTGTAACCACCACAGGAGAGACACCCTTGTCCTTGGATATAGGGTTATCCGCTGATGCATCTGAAGATGCGATCCGGACCATTTGTCCAGCAGATCCCACTGAAAAGTTCTTGCATGAAATCTGCCGACTGGAATTGCTTCGAAGGAAGTCACCATTTTTTTACCATGGCCCTTGTGCAATGATGCACTGATTTTAGGAGGTTCCTGACTAGCTCGGATAACTCCCTGGCTTTCTCTTCCGGGAGAAACACCTTTTTCTGGACTGTGTCCAGAATCATCCCTAAGCACAGGAGACTTGTTGTCGGGATCAGCTGCGATTTTGGAATCTTTAGAATCCACCCCTGCTGTTGTAACAGTATCCGAGATAGTGCTACTCCGACCTCCAACTGTTCCCTGGACTTTGCCCTTATCAGGAGATCGTCCAAGTAAGGGATAATTAAGACGTCTTTTCTTCGAAGAAGAACCATCATTTCGGCCATTACCTTGGTAAAGACCCGGGGTGCCGTAGACAATCCAAACGGCAGCGTCTGAAACTGATAGTGACAGTTCTGTACCACGAACCTGAGGTACCCTTAGTGATAAGGGCAAATTTGGGACATGGAGGTAAGCATCCCTGATGTCTCGGGACACCAGATAGTCCCCTTCTTCCCGGTTCGTTATCACTGCTCTGAGTGACTCCATCTTGATTTGAACCTTTGTAAGTGTTCAAATTTTTTTAGATTTAGAATAGGTCTCACCTAGCCTTCTGGCTTCAGTACCACAATATAGTGTGGAATAATACCCCTTTTCTTGTTGTAGGAGGGGTAATTTAATTATCACCTGCTGGGAATACAGCTCGTGAATTTTTTTTTCCCCATACTGCCTCCTTGTCGGAGGGAGACCTTGGTAAAGCAGCCTTCAGGAGCCTGCGCAGGGGAAACGTCTCGACATTCCAAACTGTACCCCTGGGATACTACTTGTAGGATCCAGGGGTCCTGTACGGTCTCAGCGTCATGCTGAGAGCTTGTCAGAAGCGGTGGAACGCTTCTGTTCCTGGGAATGGGCTGCCTGCTGCAGTCTTCTTCCCTTTCCTCTATCCCTGGGCAGATATGACTCTTATAGGGACGAAAGGACTGAAGCTGAAAAGACGGTGTCTTTTTCTGCAGAGATGTGACTTAGGGTAAAAACGGTGGATTTTCCAGCAGTTGCCGTGGCCACCAGGTCCGATGGACCGACCCCAAATAACTCCTCTTCCTTTATACGGCAATACACCTTTGTGCCGTTTGGAATCTGCATCACCTGACCACTGTCGTGTCCATAAACATCTTCTGGCAGATATGGACATAGCACTTACTCTTGATGCCAGAGTGCAAATATCCCTCTGTGCATCTCGCATATATAGAAATACATCCTTTAAATGCTCTATAGTCAATAAAATACTGTCCCTGTCAAGGGTATCAATATTTTTAGTCAGGGAATCCGACCAAGCCACCCCAGCTCTGCACATCCAGGCTGAGGCGATCGCTGGTCGCAGTATAACACCAGTATGTGTGTATATACTTTTTATGATATTTTTCCAGCCTCCTGTCAGCTGGCTCCTTGAGGACGGCCCTATCTATAGACGGTACCGCCACTTGTTTTGATAAGCGTGTGAGCGCCTTATCCACCCTAAGGGGTGTTTCCCAACGCGCCCTAACTTCTGGCGGGAAAGGGTATACCGCCCATATTTTCTATCGGGGGGAACCCACGCATCATCACACACTTCATTTAATTTATCTGATTCAGGAAAAACTACGGTAGTTTTTTCACATCCCACATAATACCCTCTTTTGTGGTACTTGTAGTATCAGAAATATGTAACACCTCCTTCATTGCCCTTAACGTGTGGCCCTAATAAGGAATACGTTTGTTTATTCACCGTCGACACTGGATTCAGTGTCCCTGTCTGTGTCTGTGTCGACCGACTAAAGTAAACGGGCGTTTTAAAACCCCTGACGGTGTTTTTGAGACGTCTGGACCGGTACTAATTGTTTGTCGGCCGTCTCATGTCGTCAACCGACCTTGGCGCGTGTTGACATTATCACGTAATTCCCTAAATAAGCCATCCATTCCGGTGTCGACTCCCTAGAGAGTGACATCACCATTACAGGCAATTGCTCCGCCTCCTCACCAACATCGTCCTCATACATGTCGACACACACGTACCGACACACAGCACACACACAGGGAATGCTCTGATAGAGGACAGGACCTACTAGCCCTTTGGAGAGACAGAGGGAGAGTTTGCCAGCACACACCAAAAACGCTATAATTATATAGGGACAACCTTATATAAGTGTTTTCCCTTATAGCATCTTTTTTATATATTTCTAACGCCAAATTAGTGCCCCCCCTCTCTGTTTTAACCCTGTTTCTGTAGTGCAGTGCAGGGGAGAGCCTGGGAGCCTTCCCTCCAGCCTTTCTGTGAGGGAAAATGGCGCTGTGTGCTGAGGAGATAGGCCCCGCCCCTTTTTCGGCGGCCTCGTCTCCCGCTCTTAACGGATTCTGGCAGGGGTTAAATATCTCCATATAGCCCCCGGAGGCTATATGTGAGGTATTTTTAGCCAAAAAAGGTTTTCATTTGCCTCCCAGGGCGCCCCCCTCCCAGCGCCCTGCACCCTCAGTGACTGCCGTGTGAAGTGTGCTGAGAGGAAAATGGCGCACAGCTGCAGTGCTGTGCGCTACCTTAAGAAGACTGAGGAGTCTTCTGCCGCCGATTCTGGACCTCTTCTCGTTTCAGCATCTGCAAGGGGGCCGGCGGCGAGGCTCCGGTGACCATCCAGGCTGTACCTGTGATCGTCCCTCTGGAGCTAATGTCCAGTAGCCAAGAAGCCAATCCATCCTGCACGCAGGTGAGTTCACTTCTTCTCCCCTAAGTCCCTCGTTGCAGTGATCCTGTTGCCAGCAGGACTCACTGTAAAATAAAAAACCTTAGCTAAACTTTTCTAAGCAGCTCTTTAGGAGAGCCACCTAGATTGCACCCTTCTCGGCCGGGCACAAAAATCTAACTGAGGCTTGGAGGAGGGTCATACGGGGAGGAGCCAGTGCACACCACCTGATCCTAAAGCTTTACTTTTTGTGCCCTGTCTCCTGCGGAGCCGCTATTCCCCATGGTCCTTTCAGGAACCCCAGCATCCACTAGGACGATAGAGAAAAAAGATAGTACTGGGGCTATGCTACAAACCGCCTGGTATTAATGTGTCTGATGAGGAAATGCTACTGAAGCAAATTGAAAAAGCAGCAGGCGTAGGAGGCGTAATAGTGATGGGAGACTTTAACGATCTAGAGATAAATTGGACAAACAATTCATGTGATACTGCTAGGGGTAATAGGTTTTTAAATACACTAAATGATTACTTACTTCAACTAATCAAGTAACCAACTAGGTACAGTACAATGCAATCGTAGACCTAGTATTAATTAACAATGGGGAATTGATGTCAAATATTATAGTTGGGGAGCCCATGGGAAACAACGACCACAATATGGTCACATTCAATATCAGTTTTTATAAGAAGTCCTATGTTGGCTCAACTAGGACTCTAAACTTTGGCAAAGCCAACTTTGACATGATGAGGGAAGCTTTAAGGGACATTGAATGGGAAATTTTGTTTCAAGGAAAAAGTACTACGGAGAAATGAGGTATTAAAATTACTGCTCGTTAAAAATACTCACAAATTTACTCCCATGGGCAGTAAACAAAAGACTAATAATTCCAAACCAATGTGGCTTAATAAAAAGATTAAGGAACTAATGGGCAAAAAAAATCAATTCAGACGAGAATGCAGTCATTTCAGCACTATAAGGATTATAACAAAATATGCAAAAAAGAAATAAGAGCGACTAAAGAAGAAACCGAAAAGTAAGTAGCAAAGGAAAGCAAATCAAACCTCCAGTTTTTTCTTAAATATATCAACAGCAAAAGATTGAAGGAGAATATAGGCACTTAAAAGGATAAGCTGGGAGTCTTAATCAAAAACGATAGTGACATAGCGGACAAACAAATGGAGCTTCACTCTGTACTAGCAAGACCGCTATTTTTGATCTTCAATGACTCGCTTACATCAGGCATGGTTCCCAAAAACTGGCGTATAATGAAAATAGTGCCGATATTCAAAAAGGGAAGTAAAGCTGAACCGGGTAATTACAGACCAGTAAGTCTTACATCTGTAGTGGGGAAAGTACTGGAAGGTATTATAAGGGATAGTATACTGAAGTTCCTTGAAGCTAATAAGGTCATTAATAGGAATTAACATGAATTTATGAAGGATAGATCATGCCAAACAAACTTAAGGGCCCTACACACGAGAATACATGACCAATGTGGAAGAGGGGCAATTTCCCTTGATCATCCCAGAGCCCTAACAAACGAGATTGAGTATACACACTAAAGGGCCCTGGGAAGAGGGGTGTGGGGGGGTGTTTCTTCACTCCCTCCCGTCACCCGGTTCCATAGCCCTGCATGCTAATATGGACGAGATTGTCCATATTGGCCTGCAGGTATGGATTAGCCGGCACCAACGATGAACGAGCACGGGGCCGCGCATCGTTCATCGTTGGTGCCTACACACTGAAAGATATGAACGATATCTCGCTCATTAATGAAAGATCGTTCATATCTTTCAATGAAATCTTTAAGCAATTTTTCAAACAATTTGAAAGATGAAAGATATCTTTGGAATTGGCACCTTTTTTACATATTTTAATATTGGGGAGGTATTTCTGGGTGTGTGGGCAGGGCTGTAGAAGGGGGAACCAATGAAGTTTTATCACCCACTTCCACACCAATTTCCACTGTGCCACCATCTTAATAAAAAAGTCATTATAACGGGTTCATAAATAAAAATAATAATGAAATTATATATATATATACACATACATACACACACACACACACGCACCCATTATAATTGATTTTTAATTAAGTTGGTGGGGCAGTGGGTGAAAAAAGCTACATTGGTGGGGTAGTGGGAGAAAATTCATTGGTGGGGCTCCCTTCAGCGGCTCAGCTAGAATGGAGCCGCTGCCAGAGAGGAGGAGCAATGTCACAGTGTGCACATCGCGGCTCCGTACACACACGCCGTGATGAGCTGATTTCACAAGTGACATTGCCCACACTGAGCTGCATGCATGGCCAACACACAACCTGATCTAAACGAGCACGGTGCGCGCATCGGCCGGCGGGGCGGCCATACACACTAGACAACTTGAAAGATATAGCGTTCAAAATCGTCTGTATCGTCCATGTCTTTTAAAAAAGTTGTCTAGCGTGTATGGCCCTTTACTCAGCTTTTATTAAACAGTTAGTGTGAATCTTGATCAGGGTAAGGAGGTGGATGTAATCTATTTAGACTTTGCTAAAGCTTTCGACACAGTACCGCACATGAGACTTATCTATAAGTTACAAGAAATAGGGTTAGGGAGCACAATATGCACTTAGGTCAGAAATTGGTTAGATAATCTAATCAGACGAGAAGAACACACATGCACACCCTTCCTTACAAGAAGGAAGAGGTTAGTGAGTAAAAGGATCCTCAAATCAGGTGCGTCAGGGTGGGATCCCTGTGGAACCTGCGGACTTAGGACAAATATCGTTATCAATGGTAAGTACTTACCATAACGTACATTTCTCCTGCAGGGTCCACAGGATACATTGGGATGTCCCAAAGCAATTTAGTGGTGGGAACTCTCCTGATTGGACAAGAGAATCCTTTGGCCAAATTCAGCATCCTGAGAGGCAAAGGTATCAACGGCATAATGTCTAATGAATGTATTAATGGAAGACCATGTGTCTGCCTTACATATCTGTTCTGCTGAAGCACCACGCTGTGCTGCCCATGATGGACCACTCTTACCAGTAGAGTGAGCATACACAGAGGTGGTAATTCAGAGTTGATTGCAGCAGCAAATTTGTAAGCTTTTGGGCAACACCATGTGCACTGCAGGGGGAGGGGGGGCAGATATAACATTTGCAGAGAGTGTTAGATTTGGGTGGGTTATATTGTTTCTGGGCAGGGTAAAAATACTGGCTGCTTTTTTTTTTACACTGCAATTTAGATTTCAGTTTGAATACACCACACCCAAATCTAACTCTCTCTGTATGTCATATCTGCCGCCCTGCAGTGCACATGGTTTTGCCCAACTGCTAACAAATTTGCTGATGTGATCAACTCTGAATTGCCCCCACAGTTTCTTAACTCACGCAACTTATATGAATTCCCCCCATTATCCGTAACAGGGCAATTAGCTTGAAAATATGCTTCTGAAATAGTCATCCGAAGCCATCTTCCCAGTGTCTGCTTAAGAACAGGCCATCCTCTCTTATGAAATCTGTAGAGAACAAAGAGAGAATCTGTCTTTCTGATAGCACTGGTACGATCTATGTAGATCCTTAAGGCACGGACTACGTCCAACGATGCATCTCCCGTAGAAAGGTCCGGCCCTTGAAAAGCCGGGACTACAATTTCTTTGTTAAGGTGGAATTTGCACCACCTTAGGAAGATACCCAGATTTATTTCTGAGAACTGCTCTAACTGGATAAAAAAATAAAAAAAAATCAGAAACAGAGGACGACATAACAATGCGCCTAAATCTTAAACTCTTCTAGCTTAAGCCATGCCCAGTAGAAAGAGAACTTTAGCTGTCAACCATTTAAAATCCATCTTTTAAGTGGCTCAAATGGGGCAACTTGAAGGACCTTTAGAACTAAACTTAAGTCCCAAGGCACTGTAGGAGGAACAAAAGGAGGTTGAATGCGCAGCATTCCCTGGAAAAAAGTGCGCACTGACCGTTTTCTGGGAGTGGTTGGGCAAACGCAGGCATGTACAGGCGTTTGCAGGGCGGGTATCTGACGTCAATTCCGGGACCTCAGTTGCTGGAATCATCGCACAGGGTAAGTAACTACAGGGCTGGTCTTGTTTTGCACAAAATGTTTTTGTACCGCTCGGCTGCACATGCACACTTGCAAAGCGAAAATACACTCTCCTGTGGGCGGCGACAATGCGTTTGCACGGCTGCTAAAAGTAGCTAGCAAGCGATCAACTCGGAATGAGGACCATTGTTTGAATTACCTGTCGTGAGAATCCTCTTGACTTCAGGATAGAGGTCTCAAGAGCCACGCCGTCAAAGACATTCGATCCAGATGTCAGTGATAACAAGGCCCTTGATCCAGTAGATCTGAATGTTGAGGTAGCAGGAATGGAGCATCCATTGACATCCTTGGCAGATCTGTGTACCAATGTCTTCTGGGCCAAGCCGGAGCTATTAGTATCATGGCACTTTTTCCTTGTTTTACCTTTCTCACCACTCAGGGTAACAGGGCGGTGGGAGGAAACACATAGGCCAGATGAAAGTCCCATCTCACCGACAGGGAATCCACAAAGATCGCTTTGGGATCCTTTGTTCTTGATCCGTATGCGGGAACCTTGTGATTCTGACGGGATGCCATGAGAGCGATCTCTGGGAACCCCCATCTGTGAACCACGGTCTGGAAGACTTCTGGGTGTAGAGACCATTTGTTTGCATGAATGATGTGCCGACTGAGAAAATTTGCTTCCCAGTTTAGGACTCCTGGAACGAACACTGCCGACAAGGCTGGAAGATGAAGTTCTGCCCACTTTAACGTGCGAGTTAACTCTTTCATTGCTTTCTGGCTGCGAGTTCCTCCCTGATGGTTGAGGTATGCTACTGCCGTCGCATTGTCCGAGCGAATCTGGACAAGTTTCCCCTGAAGGATGTCCTTTGCCTGAATCAATGCCATGTATATGGCTCGGAGTTCCAATATATTTATTGGCAGGCAACTTTCTTCCTTGGTCCACTGCCCATGGAAGCAATTTCTTCCTGATACTGCTCTCCCCATCCCCGAAGGCTGGCATCTGTTGTCAGAAATTCCCAATCTGATATCCAAAAGGGTCTCCCTTTGTCCAGATGGGATGTCTGTAGCCACCAGGCTAATGACCTCCTTGCTTCCAGAGTAAGGACCATAGTCTGCGTTTTTATTGTCTGATGAAAACCATTCCATTTGGTAAGGATCCAGATGTTGCAGAGCATACTCTACCATGTTGAATGTTGACACCATCAATCCTATCACACACATTGCTTCGTGAATGGATACCTTTCGACTGTGTAGCAGCTCCTGAATCCTTAACTTAAGTTTGGCTATTTTGTTCAGGAGGTAAAGTTACTCTCTGAAGGCTCAAATCCAATACAGCCCCCAAGTGAGTCATCCCCTGCGACGGAACCAGAGACGATTTTGCCCAATTTATGAGCCAACCGTGCTTCTGCAGACACTCTATTGTCTGTTGCAGATGACACAGAAGCAATTCCTGAGACTGTGCCAGGATTAAAAGATCGTCGAGGTATGGAAAAATTCTTATGCCCTGCTAGCGGAGATAAGCTGCCATTATCGCCATAATTTTGGTAAATACTCTCGGGGCTGTGGCCAATCCGAATGGTAGAGCCTGAAACTGAAAATGCTGTTGGAGGATAGCGAACCTGAGATAGCGCTGATGGGACAGGCCTATAGGAACATATAGGAAAGCATCCTGGATATCCAAGGACGCCATAAAATCCCCTGGGTCCAAGTCTCCATATGAAAACGAGGTACCCAAATGTACTTGTTCAGCATTTTTGGATTGCGTATGGGCTGGAACAACCCATTTTGCTTCTGGACTAGAAACAGGTTGAAGTAGAAACCCCGTCCTCGTTATGCAGGAGGAACTGGAATGATTACTCCTGACTGAAGCAATTTCTGAAATGCCTCTTGCAAAGCCCTGGTCTTCATTTCTACCAAAGACAGGCTGATACAAAAAAACGTTTGAGGATTTTTCTTGAAAGCAAACGCATAACCGTGAGATACCGCTTCTTACACCCAGGCATCTGTGGTAGACTGGTGCAAGATCTGTGTAAAATGAAGAAGTCGGCCTCCCACCCTGGGGTCCCCCAGGTGGAGGCCCGCACCATCAGGCTGATGGCTTGTCTTCTGTTTTAGAATCCAGTCCCCTGGTAGCCCAATGCTTTTTAGTCTTAACAGACCTGTTGTATTGGGACTGTTTGTCATCGCCTTTTCCTTTAGACCGAAAAGGTGGGATTCTAGACTTGAATGTGGAAGTGGAATGAAACTTTACTTTCTTGGAGTCTGCTTCTGACTCCAAAATACTGGTTAACTCTTTACCAAAAAGAATATCTCCAGTAAAAGGTAAAGACTCCAAAACTTTCGTGGATTCTGAATCAGCTTTCCATGTGCGTAGCCAAACTGCTCTGGAAGCGGCTACTGCTGAGGCTGATGCTTGAGAGGCAATTGTACCCATATCCAAAGCTGCTTCTTCCAAAAATATTGCAGCCTGTTTGATATGTGCAACATGGGATTTTTGCTCTCTAGAAGTCATTAAAATTTCCCCTTCCAATGTATCCACCCTGACAGCCACTGCTTTAGCCATCCAGGCTGAAGCCATAGCTGGTCTTATGATTGCCCCAGACAGGGAAAAAATGTTTTTTAGAAAACCATCTCTCCTATCCGTGACATCATTTAATGATGTTGAAGGCAGAGGTAATGTAGATTTTTGTATTAACTGAATAACATGCGTATCTACTTTAGGGGCTACCTCCCTCTTTAAACAGTCCCCAGCCAGAAGAAGATAATTGGAATTCCATTTCCTAGGAATTCTTAATTTCTTATTGGGCATACCCCAAGCTTCTTCCATAATTTCCGTCAGCTGCTCTGACCCAGGAAACTCAGTCTTAACTGTTTTGGGACGTTTAAATACAGGTGCCTTGGATTTTAACACATACTCTGCTGATTCTTTTAAGGATAGAATAGTTTTCATTGCATTAATCAACTCAGATATGTCCACTGAGCCGAGACCTTCTTCCTCATCTTCGTATGTAGAACCAGAGTGTAATGAGTATTCCTCTGATGAATCCTCATCGGAAACATGTGTAGACTGTGAAGATGTTGTTTCATGTCTATGTGATTTACTTACCACTGCTTTTCAGCCTGTTTCTGTTGAGAGGCTACTGCTTCCCCTGCTGGAAATGATAAACCGCAGGCGGAATGCTGCACATAAGGGTTAATAGTGTAACCTATTCCTGGTACAGAAGTTGGAATTATCCGCTCAGCTATACTGGATAATGTCTGTGCAAACATAGCCCATGGGGGATCAACTTGCACCTGCGTCTGCCTTGAATTTCTCAAGAGACCTTGGTGAAAGCTGAAACAATTTGCACACAAACCATCCTGAACCAGATCCTGAGAGGTTAACCCAGCTTGCATGACAAACATTATATGAGTGTTGGTGCTGCTGTGAGTGTATTATCCTCACCCGTACGGCTCTTAGACATGATTAATAATCAGACACTTTCATAGTGTACTACACAATTTGTGACTGTAATCACTTTAAGATGTGTTAAAGTGACATACAATCCGACCCTACCCTGCATAGCACCAGCATTGAGGATAGGAATAGACAGAGAAAACTGAGAGAATTATAGCAAAGTCAGAAATCACACTAGCAATCAGTCACAGGTTATACCAGAGGTTCTCAAACTCGGTCCTCGGGAGCCCACACAGTGCATGTTTTGCAGGTAACCCAGCAGGTGCACAGGTGTATTAATTACTCACTGACACATTTTAAAAGGTCCACAGGTGGAGCTAATTATTTCACTTGCGTTTCTGTGAGGAGACCTGCAAAACATGCACTGTGTGGGCCCCCGAGGACAGAGTTTGAGAACCTCTGGGTTATACATTATTATAATAACAATATGAGCGCATAATCAACTACAGATACATTTCAAGTATGTAGGAGAAACATATTACTGCATTACCTTATATAAGTTTTAAACGTATTCAGACGCATAGTGAAAGAAACCACAGTAACAGTTATCAGACTCATATGCATTAGGCACTTATCCAACTACTCATACTCAAAAGTAGACAGAGACTTAGTGCTGTATAACCTGTACTCAGTAGAGTGGGATACAGGAAGACTCACCCCGCTTCCAGGACCGATCAATATGTTTGCGAACGCTGAGTGGCTCCAGACGCTAATAGTGTACACCACCGCTCCGTGAACCTATAGTGAACACAGACGCCTAAGTGAACACTGACGCACCATTCACACAGCCGCCTATGCTGCACCTGGGTCTCCTGATGTACACAGCGTCTCAGACGGAAGCAGGAAAACAGTTCATGGCGGGAGACTCTGAGGAAACTGGTCATGAACCGGGCGGAGGGGCGACCAGGGGAGCGTCTGACTCCTCACTGCTGACATCAACCCTAGGGATGGCGGCCTCATACTGGAGTCTATGATCCCTGGAGCCTATGATCCCTAAGGCCTAGCGTTGGTGTACTATAGGTGGCAGCCGCGTCAGCGACTGTTTGGTAGTCTCCACCCAAAACAGTGCGGCTGTGTCCGTGTTCCCCCTCTAAGCGGAACAGATGCCTTACCTTCTCCCTGTGCTCCGGCCACAGTCTGGTAATGTCTGCTGGACTTGCTAGTTCATTCGACACAGACGCCCGTCGAAACAGCACTGTACTCGTGGTAAGCATTGTCGCAACCCGGCGGGGAGTTGTTGGAGCGACTCTTTCTAAGATACGTATAAGACGCTGTTTAGAAAGATCACTCAGAAAAAATAGTAAGACTATAAAAATAAAATAAAAAAGCTTATGACTGCTAAAAACCAGCAGCCCTTTGACCATGGTCCGGATTCTGCCGCACCAAACAAAAAACTGATTTGCCTGAGCCAGGAGGCGGGGATATATGGACGGGCCCGTTGCATGCTGGGAGGCCGAAAAACTTTGACAGTTTGGTGCAAATCCGCTGTCGCTCCATCATATCCCAATGTATCCTGTGGATACCCTGTGGACCCTGCAGGAGAAACGGAGAATGAGCTTCAATACAGACAAGTGTAAGTTAATGCACTTTGGTAGCAAGAACAAAAATAACACCTACATACTAAATGGGGAAAGATTAGGGGATTTTGTACTGGAAAAAGACTTAGGTGTTCACAAAGATAGCAAACTAAGCAGCAGTATCCAAAGTAGGATTGCAGCAAAGAAGGCTAACAAGGTATTAGCATACATAAAGCGGGGAATTGATGCAAGGGATGAGAGTGTTATACTCCCATTATATAAATCACTGGTGAGGCCACATCTTGAATACTATGTAGTTTTGGGCACCAAACTACAAAAAGGATATCCTGGAACTAGAAAAGGTTCAGAGGCGGGCGACCAAACTAATTAAGGGCATAGAGACGCTGGAATACAAGGAAAGGCTTGCAAGACTAGGCATGTTCACACTGGAAAAGAGGAGACTAAGAGGGGACATGATCAACATTTACAAATATATAAGGGGACAATACACAGAGCTTGCGGGGGATCTGTTTTTGGTAAGAACACCACAAAGGACATGTGGACACCCGCTTAGGTTAGAGGAGAGGAGATTTTGCACACAGAGGTGAAAAGGTTTTTTCACTGTAAGGAAAATACGTGTGTGGAATTCCCTGCCTGAGAGAGTAATAATGGCGGAACTCTGTCAACAATTTTAAGAATGGGCTAGATCATGGGTTCTCAAACTCGGTCCTCAGGACCCCACACAGTGCATGTTTTGCAGGTAACCCAGCAGGTGCACAGTTGTATTAATTACTCACAGACACATTTTAAAAGGTCCACAGGTGGAGCTAATTATTTCACTTGCGATTCTGTGAGGAGACCTGCAACACATGCACTGTGTGAGGACCAAGTTTGAGAACCTGTGGGCTAGATAAATTCCTAATGGATAAGGATATACAGGGTTATGGTGTGTAGTCACACACTATGGTTAAAAAAAAAAAAAAGGGGAACAACAAAACAACCGACATTAGCAACAGATAAAATTAGTCCTAAAAATAATACAGCGTAGGAGATAACAAATAGGTTGAACTCGATGGACAAATTGTCTTTTTTCAACTTTAATCTATAGTGTATATTTTAGGCGCCAGTATCCCCTGGATGTTTAAATACAGAGAGAATAATTTAAATAAAAACTTTTATTCTACAATCCAACACAATTTTAACAGCTAGAAAACCTGTGTAATTCAAGAGTGTCCCGGTTTAAAGGGATAGTATGGTAACCCTACCTAGGCTAGATGCTTGTGTGTTCCCTCCTTTGTTTGTTGAAAAAAAATGCAAAACACACCAATAAATATAGGTTGGAGCAGTGGTTCTCAAGTCCAGTCCATAAGTACCACCAGCAGGTCACGTTTTGTGAATTTCTAGTTCATCTATTTTCCTGGGTAATAATCCCACCTGGTTCCAGAGATAGAATGCCTCAAAACATGTTTGGGATACTTGAGGGTTGCATACCTCCCAACATGACCCTCTCCAGGAGGGACACAATGCTCTGCTTCTGGACTTTTTTCTTAATGTAAGATTGCCAGCACCTGTGTTGAACAGGTTACTGGATAAGAAAGGTGTTTCAGCACAGGTGATGGCAATCATAAATTAAGAGGAAAGTCCAGAAGCAGGTCATTCTGTCCCTCCTGGGGAGGGTCATGTTGGGAGGTATGGGGTTGAGTTTGAGAAGCAATGGGCTAGAGCAGAGGTTCCCAAACGCAGTCCTCAATGAATCCCAACAGTCCAGGTTTTAGGTATCTCCATGGCTCAGCACAGATTGTAAAATCAAATTGACTAAGGTGCTAATTAAGTCTCCTGTGGCCAAGCATGGATACATTTACAACCAGGACTGTTGGGGTGCCTTGAGGACCGCGTTTGGGAACCTCTGGGTTAGAGCAGGGATGGGGAACCTTCGGCCCTCCAGCTGCTGTTGATCTACAAATCCCAGCATGCCCTGCAACAGTTTTAGCATGGCCAAATAGCAAAACTGTGGCAAGGCATGCTGGTATGTGTAGTTCAACAACAGCTGGATGGCCAAAGGTTCCCCACCCCTGGGTTAGCGTAATATGAGCCACACATGCCTTAGGTTATGGATGATGTGAGAAAACATGCTCACAAGGACTTTTGGTTACAGGTTTCTTTAACGTCTTAAATCGTGTTACTGGTGAAGTGACACCATTTCATCCAGTTTTTTAATTTAGGGGCCATTATAATTCTGCAGTAAAAGAACAAATCATTGACTACTGCTTATTGCAGTAATAGAAAATCTTAAAATGAAACGGTAGACATGAATCTTCCTAAGAAACATCTTGTGGCCCCAGTTCTAGAAATGGGTGTGGTCACGCCTGCTTGTAAAACCATCCCTGGGAAGATAGGCACTGCATTTATTAAATTATAAAATAATATTTTAAAGTTCTGTATTTTTCCACTACAGTGATCAGGGAACAGTAGCTTGTATTGTTTGTTGGTTAATAGGCGATAGCAAAACCTTACAGAGCCACCGCTAGCAATCATCCTTTTAGAAGTAGGTAAAAGCCTTTAATTGCTTTTAGATAATAAAGCATTGTCTTCATCCACTATTGCCACCCTGTACAGCCATTGTCCTTGTTTAATAGGTGATAACTAGCTTTCCCATAACAGCCCCAGCAATAGCTACCACCAACTATATTTGGCAAAGGCCACTGCTGGCAGTATCCTTTAATACAGAGGTTCTCAAACTCAGTCCTCGGGAGCCCACACAGTGCATGTTTTGCAGGTAACCCAGCAGGTGCACAGGTGTATTAATTACTCACTGACACATTTTAAAAGGTCCACAGGTGGAGCTAATTATTTCACTTGCGATTCTGTGAGGAGACCTGCAAAACATGCACCGTGTGGGGTCCTGAGGACCGAGTTTGAGAACCTCTGCTTTAATAAATAGGTAGAAACCCTAGCTCCTGCATAAACTACTTTTCGAATGATCATAAACAGACCATGTAATGAGTTTATAAAAGGTATAAAGAGGCATGATGAACACTGCTAATAAATAACAAGCCAATTTAATGTGTGAAATAATGTTCTGTTTTGTCATTTATATTCGTTACCTCATGTTAAACTCATAACAATATATTGATTAATTCATTTAACGATTATCATTTTACATAGAGGACATACAAATCACCGTAACTTACTCACGTTCTCATAACTACTAACATTGTGTTATTTAACTATCCGATTACAGAAATCACCTATATAATGAATATTAATAGGACAGGCGAGGATACAATTGATTATTTGTGGGCTAAACAACAGATATGTGGCAGCAATCCAATCCCTAAATTTTCTTCCAATCTTTTTCATGGTATCACCAAGCTATCCATACACTGTCAGGATAGCTGACATCCCGGGGGCTGCTGGTGGGAATAATAGCGAACAGCCGCCACCTCCCTACCTGCCCTTCCTGCTCCAGCCTGCAGCACTTTCATAACAAACGTCGCACAATACTGATGTCAGGAGGAGGTCACTGAGCTAGGACGAGGCTTGGAACGCACGCACGCTGCCACCGCGATGATGCAGCAGGTTGCGCTTCAGAACGTATCATCGTAAATACCAGGATTCCTGTGCTCGAGCCTCGGAGTGCGGCATGGCTGGTGTGAAAGGTCCGGCGTCTATGTGTACGGTGCTTACCTTCATTCTGCCATATTATTGCCCTGTTATGGTTTCCCCGGGTGTATGTGCAGTGATACGGCCCTCCAGCTGTTGTTGAACTACACATACCAGCATGCCTTGCTACAGTTTTGCTATTTGGCCATGCTAAAACTGTTGCAGGGCATGCTGGGATGTGTAGTTCAACAACAGCTGGAGGACCGAAGGTTCCCCATCCCTGTTCCAAAGCATTGATAGTGCGCACAGAAGGCATGTTACATAAATTTGGGGGTGTGGCTTTGTGGGCTAATAGTGCCAATTCACATTACATAATGGTACCAATTCACATGGGTGTAGTATGGTATGCCGGCTGGCCGGGCTCCCGGCAACCAGCATACCGGCGCCGGGAGCCCGACTGCCTGCATACCGACAGCGTGGCGAGCGCAAAGGAGCCCCTTGCGGGCACGGTACGCTATTTTATTCTCCCTCCAGAGGGGTCGTGGACCTCCACGAGGGAGAATATCTGTCGGGGTGCCGGGATCCCGACATTCGGCATACTGAAGACCACCCAATTCACAATACACCACACAGTAGTGCCGCTTATACACATTGCACCAGGTTGAATCTCCTATATACACTGTGCCAGATAGAGCACGTTATACGTATTGCGCCAGATAGAGCACTTATGCGCATTGCACCAGGTAAAGCACATTATACACTTTGCACCAGGCAGAGCACATTATACACATTGCACCAGGTAGAATCTCCTATATACACTGTGCCAGATAGAGCACATTATACGTATTGCGCCAGATAGAGCATGTTCTACACTTTACGCTAGGTAGAGCACTTATATGCATTGCACCAGGTAAAGCACATTATACATACACTTTGCACCAGGCAGAGCACATTATACACTTTATACACATTGCACCAGGACAAGGGGGGTAATTCCAAGTTGATCGCAGCAGGATTTTTGTTAGCAATTGGGCAAAACCATGTGCACTGCAGGGGAGGCAGATATAACACGTGCAGAGAGAGTTAGATTTGGGTGGGGTATGTTCAATCTGCAATCTAATTTGCAGTGTAAAAATAAAGCAGCCAGTATTTACCCTGCACAGAAACAAAATAACCCACCCAAATCTTACTCTCTCTACACATGTTATATCTGCCTCCCCTGCAGTGCACATGGTTTTGCCCAATTGCTATCAAAAATCCTGCTGCGATCAACTTGGAATTACCCCCAATAATGGAAAATGTGCAGTGGAAAACGTCACAATTCACATTTAATGATGTGAACATAAATCCTATAGTCCAGTGCTTCTCCAGCCAGGATGCGTTTAATTTACCGAATTTTATCTGAATCACAATAGCCATACAAAAGAAGAAACCCTCACTTTTTTTTTTTTCGCTATAAAATGCACCCAGCAGCCTAGTCTTACCTCCAAGGAGGGAACAAACACAATCTCTTTAGATATAACAGAAAACAGTGGAGTGGAAGACACTGGCGCTCAGTGCATATGATATATAGGAAATGCAAGCGTGAAAGTGGTTCCTATTTATATAACCATTTCATTACCATAGTCTAAATAATTTTACAACTGTGGTTTCTTGGCAAAATATAGAACACGCTTTATTATACTCAAGGTATAACATTAAAAACAGTATTCGTATATATATACATAGATCAAATGTAGCTATAAAGTGCCTTGTGCTTGTGAAAATGAGTTCTCACCCAAAGCGGGAGGTGCGGTGGGCTTCGCTTAAATAAGCTGATGTTAAGGTCCCGGGCTGGAGAGCCTGGCACCAGCGCACAGAGCTTCTCCTTGGCACTTGGTCACTGGTACTGGAAACGATCGTCACAGCTTGTTGTCCATTCAACATGTTTCGGTCGAAAGACCTTTCTCAAGAAGTGTGTCCCGGCTCCCGTTTGCAGCATTGAACCCGTGTTCAACCCTGCAAACTACCCGAATTGGAATACCAGGTCACTCGACCCTTTTACACCTTTTTGGATTATTCCAACTTGACCCTTTTACACCGCACAGCAACACGGTTTATGCACACTTATGTGTAATAACCTGTGTTATATGCTGGCGGTTTAAAAGGGGTATTACTAGTTTACAATTGCACTTAGCAGCATACCCACTTTAGATTAGTACACATGATTGTGTGTACCATGCTGCTATTCTCTCCTTACTCATCTGAGCTGGCTGCATGCTGGTGATTCCATCATCCATACCAGGGGCTCTGATGCAGCGCTGGCGGCCCATGTCCGTGAAAGCATGGAGTGCTGCTGGCCGGCTGGTGAGGGTGCTGAACCCTGGGGGTTGGGTGAGTGCTGAACATCGGGGGCCGCAGCACGGGAGGGCGGGTAGTGGGTGCTCTGCTCCATGCTGCCTTCCTGCTCCTGACCGGCGTGGTGCACAGCGTTTGTGCACGGCACTTACTTCGTGGCTCCCCAGGCAGAAGGGACACTGCGCCCTTATAACGCCATGACAATAACGGACACCAAGTGCCAGCTGGAGCACATCCCCACCACATGCTATAGGCGGCGTTTAGCACACCACAGGACACGAATAGCGCTGCTGGCCAGAGTGCGTCCTGAAGGACCCGGCGTTTTTTTATTTTTGCCTTCAGACTGTCAATTCTGGGGTAAAATATGCTCTATAGTGCGTTTTTGCAATCACTGACAGATGCTGATTGGTTAGTTGCTTGGGGTCTGTGTACTAAACTGTGGAGAGAGATAAAGTACCAGCAAATCAGCTCCTACTGTAACTGCCATGTTACAGGCTGTGTTTGGAAAATGACAGGAGCTGACTGGCTGCTGGTACTTTATCTCCATCCACTTGATTACTCTCCAAGGCTCAGTACATAGACCGTCTTATCTCTAAGCACATTTCTTAATTATCCCCCCATAATGCCAGTATCCACACGAAAGCTGCATATAAATACAACCTCTGCTTTATGTAGTATATATTTTGTGTGGTGAAGTACATTCATTTCAGACCCTCCCAGCATGATCCCATACACTGGGTATAAAATGTTCTGCTCCTGGGCTCCTATCGGATTCCACTTTCAGACATGCAACCTGGGAATTTCCCAGGTCATAGCCGGGTTTTTCAACTCTGCAAAAACCTGGGATTTTGCTATATACCCCTTTCAGAGATGGAGCTAAATCCCGGGTTTAGCACATGAATGCGCATCATCCCGGGATTACTGCATGTGTGAAAGGACGCAACCCGGAAGTAAATCCCGGGTCCCCGACCCTGCTTCAATCCAGGGTCACTGAGCTGAGACCTGGTGTTCCCAGTGGGACTATTATATCGGAAGTATAGTGAGAGTCAGGACCACTAATACCGTTTAACAATCATTTATTTCCAATATCATTGACAAGAATTAAAATATACTTATCCACGTTCCTTAAGGCAGTTATACAGGATAATCAGAATCCTAGCATAAGGTGTGGTCCCAGGGAGCCTCCTGTCGCTGCGTAGCGCCTAGGTCTTGTCAGTCAAAGGAACCCTATTGCCAATCTCAGGTCTTAATGGAAGCTGCTATCAATCTGACGTGACCCTCTATTTAACCTAGAATTCTGGGAGGTGGTCAAGGGATCATATCTCCATACACATGTCATTGAAGTCCCGGGTCACTCGTACAATATTGTGAAATCTATTGTTGTATTGAATCCTAATGTAGGACAAATAGCATTTTACCTTTGCTTATTTTAGATGTCTAGGCCACTTGATCAAAGGTAAACATCTATTTGCTGACCATAAATAGAACTATTGTCTGGCCTAATATGTAACCATTAAAGGAGAACAATTTCTGATTAACATACTATAAAGAACAAACAGCTTGTTCCTACAAAGATGCACAGTGAAAGTCGTAAAACACAAATATATGGCTATGTGTATACATTTTATACATAGAAGACAAATAGTTAGCTGTAGGTCAGAAATCAATACTGTTACACCTGGGAATTCGCCGGCTGCTAGACCCGACAAATTTCCTGGTCACATGTCTGAAAAGAGTATTACACTACAGTTTCAGCCAGGAAATTCCAGGGTCCACCCGTTCACACTGAACCTAGGAATTTGCTGTTTTTTGGTATCTTATTTTTTTTTAACACTCAAATCCGGACTTTCCCATAGAAATGTGGTTCATTGGGCCTAATTCAGTAAGAATTGCAATCTTTTTGTTAGCATGCTGGGGGCCGCCCATCGCTGGGCAAGGCCGCCCAGCATGCTGACTGCAACCCCCCACCCCCTTTCAACAAGCAGAAATTGCGAACGCATCGCAATTTCAGCTTGTTAGCAGAAATTAAGGTTGCCTTCTGCCGGGGCAGTTTAGCTGTGCCCACAGAAGGCACGCCGCCATGTTTCGTGACGTCACGCAGCCGCCGCGATCACGCCCACCATTTACCCATCGCTGCCCCCACAACGATCCATCTCCGCCCTGGAAATGGAGCGTTGCCGCCTCTGCCTGATTGACAGGCAGAGGCGATCGCATTTTCTGCAGCCCCCCTGCTTAAAATGCAGGCGCATGCGCAGGACAGGTGCTGCGCCTGAAACTGCATCTTTTTAGTATTTTTGCGGTTGGATCGCACACCAATCCAATCTGAATGAGGCCCAGTGCGTGGTATTTTTTTTTCTGCATACAATGTTTCTGATGTATTCAGTTTTTAGGTATAGAAGGTGACCTACTAAGCAAGGTGCTGGATTTTTTTTGTTTGTTTATTCAGCCATAAAAATCACACTCTACAGCTGCCAATCATTTAATTAAAGAGGCCTACGGCACCCAGACACACGCTGGCGGCTATGTAGTGGTGAGTCTGGAAGCTATCACTGCGGGAAGTGAAGCTGCTGCTGCTGACGGCCCGCCCAGCCAATCAGAGCACTTTGGCTAGACCAGGGCTCGACAAATCCCAGGTGGCCATGGCCCCTAGATTTTGCTGCCTGGCGACTAGGGTGGCCAATCCCAGGATCGGCGGGATCCCGGGATTTAGGCCAAAAATCGTCTGGGATTCAATCCCGGGATTGGAAGCTCCAATCCCGGGGATTGAGGGATCATGCTGCCCTTTGTGTTTTTAAAGCCGGCCAGCATTGAGTGTCCTCAGACGCTGCCCGGCTACCTCCTTCTGGCTCCCCCTGCGCAACGTGACGTGCAGTCACAGGTCATGCTGCGCAGTCATCCGTTACCCGCCACCGAGCCCACAGCTGCCGCCTAACCCACAGGATGACCCGCAGCCACCGCCGAGCCTGCAGGATTACCCGCCGCCGACCCCGCAGGATGTGTGCCAACCTCCCGCACCCGCCGTATGGTGAGTTATGTCTGCGGGGAGGAGAGGGGTGGACACATAGAAAAAAGCCAATCTGGGATGGAAAAAATGGCCCGGGATTGGCCTCCCTACTGGCGACCAGATTATGCAGAGGGAGGAGGCAGATCCTTATCAGCCCCAGCAGAGATTCATGAGCATGCCTTTATTACGGCTGCCATTTCATGCACAAGAGTTCCTGCGCTGACTGCTGTGCCTGTCGGTCCCGGCCTATGCTGACTGCTGTGCCTGTCGGTCCCGGCCTGCGCTGACTGCTGTGCCTGTCGGTCCCGGCCTGCACTGACTGCTGTTCCTGTCGGTCCCGGCCTGCACTGACTGCTGTTCCTGTCGGTCCCGGCCTGCACTGACTGCTGTTCCTGTCGGTCCCGGCCTGCACTGACTGCTGTGCCTGTCGGTCTCGGCCTACGTTGACTGCTGTGCCTGTCGGTCTCGGCCTGTGCTGACTGCTGTGCCTGTCGGTCTCGGCCTGCGCTGACTGCTGTGCCTGTCCCAGCCGGCGCTGACTGCTGTGCCTGTCGGTCCCGGCCTATGCTGACTGCTGTGTCTGTCGGTCTCGGTCTATGCTGACTGCTGTGCCTCTCGGTCCCGACCTATGCTGACTGCTGTGCCTGTCGGTCCTGACCTATGCTGACTGCTGTGCCTGTCCGTCCCAGTCTGTCCTGACTGCTGGGCCTGTCCATCTTAGTCAGTGCTGACTGCTGGGCCTGTGCATCCCGGTCTATGCTGACTGCTGGTACTGTCTTTCCCGACCTATGCTGACTGCTGGGCTTGTCAGACCCAGCCTGTGCTGACTGCTGGGCCTGTCCGGTCCAGCCTGTTCTGACTGTTGTTTCCAATCACAGATTGCATAGAGCTCTATGCATGGCAAGGTAGTGTTCATTCTAGCACCCTGCACCTCTCACAATCCATGCAGTTCCTCCTTTCTGCCTGGGGTGTCGCTCTCTGCTCTGGTGCTTCTAGCAGACTCCAGTCTGTATCTCAGCACTGAGATATAGATCAGCATGTGCTAGAAGCATCCTGAGCAGAGAGTGACACCCCAGGCTGGAAAGAGGAACTGCACGGGTTGTGAGAGGTGCAGGGTGCTAGAATGGGGTGTGGTATTGAAAGTCGACAGTAACTAGGTCGACAATGTCTAGGTCGACCACTATTGGTCGACAGGGTCTTTAGGTCGACATGTTCTAGGTCGACAGGTCAAAAGGTCGACATGAGTTTTTAATGTTATTTTGGTGTCGTTTTGTTCGTAGAGTGACCGGGAACCCCAATTAGTGCACCGCGTCCCCTCGCATGGCTCGCTTCGCTCGCCATGCTTCGGGCATGGTGCCTTCGCTCCGCTGCCGCTTCGCTCGGCACAGATTACCGTTCCAATCGTAGTCCACGTGGATCGTTAAGTATGAAAAGGAGAGGAGGGGGATTGTTTTCCTGGGGGTGGCTGCGAGGAGGGTAGTTTGCCTGGGTGTACCACTTAGTTGAGTGGTGTTGGTTGCTGGGGGATGGGGTTAGTTGCTCATTAATGTGGTGGCGGTGGTGGTTTGCCCGGGGGATAACTGCACAGCAATGTGGCTGCAGATGGCTTGGTATGCCTGGGGTTACCCCCATAGTTGTGTGGGCTTGGAGGTTAGTTTGCCTGGGGAATGGCGGAGAAGCTGCTCAGTAATGTGGCTGTGGGGGTGGGGTGGGGCTGCTTCTAGTTGATGATGTGGGGGTTTTTTTTTGGGGGGGGGGAGGGTGGGACATTGGTCTGGCTCCTATATTTTATAAAAATTTGTCAAGCCCTGGGTTAGACCCAGATCTAAAAACCCGGATCCAGTGCCTTCACACTGCAGAAATCCCGAGACCACCCTATGCAGCCCAAGGAATAACTGGTAAATTGCAGGGTCATGGTCCCGGTACTCCTGACTTAGCTTTCACACTAGAACTAGACCCGGGTTGCTTAGGCTGTGCAGTGAAACTACTGGGTATATTTTCTGAAGGAGGTATCAATTTATGGTTGCAGTCACCAGTGTTAAAATGGGTTCAGTATGATTTACCGGCGGACAGGATGCCAACTGTCAGAATCCATACAGCGGCATACAACCCGCCAGAATGCGGTCAGCGGATTGAGCAGAGTGTCCCCTTGTGGGCCCACTGCGCTCACTACGCTGCAGGTTTGGTGGCTCGCGCTCGCCATAGGGTCTATTCCCACTCTATGGGTGTCGTGGACACCCACGAGTGGCAATGGTCCTGTTTCGCTGAGATTCTGGCTGGTGGCATTGTCGGGATTCCGGCATCGGTATCCTGACCACCGGGATCCAGACAGCCGTCAAATGAAACGCATCCCGTTAAAACAATCAATTAGTCCAACCAACACGTGATTTCAATCATAAATTAAGGAATAGATTTAATAAGTGAGATTCTTGTTATCATTCGGTACTAATCTTAAATGGTGCGCCAACCAATCAGCTACTAACTGTAATTTTTCAAACAAATGACAGGAGCTGATTGGCTGGAGCATCATTTAACAAGAATCTCACTCGTTCAATCTGTCCCTAAAGCTTGCCATACACCTACAGATTATCTTTACAACCATTCAATTAGTTGGCTGGTTGGAACAAAAATAATATATGGGAGCAAATGACAACCGACCATGTGCTTACAGGCACTAGAAAATAGACACATACTGTCAGTCAGACAAATTGGTTCAACTAATTTGTCTGAATTTTGTTCATTTTCTGGTGTGTGGGAGCAAATGGCTGATTAAGAGAGGAGTCTAGCAGCAGAGCATGTTGTACCTTGTGGATATAGTTATGTTGGTGGATCTGTATTAATTTGTGTCAGGTATCCCCAGGTGGTCACATAATACAAAATAAGTAAAGTGCAGTTTTATATCCATCATGCACTAATGTCAGCATCATCACTCAGCTCCTCTACAGTTTTCCTGCTGCTAGTTTTATGTTGAACATTAAAAGCTCTGATTTAGGGATATTAATAATCTATGTTACAAGGAATATTTAAATTTTCAATGAAAATATTCTGTAATGTACTAAAGTTAGCTCGCAGGGACAGCAGTAGCGATAACTGCTCTCACTGCAAGTTACTTCCCTGGCATTTTGGAGGAGTCTTTCACATTTGTGAAAGATTCCTCCAGGGAAATCTGACACTGCACATACCAATGGTGTCAGTTTGCTGAGCCGGCCGGCCGCAGGAGAGAGGGATCGGAAGACTAAAGCCTACATAGGGGAGTATTCAATTGCCCGCGGTAATTTTTCAGGTGGTAGAAACAGGACTTTACCGTTTTATTTTATGTTTATCAGTCAATTCAATTAGAGCCCATTTTTACCGGATGAAAAATTACCTGTTTTCGGGTGAAAGCACACAGGATGCGTGATAACTTCACGGGCCTATGTATTTTTGTTAGAAATTCTGAAAAAAGTTCTATTGGTTACCCCTGAATCGCGCACTCAGTCTGTCGGGCTGCCTTGTGGTGCACACTATCCCCAATAGGTATCTGAAAGGATCCCTACCTCTCTTTGATTACCTCGATGTGATGGCCACTGACGTCAGTGAGAGCAATCCTTAACGTTACAGATAATACACGACACCATGTAGTTAAGAATCACTCTCTTTATTTAATAAATTACAGCGTACTATATAGAAAAGAAACATGGGTGTATACAATATGTGCAAGCATATGATTGGATAAATAGAAGTAGCATACGACATTACATGCAGGATATTTTAGTAACACACAGAAGTAACAGTTTTGATCTAGTATGTAATTGACCTTGAAGATAAGACACACACAAGCCTTATATTATATAAACAGACAAAGGCATCTTGTAGAGAGTGCGTACGTGTCTATTCAAACACATAACAATTCATATAGCATGTTTAACCCTTCAATCCCCTCTTAGAATCATGATTGTTATATGACATGATTCTTAAGTGAGGCTCCTTTCTTGTTCCTCCAGTTCTTGAGATATTGGGCATAATCGTCGGGTCCCTTACTATCAGAGGAGGTGACAGGACTGGTGGTTATATCATAGTACATCAGGGCCTTATCAATGCCTTTGGAGGTAAGTTTCTTTCCACAGGGAATTACACAATAAACTATAATGCCTAAAAGAATTAAAGTTACAAGTATGAATATGCTTATTTGCACAAGAGCCTGTTTCCAATTTTCAAACCACCCAAAATATTGGCTCCATGGGTTATCAATACCTGAATTTTTCTTGAGTTCTATGGATAAGGTTTCTAACTTGTTTATGGCTAAAGTAACCTTACCATTGGGACCAGTGTTGTCAGGAATATATGTACAACAGCCTTCCACCTTACTAATGTAAACACATGTACCGCCTTTTTCTGCTAGAATCATGTCAAGGGCCATTCTATTTTGAAATGTCATTTGGGAAGTGGCTTCTAGCTGTTCAGCTATACCTTTAAGAGCATCTTTGGTATCATTAACAAATCTTTGTTGATTATAATATATATAATTAATCCAGGCTACGTTTTTACTTACAGTTACTATAGGGAACAATGACTCAAAACCCGCAGCCACCTCATCTCTAGCTTTGAACTCATTTGGAACACCTCTTGGGACCCCTATAGCATCAATGTACACGTGGGGGTCAAAGCTACCTCCTGGGAGTGCTCTTTTCTTTCGATTAGCAGGAGTATTAGAGGGAGGATTGGGGTCATCGGTGATCATTAGGAGTGGCATTATGACTTTGGCCAGGGCACACTCACCATACCATGGTGTGTCTAATTTAGTTCTAAGCTTCATATCCCCACATATATAATAAATGTCGCCTAGTGATCTAGTTTGGTTGACTAAAACAGTTGTTCTTTTATTTGCACAATACCCTGGTGGGAAGGTTTTTAAATTTCTCCCTGGGGTGATGTTAGATGTATAACAGGTATAGTTTCCAGGATATATGGTTATGGTATTTCCTGGGTTGGGATTTTTTGACAATATGGGATATTCCCTTTTCCACATTTCGCACTGACTGTCATTTGTTTTGGTGTCATTAAAAAGGCTGAAAAAACAATTTTCCTGTCCTAGGGGTATATTAAGGGGCACTGTACCTAGGTGGGGCCTAGATTTGCCACAGACATAACAGTTGCTTTTATTGTGTTTGTTAGCACTATACTTCATCCATTCCAACCAAAAATTAATGTCAGAGAAACCAGTTTCAATAGCTAGGGTGTCTTCAAAGGTAGGGTTAGTAATAGCCACCATATCTTTAGAAGTGGCAATATGGGGCTTTAAAGGTTTGTTTTGGGGAGCAATTTTAGGCTGGTATTTTGGGTTTTTGTACATATCCCATAAATAAAACCTTTGTCTTGCACTATAGTACCCTGCTTGCCACCATATACCAACTACATAAGTTGCATTATCCCGGTTGCTGGGATGCACTATGTTTAGCCTGAACCGATATGAGTCTGGGCCCTCTTCCATTTTATGAATAGACAATCTTTGAAGTAGGTTCAGATGTTGACCATATCTGTTTCTGGCAGCTGATGGGCGATATCCCCAATCTGTTCCTGTATTCCACCCCACAGCTTCCCAGGAATTACAATTAGATCCATAATATCTAATGTCATAGTACCATTCGTCAGTAACACAAATATATACTGTCTCAGACATTCCTGATTTCCTCCTTTGTTGTATATAATATTTGTCATCAGCAATTTTGGGGAACATAAAATAGTCAAGGATATATGTGGCTACGTGTGTGTTAGAGGAATTGTACCACAAGGTGGGGACCCCATCTGTTTGTGTGATGCTGACTTCACATATTGTGAGGTGAATGAGGGCCAGTAGGGCTATCGAGATAGTCCCCAGGATAGAGATAGGGGGCAGGTTCTTCATCGTTTTCTGTTCTTCTGTCTTCGCTAGGTGGGAGGTCAGGGCTGTCTGCCCCGGTTCGTACCTCACTGGAATCACTTGCTTCCCTCTCTAGGTCTGGTCTAGGAACCTTTTTTACTCGGGATGCATGGATCCAGGTAGGACTTTCCTCTGTCAGGACTGCTGTTCGGGTAACTGCTACGACCTCTGTCTCTGGACCATAGGTGAAGTCTCCTGGGCTCTTGTTCCTGGGGAGCACCTTCACCACGACTCTGTCTCCGACTTTAAAGGGGTGTGTAGGTTCCTGTGGATTCAAAGGGTTTTTACAAACAACCTCATGTTCAATTTCATTCAGTTTTATTATCAGGGACCTGACATACTCTTCTCTGATAAGTTCTAGATCTCCTTCCTGTATTACTAGTGGTTTCTTAGCCCAGGGTGTAGGAAAAGGCCTACCCATTAGTATTTCAAATGGGGAGTAACCCAGAGTCTTTTGTGGGGTCATTCTGATCTCTGCTAGGATAATAAGAAGGACCTTCTTCCATTTATGGAAGGTACCCCCTGTGGCCTTCCTAAGCTTGTCTTTGAGGGTCCTATTCATGCGTTCTACGACCCCTGAACTCTGCGGGTGATACGGGATGTGGAATTTCCATTCCACCTGCAGGGTCTTTACCAGAGCCTGTGTAATTTTTGCTGTAAAGGCGGAGCCTTTATCACTATTGATTTGCAATGGGCACCCCCATCTGGGGATGATTTCCTGAGTTAGGATCCTAGCAACTGTCTTTGCATCCTCAGATTTAGTGGGGAATACCTCTGGCCATCGAGAGAACATGTCTACAATGACCAGGGCATACTCCTGTTTACCAGTACCTGGGATATGGGTGAAGTCAATTTGCAGGTGTGTAAAGGGTGTGGTGGGGTATTCAAGATGCTGATGTTTTGCCTTGTCAGGGTTGTTGGGGTTGTTTCGCAGACAAGTGATGCATCTACTGACATACTGATCTACTAATGACTTGGCATCCGTGACATAGAAATCATTACGTAAGAGTAAGGTAGTTGTTGCCTTACTGTGGTGTCCTATGCCATGGTAGTGGGCAATAAACAAGGGTGCACTGGACTGGGGTATACAAGGTTTCCCCTCTTTGCAGATTAATCCTGTTTTAGGATTCTTCTGCAAAACTGGGTAAGTCCAGTCAGCTAGGTCGGCTTTGGAGGCTGAGGCCTGTAACTGGGTGATCAGGTAGTGGTTGTCGAGAGCTGGGGGGGTCATGATGGACATGTGGGCCTGAGTGATGGGCTGTGAGGCCGCATGTTTGGCAGCAGAGTCAGCAAGAGCATTTCCAAGGGAGACTGCATCCTTCCCCCCCGTGTGTGCCCTGCAATGGAGGATTGCAATGTCAGAGGGCAGGGTTATGGCATGCAGAAGGTCAGAGATGAGTTGGGCATGTGATATGCCTTTTCCATCAGCTCCAAGGAAACCACGGCGTCGCCAAATGACCCCATGGTCATGCACGACGCCGTACGCGTATTTGGAGTCAGTGTAGATGGTGACTGGTTTATTCTGGTAAAGGTGACAAGCCCTTGTGAGAGCAATGAGCTCTGCAGCCTGTGCTGACTGGTAAGGAATGGGCTGTGCTTCCAGAATAATGTCAGGGAGAGTGACAATAGCATAACCCGCTTGGTACGTGGTGTCATTGGGTCTGCTACAGGAACCATCTACAAAAATGACATCCGCGTCGGGGACAGGGACAGGGGACATGTCCAGTCTGGGGGATGTTTCTGACTCAATGGAAGCTGAGCAGTCATGGGGTTCAGGAGGGTGGTCTTCAGGACCTTTGAGCCCCAGTAGAGCGTTGAGAATGGGTGCAGGACCTGAAGAGTTGGTGGCATACTTAATGGTGAGGGAGGGGTTGTTTAAAAGGAGAACCTCATATCCACTGAGGCGCTGAGCTGACATGTGTTGTGTGTGTAACCCTTTTAAAATGGTTAGAACATCATGAGTGGTGTGAAGTATTGTTGTGTGGCCTAGGGTGAGTGTGGTGGCCATTTCAGTTACCATTGCACAGGCTGCAAGTGCCCTGAGGCAAGCAGGCATACCTTGCACTGTGACAGGCATTACTTTGGAAAAAAATGCCACTGGGCGCAACTTTCCTCCATGAAACTGTGTGAGCACCCCCGCCATGGTTTTACAATTGTCCCTTGCAAACAAATGAAAAGGTAGTACATAGTTGGGGAGGCCAAGTGCCGGACTTTTCATTAACATACACTTTAAGCTTTCATATGCAGTTAACATTTCTTGTGACCATTGTACAATATTAGGTTTGTCTTTCAGTGTGGCTTGTCTCAAAATGTTATCATAATAGGAACAATCAGATATCCACTGTCTGCAGTAATTTACCATACCCAGAAAAGACAGCAGTTCCCTCTGGGTAGTTGGGGTGACCAGGCCCAATACAGACTGAATGCGCTGTGGACTGACTTTCCTTTCCCCCTGAGTGAGCACAAAACCCAAGTAATCCACATGCTTCTTACACCATTGCATTTTTGTTTTGGACACCTTGTGTCCACATTCACAGAGCCAGTTTAACAGTGATATACCATCCTCCCGGCAGGCCTCCTCAGTTTGACTACAGAGCAGCAGATCATCTGCATACTGTAGCAGGACTGAACCATGGTGAGGGTGCCAGGGCCCCAATGTGGCCTGGAGTACAATGCTATACACAACAGGTGCGTCAATGAAGCCCTGGGGTAAACGACACCAGGTGAGTTGCTTGCCCTCAAAAGAAAATGCAAAAAGTAACTGTGTCTGTGCATCCACTGGAATGCTAAAAAATGCATTTTTTAAATCAATTACCGAAAAAAATGCAGCATCTGCAGGGATAGCTGAAATGAGTGAGTTAATGTCAGGTACAATGGGTGCTATAGGCACAATGAGTTGGTTAATTGCCCTAAGGTCTTGTACAAACCTTACACTGCCATCTGACTTAGCAACTGGGTTGACTGGTGTGCAGTAAGGTGAAATTACGTGTCTGAGAATGCCTTGTTGGAGAAACTGTTGTATCATTGGTCTAAGACCTTCAACCTTCTCTTGTGACAAGGGGTATTGCTTTTGATAGACAGGTTGTGTGTCAGGTTTCAGGGTTGCTCTATATGGTGTGCAAGGAATGAGGCCAGTGTCATAGGGACCCTCCGACCATAGAGCAGGGTTTACTTTGTCAAAATCAGGTGTAATGTCTGTTGCTTCCCACACCGGTAGGTGTGGGGACTCAACCTCCAGGCCACTGCCAGTGGGTGAAGGGAGAATGGAGATTTCGAGCCTGCTAAGAAGATCCCTTCCCAGAAGATTAATTGGACATTCAGGTATTACAGTGAAATTGTGTTTACCCATATATGTGCCTCCCGTGGTTCTGACACTAAGGGCATCTGTCAGGTAAGCATCTGTGGGTATCCCATTGATTCCCATTGAAGGAGCAGTCTTTACCAAATGACCATCGTACAGGTCGACACACAAAACACTAGTAGTTGCCCCGCTATCTACCAGGAAAGGGATTGCTCTCTTTCCTATAATCAAGGTTAGTAGCGGTGGGTCCTTCCAGTGTCTGGTGAGCTGGGCAAAGGCTGGGATACCCTCCTCCGGGCCCCGTCAGTGGGAGGGGTCCTGCCAGTCAACTCGGAATCGGACATGATCCTGAAAGGGGTTGTTGTGTGACTGTCGGGGATGATCCCGGGAGGGAGCCGGAGCTTGGGGCTGTCGGTGGTTTTGTGAGGGACAAGGGCAATCCCTTGCCCAGTGATCGTCCCTTCCACAGTTGAAGCAGGAGGTTTGTTTCCTGCTGGCAGAGTCAGGGGGGTGGGGTGGCCTGGCTTGTGGGTTTTGATATCGGGCTGGATTACGGGGTGGGCCAGTGGAGTGCTGCTGGCGTCTATCTCCCCGACCTCTCTGATTTTGGTAATTATGAGTTGGGGCATTCTGCAAGGGTTTTTTTTAACATCAAAGCATCCTGCAGCTTCCTTTTCATATAAGTGCTTTTCAAATTCCTTAATATTATCAGAGGTCCAGGAAGAAACACCTTGCTTAACTGGGACCATAACAGATGGCAACAAGTTATTTACAAAGGTAGAAATTAGTAAATGGTCTGTATCTACAAGAGTGAGACCTGCATCTTCAGACCAACACTTTTTAAACCTCTTCCAAAACTCAGTGAGAGGGTTGTCAGTAGCAATAGTTAAGTCAGCGTTGCGGCGGGAGACGGTTTGTCTGTTAGGAGTAGGGGCACTAGGGGCGGGGGTGGTTACGTCTATGTGGAGGGTACTGTCAGGGGGGGCTATTCCTCCTGAGCCTCCTTCTCCTTCCCCTTCCCCTCCTCCCCCTCCCCTTTGCATCGGCATTCGTGACAAAGCAACTGCAGCTAAAAGATCTGTGTCTTTTAAGGAGGGGTATAGGGGACTGTAGGGCGGAGGAGAAGAGTTTTTCAGAAACTTGTTGCTTCTAAATTCCTCAGCTTTGTGTAGTCGGGAAGTTACAGATTTTATTCTACGCTGTTTCTGCTTGATATTTTTGTCATACCAATGAGGTGCTATCGTGAGCCATTGCTCTCCTCCAGCGCGCATATATGTCATGTCCCATTGTGGGTCATGATCATACCACGGCCAGGCTTCCTTGTCTCCCAGACAAAGCCCTTTGATCATGTCCATATAAAATGGATAATTAATACCATCACGGGGGAATGGGCTGGGGCTGCCAACTTTCTCTGTCCACCCCGCTAAGTTATCTACCCAAGGGTTAACTAGATAATAATCTGTGGTGGAGTTACGGGCTACATACTCCTTACATGTCTCTCCTGGTAAAGGTGGAGGATAAATGACTGTCTTACTCTGACCCCCTCCCATAGTAAAGAATACAATCTACACCAGCTTTCTACGCAATTTCTACAACAACTTATAACAACTGTCTATGCAATATCACAACAAAAATGCAGTTTACAAAAAAAAAAAAAACATTCTATGCAATTTCACAACAAAAATACGTTCTATGCAATTTCACAACAAAAAATGCAATTTAAAAACTTTCTATGCATGCATTAGCTAACACCAGTTAATTAGTCATTGACAATATCACAATATTATCTGTATAATGAGAACATGAAATCTTTTGACGGGTACGCTTACCATTCGTACAAGATGTCAGAAAAATACAGCGTTTTAAACAGGAAGCAAGAAAAGAGTTTTGAGTAAAGATATCTGGCAGACGAAAACTTACCAGCCGTCTGAACCAAATATAAGAACTTATCTCACTACAACATACAAGAATATATATATAGACGATCAGATCGAGGTATAATCTACGTTATGTATAGACCCCAGGTCTATATATTTTTTTTTTTTAAGTATCCCAGATACTAACGTCTTCGGAGAATTGCGCTTGGACTCCTGGTCCTTTCTCAGACGTATCTTTAAGTCCCAGACATTAAAGATTCTATGGTATCCCTGATACCTGTTTTATGTTTTTACATAAAACTTCGTAATATTAAGTCCCGGACTTAAATATTACCTTGTCACGTGTTCCCGGAACACTGACACGGATTCAGCTTCAGTGTATGACCGCAATCCTGTATGGCAAAGATAGACAATAAATTCTCTATTCTTACCATTCAGGGACGATCACTGAATTCCGGACATAGAGCCCCCAGCTGAAAGGATCCCTACCTCTCTTTGATTACCTCGATGTGATGGCCACTGACGTCAGTGAGAGTGATTCTTAACTACATGGTGTCGTGTATTATCTGTAACGTTAAGGATTGCTCTCACTGACGTCAGTGGCCATCACATCGAGGTAATCAAAGAGAGGTAGGGATCCTTTCAGTATCTCTCCCAAAAATACCTTAAATTGTTAGACAGATAAGCAGAAAAGTGGGAAAAAGTGCTCCCGTGGGCGCCTCCAATCAGAACCACATCACATGGAAGAACATGATAGAATGAATAAATGACAATACATCCCTTAAGTAGATGTTGTTTCCAAATGATTTCTTCCTCATCCGATGTCTTGTCGGATAGACAGCAGTTTCCAACTTTTTTAGGTCGAATAGTGATTCGACCTATTCAATGGGGCTGCTGTTTTTCCGACAGGTCGGCAATTCTGACTCGTCGGAAAACATGTGGATCGGCGGATTAGCCGTGGATCCACGTGTGTTGTTGGATTTGCAGCCAAATCCGACAGCTTTTAGTCCTGTTTTCGACAATGTCAATCCGACTTTATAAAAAGTCGGATTGACATAGTCGAGAACAGGTAAAACCTGTCGGATTTGCCCACAAATTGGATACTGCATTGTTGGATCCTTACTGTCGGAAAGCATCTGGCATGCATTGAATAGACCCCATAGGCTCTAAGTGGTTTACACCATCTGAATATGGTGTAAACTAACCGGGCCGAACTCCAAAAAGCTTTGCAGTAAATATGACTAACCTTTACCCTAGTGCCTGAGACTCCTCTTCCACAGACTAACCCTAACTCTCCGCTGCTGGTCCGTGCAAAATGTCACCATTTAATATGACAATCTGCATAGGCCGACGTGTTCAATGTCGACATTATGGGGTCAATCCAGTTAGCCACGAAGGGTGCAAGTTGCCATGGCAATGGCATAAAATCGATGGAAACGACTCCGCAATTTGCCCATCTCGAGGTCCAGTCTCACTCGATACACTTACTGTATGGAGGAAGGGTGTGGCTAATTGGATTAACCTCTATGACTACAGCCTGGCTCAACACTGTTTTGGCCTAGGCACATTTTATTGTTTCACCGCTACAACCACTGCACCAGGCTATATTTAAAATCACATTTCATTGTCTGTGGCAGGAGTAGTAAAACTGTGTATGTGTTCCTTTTCCCAGAGAAACCTGTTTGCGTTTGCTGTACAATACATAGCCATCCCTACTGTCCTCAAGGATGGACTCAGACACGTGGCAGGTGGTCAGTAAGAAGAAGGCAATCAAGAAGAAATCCATGAGGCCCAAAGAAAATCTAGTTTCTGAAGCTGGAGGAACTATGCAGCCTCATCCTTTGTATCCGCTTAAAGACTGTAAAGCTGTCACCAAGCAATTGAATGAAACAGTGTAAGCTACCTAGCAGCGGTGATGCATGTCTGTGGCTTCTTATTTATGAGATTGTAATTATTTTAAGTAACAAAGATGGTTAGCATTACTGCCTCACAGCACTGAGGTCATGGGTTCGATTCCCACCATGGCCCTAATTGTGGGGAGTTTGTATATTCTCGCTGTGCTTGCGTGGGTTTTTACCGGGTACTCCGGTTTCCTCCCACAATCCAGAAATATACTGGTAGGTTAATTGGCTCCCTACAAATTAACCCTAGCATGAATGTGTGTGGTGTACATGTGGTATGGAATATAGAGTGTAAGCTCCACTGGGGCTGATGTGAATGGCCAAATACTCTCTGTAAAGCACTGCGGAATATGTGTGCGCTATATAAATAACTGGTAATAAATAAATAAATTACACCTTGTAAAACCTAAATGAGAAGGAAGTCCATATTAATAAAATAACTTTAAAAGTCATAACGACACAAAATGAAAAAAATAAACGTGTCCCATCATATATCCCTCTGCAAGCTACTGCCACCCCTCAGATATTACACAAGGTCCCAGCAGAGGAGATTGAACCACATCATCTGCACACAATACATCATAGATGCCCTAGACAGGGAGGTCATTGGTTGGTGTCTCCGATGTTTTCACTGCAGTACTATTAAACTGTCAGAAAACGCAGTATTTGTACTACGGAACTTATTTCAGTGCATGCAAGGAGGAGGTGTGTTTTTGTTTGTTATTGGATTAGGTATTTTTTACTTTCTGTGTGGCATACAAGGAAAACAATAACAAGAATTGATTTTGTTTTAAAACTTTTGTGCTTTGTTTACTTTAATGTATCAGATGTTTGATCTGCATCTTTCAGCAATTTTTTTCTTACCTTAAAAAAAAAAAAGTATGTATTATGTTATTATTAAATTACATTATTACTTCATTAACAGAGAGAATCTGAGGCTATCTGACTTTTGGCACTCATGTCATGGTAAGTACATTGTGAAGTGAAATGGTGCATCACAATTTTAGAAAAGACAAGCTGGACAAATTCTGTACCCTGGTATATCATCATTTATAAGTATTTGGTGAAGTAACTAATACGTTTATTGCTGATACATAAATTACTGACATGTTATTTGCTAAATCACGTCGCCCAAAAGGAGGCCACATGCGTTTGTCTGTAACCATTATGGTGACATGTAGGCAGCTGAGCTGAATACATTCTATTCTCAAACTGCTAGATCTTTACGGGTCTCCATTACGGGTTAAGTACGAAATACTGTTGGGATTCCGACAGTCAGAAGACTGACAGCGGGATCCCAATGCCCAGAATCCCGACACAACCTGGTAAGTATTTTTCTCTAGCATCCATAAGGGATATTGGGGAATCTAGTACGATGGGGTATAAACGGGGTCCAAAGGAGCCAGTGCATTTTAAATTTCTTCAACTGGGTGTGCTGGCTCCTCCCCTCCCACAGGCAGTTTAGAAAAAAGTGCCCTCAGGAGAGGATGCACATATCTGAGCTCCAGAGAGTTTTCTTCAATTTCTTTTTTTCTGTTAGTTATTTTCGGTATGCTGTTTGGGCAACACCATAACTGCACCGTGGGAGTTAGGGGCGGGGGGGGGGGGGGGGCGGTCACCCGGCCTTACGAGGTGCTGAGCCGCTTACCCGCTGCAGGACCACCGTCCTGAGGGCCACTGCGCCTTGGCTGTCACAGACGCAGCACGCCGCACACCCCTAACGCTGCCTGAATGTGACATCGGTGGTGGGTCCCCCGGGTTCACTGTGCGGCTGACCACGGGCGCGGCGTACGGGACCCTTCCGGCGCGGGGGGGGGGGGGGGTCCCGCTAAGATCCACCGTGCAGACTGGCAACAAAAACGCTTTGACTAGCACTTGTTGTGATGTTTTCAAGCTATATAGAGACTTTGCCAGTATAATCTATCTCTGTAGCTCCGGTGCCATTGGGGGGGGGGGGGGGGGGGGTTGCGGAGCTACCTCGGAGCGGGACCTGAGGCATTTTGGTGCCTTCCTCTGCTTACTGCAGCCATTCTCAGCACACACAGCGCTTCCTGATTCCTCAGCCACGCTGGATATCTGGTACAGGGTGTAGCAAAGGGGGAGAGCCGCTTGTGTACACTATCTGGGTCCTCTTTAGGACAGGGTTTGTTAGTGTTTACTGTAATACGGGAAGCTGACAGCCTCACTGGGGCTGTACATCTAAGGGTGTGCTGGTGTCCTCTCTCTGTCTCTCCTCTCACATACAGTAGGGCAGGCTTGCAATATAACTGTGTGTATGTGTATGTTCTTTTGCTTACTGTGAAACATGGGTAAACACAAGCTGTGCAGTGTATGCCACACCAGATTCTCTCCATTATATACTAATTCTGTTTCCTGTGAACAATGCAGCCAATCTTCACAAATCAGTGAAGGGGCTGGGGGAGAGGGTCCAGAGCCCCACTGGTTAGGGTCTTTTAAAACTAAGATGTCAGATATGTTATCCCAGCTCACTGCTAATGTGCAGAAAACTCAGCTACTACAACAAGCTGTTGCAGATTTAGCTGCTAGGGCTGATGCACAGCCCCCCCTCTCTCATGCAGGTCCACAGAAGCGTGGTTTACCTGCTCTACTCTCTGATACAGATGAGGATATACAAGAGGATGGCGATGACTTGGATCCCGTTAGTGGGGATCTTGATTCTGCTCAGGGTATTGAACCCCTAATGCTGGCTATACGGGACGTGTTACAGCTCCCTGTAGAGGACGCTGCATCACAGCAGTCATTTCTCTAACGTCCTAAGTGGATGCTGGGGACTCCGTAAGGACCATGGGGGATAGCGGCTCCGCAGGAGACTGGGCACAAAAGTAAAGCTTTAGAACTACCTGGTGTGCACTGGCTCCTCCCCCTATGACCCTCCTCCAAGCCTCAGTTAAGATTTTGTGCCCGAACGAGAAGGGTGCACACTAGGTGGCTCTCCTGAGCTGCTTAGTGAAAAGTTTAGTTTTAGGTTTTTTATTTTCAGTGAGACCTGCTGGCAACAGGCTCACTGCATCGAGGGACTAAGGGGAGAAGAAGCGAACTCACCTGCGTGCAGAGTGGATTGGGCTTCTTAGGCTACTGGACATTAGCTCCAGAGGGACGATCACAGGCCCAGCCATGGATGGGTCCCAGAGCCGCGCCGCCGGCCCCCTTACAGAGCCAGAAGACTGAAGAGATCCGGAAAATCGTCGGCAGAAGACGTCCTGTCTTCAGCAAGGTAGCGCACAGCACTGCAGCTGTGCGCCATTGCTCTCAGCACACTTCACACTCCGGTCACTGAGGGTGCAGGGCGCTGGGGGGGGGCGCCCTGAGACGCAATAAAAACACCTTGGATGGCAAAAAATGCATCACATATAGCTCCTGGGCTATATGGATGCATTTAACCCCTGCCAGAATACATAGAAAAACGGGAGATAAGGCCGCCGATAAGGGGGCGGAGCCTATCTCCTCAGCACACTGGCGCCATTTTCCCTCACAGCTCCGTTGGAGGGAAGCTCCCTGGCTCTCCCCTGCAGTCACTACACTACAGAAAGGGTTAAAAAAGAGAGGGGGGCACTAATTACGCGCAGTATTAAAGATACAGCAGCTATAAGGGGAAAAACACTTATATAAGGTTATCCCTGTATATATATAGCGCTCTGGTGTGTGCTGGCAAACTCCCTCTGTCTCCCCAAAGGGCTAGTGGGGTCCTGTCCTCTATCAGAGCATTCCCTGTGTGTGTGCTGTATGTCGGTACGTTTGTGTCGACATGTATGAGGAGAAAAATGATGTGGAGACGGAGCAGATTGTCTGTAATAGTGATGTCACCCCCTAGGGGGTCGACACCTGAGTGGATGAACTGTTGGAAGGAATTACGTGACAGTGTCAGCTCTGTATAAAAGACAGTGGTTGACATGAGACAGCCGGCTACTCAGCTTGTGCCTGTCCAGACGTCTCATAGGCCGTCATGGGCTCTAAAGCGCCCGTTACCTCAGATGGCAGATATAGACGCCGACACGGATACTGACTCCAGTGTCGACGGTGAAGAGACAAATGTGACTTCCAGTAGGGCCACACGTTACATGATGGAGGCAATGAAAAATGTTTTACACATTTCTGATAATACGAGTACCACCAAAAAGGGGTATTATGTTCGGTGAGGAAAAACTACCTGTAGTTTTCCTGAATCTGAGAAATTAAATGAGGTGTGTGATGATGCGTGGGTTTCCCCCGATAACAACTGATAATTTCTAAAATGTTATTGGCATTATATCCTTTCCCGCCAGAGGTTAGGGTGCGTTGGGAAACACCCCCTAGGGTGGATAAAGCGCTCACACGCTTGTAAGGGCTCTACCCTCTCCTGAGATGGCCGCCCTTAAGGATCCTGCTGATAGAAAGCAGGAGGGTATCCTAAAATGTATTTACACACATACTGGTGTTATACTGCGACCAGCAATCGCCTCAGCCTGGATGTGCAGTGCTGGGTTGGCGTGGTCGGATTCCCTGACTGAAAATATTGATACCCTAGATAGGGACAGTATATTTTTGCCTATAGAGCATTTAAAAGATGCATTTCTATATATGCGTGATGCACAGCGGAATATTTGCCGACTGGCATCAAGTCTAAGTGCGTTGTCCATTTCTACCAGTAGAGGGTTATGGACACGACAGTGGTCAGGTGATGCGGATTTCAAACGGCATTTGGAAGCAACATGAGAAGACGCCGTATTATCAGGCGCAGTCTTTTCGTGGACAAGCGGGCAAAAGGTTCCTCATTTCTGCCCCGTGACAGAGGGAGAGGAAAAAGGCTGCAGAAATCAGCCAGTTCCCAGGAACAGAAACCCTTTCCCGCCTCTGCCAAGCCCTCAGTATGGCGCTGGGGCTTTACAAGCAGAATCAGGCACGGTGGGGGGCCCGTCTCAATGAATTTCAGCGCGCAGTGGGCTCACTCGCAAGTAGACCCCTGGATCCTTCAGGTGATATCTCAGGGGTACAAATTGGAATTCGAGACGTCTCCCCCTCGCCGTTTCCTAAAGTCGGCTTTACCGATGTCTCCTTCTGACAGGGAGACAATTTTGGAAGCCATTCACAAGCTGTATTCCCAGCAGGTGATAATCAAGGTACCCCTCCTGCAACAGGGAACGGGGTATTATTCCACACTGTTGTGGTACCGAAGCCGGACGGCTCGGTGAGACCGATTCTAAATCTAAAATCTTTGAACACTTACATACAGAGGTTCAAATTCAAGATTGAGTCACTCAGAGCAGTGATTGCGAACCTGGAAGAAGGGGACTACATGATGTCTCGGGACATCGAGGATGCTTACCTTCATGTCCAAATTTACCCTTCTCACCAAGGGTACCTCAGGTTTATGGTACAGAACTGTCACTATCAGTTCAGACGCTGCCGTATGGATGGTCCACGGCACCCCGGGTCTTTACTAAGGTAATGGCCGAAATGACGATATTCCTTCAAAGGAAGGGAATTTTAGTTATCCCTTACTTGGACGATTCCCTGATAAGGGTAAGATCCAGGGAACAGTTGGAGGTCGGTGTAGCACTATCTCAGGTAGTGTTGTGGCAGCACGATTGGATTCTCAATATTCCAAAATCGCAGCTGGTTCCGACGACTCGTCTTCTGTTCCTAGGGATGATCCTGGACACAGTCCAGAAAAAGGTGTTTCTCCCGGAGGAGAAAGCCAGGGAGTTATCCGAGCTAGTCAGGAACCTCCTAAAACCGAGCCAAGTCTCAGTGCATCAATGCACAAGGGTTCTGGGTAAAATGGTGGCTTCCTACGAAGCAATCCCATTCGGCAGATTCCACGCAAGAACTTTCCAGTGGGACCTGCTGGACAAATGGTCCGGGTCGCATCTTCAGATGCATCAGCGGATAACCCTGTCACCAAGAACAAGGGTGTCCCTCCTGTGTTGGTTGCAGAGTGCTCATCTTCTAGAGGGCCGCAGATTCGGCATTCAGGACTGGGTCCTGGTGACCACGGATGCCAGCCTGCGAGGCTGGGGAGCAGTCACACAGGGAAGGAATTTCCAGGGCTTATGGTCAAGCCTGGAGACATCACTTCACATAAATATCCTGAAGCTAAGGGCCATTTACAATGCTCTAAGCTTAGCAAGACCTCTGCTTCAAGGTCAGCCGGTGTTGATCCAGTCGGACAACATCAGGGCAGTCACCCACGTAAACAGACAGGGTGGCACAAGAAGCAGGAGGGCAATGGCAGAAGCTGCAAGGATTCTTCGCTGGGCGGAAAATCATGTGATAGCACTGTCAGCAATTCCGGGAGTGGACAACTGGGAAGCAGACTTCCTCAGCAGACACGACCTCCACCCGGGAGAGTGGGGACTTCACCCAGAAGTCTTCCACATGATTATAAACCGTTGGGAAAAACTCGACAGGTATTGCGCCAGGTCAAGGGACCCTCAGGCAATAGCTGTAGACGCTCTGGTAACACCGTGGGTGTACCAGTCAGTGTATGTGTTCCCTCATCTGCCTCTCATACCCAAGGTACTGAGATTGATAAGATGGAGAGGAGTAAACACTATATTCGTGGCTCCGGATTGGCCAAGAAGGACTTGGTAACCGGAACTTCAAGAGATGCTCACGGAGGATCCGTGGCCTCTACCTCTAAGAAGGGACCTGCTCCAGCAAGGACCCTGTCTGTTCCAAGACTTACCGCGGCTGCGTTTGACGGCATGGCGGTTGAACGCCGGATCCTGAAGGAAAAAAGGCATTCCGGATGAAGTCATCCCTATCCTGATCAAAGCCAGGAAGGATGTAACCGCAAAACATTATCACCGCATTTGGCGAAAATATGTTGCGTGGTGCGAGGCCAGTAAGGCCCGACGGAGGAAATTCAACTGGGTCGATTCCTACATTTCCTGCAAACAGGAGTGTCTATGGGCCTGAAATTGGGGTCCATTAAGGTTCAAATTTCGGCCCTGTCAATTTTCTTCCAAAAAGAACTAGCTTCAGTCCCCGAAGTTCAGACGTTGTAAAAGGGGTACTGCATATACAGCCTCCTTTTGTGCCTCCAGTGGCACCTTGAGATCTCAATGTAGTTTTTGGGTTCCAAAAGTCACATTGGTTTGAACCACTTAAATCTGTGGAGTTAAAATATCTCACATGGAAAGTGGTCATGCTGTTGGCCCTGGCCTGGGCCAGGCGCGTGTCAGAATTGGCGGCTTTATCCTGTAAAAGCCCTTATCTGATTTTCCATTCGGACAGGGCGGAATTGAGGACTCGTCCTCAGTTTCTCCCTAAGGTGGTTTCAGCGTTTCACCTGAACCAACCTATTGTGGTGCCTGCGGCTACTAGGGACTTGGAGGACTCCAAGTTGCTAGACGTTATCAGGGCCCTGAAAATATATGTTTCCAGGACGGCTGGAGTCAGAAAATCTGACTCGCTGTTTATCCTGTATGCACCCAACAAGCTGGGTGCTCCTGCTTCTAAGCAGACTATTGCTCGTTGGATTTGTAGTACAATTCAGCTTGCACATTCTGTGGCAGGCCTGCCACAGCCAAAAATCTGTAAATGCCCACTCCACAAGGAAGATGGGCTCATCTTGGGCGGCTGCCCGAGGGGTCTCGGCTTTACAACTTTGCAGAGCAGCTACTTGGTCAGGAGCAAATACGTTTGTAAAATTCTACAAAATTGATACCCTGGCTGAGGAGGACCTGGAGTTCTCTCATTTGGTGCTGCAGAGTCATCCGCACTCTCCCGCCCGTTTGGGAGCTTTGGTATAATCCCCATGGTCCTTACGGAGTCCCCAGCATCCACTTAGGACGTTAGAGAAAATAAGAATTTACTTACCGATAATTCTATTTCTCGTAGTCCGTAGTGGATGCTGGGCGCCCATCCCAAGTGCGGATTGTCTGCAATACTGGTACACAGTTATTGTTACCAAAAAATCGGGTTATTGCTGTAGTGAGCCATCTTTTCTAGAGGCTCCTCTGTTATCATGCTGTTAACTGGGTTTAGATCACGAGTTGTACAGTGTGATTGGTGTGGCTGGTATGAGTCTTACCCGGGATTCAAAATCCTTCCTTATTGTGTACGCTCGTCCGGGCACAGTATCCTAACTGAGGCTTGGAGAAGGGTCATAGGGGGAGGAGCCAGTGCACACCAGGTAGTTCTAAAGCTTTACTTTTGTGCCCAGTCTCCTGCGGAGCCGCTATCCCCCATGGTCCTTACGGAGTCCCCAGCATCCACTACGGACTACGAGAAATAGAATTATCGGTAAGTAAATTCTTATTTTTTCTTCGTACAAAACAAACCTAATGTCACTTTTCCTGACTCTACAGAGTTAGATGACCTATTCAGATTGGCCTGGAAAAATCCAGACAAAAAATTCCAAGTGTCCAAAAAGTTTTTGTGCACTTTCCCATTTGCTCCTGAAGGTCGAAAATTTTGGGAGGAACCCCCTGGGGTGGGTGTATCAGTCTCTCGCTTGTCCAAAAAGGCGGTGCTGCCTGCCCCAGGCTCCTTTACAATGAAGGATCCTGGGGATAGGAAAATTGAGACTACACTCATATCTATTTACATAGCAGCGGGTGTATCACAAAGGCCGGTCATTGCGGGTTGCTGGATGACCCATGCCATCCATTTCTGGGCCACTCAAATTCATTGGGGCCTCTCGGGGGATATGGCCTTGGTCACTATGGTGACCCTCCTAAAACACATTCAGGTCACTACACAGGTCCTCTGTGATTTGCTCAAGGAGATGGGGAACATTAATTAGGACAAAAATTTGGACTTCTGCCATGGCAGTGTCGGCGCGCAGGGCCTTGTGGTTGCGTCAGTGGATTGCGGATGCAGAATCCAAACGTAGTGTGGAATCCCTCCCCTTCTCCTGGGAATGGCTCTTTGGGCTTGAATTGGATACCTAGATTTCCAAAGTTACGGATGGGAAATCCACATTTCTTCCCTCTGGGGCCCTGCCGGTGAGGCGGTCCTACCTGGGGCCATCTGTCCAGTCCTTTCGCTCTCACAGATTTCGATCTAAGACCAGAGGTGCCTCTAATGCGAATAGAGGCACCAGAGGTAAGTCCAGAAAGCCTGCAAGCACCAGTTCTCAGGAACAGTCCACCGCTTCTGCTTCCGCTAAGGCCTCAGCATGACGGTGCCCACTTACGGTGACTTCGTTTTACGGCATGGAGGTTGAGTGGAACATCCTAGCTCACAAGGGCCTTTCCAAAAAAGGTTATTGCTACGATGGTTCAGGCAAGAAAACCGGTGACGTCAAAACACTATTATCATATCTGGAGGAGATATGTCTCTTGGTGCGAGGAGTGCACGTATCCGTCTGCTGAGTTTCACTTGGGACGTTTCTTACGTTTCCTGCAGGCTGGTTTGGAGAAAGGCTTACGTCTGGGTTCCATTAAGGTCCATATTTCAGCCCTCTCCATTTTCTTCCAGAAAAAATTGCCAGTGTTGCCAGAAGTTCAGACATTCTTGCAAGGGGTACTCCACATTCAAACTCCTTTTGTGCCGCCTACGGCACCTTGGGATCTGAATGTAGTGTTGGATTTTTTCCAGTCCTCCTGGTTTGAACCTCTGATGACGGTGGAAAACAAGTACCTCACGTGGAATACGGTGATGTTACTGGCCCTGGCTTCTGCTCGACGTGTCTCAGAATTGGGGGCCTTGTCATGTAAAAGTCCATACTTGGTCTTTTACGAGGACAGAGCTGAGCTCCGTACTAGGCGACAGTTCCTGCCGAAGGTTGTCTCTGCGTTTCACTTGATTCCGTCCAGTTCTAGTGCTTCTGCTCCTCCGATCTATGTCAAAAGAACGGCCTGGATCAGAAAGACAGATTCTTTGTTCGTGCTCTATGATGCACAGAAAAAGGGTTGTCATGCTTCAAAGCAGTCCATTGCTAGTTGGATTAGGCTTACTATTCAACAAGCCTATGTGTCGGCAGCCTTGCCTGTTCCTAAGTCTCTGAAGGCCCACTCTACAAGATCAGTGGGTTCTTCCTGGGCGGCTGCCCGTGGAGTCTCGGCCTTAGAACTTTGCCGAGCTGCTACCTGGTAGGGGAAGAACACTTTTGTGAAGTTCTACAAGTTTGATACCCTGGCCAAAGAGGATACCCAGTTTGGGCAGGCGGTGCTGCAGCAGTTTCCGCACGTTCCCACCCGTTCTGGAAGCTTTGGGACGTTCCCATTGTACTAGATTCCCCAATATCCCTTATGGATGCTATAGAAAAAAGGATTTTAATTACCTATCTGTAAATCCTTTTCTCGTAGTCCATAAGGGATTGGGCGCCCGCCTCAGTGCATTGGCTTTTCTGCAGGTTCTTGTTTAGTGATTACCTGTTCAGCTGTTGCTGTTACTAGCAGTTGCTGGTTTTTATTTGTTAGTGGTGTGCTGGTATGTAAATCTCACCACTCTTTGTTATCATATTTCCTTCTCTCATATATTTCCTTTCTCCTTCGGGCACGTTTTTACCAATAACTGCCTGTGGGAGGGGGCATAGAGGGGAGGAGCCAGCACACCCAGTTGAAGAAATTTAAAGTGCACTGGCTCCTTTGGACCCCATCTATACCCCATCGTGCTAGTTTCCCCAATATTCCTTATGGACTACGAAAAAAGTATTTACCGGTAGGTAATTAAAATCCTATTTTACCTTATCCCTAATCCTCACCCTAACCTTAACCCACCACTCCCCGCAGATTAACTAACATCCCCTTCCCGCATCCTACGCCTCACTGCTTCCCACCCACAGCCTAACCCTAACCCTTCCAATACTGCCAAACCCCAACCACTGTACTTGCCTCCGGGATGTGTCGGGATTCGGTCCATCAGATGCTACTGTTGGTATTATGACTGTAGCCCTCCATTACTTTGATAATCCAACTGCATTTTTGGAATTCAGGGTTTCCAACAGTCTCAGACATCTTACATTTCTTAAGCTGGGTATACACTATAGACATACGATATTTTGAACTATGTTGCGATGCACAACAGATTGCAATAACCTCATATAGTGTACCCCCAAATTGTGTGGTCGCATTGTCCCTTTAATGTGCCGCACATCCAATGGGACGATTCCACAGCTGTAGTGGTGTTGTAACATTCTGCATGTAATGATACATTGCACAATGATAGAGCGGATTGTGGAGTGTGTTTGGCAGCGTGATGTATGGTTACATTGCATCACTGGGTGGCACCGTCATCAGGTACGTACCCAGCTTAAGTCTAACGCTGACAATGTCTTTTTCTCATACGTCCTAGAGGATGCTGGGGACTCCAAAAGGACCATGGGGTATAGACCAGTGGCGTGCGGTGAGGTCAGTGGCTGGTGAGGCACTGCAGCCACAATGTCCGGTGAATCCCGCCGATGACCGCTACCGCAGCCAAGCTGATGCCTGCTACCGCCCCCAAGCCAATGCCTGCTACTACCATCGCCCCTGATGCCTGCTACTGCTTAATGCTGCCACCACCGCTAATGGCCTACAAAATTGCCGCCATCAATTGCCCTTGCCGCCATTTCACATCTCAGGCCGATGCCACCAACACCAGCAGCATGGCTGCTCACCAAACAGGCGGCTAATATGTTGTACATTTTTATAAAATAAAAAACAAATATTAGTGTTTGGGACTGGGGAGGGAGTGGAAGGATCACTTGAATGCAATTTTGTCCATTGCTGCAGTAATCCCGCGGGGTTGTGTCTGTTACCTTCGTATCAGGACCTGGAAGTGACAAAACGAGAGGGCAGGAGAGAACTTCTGCCCTTACAGCACTTAAATGTTTTCTTCGTTCTCCGTTCGTTTGGGGTAATTATTTTTTTCTATGCAGCATTGAACCCTCGCGGGCTCGCTTCGCTCGCCGCACTTCGTGCTCGGTGTCTCGCTTCGCTCGCCATCCTTTACTATTCCAAATAGATTGTGACATGGACCCAGGGGGTTATGGGAAAGGTCCTCTCCACGAAGGTAAACTAGACGCTACCAATCCCGCATGGGCAAACGTAAGAGTTGCGAGGGGGGGTTTCCGTGTGTGTTACACACACACATATAAATTCTCCTCCCACCGTTTAACCCTAACACACACACCCCGTGCCCAGCCTACGTCTAACCTACCCCACCCCTGTAGCCTAACCCAAACCCTCCGCTGGTATACTGACTGTTGGGATCCCGACTGCAGGGATCTTGACCGCATCCCAGTATAGGTTTATTCCTAATTTGGACTGCAGAATGCCGCGTTCCCTACCACGCTTTGACTGCGGACTGTCTCCACACCGCACACACACTGCAGAATACACACACGCACTCGGACTGTAGACTGTCGCAGTCCCACATACATACACATTACACACACACTCAGACTGCCCTCACACACACACACCTGGACTGTAGATCACACACACACACACACACACACACACACACACACACACACACACACTGTGACTGCAGGCTGCCCCCCTCCCCCATACACACTAGGACAGTGCTGGACACACACACACACACACACACACACACACTGTGACTGCAGGCTGCCCCCATCCCCCATACACACTAGGACAGTGCAGGTCACACACACACACACACTGTGACTGCAGGCTGCCCCCCTCCCCCATACACACTAGGACAGTGCTGATCACACACACACACACTGTGACTGCAAGCTGTCCCCCTCCCCCATACACACTAGGAAAGTGCTAGTCATACACACTGTGACTGCAGTCTGCCCCCCTCCCCCCACTCGTACTGCAGCTTACACAATGTGTCTGCAGACTGCCCCCCCCCCCCCCCCACCTTCCCCCATTACCAACACACAAACTCTGCCTGCCCCACCCCCATGCTATAAGAGGAAGCTGGTACCTGTGTACTGGTGGCAGCTGTGCTGTCTTGAAGTCCGGAGTCTGGAGCTGAGGAGGAGGGCTGCCTGTTCCCCTGCTGCACTGCTCGGCACACAACACATGGGGGCTGGGAAGAGCAGCCGAGGACAGCTCACATTACAGCCCCAGCGTTCAGTGCCCAATCACATAAGATCAGGGACAGGGGCGTGCTTTCATATGAGCTGAAAGCACGCCCCTGTCAAAGAGGCACTGCTATTAGGTGCCGCTCTGGGGGTTTTTCTTCATGAGTTTTTGCTGCACAATGCTTGTCCCCGCCCCCCGCTTCCGGACCATTCACACTGACATCGGGAGGCACCAAGAGCGGTGCCTCCAACACACATTAAGACGTGTTTATACATAGTAAATTTATATAAATGCTAAAGGATTAACTATTAAAATAATACTAAGAAGATATTCTGTGTCATAAGTATCTTCTTAGTATTATTTTAATCATTATGACAGGGGAGGCACTGCCTCCCCTGACTGCACGTCCCTGGTATAGACGGATCCGCAGGAGCTTGGGCACACTATAAAGACTAAAACTGGGTTTGAACTGGCTCCTCCCTCTATGCCCCTCCTCCAGACCTCAGTTAGACTTTGTGCCCAGGAGTGATGGGACACACACTAGGGGAGCTCTTCTGAGTTTCTCTAAAAGACTTTATGTTAGGTTTTTTATTTTCAGGGAGACCTGCTGGCTACAGGCTCCCTGCATCGTGGGACTGAGGGGAGAGAAGCAGGGAGCCTGTAGCCAGCAGGACCTACTTCTTCTTAGTTCAAGGGCCTGCTTCTCGGCTACTGGACACCATTAGCTCCAGAGGGTTCGATCACTTGGTGCGCCTAGCTGCTTGTTCCCGGAGCCACGCCGTCACCCCCCTCACAGAAGCCATAAGATAGAAGTCGCGTGAGTATTAGAAAAACAGAAGACTTCAGTGACGGCAGAAGACTTCAGTAACGGAGGTACAGCAGTCGATCTGCGCTCCATGCTCCCACACACTAATGGCACTCACAGGGTGCAGGGCGCTGTGGGGGGGGGAGCGCCCTGGGCAGCAGGTTGCTGATTTCTTCTTCAGGCTGGCGTAAAAGCTTTTCGGTACCAGGGTATCGTGTATCATACCCCCGCCAGCATATAACTGCGCGCTGCGCGCCATTACTTCCCCGCCGCCGGCTCCCACGGGTGCAGGGCGCTGGGGGAGGAGCGCCCTGGGCAGGCATTTTACACTTATTTCTTTTACTCTCTGGCGGTGCCTGGGCTCCGTGTCCCGGACGCCCGCCAGCATGTGATAGCGCACTACGCGCCATTTCTTCCCCGCCGGCTCTCTCGGGTGCAGGGCGCTGGGGGGGGAGCGCCCTGGGCAGCATATTACAGTTTGGTTATGCGGGAGACCCGGGGCTCCGTGTCCCGGACCCCCGTCAGCGTGTAATGGCGCACGGCGCGCCAGTTTCCCACCGCCGCCGGCTCCATGGTTGCAGGTCGCTGGGGGGGAGCGCCCTGGGCAGCATTTGTTGAATCCCGGACGGGGGAACATACCCGGACACCGGGTGTCTTCACCCCGCCAGGGCACCGCAGCGTGCCCCACACACCGACGATTTCTGTGGGTGCGGGGGGGGGGGGGGGGAGCGCCCTGGGCTGCGTTGTACATATAGGGGTATATACAGGGGGTTGATTCCTGTATATAAGCCCCAGCTCAAAGTTAAGGTTATATATATATATATGTATATGTTGAGCGGGCTTGAGCGCACCGGGAAGGGGCGGAGCTTAGGCCTCATAGAGGCAGCGCCATTTTCCTCAGATCCCCGCCAGGGGGGGGCACAGTGTTTAATGCTATATGGTTTTTATATGGCATTATGTTTGATGATGGACGCATGCTCACTCTTATGTTACATAAATTCACTTTTCCCTGTTGTACCCACTATTGGTTAGTCGACATATGTCGGCAGGTTTGAGGGCTGCTGTGGGGATAACTGTCGGCTTCGCCGGCGTATGGCGGTACTTGATTCGGAAAATTAAGTATTAGCAAATGGGTGTTTGTGTGCTTAAACAGTAAACACGATAGGGGAGATACAGTTTTATGGATGCCCTGTCGGCATCAACGGTGTTTCCTGGGTAATGAATTATCAGGCTGTTATTGCCTTGTACCGGGTGCAGGGCGCTGGGGGGGGGGCGCCCTGGGCAGCATATTACAGTTTGGTTATGCGGGAGACCCGGGGCTCCGTGTCCCGGACCCCCGTCAGCGTGTAATGGCGCACGGCGCGCCAGTTTCCCACCGCCGCCGGCTCCATGGGTGCAGGTCGCTGGGGGGGAGCGCCCTGGGCAGCATTTGTTGAATCCCGGACGGGGGAACATACCCGGACACCGGGTGTCTTCACCCCACCAGGGCACCGCAGCGTGCCCCACACACCTCCCACACACCGACGATTTCTGTGGGCGCGGGGGGGGGGGGAGCGCCCTGGGCTGCGTTGTACATATAGGGGTATATACAGGGGGTTGATTCCTGTATATAAGCCCCAGCTCAAAGTTAAGGTTATATATATATATATATATATATATGTATATGTTGAGCGGGCTTGAGCGCACCGGGAAGGGGCGGAGCTTAGGCCTCATAGAGGCAGCGCCATTTTCCTCAGATCCCCGCCAGGGGGGGGCACAGTGTTTAATGCTATATGGTTTTTATATGGCATTATGTTTGATGATGGACGCATGCTCACTCTTATGTTACATAAATTCACTTTTCCCTGTTGTACCCACTATTGGTTAGTCGACATATGTCGGCAGGTTTGAGGGCTGCTGTGGGGATAACTGTCGGCTTCGCCGGCGTATGGCGGTACTTGATTCGGAAAATTAAGTATTAGCAAATGGGTGTTTGTGTGCTTAAACAGTAAACACGATAGGGGAGATACAGTTTTATGGATGCCCTGTCGGCATCAACGGTGTTTCCTGGGTAATGAATTATCAGGCTGTTATTGCCTTGTACCTATTTATATATATGTATATTTCTCTAACGTCCTAGTGGATGCTGGGGACTCCGAAAGGACCATGGGGAATAGCGGCTCCGCAGGAGACTGGGCACAAAAGTAAAAAGCTTTAGGACTACCTGGTGTGCACTGGCTCCTCCCCCTATGACCCTCCTCCAAGCCTCAGTTAGATTTTTGTGCCCGAACGAGACGGGTGCAGGCTAAGGGGCTCTCCTGAGCTGCTTAGTGTAAAAGTTTAAAGTAGGTTTTTTATTTTCAGTGAGACCTGCTGGCAACAGGCTCACTGCACCGAGGGACTAAGGGGAGAAGAAGCGAACTCACCTGCGTGCAGAGTGGATTGGGCTTCTTAGGCTACTGGACATTAGCTCCAGAGGGACGATCACAGGCCCAGCCATGGATGGGTCCCAGAGCCGCGCTGCCGGCCCCCTTACAGAGCCAGAAGACTGAAGAGGTCCGGAAAATCGGCGGCAGAAGACGTCCTGTCTTCAATAAGGTAGCGCACAGCACCGCAGCTGTGCGCCATTGCTCTCAGCACACTTCACACTTCGGTCACTGAGGGTGCAGGGCGCTGGGGGGGCGCCCTGAGACGCAATAAAAACACCTTTTTTGGCAAAAAATACATCACATATAGCTCCTGGGCTATATGGATGCATTTAACCCCTGCCAATTTTTCCATAAAACAGCGGGAGAAAGGCCGCCGAAAAGGGGGCGGAGCCTATCTCCTCAGCACACTGACGCCATTTTTTCCTCACAGCTCCGTTGGAGGAAGGCTCCCTGACTCTCCCCTGCAGTCCTGCACTACAGAAACAGGGTAAAACAAGAGAGGGGGGGCACTAAATTGGCATATAAATATATACAGCAGCTATATTAGGGAAAAACACTTATATAAGGTTATCCCTATATATATATATATATATATAGCGCTCTGGTGTGTGCTGGCAAACTCTCCCTCTGTCTCCCCAAAGGGCTAGTGGGGTCCTGTCCTCTATCAGAGCATTCCCTGTGTGTGTGTGCTGTGTGTCGGTACGTTGTGTCGACATGTATGAGGAGGAAAATGGTGTGGAGGCGGAGCAATTGCCTGTGTTAGTGATGTCACCCCCTAGGGAGTCGACACCTGACTGGATGGTCTTATGGAAAGAATTACGTGATAGTGTCAGCACTTTACAAAAGACTGTTGACGACATGAGACAGCCGGCAAATCAGTTAATACCTGTACAGGTGTCTCAAACACCGTCAGGGGCTCTAAAGCGCCCGTTACCTCAGGTCGATACAGACACAGACACGGACACTGACTCCAGTGTCGACGGTGAGGAAACAAACGTATTTTCCAGTAGGGCCACACGTTACATGATCACGGCAATGAAGGAGGTTTTGAACATTTCTGATACTACAAGTACCACAAAAAAGGGTATTATGTGGGGTGTGAAAAAACTACCCGTAGTTTTTCCTGAATCAGATGAATTAAATGAGGTGTGTGATGAAGCGTGGGTTTCCCCCGATAAAAAACTGCTAATTTCTAAAAAATTATTGGCATTATACCCTTTCCCGCCAGAGGTTAGGGCACGTTGGGAAACACCCCCTAGGGTAGATAAGGCGCTCACACGCTTATCAAAACAAGTGGCGTTACCGTCTCCTGATACGGCCGCCCTCAAGGAACCAGCTGATAGGAAGCTGGAAAATATCCTAAAAAGTATATACACACATACTGGTATTATACTGCGACCAGCAATCGCCTCAGCCTGGATGTGCAGTGCTGGGGTGGCTTGGTCGGATTCCCTGACTGAAAATATTGATACCCTGGACAGGGACAATATATTATTGACTATAGAGCATTTAAAGGATGCATTTCTATATATGCGAGATGCACAGAGGGATATTTGCACTCTGGCATCAAGAGTAAGTGCGATGTCCATTTCTGCCAGAAGAGGATTATGGACGCGACAGTGGTCAGGGGATGCGGATTCCAAACGGCATATGGAAGTATTGCCGTATAAAGGGGAGGACTTATTTGGGGTCGGTCTATCGGACCTGGTGGCCACGGCAACGGCTGGGAAATCCACCTTTTTACCCCAAGTCACCTCGCAGCAGAAAAAGATACCGTCTTTTCAGGCTCAGTCCTTTCGTCCCCATAAGGGCAAGCGGGCAAAAGGCCACTCATATCTGCCCCGGGGCAGAGGAAGGGGAAAAAGACTGCAGCAGACAGCCTCTTCCCACGAACAGAAGCCCTCCCCCGCTTCTGCCAAGTCCTCAGCATGACGCTGGGGCCTTACAAGCGGACTCAGACACTGTGGGGGCCCGTCTCAAAAATTTCAGCGCGCAGTGGGCTCACTCGCAAGTGGACCCCTGGATCCTGCAGGTAGTATCTCAGGGGTACAAATTGGAATTCGAGACGTCTCCCCCTCGCCGGTTCCTGAAGTCTGCTTTACCAACGTCTCCCCCCGACAGGGAGGCGGTATTGGAAGCCATTCACAAGCTGTATTCCCAGCAGGTGATAATCAAGGTACCCCTCCTACAACAGGGAAAGGGGTATTATTCCACGCTGTTTGTGGTACCGAAGCCGGACGGCTCGGTGAGACCCATTTTAAATCTGAAATCCTTGAACACTTACATAAAAAGGTTCAAGTTCAAGATGGAGTCACTCAGAGCAGTGATAGCGAACCTGGAAGAAGGGGACTATATGGTGTCTCTGGACATCAAGGATGCTTACCTCCATGTCCCAATTTGCCCTTCTCACCAAGGGTACCTCAGGTTTGTGGTACAGAACTGTCACTATCAGTTTCAGACGCTGCCGTTTGGATTGTCCACGGCACCCCGGGTCTTTACCAAGGTAATGGCCGAAATGATGATTCTTCTTCGAAGAAAAGGCGTCTTAATTATCCCTTACTTGGACGATCTCCTGATAAGGGCAAGGTCCAGAGAACAGTTAGAGGTCGGAGTAGCACTATCTCAAGTAGTACTACGACAGCACGGATGGATTCTAAATATTCCAAAATCGCAGCTGATTCCGACGACACGTCTGCTGTTCCTAGGGATGATTCTGGACACAGTACAGAAAAAGGTGTTTCTCCCGGAAGAGAAAGCCAGGGAGTTATCCGACCTAGTCAGGAACCTCCTAAGACCAGGAAAAGTGTCAGTGCATCAATGCACAAGGGTCCCTGGAAAGATGGTGGCTTCTTACGAAGCGATTCCATTCGGCAGATTCCACGCAAGAACTTTTCAGTGGGATCTGCTGGACAAATGGTCCGGATCGCATCTTCAAATGCATCAGCGGATAACACTGTCTCCAAGGACAAGGGTGTCTCTCCTGTGGTGGTTACAGAGTGCTCATCTCCTAGAGGGCCGCTGATTCGGCATTCAGGATTGGGTCCTGGTGACCACGGATGCCAGCCTGAGAGGCTGGGGAGCAGTCACACAGGGAAGAAATTTCCAGGGCTTGTGGTCAAGCATGGAAACATCACTTCACATAAATATCCTGGAACTAAGGGCCATTTACAATGCCCTAAGTCAGGCAAGGCCTCTGCTTCAGGGTCAGCCGGTGTTGATCCAGTCGGACAACATCACGGCAGTCGCCCACGTAAACAGACAGGGCGGCACAAGAAGCAGGAGGGCAATGACGGAAGTGGCAAGGATTCTTCGCTGGGCGGAAAATCATGTGATAGCACTATCAGCAGTGTTCATTCCGGGAGTGGACAACTGTGAAGCAGACTTCCTCAGCAGACACGATCTTCACCCGGGGGAGTGGGGACTTCACCCAGAAGTCTTCCACATGATTGTCAACCGTTGGGAAAAACCAAAGGTGGACATGATGGCGTCCCGCCTCAACAAAAAACTGGACAGATAATGCGCCAGGTCACGGGACCCTCAGGCAATAGCTGTGGACGCTCTGGTAACACCGTGGGTGTACCAGTCAGTGTATGTGTTCCCTCCTCTTCCTCTCATACCAAAAGTACTGAGAATCATAAGAAGGAGAGGAGTAAAGACTATACTCGTGGCTCCGGATTGGCCAAGAAGGACTTGGTACCCGGAAATTCAAGAGATGCTCACGGAAGACCCGTGGCCTCTACCTCTAAGAAAGGACCTGCTCCAGCAGGGACCATGTCTGTTCCAAGACTTACCGCGGCTGCGTTTGACGGCATGGCGGTTGAACGCCGGATCCTGAAGGAAAAAGGCATTCCGGATGAAGTCATCCCTACCCTGATCAAAGCCAGGAAGGATGTAACCGTACAACATTATCACCGTATTTGGCGTAAATATGTTGCGTGGTGCGAGGCCAGGAAGGCCCCTACAGAGGAATTTCAACTAGGCCGATTCCTGCATTTCCTGCAAACAGGACTGTCTATGGGCCTCAAATTAGGGTCCATTAAGGTTCAAATTTCGGCCCTGTCAATATTCTTCCAAAAAGAACTAGCTTCTGTTCCTGAAGTTCAGACGTTTGTCAAGGGAGTACTGCATATACAGCCTCCTTTTGTGCCTCCAGTGGCACCTTGGGATCTCAATGTAGTTTTTGGGATTCCTAAAATCACATTGGTTTGAACCACTCACCACTGTGGACTTAAAATATCTCACATGGAAAGTGGTAATGCTGTTAGCCCTGGCTTCAGCCAGGCGTGTATCAGAGTTGGCGGCTTTATCTTATAAAAGCCCTTACCTAATTTTTCATACGGACAGGGCAGAATTGAGGACTCGTCCTCAATTTCTCCCTAAGGTGGTTTCAGCATTTCACTTAAACCAGCCTATTGTGGTGCCTGCGGCTACTAGGGACTTGGAGGATTCCAAGTTGCTGGACGTAGTCAGGGCCCTGAAAATATATGTTTCCAGGACGGCTGGAGTCAGAAAATCTGACTCGCTGTTTATCCTGTATGCACCCAACAAGCTGGGTGCTCCTGCTTCTAAGCAGACGATTGCTCGTTGGATTTGTAGTACAATTCAGCTTGCACATTCTGTGGCAGGCCTGCCACAGCCAAAATCTGTAAAAGCCCATTCCACACGGAAAGTGGGCTCATCTTGGGCGGCTGCCCGAGGGGTCTCGGCGTTACAACTTTGCCGAGCAGCTACTTGGTCAGGGGCAAACACGTCTGCTAAATTCTACAAATTTGATACCCTGGCTGAGGAGGACCAGGAGTTCTCTCATTCGGTGCTGCAGAGTCATCCGCACTCTCCCACCCGTTTGGGAGCTTTGGTATAATCCCCATGGTCCTTTCGGAGTCCCCAGCATCCACTAGGACGTTAGAGAAAATAAGAATTTACTTACCGATAATTCTATTTCTCATAGTCCGTAGTGGATGCTGGGCGCCCATCCCAAGTGCGGATTGTCTGCATTACTTGTACATAGTTATCGTTACAAAAATCGGGTTATTGTTGTTGTGAGCCATCTTTTCAGAGGCTCCTTCTGTTATCATGCTGTTAACTGGGTTCAGATCACAAGTTATACGGTGTGATTGGTGTGGCTGGTATGAGTCTTACCCGGGATTCAAAATCCTTCCTTATTGTGTACGCTCGTCCGGGCACAGTATCCTAACTGAGGCTTGGAGGAGGGTCATAGGGGTAGGAGCCAGTGCACACCAGGTAGTCCTAAAGCTTTTTACTTTTGTGCCCAGTCTCCTGCGGAGCCGCTATTCCCCATGGTCCTTTCGGAGTCCCCAGCATCCACTACGGACTATGAGAAATAGAATTATCGGTAAGTAAATTCTTATTTTATACGTATATGGGGGGGGAGTGTTATCAGAATTGTATTTGTATGTTTCCCTCAGACGCCTCGGGATTCCGTGGTTATTATGATTAATTTTTGCCCACTTACTATTCCGTGCTGTCAACATTTACTAAGTTTCTGTCGACCATAACGTTCCTGATAGATCCACATCGGGGGCATGTCAGTACATGGTCGTACACAGTCGCAACACATTACTGTCACTAGGGACCTGACAGGTCTGGACAATCCACTTGCGTATAGGTTATATCTATATGTGTATATATGTAGATATAAGTTATATATGCATGGTTAGGATATGTGTGTTTTATTGTGTATTACATGATGTATATCCATGAAAGCTAAAATAATGGTATTCTTATCATGTGCTGATCGCTCTGTTGATTAAGCTATAGATTGGTCGGGAAGAGTTGGTTTCGATCCTCTCAAGGAGTCCAAATATTCTTCTCTTCACAACGCGGAGAGAAATCATGACAGTCAACTCCTGGTCGACGCAGAGCCCGATCGCAAGGGATCATACACAGGCAGCTAAGTGAAATTTTATTTCTATACTTTGACCGTATTCGCACTATATGCACTTGAGGGACTGTGGTGTTCGGGTATTGAACGGGTGTTCATTGCCTATGTTTATTCTACCGTATAACATTACAGCAGGCTGCCACGTGACAGCAGGAGGTGTGACCGGAAAAATGCGGAGGATGTCTCCGGGAGATGCTGATGGGAGGTATACAGCTGTTTGGTGTGGCCTATGGTCAGTCAATCTCGGCGGATACTTCTGGTAGGTCTAGCTTCGTGAGTTAGCCTCCTTCGCAACGGTTGGTGACGCATTCTATTGTGGGATGCAGTCGTTTTAACCGGTTCGATACTGTTCTTTTTTTCCTTTTCTGTGCAGACAGTGGAAGGTGAAAAGGTAAGTGTTCTGCAGCCTTGTTAGGTTAGCAGAAGTGGATGTCGTTTTCTGTTCCACTACATCCACCACTTGTCGCTGAGTCTATCGGGCTGGTCCTCACTCCGGTGAGCACTCGTCTACTGATTTTCAGTTAGTCCAGGAATAGACTAGGACCTGTGAGTTATTTATAGAATCCAAAGGGGGACATTCTGACTTACGGTTGTTTCCCCTTCCTGTTTTTTCTAATAGATCTTGCCGTTCCCCTCTGGAAGGGGACGTAGTACGCGACGCCATACAGAGGTGCGTCAGGTTCAGGACATTGTCTGATTGTCCCTGTATAAAGGGGCAAGTCGTTGTTTCTCTCTGCTTGTTCTTCGGCACAGGGATTGACTGTTGTTCCCAACGACGCAGAGGTCGAAAGTGGCTTTCGGAGTAGATACTGACAGGTTAAGGTTCTGCGTTTTTCCTGTGGAAAGAGGTCTGAGGATCCAGAGTTGGATCGGCTTTGAGGTGACACCTCATCAATATGTCCTATTAATAAGACAGATGGGTGCGGCCTAAGAGGGTTTTTTTCGGTGAGCAGGTCTAATACCAGAGTGGTGTTCAAGGGACCAGTTGAAGTGTGTTCCGGGTCTCACATGCGCATGCACCGGAATATAATCCTAACGGCCAGGACATCGCTCCTGTGGTGTCGGCTCGGTTCTCTCCTTCTAGAGGAATAAAGGTTCGGGATCCAGGTTTAGATCCTGGTGTCCGTGCATACAGATCTCCGAAGCTGGGAAGCGGTCCTTTGCAAGGGACGTATTTCCAGAGCATAAGGTCAAGTTGGGAAGCTTGTCTGTTATAAGCTTTCTTGAATTAAGAGCTATTTTCGACGACCGTATTCTTCGTGTTCTGCCCGTGTTAGTTCTGCCAGACGACTTGTCAGCAGGGGCGTAAGTGAGCCGCTATGGCGGAACGAGGAGCAAAGCGGCAATGGCGGAAGATGCACAGTTTGCAGTTGAGTGGGAAGTCTGGTAAACGCTATGTTAGCAGTCTTTGTTCCGGAGGTGGATGGCGGTGAAATAGATTTCCTCTGCTGACGCGATCTCCAACTGGAAAAAATTCAGTCGTCATCGAGAAGTTTTCCCAGACGTGCCAAGCCTTTGAGGAGTGTAGCAATTGGACATGTTGGCGTCTCGCCTCAATGAGAGGCCTCGGGGAGATTGTTCCAGGTCAAGGGACACTCAAGATATATAAGGGGCCATCCTCGGGACACCGTGGGTGCTTTTAGTCAGTCTATGTGGCCTCTCCGCTTTCACTTTTCGGACGATGGTAAGCGTAAGAGAATCAAAGGTTCCGGTGATCCTCTTGAATCCGGTCTAGTCAGCGAGGGTTGGCTATCCAGTTTTTCATGGTTTACTCATAGAAGATTACTGCCCTCTTCTTCTACGTGAAGTTATGTTACAACAAGATCACGGCGTGTAGCATGACTTACCGTGGCTGCGTCTGACGGTGGGGCGATTGAATGCCATATCCTAAGCCGAACGAGTGTTCCCAGTGAGGTCGTTTCCTCAATTCTTCAGGCTAGGAGAGAACTAATGGTAAAGTGTTACCACTGTAGTTGGAGTAGTTATGTGTCTTGGGTGTATCCAGGAGGGCTCCTATGGCAGACTTTCAGATAGGTCGCGCTTATCCATACTTTACTAGCCGGTGTGAATATAAGCCTAATAAGTTTCTTTACAAGATTTCTCTCTTGGAAAGTGGTCATGCTATTGGCTTTGACGTCCGCAAAGCGGGTGTCGGAAGTGGTGGTTTTGTCTCACGAGTGCTTTGTTGATCTTTCAGGTGGATAGAGAGGAATTGAGTACTCGCTTGGTAGTTCTACCAAGAGTGGTTTCTGGGTTTCGCAGAAATCGGCCTATTTTGATGCCGGTGGTTAATTAGGCATTAGCTGATTCAAATTCCCTCGATCTATCCAGGGTTTTGAGTATGTAGGTCGCCAATTTTGGCTCAGTTTGGAGAAACAGAGGCTCTGTTTGTCTGGTATGTTCCCAACATGGTTTGGGAGACTGCGTTCTGCAGTCTGTTTCACGCTGAAGCTGTGATGCGGTTTGGCATGTTCGTTCTACGGCTGGATTGCCGTTACCGAAGTTGGTGGAGGCCCATTCTAGTGGAAAGATGGGCTCTTCTTGGGCTGATGCCCGAGGAGTTTCGGCGGCTCAGCTTTGCCGAGCGGATTCTGGGTCGGGATCAAACGCTTTTGCTATGCTCTGCAAGTTTGATGCCCTGTTTTTTGGGGACCTTTGTTGCTCATTCGGTGCTGCAGAGTCGTCCGCACTCTCCCGCCCGTTTTGGAGCTTTGGTATAAACTCCATGGTTCTTTTGGAGTCCCCAGCATCCTCTAGGACGTATGAGAAAATAGGATTTTGGTACCTACCGGTAAATCCTTTTCTCTTAGTCCGTAGAGGATGCTGGGCGCCCGTCCCAGTGCGTACTGTGTCTGCAGTTATTGCTTTTGGTTACACCCTGGTGGTGTTTTTTCTGTCAGGCGGTTGATACCGTTGTTCATGCCATGGCATGCGGGGTCTTATTTTTGCTTATGTGGACACACACTTTGTGTTACATATTCTATCAGCATCTGGCTGGGTTTTGTTCATGCCGTTGGCTGGTATTCTACTGAATGCCACGCTCTGCGGTGGGTTTGAGGTGTGAGCTGGTATGACACTCGCCGGGTTTATAACAATAAATTCTTTCCTCGAAATGTCCATCTCTCCTGGGCACAGTTTTCTAACTGAGGTCTGGAGGAGGGGCATAGAGGGAGGAGCCGGTTCACACCCAGTTTAAGTCTTTATAGTGTGCCCAAGCTCCTGCGGATCCGTCTATACCCCATGGTCCTTTTGGAGTCCCCAGCATCCTCTACGGACTAAGAGAAAAGGATAAACCGGTAGGTACCAAAATCCTATTTTCTCTGACGTCCTAGTGGATGCTGGGACTCCGTAAGGACCATGGGGAATAGCGGCTCCGCAGGAGACAGGGCACAAGAATAAAAGCTTTAGGATCAGGTGATGTGCACTGGCTCCTCCCCCTATGACCCTCCTCCAAGCCTCAGTTAGATTTTTGTGCCCGAACGAGAAGGGTGCAGGCTAGGTGGCTCTCCTGAGCTGCTTAGAATAAAAGTTTATTTTAGGTTTTTTATTTTCAGTGAGTCCTGCTGGCAACAGGCTCACTGCATCGTTGGACTAAGGGGAGAAGAAACGAACTCACCTGCGTGCAGAGTGGATTGGGTTTCTTAGGCTACTGGACATTAGCTCCAGAGGGACGATCACAGGTTCAGCCTGGATGGGTCCCGGAGCCGCGCCGCCGGCCCCCTTACAGAGCCAGAAGAGCGAAGAGGTCCGGTAAAATCGGCGGCAGAAGACGGTCCTGTCTTCAACTAAGGTAGCGCACAGCACTGCAGCTGTGCGCCATTGCTCTCAGCACACTTCACACTCCGGTCACTGAGGGTGCAGGGCGCTGGGGGGGGAGCGCCCTGAGACGCAATATAACAGATATACCTTAGGTTGGCAAAAAGAAATACATCACATATAGCTCCTGGGCTATATGGATGTATTTAACCCCTGCCATTTTTCCAGAAAAGAGCGGGAGATAAGGACGTCGTGAAGGGGCGGAGCCTATCTCCTCAGCACACAAGCGCCATTTTCCCTCACAGCTTCGCTGGAAGGACGGCTCCCTGACTCTCCCCTGCAGACCTGCTACAGAATCAGGGTAAAAAAGAGAAGGGGGGGCACTATTGGCAGCTAATAATAAAAACAGCAGCTATAAAAGGGAGTAACACTTATATAAGGTTATCCCTGTATATATATTTATAGCGCTTGGTGTGTGCTGGCAAACTCTCCCTCTGTCTCTCCAAAGGGCTGGTGGGGTCCTGTCCTCTATCAGAGCATTCCCGGTGTGTGTGCTGTGTGTCGGTACGTGTGTGTCGACATGTATGAGGAGGAAAATGATGTGGAGGCGGAGCAATTGCCTGGGTTAGTGATGTCACCCCCTAGGGAGTCGACACCTGACTGGATGATCGTATTTAAAGAATTACGTGACAATGTCAGCACTTTGCAAAAAACTGTTGACGACATGAGACAGCCGGCAAATCAATTAGTGCCTGTCCAGGCGTCTCAGACACCGTCAGGGGCCCTAAAACGCCCGTTACCTCAGTGGGTCGACACAGACCCAGACACAGATACTGAGTCTAGTGTCGACGGTGAGGAGACAAACGTAATGTCCAGTAGGGCCACACGTTACATGATCACGGCAATGAAGGAGGCATTGAACATTTCTGACACTACAAGTACCACAAAGAAGGGTATTATGTGGGGTGTGAAAAAACTACCAATAGTTTTTCCTGAGTCAGATGAATTAAATGAGGTGTGTGATAAAGCGTGGGTTTCCCCCGACAAAAAACTGCTAATTTCTAATAAATTATTGGCACTATACCCTTTCCCGCCAGAGGTTAGGGCGCGTTGGGAAACACCCCCTAGGGTAGATAAAGCGCTCACACGTTTATCTAAACAAGTAGCGTTACCGTCTCCTGATGCGGCCACCCTCAAAGAACCAGCTGATAGAAGGCTGGAAAATATCCTAAAAAGTATATACACACATACTGGTGTTATACTGCGACCAGCTATCGCTTCAGCCTGGATGTGCAGTGCTGGAGTCGCGTGGTCGGATTCCCTGACTGAAAATATTGATACCCTGGACAGGGACAATATATTGTTAACTATAGAGCATTTGAAGGATGCATTACTATATATGCGTGATGCACAGAGGGATATTTGCACTCTGGCATCAAGAGTAAGTGCTATGTCCATTTCTGCCAGAAGAGCATTATGGACGCGACAGTGGTCAGGGGATGCGGATTCCAAACGACATATGGAAGTATTGCCGTATAAAGGGGAGGACTTATTTGGGGCTGGTCTATCGGACCTGGTGGCCACGGCAACGGCTGGAAAGTCCACCTTTTTACCCCAGGTCACCTCACATCAGCAGAAAAAGACACCGTCTTTTCAAACTCAGTCCTTTCGTTCCCATAAGTACAAGCGAGCAAAAGGCCACTCATTTCTGCCCCGGGGCAGAGGAAGGGGAAAAAGACTGCACCATGCAGCCGCTTCCCAGGAGCAGAAGCCCTCCCCTGCTTCTGCCAAGTCTTCAGCATGACGCTGGGGCTTTACAAGCAGACTCAGAGACGGTGGGGGCCCGTCTCAAGAATTTCAACGCGCAGTGGGCTCACTCGCAAGTGGACCCCTGGATTCTACAGGTAGTATCGCAGGGGTACAAACTGGAATTCGAGGCGTTTCCCCCTCGCCGGTTCCTGAAGTCTGCTCTACCAAAGTCTCCCTCCGACAGGGAGGCAGTTTTGGAAGCCATTCACAAGCTGTATTCCCAGCAGGTGATAATCAAGGTACCCCTCCTACAACAAGGAAAGGGGTATTATTCCACGCTGTTTGTGGTACCGAAGCCGGACGGCTCGGTGAGACCAATTTTAAATCTGAAATCCTTGAACACTTACATAAAAAGGTTCAAATTCAAGATGGAGTCACTCAGAGCAGTGATAGCGAACCTGGAAGAAGGGGACTATATGGTGTCTCTGGACATCAAAGATGCTTATCTCCACGTCCCAATCTACCCTTCTCACCAAGGGTACCTCAGGTTTGTAGTACAAAACTGTCATTATCAGTTTCAGACGCTGCCGTTTGGGTTGTCCACGGCACCTCGGGTCTTTACCAAGGTAATGGCCGAAATGATGATTCTTCTTCGAAGAAAAGGCATTTTAATTATCCCTTACTTGGACGATCTCCTGATAAGGGCAAGGTCCAGGGAACAGTTAGAAATCGGAGTAGCACTATCTCAGGTAGTGTTACGTCAGCACGGGTGGATCCTAAATATTCCAAAATCGCAGCTGATTCCAACGACACATCTACTGTTCCTAGGAATGATTATGGAAACAGTCCAGAAGAAGGTGTTTCTCCCGGAGGAGAAGGCCAGGGAGTTATCCGAGCTAGTCAGGAACCTCCTAAAACCAGGCCAGGTGTCAGTGCATCAGTGCACGAGGGTCCTGGGAAAAATGGTGGCTTCTTACGAAGCGATTCCATTCGGAAGATTCCATGCAAGAACGTTTCAGTGGGATCTACTGGACAAATGGTCCGGATCGCATCTTCAGATGCATCAGCGGATAACCCTGTCGCCAAGGACAAGGGTGTCTCTTCTGTGGTGGCTGCAGAGTGCTCATCTACTAGAGGGCCGCAGATTTGGCATTCAGGAATGGATCCTGGTGACCACGGATGCCAGCCTGAGAGGCTGGGGAGCAGTCACACAGGGAAGAAATTTCCAGGGCTTGTGGTCAAGCATGGAAACATCTCTTCATATAAACATTCTGGAACTAAGGGCCATTTACAATGCCCTAAGTCAAGCGAAACCCCTGCTTCAGGGTCAGGCGGTATTGATCCAATCGGACAACATCACGTCAGTCGCCCACGTAAACAGACAGGGCGACACGAGAAGCAGGAGGGCAATGGCAGAAGCTGCAAGGATTCTTCGCTGGGCGGAAAATCATGTGATAGCACTGTCAGCAGTGTTCATGTTGGCGTCCCGTCTAAACAAAAAACTAGACAGGTATTGCGCCAGGTCAAGGGACCCTCAGGCAATAGCGGTGGACGCTCTGGTAACACCGTGGGTGTACCAGTCAGTGTATGTGTTCCCTCCTCTGCCTCTCATACCAAAAGTACTGAGAATCATAAGAAGGAGAGGAGTAAGAACTATACTCGTGGTTCCGGATTGGCCAAGAAGGACTTGGTACCCGGAACTTCAAGAGATGCTCACGGAAGACCCGTGGCCTCTACCTCTAAGAAAGGACCTGCTCCAGCAGGGGCCTTGTCTGTTCCAAGACTTACCGCGGCTGCGTTTGACGGCATGGCGGTTGAACGCCGGATCCTGAAGGAAAAAGGCATTCCAGATGAAGTCATCCCTACCCTGATCAAAGCCAGGAAGGATGTAACCGCAAAACATTATCACCGCATTTGGCGAAAATATGTTGCGTGGTGTGAGGCCAAGAAGGCCCCTACAGAGGAATTTCAACTGGGTCGTTTCCTCCATTTCCTGCAAACAGGACTGTCTATGGGCCTAAAATTAGGGTCCATTAAGGTTCAAATTTCGGCCCTGTCGATTTTCTTCCAGAAAGAACTGGCTTCCGTGCCTGAAGTTCAGACATTTGTAAAAGGGGTACTGCATATACAGCCTCCTTTTGTGCCTCCAGTGGCACCTTGGGATCTCAATGTTGTTTTGAGTTTCCTAAAGTCACATTGGTTTGAACCACTCACCACTGTGGACTTAAAATATCTCACATGGAAGGTGTCGATGCTGTTAGCCCTGGCTTCAGCCAGGCGTGTGTCAGAATTGGCGGCTTTATCATATAAAAGCCCTTACTTAATTTTTCATTCTGACAGGGCAGAATTGAGGACTCGTCCTCAATTTCTCCCTAAGGTGGTTTCTGCATTTCACATGAACCAACCTATTGTGGTACCTGCGGCTACTAGAGACTTGGAGGACTCCAAGTTGCTTGACGTTGTCAGGGCCCTGAAAATATATGTTTCCAGGACGGCTGGAGTCAGAAAATCTGACTCGCTGTTTATCCTGTATGCACCCAACAAGCTGGGTGCTCCTGCTTCTAAGCAGACGATTGCTCGTTGGATTCGTAGTACAATTCAGCTTGCACATTCTGTGGCAGGCCTGCCACAGCCAAAATCTGTAAAAGCCCATTCCACAAGGAAAGTGGGCTCATCTTGGGCGGCTGCCCGAGGGGTCTCGGCTTTACAACTTTGCCGAGCAGCTACTTGGTCAGGGGCAAACACGTTTGCTAAATTCTACAAATTTGATACCCTGGCTGAGGAGGACCTGGAGTTCTCTCATTCGGTGCTGCAGAGTCATCCGCACTCTCCCGCCCGTTTGGGAGCTTTGGTATAATCCCCATGGTCCTTACGGAGTCCCAGCATCCACTAGGACGTCAGAGAAAATAAGATTTTACTCACCGATAAATCTATTTCTCGTAGTCCGTAGTGGATGCTGGGCGCCCATCCCAAGTGCGGATTGTCTGCAATACTTGTATATAGTTATTGTTACAAAATTCGGGTTATTATTGTTGTGAGCCATCTTTTCAGAGGCTCCTTTCGTTTATCATACTGTTAACTGGGTTCAGATCACGAGTTGTACGGTGTGATTGGTGTGGCTGGTATGAGTCTTACCCGGGATTCAATATCCTTCCTTATTATGTACGCTCGTCCGGGCACAGTATCCTAACTGAGGCTTGGAGGAGGGTCATATGGGGAGGAGCCAGTGCACACCACCTGATCCTAAAGCTTTTATTCTTGTGCCCTGTCTCCTGCGGAGCCGCTATTCCCCATGGTCCTTACGGAGTCCCAGCATCCACTACGGACTACGAGAAATAGATTTATCGGTGAGTAAAATCTTATTATTTCTTAGAGTTACAGTCCCCACCAAAACGACTTATCTGAATGATCAAAATTTAATTCATTTTAATTGGTGTGAATGGAAGATTATATTAGGTTGTGCACATTGGGGGTCATTCCGAGTTGTTCGCTCGCAAGCTGCTTTTAGCAGCTTTGCACACGCTAAACCGCCGCCTACTGGGAGTGAATCTTAGCTTATCAAAATTGCGAACGAAAGATTAGCAGAATTGCGAATAGACACTTCTTAGCAGTTTCTGAGTAGCTCCACACTTACTCGGCATCTGCGATCAGTTCAGTCAGTTTCGTTCCTGGTTTGACGTCACAAACACACCCAGCGTTCGCCCAGGTACTCCCCCGTTTCTCCAGCCATTCCCGCGTTTTTCCCAGAAACGGTAGCGTTTTTTCACACACACCCATAAAACGGCCAGTTTCCGCCCAGAAACACCCACTTCCTGTCAATCACATTACTATCACCAGAACGAAGAAAAAACCTTGTAATGCCGTGAGTAAAAAACCTAACTGCATAGCAAATTTACTTGGCGCAGTCGCACTGCGCATGCGCATTAGCGACTATTCGCTCCGTTGCGAGAAAAAAATAACGAGCGAACAACTCGGAATGACCACCATTATGAGAACATCTTCTAACATGCAAATTATTCCTGTTTTCAATGTAGTCATGTGACCAACAAAAGCGCATTTTGTAGCACAGTATCACAATTGTTATACAGTTTTACTAGTCACCAACTTTACACTTATATTTCTTGTAGGCTGTCTTAAAAAATGTCAGCAAATAGCTCAATTGACTGCAGGGCACAACTGTGGTAGTGACAATCTAATGAAAACTCTGCAACTCAAGGAATCTCCCTCCAGCGCTCTCCAATATATTGACTGTGTGTGCTATGGTCTGGGAAACTTTACATCGTGTGTTATATCGCGACACCAAATGGCCTTCTTACTTTTGATCCTGGAACTTTTTAAGGTGAGAGCTTGAAATAATGTGGACAAATCGCAGTACTGCAGAATGTACAGTATAGTGTAATTGTTACCATCATTAATGCTGGGCTTACACGCTACAGTTATCTGGCTGATCTGCCCCATATCAGCAGATTGGCCAGATAATTGCAGTGTGTATGTTGCCGACCCACCCGATAATATAGATCGGTTGGGCATGCCGGATTGTCCAGCATGCCCCACCGTTTTATATATTCAAAGTGTCCGGTTGGCCACATCGGACAGTGTATGCCCTACTGCAGCAGACCAACGGACATTCTCCTGTTCCTTCACATGGGAAGGAAAGGGGAAATGTCTCCTCCCCAGGGCGGGGCGCCGATAGCACGTGACATGCACTGTAAGAGATCTCACGGTGTATGTCCCAGACATCGGCAGGGTCGGTCTGATAGGCATTTCATCTGACAATGTATGCCCAGCATAAGGAATGAAAGCTTCATTTTTAGTTGTAGTATTTTTATTTTAATTGTCAAATCTTTGAAATTGAACTATTCCATTATTGTAGTTTGTTCAGATGTTTTTATTGACAATACACAAAATAATCCTTTTTTAGATGAGTTTTTCATTATCTTTTAGTCTCTTTGAAAGAGTTGCATTATGGGTGCCATAAACACCATTCATATTTGTTATTGGCTGTTTCAGCATCACTAGATGTAAATTCCAAAACTGAAAGCTCTATTAGGGCATATAATTTGTCTGATGCAAGATTTTACTGTTTATCTTAGAATGTAGCATGTCATTGTCACTGTGTTGGTTTTCCTGAGATATGAAGGATTCATAAGACAAATTTACAAGACGATAAGGAGAGCTGATCTGCTTCTTGAAATAATTTTAGTGTTTTGGTCTTCTTTCAGATCCCAAGACACCAGTGCTATATTTTTGACCCAATATTTTCCCATTTGGAGATTACTGTACTTCAAGAACTAGGCATGACTCTTGTCTTGAAAAATGAGGTAAGTAATTGTAATGCTGTTCTTTTCAAGCAAGATAACGCTTTTTCAGTCTTCTGATCAGTGGTGTAAAGGATAAAGGTTTCAGTGGCCACTACTGTTACAACTCCATGACATACCATTGTTATGAAGCATTTGTTATGCAGTCACTGTGCTTCTAGCGAGCCAGCGAGAGTTCAGAGGCTTCATATAATTATCGAGTAGAGATTATTATCTTACAGTATAAGAAAGTATGGTATTTCTACCCTTGCTCTCTAGTGAATGTCAGGGTGTGTCAATCTCTTGGAGTCCACTAAAGACTAATTTATATTTAGAAAATGTTTGTATTCCAATGGAAAACTAAATGGTGAAGAATAAAACACATCTCTCCCCCCGCTTAGCACACAGCAGAGTGAGTGATCTACGAGATTCGGCATGCATGCCAAATCTAGAGATAGCGACGCACGCGGCCGCGCATCGCTATCGTTATGGGCATAGACACGGAGAGATCTGTGCTTAATTTCTAAGCAATCTAGTCAGATTGCTTAGATTATAAGCAAGGACCCCGTGTGTACCCCCCATAATACACACACTGACAGGAGAACACACACACACACTGACAGGAGAACACACACACTTGTAGGATTGGTGTTAGGGGTTCAAAATCCAGTTCCTAAAATTTATCCTAAAAAAACCAAAAAAGGTTTTAGGAAAAATTGGACTTGCTGTGAAAGTGCTCATAAAAAAAGAAAAGAAATTGAGGATCCACCTTCCCCCCAAAATTAAAGATCTTTCATATCTTGGGGGTGGGTTTCCAACAAACCAGTCTCCCAGCCACCCTCGCCAGCCTGCCCTCCTACCCAGGGTTCAAATACTGAGTAGAATGCTCTTATAATTGGTGGCCCAACATAATAGGACGTTTTGATTTCCTTACCCATATGCCAGTGGTTCTCAAACTGTGTACCGTGGCACCCTGGGGTGCCGTGGGACCCCTGCAGGGGTGCCTCAGGCTGGTGGTCCAGGACCAATTCAAATTATTTATGGTCCATGTAATTGGCAAAACCAGGGCTGGTGGCTGCCAATTTTAAATATATGTGGACAAACTCAAGCAAATCTTGTCCCTCAACCTAAGGATGACATATAAACACATTTTACTTAATTTAATATTTCTTCAAAATTTCTCAATAAGAAACTTTTGGCCGAGGGGTGCCGTGAAAAAAATCTGATTCTCTGGGGCGCTGTGATTCAAAAAAGTTCGGGAACCACTGCCATATGTCGTTTTTGCTTTCAAACTACTCCATCATTTTTCTAAAAAACCATCCTGGTTTTGCCTTCTAAATGATTGCCACTATAAAAACATGGCCATTCTTGCAAACTCCCAAACCTCCGGCTTCTCACACCCTATTACTTTATCCCCAGATTTTTCCTATTACCCATTTGAAACAGGTATTTTCGTTTATACTGTAAGCACAGATCAATATTTCAGATACAGCTTTGTTGGAACATAGTTTTTTGTATTTTAAGATAAAGTTTGAGTGGAGAAATTAGATGTTATTCTGCACAATGTATATTGGTACTTTCTGTCCAGAAACTAATGAAACGGCAAGAATGGGTGTCCAGAAACAACAAGCAGTGACTTTTCTGCAGCGGGGTACACTGGTATTCCACAGGGAATAACATCGGGGTGTAGAGTAGGATCTTGTTCCGAGGCACCAACAGGCTAAAAGCTTTGACTGTTCCCAAGATGCTCAGCGCCGCCTCCTCTATAACCCCGCCTCCGTGCACAGGAGCTCCGTTTGTAAGTTGGTGCCTGTGCAGGCAGCTAACAGGCAGGGCTGCTCCAGCAGCCCTAAGAAGAGCTTTTTTAAAGACGATAGAAGACTTCAAGGGCTGCAGCAGAGGCACTCTAGTGCTAGATATCATTCTGATATCTGCTGCTGCAGCTCCATCACCTCCCCCAGCGGCTCTGTATACTCCCGCGTCCCTGGTTGCCGGGTACTTACAGCGGAGGCTGTGAGCTCCGCTGGAAATCGTGATCCGCCGCGGCCATTAGGAGGCGGGCCGAGCGCGCTGGCGTGGACACTGGCAGTACAGGGACCCCACTAGACCACCAAGGTAAGGGCACAGGTCGGATTAGGCTATAATCCATTTTCTCTTACGTCCTAGAGGATGCTGGGGTCCACTTTAGTACCATGGGGTATAGACGGGTCCACCAGGAGCCATTGGCACTTTAGGAGTTTGAGAGTGTGGGCTGGCTCCTCCCTCTGTGCCCGGAAGAGCTGGTCACAGCTAGGGGGAGCTCACCTGAGCTTTTCTCGTAAAAGTTTATTTTAGAGTTTATTTTTTTTTACAGGAGGCTGTTGGCAACAGCCTGCCTGCAGTGAGGGACTAAGGGGGGGGGGGGAGAAGTGTTCGCCCTGCGGGGTCTGAGCCACTGACTCCGCTAACTGGACACTGAGCTCCAGAGGGGTCTGATCGGTCTCCGCCACAGGGGAACCGCTCGCCCCAGCAGAATGCCGCCGACCCCTTACAGAGCTGAAGAGAGTGGTGAGTTAGTCACGACCCCCCTAGCAAGCGGAGGGCCGGTGTGAATATGGCGGCAATGGGGAGGTAGCGCGGTATTAACCGCACTCATGGGATAGTACCAGAGGCACATAGTGCGGTGCTGTGAGGGGCGCCCTGGGCCAGCGCTTACCCCCCCCCCACCACTGGTCAGCAAGCCTGTCGGGGTCCAGGGATCTCAGCCAGCAACTTTCCTCAGGCCAGTATAATCATCTGAAGAGTGGGAAGACAGCGCCATTAAGGGGGTGGAGCTTCTCCTCAGAGCGGACCCAGCAGTGTTCCAGCCCCATTTTCCTGCCTGCAAGCGCTGAAAGGAAGATTCAGGTCCCTCCACAGCAACTCCAGCTTACTGTACACAGTACCAGGGGGTTGTAGAAGGGAGGGGAGGCTGTAATTAGATTGTGTGTCCTATTAAGGAGCACAGTCAGCGCTGACAAGGGGTTTCTCCTTGCTACAAAGCGCTGTGTGTGGGTTGGCTCCAATCTCTGTCTCTTGCCATTCTTGGGGGGGGGCTCTGTCTGCCCCCACCTGTGTGTGTGTGTGGAGTGTTTGGTGGTCTCCTTTAGCTATGTCCAGGGACACTGTGTCATATGCTGCAGAGGATTTATCCTTCCAGGATGATCCCATTCCATGTAATTAGGTTAGCACTAGTTTAGCACAGATACCAGCAAGGGAACCAGAGTGGTTTTCCTCTATCAAAACTTGGATTTCTCAGATCTCTGACAGGGTTGCTAGTAATTAATCTACAACCCAGGTATTACAGAGCTCTATGGCAGTATGGCCTGTGTCTGGTACCTCAGGATACCCCGCTATATACCCCCACAAACGTGCGCTTGTGCATGTCACACAAGACGACACAGATACCGATTCGGACACTACAGATGGTGATGGGGATGTGTTGCGGAGGTCCGCATCTCTTGCAAGGGGGGTGCACTTATTGATAGAGGCTATCAGAGATGTGTTAAATGTAAATGATACCACACCTGAGTAGGTTGAGGAGGCTTTTTTCACTGAAAATAAGAAAGCCTCGCTAACCTTCCCTGCGTCAAAGTAGCTGAATGCTATATTTGAAAAGCATGGGTAAACCCTGAAAAGAAGTTTCAGATTCCTAAGAGGATTCTGGTGGCTTTTCCTTTCCCTGAGGAGGATAGGAAAAGGTAGGAAAACCCGCCGATTGTTGACGCATCTGTATCCAGACTCTTAAAAAAGGTGGTTTTACCTGTTCCGGGATCTACCGCCTTAAAGGAGCCAGCAGATAGGAAAATTGATAACACGCTTAAATCAGTGTACACTGCTTCAGGGGCCATATTACGTCCCACTATTGCTAGTGCATGGATTGCAAAGGCAATAGTGAAGTGGTCGGCTACCTTACTTGAGGATTGGGATACTATGGATAGGGATGACGCTGCATTGTATTTACGCAACATTCATGATTCTGCAGGTTGTATGGTAGAATCCATGAAAGACCTGGGTTCCATGGCTGCAGGAATTTCTTGCATGTCTGTTTCAGCTCGTCGGGGACTGTGGCTCCGCCAGTGGTCGGCCGACGTGGAATCCAGAATAAGTGTGGAGTCGCTACCCTATACAGGTCAGGCACTCTTTGGGGAAGCTCTAGACGCGTGGATATCCACGGCTACAGCGGGTAAGTCTCTGTTTCTTCCCTCAGCAGCACCTGCTCCGAAGAAATCCTTCTCCTCAGCTGCGCAGCAGTCCTTTCGGCCTAACAAGCCTAGAAAGGCCAGATCATCCAATACCTTCTTTAGGGGAGGTAAGGTTAAGTCCAAGAAACCTGCCGCTGCAGGTTCCCAGGAACAAAAGCCACCGGAGGTGGGGCCTGTGGGAGCGAGACTCAGACAGTTCTTTCATGTCTGGGTATCGTCCGGCCTGGTTCCCTGGGTAGTAGATATTGTGTCTCAGGGATACAGGCTGGAATTTCAAAGTCTCCCTCCTCATCGTTTTTTCAAGTCGGGCTTACCAACTCTGTTGGAGGACAGCACAGTGCTTCAGGACGCTGTCCAAAAGCTGGTGGAGGCACAGGTCATTGTGCCGGTTCCACCTCATATGCTGACCAAAGGTTACTATTCGAACCTTTTCGTGGTACCGAAACCGGATGGTTCTGTCAGGCCCATTCTGAACTTAGAATCATTGAACCCCTTTCTAAAGGAGTTCAAGTTCAAGATAGAGTCTCTCAAGGCGGTGATATCAGGTCTGGAAGAGGGGGAATTCCTGGTAACCCTGGATATCAAGGATGCGTACCTTCACATTCCGATCTGGCTGCCGCATCAGGCTTATCTCCACTTTGCACTACTGGACTGTCATTTTCAGTTCCAGGCCCTGCCATTTGGCCTCTCCACAGCACCAAGGTGATGGCGGAAATGATGATACTACTCCGCAAGCAGGGTGTGAACATCATCCCTTATCTGGACGATCTCCTGATAAAGGCATCGTCCAAGGAGAAGCTGCTGCAGTCCATTGTTCTCACAACGCGACTGCTCCAGAGTCATGGGTGGATTCAGAATTTTCCAAAGTCACATTTGGAACCAACCCAGAAATTGTCATTTCTGGGAATGATCCTGGATACGGAAGTAAACGGAGAGAATGCTCTGCGCTCCAGAAATCACTCAAGATTGTCATGAATCTGCATTCTCCATTGCATCACTACTGTGGAACTACAGGTTCCAGCAGTTCATTTCTGTTCCAGTTCTAGTTTTCAGTCTACTGCAGCCTGGAGTACACAGTGCTTCAGCTAACTCACAGCTGATCTGAACACCTAATCCAGCAGGGTGTGTTCTCACAGAGATCATCCAATCATCACAGACCAAGGTGTTTAAACTCCAGTTCCTGGCTCAGTCTCATCGCCTTGGACAACACGTCACATTCTGTGAACAGGCGTCTCCTGTTTGCAGTCCTCTGTCTGCAGAGATACCCCTGTGTATTGGACCTGTGGAACTACAGGTCCCAGCAGTTCCAGTTCCGTTCCAGTTTCCAGTTCCAGGTTCCAGTCTTCAATTCTTTGTTTCCAGCAATCTCCTATTTCTGGCATCTCCAAGATGTTTCCCTGTTCCAGTGTTCCTGTGGAACTACAAGTAGCAGCAACCACTCCAGCTCTCCTGTGAGTCACATTCAGTGTGCAAGTTCCTGTGTTCCAGTCTCCAGTCTTCATTGTTCCAGTTTGCTACAAACTCCAGCCACAGTCTGCTACACCAATCTGCAGTAGAGACTTTCCTCAGGTGTGTTCTCAGCCTGTGCACCTAATTACCAGCATTCCACACTGTGCATTGCCTTTAGCACTTAACATCTTGCTGTGTTAGGACTGTCTCCTGCTAGGGCCTTGCTTGGCTTAAAGACGTGTGCTTCTACAGAGACTGTGTGCTTTGATGGCTATTCGTTATATACCAGAGTTTTGTTTGCTGCATCTGATTTCATTATTGCCTTATTTATATCAAGTTTCAAGTTAATCTTCATTGCTTATTTGTTACCAGTGACTTTTGAAATATTCATTTATCGGATTAAGTTATTATTCATTGTTCCTGTCATCGGTTATCCCTGTGTGATAATAAATATCAAGCGCAGAACTTTTTGTCCGTTTCCCAGTCTCCTCTATCACTCCTACACTGACCCACTAGTGCCCCCTCCGGGGACATACTAAATCAGAATCCTGACAAAGATTAATTAATTAATCAATTAAATGCAGTCTAGCAGGGAGAATGATTGACTCAATGAAGCTCAACTTTTGAAAAGAGAATATTTTATCAAAAATGTTAATATTTAACAGACACATAGGACAAACAAACAATTAATGTATGTAACAATTTAAAAAGTCAGAGGTTTCTACCTCTTGCATACATAGACAGAAACACTGTATCTGTGTTTATGAACGTGCTATTTAAGACAACATAAAATGTATCTAAATAAAGAATTTTTAACCATGAGAGAGAAGCTCTCTGAGTAAAATGTCAATTGATTCTAACACTGGCGTCCCAGTGTGATATCATATGAAATGTCCACAGATGGCTACACAATAACTAATAAATTATTAGAGGCATATAAGCAATGATAATTACCCCCGTGCTGGTTCCTGGAATTTACTACAGGGTCCTGTGTGCAATTGCACGAGGTTAATATGGAAATTCTGGTTGATTCCTCAGTAGCAGTTGAAAAGCAGACCCGCTGGTGTACCAAAATCTCCGTCAAAGCAGCCGTCAAATGACCGTAAGATAACAATGCGTTGAGAACCTCACAACAGAGGACGTAATCTGTTTAGCTGGCAGTAGCGGTAAGGAACGGCAAAGCCGCTAATGGCCAGTGCTGTATTGGCCACACAGCGGGGATCCGTTCATGTCCGGATGACCGCGGCGGTATCCAGGTGTAAAGGTGCCGCAAATAGCTGGAGTGCTTTTACCTCACAGCGGAGGTGTGGTTCCTGGAGATCAATGGGCTGCAGTGTGGCTAAAGGACGGAGTACAGAAGCCAAGATAATGGGGAGCCAATCTGTGAAGTAGCAAATGTCCACTGAACTGAACTTGTAGAAAGGGGCATCAACGCGTTTCGTCTCCTAGCAACGGAGACTTCCTCAAGACTTCCTCAAGACGAGGATCAAGGGTATTCGTCTTGAGGAAGTCTCCGTGGCTCTCCAGTATGGGAGGTTCCATGCTCGCCCTTTCCAACTGGATCTCCTGGACAAGTGGTCGGGATCTCACCTCCACATGCATTAGAGAATTTGTCTGTCGCCAAGGGCAAGGATTTCTCTCCTCTGGTGGCTCCAATTGCCTCACCTCCTAGAAGGCCGCAGGTTCGGGATTCAGGACTGGGTCCTGCTAACAACGTATGGAGCTTGAGTCAAGCCTGGAAGCCGCCCTGCCCATCAACATTCTGGAACTAAGAGCCGTCTACAACGGTCTTCTTCAGGCGGCCCCTCTTCTGAGAAATCGGGCCATCCAAGTGCAGTCGGACAATGTAACAACAGTGGCTTACATAAACCGACAGGGCGGAACGAAGAGCAGAGCGGCAATATCAGAGGTGACAAGAATACTCCTCTGGACAGAAAAATACACGTTAGCGCTGTCAGCCATCTTCATTCCGGGAGTAGACAACTGGGAAGCAGACTTCCTCAGCAGACACGATCTCCATCTAGGAGAGTGGGGACTCCATCCGGAGGTTTTCAAGGAAATAACAGATCTTTGGGGATTGCCCCAAATAGACATGATGGCCTCTCTTCTCAACAAGAAGCTTCGACGTTATTGTTCCGGGTCGAGGGACCCACAGGCAGTGGACGCCCTGGTGTCTCCGTGGGTGTTCCAGTCAGTGTTCGTGTTTCCACCACTCCCACTCATCCCAAGAATTCTAAAGCTCATAAGGAGAACAAGGGTTCAAGCGATCCTCATTGCCCCGGACTGGCCAAGAAGGGCTTGGTGCGCGGACCTTCTGAATCTACTGCTAGAAGAGCCGAGGCCTCTTCCTCTTCGGGAGGACCTGCTGCAGCAGGGGCCGTTCGCCTATCAAGACTTACCGCGGCTACGTTTGATGGCATGGAAGTTGAGCACCTGATTCTTGCTCGGAAGGGCATTCCGAAGAACGTTATTCCTACCCTCATACAGGCTAGGAAAGGGGTAATGTCAAAACATTACCATCGTATTTGGAAGAAATATGTTTCTTGGTGTGAGTCCAAGAAGTTTCCTGCGGTGGAATTTCAACTGGAACGTTTCCTAGTCTTACTGCAAGCAGGAGTGGATATGGGTCTGAGGTTGGGATCTGTGAAGGTCCAGATTTCAACCTTATCCATTTTCTTTCAGAAGCAACTGGCTGCCCTCCCTGAGTTTCAGACCTTTTTGAAGGGAGTTCTGCATATCCAACCTCCCTTTGTACCACCTACGGCGCCTTGGGACCTTAACGTGGTGTTGCAGTTCCTCCAGTTGGATTGGTTTGAGCCTCTACAGGAGGTGGAGCTCAAATTTCTTACATGGAAGGTGGTCACTTTTTTTGGCATTGGCTTCTGCTAGACGTGTCTCCGAGCTGGGGGCTTTATCCTGTAAAAGCCCTTTCTTGATCTTCCACGAAGATAGAGCTGAGCTCCGGACTCGTCAGCAGTTTCTTCCGAAGGTTGTTTCGACATTTCATATCAACCAACCTATTGTGGTGCCAGTGGCTACTGACTCCTCAATTACTTCAAAGTCCTTGGATGTCGTAAGGGCTCTGAGGATATATATGAAGAGGACTTCTCGTCACAGAAAGTCGGACTCTCTGTTTGTCCTATAATATCCCAAGAAGATTGGGTGTCCTGCTTCTAAGCAGACGATCTCTCGCTGGATCAGGTTCACTATCCAGCACGCTTATTCTACGGCAGGAATGCCGTGTTCAAAATCTGTTAATCTTCCTGGGCAGCTGCCCGGGGTGTCTCGGCAGTGCAACTTTGCCGAGCTGCAACTTGGTTTGGGTCGAACACGTTTGCAAAGTTTTACAAGTTCGATACTTTGACTGAATTTCAGATCATCAGAGGCCAATCAGTTCTGCAGGAGCCTCCGTGCTCTCCCTCCCGTTCTGAGAGCTTTGGTACATCCCAATTGTACTAAGGTGGACCCCAGCATCCTCTAGGACATAAGAGAAAATAGGATTTTGGTACCTACCAGTAAATCCTTTTCTCGTAGTCCTTAGAGGTTGCTGGGCGCCTGCCCAGCGCTTCGTTTTCCTGCAAATGTTGTTTGGTTCAGTACAACTAAGTTTTAGTTGAGTACTGCATTGTTACTTGGTAAGTAATGTTTCCACTGTTGCTGAGTGGTTCAAGCTAGTTGGCTTGACGTGCCTTGTATGTGTGAGCTGGTATGAATCTCACCACTATCTGTGTATAATTCTTCTCTCAAAGTATGTCGTCTCCTCGGGTACAGTTTCTAGACTGAGTCTGGTAGGAGGGGCATAGTGGGAGGAGCCAGCCCACACTCTAAAACTCTTAAAGTGCCAATGGCTCCTGGTGGACCCGTCTATACCCCATTGTACTAATGTGGACCCCAGCATCCTCTACAGACTACGAGAAAAGGATTTACCGGTAGGTACCAAAATCCTATTTTTTGAGTGATCGTTCTAAAATCGTCTTATACGTACCATAGAAAGAGACGCTCCAACAACTCTCCGCCGGGTCGTGACAACTCTTACTTCCGTATATAGTGCTGTTTTGGCGGGCAACAGCAAGGATGTACTAGCAAGTTCAGGCTGTGGCTGGAGAACGGGGAGAAGGTAAGGCGTCGGTTCCGCTTAGCGGGTTAAGACGCAGGACACAGCTGCACTGTTTCAGGGGGAGACTACCGAACAGTCGTCGCTGCCACCTCAGGTGCCCCAGCGCAAGGCCTCAGGGATCATAGGTTCCAGGGATTAGTAAAAGGCCGTGATCCCTGGGGTTGATGTCGGCAGTGGGGAGTAAGACGATCCCCTGACCGCCCCTCCCCCCGGATTATGACCAGTTTCCTCTGAGTTTCCCGCCATGAACTGATTTCCCCGCTTCTGTCTGAGACGCTGTAAATCAAACAAACTTGGTCTCAACGCTGTGTGACTGTGTCACTGGTGAGTCTGTGTTCACTTGGTCGTCTGGGTTCACTAGTGCGTCTGCATCCACTAAGCGTTCGTTAGCGCAGTGATCGATCCTGGAAGCGGGGCTATGTCTCCCTGTATCCCGCTTGCCTGAGGCAGGTGATACAGCACAGAGTCTCTAACCTACCCATTGGTAATGCCAAACTAATTTGATGTGGTTTATGTAGATTTTGCAAAAGCTTTCGACACAGTACCTCACAGGAGGCTGACTTTAAAATTAAGGGAGACACTATTTGTACATGGGTGAGTAATTGGCTTGATAACAAGGAACAGCGAGTGGTGATTATTGGGATGTTTTCCACCTGGGCTAAAGTAATTAGTGGAATACCGCAGGGTTCTGTGCTGGGGCCACTATTGTTTAATATATTTATAAATGATATAGGAGAAGGACTAGAAAGCACAGTGTCAATTTTTGCAGACTAAAATATTTAGGGTGATCAAGTCAGATGTGGAGTTTCTTCAGAGAGATTTAAGTAAACTGGATGTTTGGGCAATGAAATGGTGTATGAGGTCTAATGTGGAAAAATGTATAGTTATGCACTTTGGGACTAAGAATAAACATGCAACCTACCAATTAAATGGGGGGGGGGGGGGGGGAATAGGGGATACTGTATTAGAAAAGGATTTGGGGGTACTCATTGATAGTAGATTTAGCAGCAACACACAATGTGAAAGTGCAGCAACAAAGGCAAATAAGGCGTTAGCATGCATTAAAAGGGGATTTGAGACAAGGGATGAGGGTGTAATCCTGCCTCTATACAAATCATTAGTACGACCGCATCTTGAGTGATGTGTACAGTTCTGGGCACCACACTATAAAAGAGACATTAGAACTTGAAAAAGTTAAGAGGCGAGCTACCAAATTGATTAAGGGGTTGGAGACACTGGACTGTAAGGAGAGGCTTTCTAGGTTAGATATGTTTACACTAGAAATGAGACGGCTAAGATGAGATATGATTAATATTTACAAATATATAAAGGGGCAATATGCGGAGCTATCATGTGAGTTGTTTACTAAGAGACCTCTACACAAAACAAGCAGACACCCCCTAAGGCTTGAGGAGAGAAAATTTTGCAGGAAGGGATTCTTCACTGTAAGGGCAATACGAATATGGAATACATTGCCAGAGAAGGTTGTAATGGCAGATTCATTCAATGCGTTTAAAAATGGGTTAAACAAATTTCTAACGGAAAAAGATATACGAGGCTATAGCCTTTAACCTAAATAGATTAAGGAATGCAATATAATTCCGGTTTAACTCGATGGACTACTAGTCTTTTTTTCATCCTCACCGACTATGTTACTATGTAGTTGTATAAGTGCCAGATGCATATGAGTGTTGTAAACGTTACTGCTCTATCATTCGCTGTGTGTCTGAATATGTTAAGATCCTATATAAGGTAATGCAGTAATATGTTCTTCCTACATACTTTAAATGTATTTTGTAGTTGAATATGTGCTCATATTGCTAATGTATACTAATGTATAATATGTGACTGCTAGTGTCGCTGCTGACTTATACTGTGTTCTGTCAGTCTTGCTTTCTCTTATATCTGATCCTCAATGCTGATGCAAATCAGGGAAGAATCGGTTTGTGGGGCTGATTCAGACCTGTACCGGCGCATGACAGACAGCCGACAGCTGTCATAGCCCTGCGATCGCCTCTGCCTGATTGACAGTCAGAGGCGGTCGCTGGGTGGGAGGGGCGGGGCGGTGGCGTTTAGGGGGCGCGGTCCGGGCAACGCATGCATGCCCAGTCCGTTGGGGCGGCCCGTGGCAGCTGCATGCCGTCACATGCAACCGCTGCGACGAGTAGCTCCCTGCCAGCGTGCAGGAGCTGCGCAGGTAGGGAGTTACTTGTCAAGTACAAAAGCATTGCCACTGTGCAATGCTTTTGTACTTGTGCGACGGGGCAGGGACTGACATGCGGGACGGGCTAGCCCTGTGCTGGGCGTCCCCCCGCATGTCAGTGTGACTGATCGTAGATGTGCTAAATTTAACACATCTATGATCGGGTCGGAATTAGCCCCTGTATTCCAATTTAAAAGCATAAAGTGAATACTGTCACAAATTGTGTGGTTAACACTGTATGTGTGTGTGATAAAAGTTGCTATGTCCAAGAAAGGCAAGGGAAAGAGGATACACTCTCCAAAGCAGCACATACATTAACATCATGTTACCCTGCAAAACAGGGTTAACCTATCAAGATCTGGTACAAAATGGGTCATGTGCAAAGGTTATGGTTCTGTAAAAGTTTTCCTAATATATGAGGCAACAGAGCCAGCTTTAAGCCAGGCACATGTTCAAACAGAACCTCCATGGACATCTTTTGCACAAACGTTATACAATTTAGCTGAGCATGCCAGCTACAAACCAGATAGAGGATGCCTAATTAACCCATAAATGCAACATTTCCCCTGGAGTCCCATCCAGTTCAGGAATTACATAGACATAAAGCAACATCTTCACAGTCTACACATGTTAAAAATGGACGTAATTTCAAAAGTGGTTCCTCACATTTTGAGTCTGCTGCTTACCTCAAATACCTGAGTTAATTAATGCAGTTTAAATCATTCTGTCTTTTCAGAAGGCAGTAGAGCCTATGGAAAATCTGAGGCTCTTGGGGTTAAAACGTCCAGAGTACAGAATGTCTAGAACTGATGGAAATTATGTAAGAGGCATGGGTTACACCCAGTAAGATGAGATTATTAATATTATCCTTTTCCTGTTGTGGACTGTTTAAAAGTAGGGAATTCCTCCCAAAGTAGATGCACATAGTTTGACTAAGTGCGTAAATCTACACTGCCTCGGCCTTCTAATACATTGGATGATGTTACAGGCAGAAAGATGGTTGTTCTTAAACTGTTTTTCCTCATACAGCACACCACACGGGCAAGTCCAATTTCATGTGATCTTCAAAGCTAAGCAGTGTTGGGCCTGGTTAGTACTTGAACGACCTGGGAATACCAGGTGCTGTAGGTACAATTGTCATGCCAGCATGGCCACAGCTTGGTAAAACAGGTGCGTGCATGGGAAGATATTCATTCCATGGCATCGAAAGGACAGTTATCATATTAAGAGAAGCAGCCTCAGTATGGGTATAATAGCCTCTCAAGCATCAGCTTCCTCAGTAGCAGCTCGTAGTGCTGTTTGACTAAGGACATAGAAGAATGACTCAGACTCTCTACCTACCTAGAGGTATTGAGTAGTTAATAGTGTCTGATGCTAATGAGCGTTGAGAACATTTACTGCTGTGTCATTCGCTGTGCGTTTGAATACATTAATACTCCAGTATGAAGTAAAGGCAGTAATATGTTTATTCTACCTATGCAAAATTGGATAGTTGAATATGTGCTCATGTTGCCAAAATATACGTATGCAATAATAAATTGATTGCTAGTATGGCTGCTGACTTGTATCTTAAATTTCTGTAAAAAAAAATTTCATCTCTGCCTTTGGTTGGAAATATTCTGTTACGTACAGAATTTAACAAAAGTCTTGAGTCTGAACAGACCCTGAAAAAATAAAGCCCAGATTTCCGGAATTCTGGGTCTTTGGACCCAAGGTAATGTTAGGTTCCTGGTGCTCAGAACAAGGGAGATGTTGCGTAGTGAGTCCTGAGCACCAGAACGTGACGCTGAAGTAAGGTGTGGTGTGGAAATAGCCCCTAGCACCCTACCTCCATTGTTTCACCCGTGTGGTCAGTTCACGCCTGAGTGACTATGGTTTCTTGGGCCCACGGCAGCCGCGTTTGAAGGGCGGATTAGGTCTGCCCAACTCCGATGCCCCCAGGTCTTAGATTGAGACAAGGCGTGAACCGAGACAGGATAATAACAAGAGGACCTCTGACTAAAGCAAACAGAAGGCTAGGGGCTACTAACAACCCTAAAACGAAATATATGTGCGGCACGCCGCCAAAGGAAAAGAACAACCAAGGAAATGCTGTCCACTCGCCGACACAATACTGTTGTGTACCGGCGGTGACAGCATAAGCAGAACCCTCTGCAAAACACCAGTAACAAATTATAACCAAAGAATACTGCGGCCTAGGCCGATGGACGCAGCAAAGCCACTACTCACGGAACCGGTACAAATACTGGTAAACAGACTGGAACCCCAAAAGTAGCCGACACAGACTCTCAGAACCGGAGGACAGGCAGAATCCCAAACGACAGACCGGTGGACACCAAGAAGCCAGACACTCGCCCAGGCACAGACCAAGCCACAGGACTCCTGGACAGGAACGCTTCACGGCAGGAAACAGGATCAGACACTGGAATCGACACTCAGGAACCGACACTCAGGAACCGACACTCAAAGCAGCTAGGCAGATACTGCTAGACAGGAGCTCAGGAACTGGCAGAGACTAGCTCAGAACTCAAGAACTCTGGAACTCAGGAAATATCACCAGCGTCTGTGAATTGCACTGAGCCAGAATATAACAGAGTCTTAATTAATTATGTCGTGCAGCTGCCCTGCTGCACAATTGAGAGGTGCAATCAACAGACAGGTGAGGCTGAACACATGGGAACAAGCTGCAATCACACAGACTCACCACCGGCAGCAAACAAGAGTCTTCTCAAACCAGAGCAACGGGAAATCCTGGCCTGCAAGACAACTATAAACATAGAATAGGAATGAACCACTACCTGTGGTTCATAACAGTACCCTCTCCTTAAGGGTAAGCTCCGAACACCCCATGACACCCACGGGGAACATAAACAGAAGTATAACATAAAATACATAACCAAAATGCAAAACAGGAATGAGCCACAGCCGTGGCTCATAACAGTACCCCCCCCTTGAGGAGGGGTCAATGGACCCCAAAATTAAGACTTTCCAAAACAAGGGATACAAAAAAAAAACTGACACACTGGTCTAACAGAAACAAGCTGTGGTAACAGCTTGTAACGGTGCCCCCCCCCCCCCCCCCCTTGACGGTGGCCACTGGACACAAGACAAGGAAAAAAAAATTTTTATTTTTTTTTATATCAAGGCAAGAGTCAATAATTATTTCTTTTTCTTCTTCTTATTTTTACAAAGTTCTTGAGGTCTGACCAAGGTAATTCCCCAAACATTGTCTGAACTGATGGTACCTCCCAGCAAGGCTGGGTTCAAATCAGAGATTGGTTTCTTAACCTTGGGAGCTGAACTTTCAGGCAAAGTACTACTATTAGAAGAAGACAGAAAAGCACATCCTGCAGTCAAAACAACGGGCTGAGACTCTTGTGCCGAGTTTACAGTATACGGTGAACTCTCAGCAGATAAGACGGGTGACCTAGAGGAACCTGAACCAATTTCTTTGGAACCATATCTTTTAATAACTGCATCACTGAATGCTGGGGGATCCTGAAGAATGGGATCTTCAGCTTTCATTAGGCTGGTCGCCCACTCAAAAGGCTCTCCTCTAAAGGAATATATTAGATAGAGCACTAGGTTCTCTGAAGTGATGCCCAGAAATGGTCTAGACAACAAAATGGTGTAATAGTGTTTGTAAAGCGCCAGAAATTGGACTAAGTCCCCATCAAAGATTATAGATGTTGAGATATCAACAGAGTCAGGATCTGCTTCCTTCCCATCTGACTGACTAGAGTGCTTTGCTAGGACCTGGTCACTATTGACCTTACTCGAGGCTGAGACTTTCTGAACCCCACCTGGGGCAGTGGCCCTCGGAACCCCACCTGGGGCAGTGGCCCTCGGAACCCCACCTGGGGCAGTGGCCCTCGGAACCCCACCCGGGGCAGTGACTTTCTGAACCCCACCCGGGGCAGTGACTTTCTGAACCCCACCCGGGGCAGTGGCCTTCGGGAACCCCGCTGGGGCAGTGGCCCTCGGGAACCCCGCTGGGGCAGTGGCCATCGGGAACCCCGCTGGGGCAGTGGCCTTCGGGAACCCCGCTGGGGCAGTGGCCTTCGGGAACCCCGCTGGGGTCAGCACCTCGGATTCTTTTACTGGGACCGGGCCGTCAGCCTCCCTCTCTGGGACCGGGCCGTCAGCCTCCCTCTCCGAGTCGATAATTATCGAAACTTCTCCCTGGACAATGACTTCCGGGACTTTTGCTGAAGCTGTAACCTTCAGAACCTCTACTAACGCTATGCCTCTTGAGTCCTTTCCTGGGGAAGTGACTTCTAGACCCTTCTTTGGGGCTTTGTCTCTCGAGACCCCACTTGAGGATATTACTTCAAAGATCCCTTCTGGGGTTTTGCTTCTCGAGTTCCCTTCTAGAACTATGGTTTTAGACACCTTCTCTGGAGTTGCGCTTTTCAAGTCTCTACCTGGGGTAACAGCTTCCGAGACCCCTTCTGGTATTGACACCTGAGCTATAATATTCGATGTCCCTCTATAACCTAGAGCATCGGGTACCGCTCCAGGACTCTGGGCATCGGGTACCGCTCCAGGACTCTGGGCATCGGGTACTGCTCCAGGACTCTGGGCATCGGGTACCGCTCCAGGACTCTGGGCATCGGGCACCGCTCCAGGACCCCGGGCATCGGGCACCGCTCCAGGACCCCGGGCATCGGGCACCGCTCCAGGACTCTGGGCATCGGGTACCGCATCGGGCACCGCTCCAGGACCCCGGGCATCGGGCACCGCTCCAGGACCCCAGGCATCGGACACCACTCCAGGGGTTTGCAACTCTGCTTCAACAGGAAAATCAAGAGAGGAGAGAAACATTCTCCTTTGGTTCCTGAATCTATAATGGGGCTCCCTAGCCCACGGACCCCAATTATAGGACAGAGTGCTTTTTAGTGTGGGTTGTGTGACAAGTACCTCTGCCACAGTAGAGACAGGAGTAGGTCTTGTATCCTGACTCAACTTGGCCAGAGGGCAGGACTTGTCGCCACACTTTGGCTTGCGCAACTCACAGGTCTGCAGATAGTGGCCTAAACCCCCACAATATAGGCATAAATCTAAGTTTCTGCGATGCAGACGCTCCTCTTCTGAGAGCCTGGGCCGCAGAAAACTTTCAAACTTTTTCTCTCTAATTAAACCTGAGGATTCACTTGTCACCATACTGTGAACAAGAGTCTCTTTAGAGAATGAACTCTCAACTACTTCTGGCAAAATAAGCAAAATTTTGGTCAGAAGGTTTTGCAGTTGCTTTAAGGATTGCTGCAAAACTTCCAGCAGCTCAGGTTTCAAAGCACTGAAAGCAGAGTTCAGGGCAGAGAGAGATGCTTGCATAGTAGTCATAGGAGGATTTCAAACTAGACAAGACAAGACTAGACACGATTCTAGACACGATTCTAAGACAAGATTCTAAGACAAGATTCTAGAAAAGATTCTTAGACAAGACAAGACAAGACTGGACTGGATTTTTAAACACCGGACTGGATTCTGCACACTGAATTCTAGACAGGACTGGATTCTAAACACCGGACTGGATTCTGCACACTGAGTTCTAGACAGGACTGGATTCTTGACAGGACACTGGACTGGGCCAAAAAAGAAAAAGCTTTATTTCTATTTTGTTGTATGGCTGGTGATAATGTTAGGTTCCTGGTGCTCAGAACAAGGGAGATGTTGCGTAGTGAGTCCTGAGCACCAGAACGTGACGCTGAAGTAAGGTGTGGTGTGGAAATAGCCCCTAGCACCCTACCTCCATTGTTTCACCCGTGTGGTCAGTTCACGCCTGAGTGACTATGGTTTCTTGGGCCCACGGCAGCCGCGTTTGAAGGGCGGATTAGGTCTGCCCAACTCCGATGCCCCCAGGTCTTAGATTGAGACAAGGCATGAACCGAGACAGGATAATAACAAGGGGACCTCTGACTAAAGCAAACAGAAGGCTAGGGGCTACTAACAACCCTAAAACTAAATATATGTGCGGCACGCCGCCAAAGGAAAAGAACAACCAAGGAAATGCTGTCCACTCGCCGACACAATACTGTTGTGTACCGGCGGTGACAGCATAAGCAGAACCCTCTGCAAAACACCAGTAACAAATTATAACCAAAGAATACTGCGGCCTAGGCCGACGTACGCGGCAAAGCCGCTACTCACGGAACCGGTACAAATACTGGCAAACGGACTGGAACCCCCAAAGTAGCCGACACAGACTCTCAGAACCGGAGGACAGGCAGAATCCCAAACGACAGACCGGTGGACACCAAGAAGCCAGACACTCGCCCAGGCACAGACCAAGCCACAGGACTCCTGGACAGGAACGCTTCACGGCAGGACACAGGATCAGACACTGGAATCGACACAGGAACCGACACTCAGGAACCGAAACTCAAAGCAGCTAGGCAGATACTGCTAGACAGGAGCTCAGGAACTGGCAGAGACTAGCTCAGAACTCAAGAACTCTGGAACTCAGGAAATATCACCAGCGTCTGTGAATTGCACTGAGCCAGAATATAACAGAGTCTTAATTAATTATGTCGTGCAGCTGCCCTGCTGCACAACTGAGAGGTGCAATCAACAGACAGGTGAGGCTGAACACATGGGAACAAGCTGCAATCACACAGACTCACCACCGGCAGCAAACAAGAGTCTTCTCAAACCAGAGCAACGGGAAATCCTGGTCTGCAAGACAACTATAAACATAGAATAGGAATGAACCACTACCTGTGGTTCATAACAGTACCCTCTCCTTAAGGGTGAGCTCTGATAGAGTCAAATAACTACCTTTTAACATTAGCTATATATTAATACGGTGTAGCCGTAATGGCTGCTAAACCATGTGCACATGCTACGCACTCCGTACGCTATTTGCGTATGAAGACCTCGCACGTGGTACGCAAATAAAGTACACACGCTGTGCTGGGTGTACGGAATACCCACAGTGAACATACACACAGACAGTAACCTTTATAAACTTTAAACACAGATTATGCTTACTCTGTAACCCTTGTATGCAACACACTATGATTGAGTTTGTGTTGTAAAACCTTACTACTGAAATACTGCAGCGATATAACGCTGCTTAACTTTGTTAATGTAAATGCTGTTAGAGCGATTTAGAATTCAGAAACCCTTTGTACCAGCTAGAGAGACACAGACACCCTGCTGAGGTTCTAACACCTTATATGAACGTTCTATTTGCAAAAGAATAATACAATACAAGTCATACACTACCAATATAACATAGACTACCTAACCAGATAACTGCACATGAAATACAATAACAGTACAATAACACTTAAGAGAAAGGAGAGAGAAAGAGGAGAGGAGAGAGAGATATGGCTCACAATAACAATAAAGACAATATGATTGCGGAGAACTTACGCACAAGGGAAACAATCGCATGCGCCTCTGGATATCCAGCTCCCGATTATCAGTGATGAGAACCGTTGAAGAGAATAGTAGAATGGGAGCTGGATCAGATCGGCTTGTCTTTTTATACCCTACACACAATACAGTACAATGGTCCCTATATTCTTATTGTTCATTGGACACAGGAATTCGTCTTCGCATTATAACAAAAGGTCATAGGTTGATTCATACAGGTGGGCTGTGACTATTTCCAACTGCTCAGGTGGGTGGGAAACTAGGTTTCCCCGCCGCATGGATAATAAATAAAGTGTAAATAATAGTAAAAGTCCATAAACTTCTTATGTCCATAACTATTCGCACGAGCGATTAATCCGCTTCAAACCAACACCGGAATATTGCTAATTAAATACTCTTCCGATGGATACTAAACACCACTGTATAACCCTTGTCTGACCCTTCGTATCAAACAAAGAGGGATCTCTTTGTCTATGAACATGCTACATTAACTAAACTTTCAGATTCTATCAAAGGGACCATAATCTACAAAATACATTATATGGTAAAAATATGTAACGATTGAGTCGCACGCTAGGCGCACATAAACTCTACCGTAAATGCGCATACCGTGCGCCTGCGGGTGCACGTAACAGCGGGTATGCGTACGCACGGGAGAGCACACGCATGCGCAGCGCGGACCTGTATGAGGTGCAAATATGGCAGTGTGCATCATGATATTTTTCTAACTTTGACAGTCCACCCTTTGGCAGTCAACAATAACTGCCACTTTCTAAAACATTTCAAAAAGAGAAAAATATATGTCATGTGTAAATACATTTCCATGGTTGGGTAAGGGAGGAGAGGAGAAGGTGTGAAAAGGGTATGACCTAGTGAGATAGCAGAAGCATGTGTGTATGAATCCATGTTTGGGGGGTCATGTATCATCGTGCCCTACGTGTCTTAAATCAAGCTTCGAGGTATTGCGAAGTATACATTTGAATTCCTTCTTATCCTGTATTAAGGGTCTGTGGATGGGCTGTCAAACTTTACCGAGCTCTTTTCGGATTTTAGTTGTAACAAAATGGGGGAGCACATTTTAGTTGATGATACATGAATGGGGGGATATGTGATTGCTGATATCTGTGCCTGTATTCCCTATCGACTATGTGTGTCATTACCTGAAGGTTGTAGAGATGAAGATAAAGAACAATTATGGTAAATGCAGTGGTATTCTATGTCAGGTTAATGAACATTTGTCGGTTGAAGTCTTGTCTGGTGTCTGTTGAATGCAGTCTTCTTTGGGCTTTTGCCAAAAAGTGTGGGCAAAAAGCTTTGTCAATGTCCATAGACTTACAAAAGTGTTGGGCTAGCGTAAATTTAAAATTTCTAGGGAAACTGGGGGTCTATGGCATAGTTCATCAATTATCTGTGTATAAGGTTGTCAAAACTTCTTCTTTAATCCATCTGTTGTCTGTGTACAGGATCATCAAATTCCTCGTCCAAGTGGGTCTTTTTACCTTGGAGAAAACGGAGAAACAGGTGAAAGAAACGGACCGTATAATCGCATTTTCATCACATCATTGTCTCTACCGTTGGGTCATAAATCAAATCCATTGGAATTACAATTTCCTCACTCCTTAGACTCATTACCCTGGTACTATGTTTGCACTTCGTTAAAGCCTGAACGCATCTAAATATCAAGCCAATCGTTATGACGACACCCAAGATACATAGGAGAAACTTCCCTACATCCATTATGACTCCTTGAGCCCATTCTCCTAAACCAGAGAACCAATTTCGCGGGTTCAACCATGACACCCAACCAGTCAGCTCATTACCCACAGCAGCAAGGGTGAGATTGTGTCTCCTGCGAAATTCCCACTTTAATTGGAGAATATCGTCCATCTTTTGGTCTATGACCTCGACCGGATCCTCGGTACTATTCGTAATATATGTGCAGCATTTCACGCCGTACTGCGTTGCCAGTGTGACACAATATCCACCTGTCACTGCTGTGAGATAATTAAGAACCATCCTATGCTGAACCAGTTCTGTTTTATAGGCTTGAAGTTCTCTTCCAGTATACCTAAAAGTGTCGTCATACATTTCAGTGATATTGTCTAATAAATTTGCAAGCGCAGATATATATCTGTAGTTCAGCACTCCTCTAGCGGTACGAGTGATATCTAACGCGATTTGGAATTGAATCCCGGTGGATTCATGGATCAGATCAGAGGCCGGGTGCTCTGTCCTTTCTGTCAGTTGCCTTTTAACGACGTGCTCGTAATGAGTGTGGGTATAAGGAGCTTGGGCACCACGGTGTATATCTTTCATTTTGGCATGTGATACAGTCATTACCTCAGGCAGTACTTTTCCAATATAACACAATCCTTCAGAGTTTGGGGCAAGCCACTTATACGCCTTCCTCCCGCATATGAAATATGCATCATCGGGGAGAACATATGGGACGGAGTAGGACATAACCATATTACACATCTTCCATGTGAAATCTCCTAACCCTAATTCTCCCATCTGTCTAGTACACGTATCTGTTTGTATGATATGTGCACAGTATCCTGGTGATACCTCTCCAACTCTCATGATTCTACTTCCTAGGGTATACCTATATCGGAAAGATTTTTCCTTACCGGCTATGTGGCGTATAAGCTCTGTATCTGTAGGCATTCTATCTGCTCTATATGAAAAGGTCATGGTTTGGTTACTCCATGACACTTCCCAATTTCCCGGCTTTCGGGGATTGGAAATGTTAAAACATATTAGGGATCTATCCACATGATATTGGTGGGGCTTCAAACTAGGAGGACTGGAGATATTAAACCTCCTGTCCACCGGTCTCCCACCCTTTAGCTCAAGTACCTCCCCTACCGTTAAAGGGAATGGTACTAATCCTGATTTGCTATGGCCTTGACGTACTTGAGAGCATACCCAACAATCTGTCTGATTTAACACATTACCCACTAAGGAGTGATAGTCACTCAATGGATGCCGGTGCATGTTAATGTTAAAACTGGACTGACATTTCTTGATGCACCCATCCTCTACTACACTGTCACAGAGTCTACAGATACAGTTCTCTTTTCAGCTAACAATGTTTACAAATAACATGGCTGCTAGATCGTTTCCGGTACTCGCCTTTGCTTGGTGGTTGTGTTGCTATTGGAAATTTACACCTCCGTCTCAGTCATCGGAACCTTTCTGGATCCTTTCTCGACCTCCATGGTACTCTCGCCGTAACAGACTGCTCTGGTCAACATCATGGTCAACAGGAAAATCCGTATCACAGTCTCTTGGGGCAAGTCCATCTTACAGGAGGAGAAAAGGAGAAATTTGTAATGGGGGTACAGGAAAACAGTTTGAGGGGGAGAGAAACTTGTTACGATAATAAGTTCTCTAGTCTTGTTGTTCTTCTTGTTCTGCTGTCATCTCAAAGGTGCTGTCTCTCAGTCTTCCAAACGAACATTCTGGTGATGCAATATTCCTTCCCAACCAGCGATCTTTCTGTAAGGAGCAAAAATCTTGCATTACCATTTGTCTAACTGATGTGTGACATACCATCTTTAAAACATGAAAACATGAGTGAGAAGAGAGAGAAAACAAAAAAAAACAAAGAAAGAGAGAACAATTCATATGCATATATATTACATAAATCAACAATAAACAACAGGAAAAAAAAACATTTTTCAAACACTTTAAAATATTGTCAGATCATCAGGCTGTCATATCTACATGTCCAATGGTTTCCTTGCGCAGTCCCTCCCACCAGCACCTCCATACTCCACCCTCTGTATCTGGCCAGGATACATTGATGCGGATAGGTCATGCTGGGGTTTGGTAGACTTCTGCAAAGACCAAGCAGATATGCAATGTTTGAGTCCTACCAATAATCGTCAGAGATGGGGAGAGAAAAAGAAACATTTCACAGATACATATACAACGTTTCACCCAGTCATTCCTGTGTCTTCAGGGAATGACCTCCCAATTTATTAACTGTTTCCTCAGGCTTACCATCAGTCCTAATGATCACCTTTCCTGACTATATATTATGGGTGTGGCCCAAAATTCTTCCTATATGATCCCTGATTATAATTTGGTGTGTCATAACTTTGCTCATATCTTTGTCTAGGGGGTCTGACTTTATGTGTGCTGTTACAGTTGCTGGCATAATGCCCTTCTCTTTTACAAAGATAACAAATTCTTGGCTTCCTCCATGTGCTAGGGGCCTGGGGTTTCAGTCGACTTGATGCCTCCTCTAGTGCTTGGATGCTCATTACCATCAATCGCTCTCCCTGTGCTTCCCTGGTTCTTCGGATATTGCGGTCATGCTCGATAGCGGACTCTCTTAATGCAGCCACCGAGATACCTCTCCAGTGAGGTAGAGAGGTTTGTACCCTGATTCTTAGTGTGTCTTTTAAGCCGTCCATTAATACAGACACAGCTACCTCTCTGTGGTGTACATTAGTTTCAATGTCATCTATACCAGTGTACCTAGCCATATCCTGCAGAGCCCGATGAAAATACTCTGGTGTGGATTCACTTTCTTTTTGTCTTATTGTAAAGATTTTATTCCACTTTACTACTGCAGGAAAATATACTCCTAACTGTAGATTGATTCTTTTTACATTATCTTGGTTATACTTGTCTGTTAGTGGTACTTCCTCATCTAACTTGCAATCAGCGATAAACTTTAATGAATCAACATCGGGGGGTAAGCATGCCCTCAAAACTGTCCTCCAATCTTTGTTATTTGGCTCTGCAGTATTTCCTAGCTCTCTAATATACTTTTGACAAGCAACTAAGTCTTCCCTGGGGTCAGGGAATTCAGACGAAATTGTTCTCAATTCTGTTCGGGAAAAGGGGCAGTACATGGCGATGTTCCTGACAGGAATGACTCCTGAAGTGTCAGTTTTCCCATTTGGTACTGCAATTACCCTGACAGGATTAAGTCCAATGACGTCATTCTGAATTGATTCTACGATATGAGGTACATTTGTTTGTGCGTGATGTATAACCCCATACGTACCTGTGGACACGACCTCACCTGACCCTCCGTTAGGGGGTTTGATTACAGTCTTTACCGATTTGGTCGCGTCCACCTGGATGTCTTGTGTGATGGCTGCTGGAAAAGGTGCCGACATCGTGCTGGGCTCACTTTCTTGTTGGTGATCCTGAGGAAAGTTTAACATGGGGTGCGACTTGCATGGGTTAGTAGTTGTACATTTAACACTTTTTCTCTATCGTCCTAGTGGATGCTGGGGTTCCTGAAAGGACCATGGGGAATAGCGGCTCCGCAGGAGACAGGGCACAAAAAGTAAAGCTTTAGGATCAGGTGGTGTGCACTGGCTCCTCCCCCTATGACCCTCCTCCAAGCCAGTTAGATTTTTGTGCCCGGCCGAGAAGGGTGCAATCTAGGTGGCTCTCCTAAAGAGCTGCTTAGGAAAGTTTAGCTTAGGTTTTTTATTTTACAGTGAGTCCTGCTGGCAACAGGATCACTGCAACGAGGGACTTAGGGGAGAAGAAGTGAACTCACCTGCGTGCAGGATGGATTGGCTTCTTGGCTACTGGACATCAGCTCCAGAGGGACGATCACAGGTACAGCCTGGATGGTCACCGGAGCCTTGCCGCTGGCCCCCTTGCAGATGCTGAAGTAAGAAGAGGTCCAGAATCGGCGGCAGAAGACTCCTCAGTCTTCTAAAGGTAGCGCACAGCACTGCAGCTGTGCGCCATTTTCCTTTCAGCACACTTCACACGGCAGTCACTGAGGGTGCAGGGCGCTGGGAGGGGGGCGCCCTGGGAGGCAAATGAATACCTATTTTGGCTAAAAATACCTCACATATAGCCTCCGGAGGCTATATGGAGATATTTAACCCCTGCCAGAATCCGTTAAGAGCGGGAGACGAGGCCGCCGAAAAAGGGGCGGGGCCTATCTCCTCAGCACACAGCGCCATTTTCCCTCACAGAAAGGCTGGAGGGAAGGCTCCCAGGCTCTCCCCTGCACTGCACTACAGAAACAGGGTTAAAACAGAGAGGGGGGGCACTAATTTGGCGATATGCTTATATATATATTAAGATGCTATAAGGGAAAACACTTATATAAGGTTGTCCCTATATAATTATAGCGTTTTTGGTGTGTGCTGGCAAACTCTCCCTCTGTCTCTCCAAAGGGCTAGTGGGTCCTGTCCTCTATCAGAGCATTCCCTGTGTGTGTGCTGTGTGTCGGTACGTGTGTGTCGACAGGTAGGAGGACGATGTTGGTGAGGAGGCGGAGCAATTGCCTGTAATGGTGATGTCACTCTCTAGGGAGTCGACACCGGAATGGATGGCTTCTTTAGGAAATTACGTGATAATGTCAACACGCTGCAAGGTCGGTTGACGACATGAGACGGCCGACAAACAATTAGTACGGTCCAGACGTCTCAAAAACACCGTCAAGGGTTTTTAAAACGCCCGTTTACTTTAGTCGGTCGACACAGACACAGACAGGGACACTGAATCCAGTGTCGACGGTGAATAAACAAACGTATTCCTTATTAGGGCCACACGTTAAAGGCAATGAAGGAGGTGTTACGTATTTCTGATACTACAAGTACCACAAAAGAGGGTATTATGTGGGATGTGAAAAAACTACCATAGTTTTTCCTGAATCAGATAAATTAAATAAAGTGTGTGATGATGCGTGGGTTCCCCCCGATAGAAAATTATGGGCGGTATACCCTTTCCCGCCAGAAGTTAGGGCGTGTTGGGAAACACCCCTTAAGGTGGATAAGGCGCTCACACGCTTATCAAAACAAGTGGCGGTACCGTCTATAGATAGGGCCGTCCTCAAGGACCAGCTGACAAGGCTGGAAAATATAATAAAAAGTATATACACACATACTGGTGTTATACTGCGGCCAGCGATCGCCTCAGCCTGGATGTGCAGAGCTAGGGTGGCTTGGTCGGATTCCCTGACTAAAAATATTGATACCCTTGACAGGGACAGTATTTTATTGACTATAGAGCATTTCTATATATGCGAGATGCACAGAGGGATATTTGCACTCTGGCATCATGAATAAACGCGATGTCCATAACTGCCAGAAGATGTTATGGACACGACAGTGGTCAGGTGATGCAGATTCCAAACGGCACAGTATGGCCGTATAAAGGAAGAGGACTTGTTTGGGGTCGGTCCATCGGACCTGGTGGTCACGGCAACTGCTGGAAAATCCACCGTTTTTTACCCTAAGTCACATCTCTGCAGAAAAAGACACCGTCTTTTCAGCCTCAGTCCTCTCGTCCCTATAAGATCATATCTGCCCAGGGATTGAGGAAAGGGAAGAAGACTGCAGCAGGCAGCCCATTCCCAGGAACAGAAGCGTTCCACCGCGTCTGACAAGTTCTCAGCATGGCGCTGAGACCGTACAGGACCCCTGGATCCTACAAGTAGTATCCCGGGGGTACAGATGGGAATGTCGAGACGTTTCCCCTTCGCAGGCTCCTGAAGTCTGCTTTACCAAGTCTCCCTCCGACAAGGAGGTAGTATGGGAAAAAATTCACAAGCTGTATTCCCAGCAGGTGAAAATTAAATTACCCCTCCTACTACAGAAAAGGGGTATTATTCCACACTATATTGTGGTACTGAAGCCAGAAGGCTAGGTGAGACTTATTCTAAAAAATTTTTTTTTGAACACTTACAAAGGTTCAAATTAAGATGAAGTCACTCAGAGCAGTGATAACGAACCAGGAAGAAGGGGACTATATAGTGTCCCGGGACATCAGGGATGCTTACCTCTATGTCCCAAATTTGCCCTTCTCACTAAGGGTACCTCAGGTTCGTGGTGCAGAACTGTCACTATCAGTTTCAGACGCTGCCGTTTGGATTGTCCACGGCACCCCGGGGTCTTTACCAAGGTAATGGCCGAATTGATGATTCTTCTTCGAAGAAAAGGCGTCTTAATTATCCCTTACTTGGACGATCTCCTGATAGGGGCATAGTCCAGGGAACAGTTGGAGGTCGGAGTAGCACTATCTCGGATACTGCTACAATCAGCACGGGTGGATTCTAAATATTCCAAAATCGCAGCTGATCCCGACGACACGTCTGCTGTGCCTAGGGATGATTCTGGACACAGTCCAGAAAAAGGTGTTTCTCCCGGAAGAGAAAGCCAGGGAGTTATCCGAGCAAGTCAGGAACCTCCTAAAAACAGTGCATCATTGCACAAGGGTCCTGGTAAAAATGGTGGCTTCCTACGAAGCAATTCCATTCGGCAGATTTCACGTAAGAACTTTTCAGTGGGATCTGCTGGACAAATGGTCCGGATCGCATCTTCAGATGCATCAGAGGATAACCCAATATCCAAGGACAAGGGTGTCTCTCCTGTGGTGGTTATAGAGTGCTCATCTTCTAGAGGGCCGCAGATTCGGCATTCAGGATTGGATGCTGGTAACCACGGAGCCCAGCCTGAGAGGCTGGGGAGCAGTCACACAAGGGAAAAATTTCCAGGGAGTGTGATCAAGTATGGAGACTTTTCTCCACATAAATATACTGGAGCTAAGGGTAAATTTATAATGCTCTAAGCTTAGCAAGACCTCTGCTTCAAGGTCAGCCGGTATTGATCCAGTGGGAAAAACATCACGGCAGTCGCCCACGTAAACAGACAGGGCGACACAAGAAGCAGGAGGGCAATGGCAGAAACTGCAAGGACTTTTCGCTGGGCGGAAAATCATGTGATAACACTGTCAGCAATTTTTCATCCCGGGAATGGAAACTGGGAAGCAGACTTCCTCAGCACGACCTCCACCCGGGAGAGTGGAAACTTCATTGAGAAGTTTTTTCCACATGATTGTAAACCGTTGGGAAATACCAAAGGTGGACATGATGGCGTCCCGTCTGAACAAAAAACGGGACAGGTATTGCGCCAGGTCAAGAGACCCTCAGGCAATAGATGTGGACGTTCTGGTAACACCGTGGGTGTACCAGTCGGTGTATGTGTTCCCTCCTCTGCTTCTCATACCTAAGGTGCTGAGAATTATAAGACGTAGAGGAGTAAGAACTATACTCATGGCTCCGGATTGGCCAAGAAGGACTTGGTACCCGGAACTTCAAGAGATGCTTACAGAGGTCTTATGGCCTCTGCCGCTAAGAAGGGACTTGCTTCAGCAAGTACCATGTCTGTTCCAAGACTTACCGCAGCTGCGTTGTCGGTATGGCGATGGAAAGCCGGATCCTAAGGGAAAAAAGGCATTCCGGAAGAGGTCATTCCTACCCTGGTCAAAGCCAGAAAGGAGGTGACCGCACAACATTATCACCACGTGTGGCGAAAATATGTTGCGTGGTGTGAGGCCAGGAAGGCCCCACAAAGAAATTTCAACTCGGTCGTTTCCTGCATTTCCTGCAAACAGGAGTGTCTATGGGCCTCAAATTGGGGTCCATTAAGGTTCAAATTCGGCCCTGTAAATTTTCTTCCAGAAAGAATTGGCTTCAGTTCCTGAAGTCCAGAAGTTTGTCAAGGGAGTATTGCATATACAAACCCCTTTTTTGTGCCTCCAGTGGCACTGTGGGATCTCAACGTAGTTCTGGGATTCCTCAAATCACATTGGTTTAAAACCAGTCAAATATGTGGATTTGAAGCATCTCACATAAAAAGTGACCATGCTCTTGGCCCTGGCCTGGACCAGGCGAGTGTCAAATTGGTGGTTTTTTCTCAAAAAAGCCCATATCTGTTTGTCCATTCGGACAGGGCAGAGCTGCGGACTCGTCCCCAGTTCTCTCCCTAAGGTGGTGTCAGTGTTTCACCTGAACCAGCTTATTGTGGTGCCTTGCACCTACTAGGGACTTGGAGGACTCCAAGTTGCTAGAAGTTGTCAGGGCCCTGAAAATATGTTCCAGGACAGCTGGAGTCAGAAAATCTGACTCGCTGTTTATACTGTATGCACCCAACAAGTTGGGTGCGCCGGCTTCTAAGCAGTCGATTGCTCGTTGGATTTGTAACACAATTCAACTTGCACATTCTGAGGCAGGCCTGCCACAGTCTATATCGGTTAAGGCCCATTCCACAAGGAAGGTGGGCTCATCTTGGGCGGCTGCCCGAGAGGTCTCGGCATTACAACTCTGCCGAGCAGCTACGTGGTCAGGGGAGAACACGTTTGTAAAATTCTACAAATTTGATATCCTGGCAAAAGAGGACCTGGAGTTCTCTCATTCGGTGCTGCAGAGTCATCCGCACTCTCCCGCCCGTTTGGGAGCTTTGGTATAATCCCCATGGTCCTTTCAGGAACCCCAGCATCCACTAGGACGATAGAGAAAATAAGAATTTACTTACCGATAATTCTATTTCTCGGAGTCCGTAGTGGATGCTGGGCGCCCATCCCAAGTGCGGATTATCTGCAATACTTGTACATAGTTACAAAAATCGGGTTATTATTGTTGTGAGCCATCTTTTCAGAGGCTCCGCTGTTATCATACTGTTAACTGGGTTTAGATCACAAGTTGTACGGTGTGATTGGTGTGGCTGGTATGAGTCTTACCCGGGATTCAAAATTCCTCCCTTATTGTGTACGCTCGTCCGGGCACAGTACCTAACTGGCTTGGAGGAGGGTCATAGGGGGAGGAGCCAGTGCACACCACCTGATCCTAAAGCTTTACTTTTTGTGCCCTGTCTCCTGCGGAGCCGCTATTCCCCATGGTCCTTTCAGGAACCCCAGCATCCACTACGGACTCCGAGAAATAGAATTATCGGTAAGTAAATTCTTATTTTATAAACCTTATTACGTCTGTTACTTTCATTCTTAATATGGTTACTAAGTGCATTTTTATCGTACAACATTGTGCCTTTCTCCGCAACCATAATCCTCTCCATTGCCATGTCTCTCCTCTCAAGATGAAAGTCAGGTATGTAAGTTAAATTTCTTTGCATTTCACTTTCCTGTTGCCATAACTGCAAACAATCATAATGTTTAACTCGTTGTTTCCAGGATTTTATGAGACAGATCCTTCGCCTTAAATTATGCAATACCTCTGTGTCAAAACTACCTATCCCAGGAAATGGTGCTTTATCCCCCACAGTCATTCGTGTCCATTCGTCACAAAAAGTCTCAGTGTGGGGACCATACCTCCCCCACATTACTAACCGAGCAGACCCTCGGGGTCTGCAAGCCTCTGCAGCCTGAACTCTGACTGCTAAACGTCCCTGTGTTGTGCACTTGGCTGCCATTGTGGACCTCTTTTAACACAGAAAAACTTCCTAAAATGCACCAAACACAGTAGTCTACGGTGGGAGTTTTCCAAGCTCTTCCACCAGCTTCTTCTGCTCCGGGTATCCCCGTTCCGCCTTCTAGCAGACACGTGTAGCCGTTGCAGGCCCTAACTCTAGAGATTTTCCTGAGCCAGCGAAAATACCCTTCCTTTTTACACAAATCACGCTTGCATGTGCTTCCCACAACACGTATGAGGGCAATTTACCTCGTATCACGTTGCGTTATTAGTCACACCTACAACCGTGCGGTCCAATCGTACCACTTATAGACACTTGTTGCCCATAAATGGTAGGATCATTGGAGTCTCCCTACTGTGCTCCAAAACAGCCAGAGCGTAATACAACGAAAACTTTATCACACTCTGTCGCACGTTTTCACTTAGACCGTGCTCATACGTCACCAAGATTTCACCAAGACTTCACCAAGAGGAGTTCAATACACTCATACCGTTTTCAACCCACACTAACATTCTATAGTTTTCTGATCAGAAAAATCATTTCCCGTAATCTGATAGCTCTCCCCAGAGGCACTACAGTAAAGTAAGGTATTTAAACTAAGTTTTGGAAACTGAAATCAATTTGTGCTATTATCGCGAGGCTATACTATACCGCCCCCACTAAAACAATGCTATTGTGCGATTTGAGTTTCGGTGGGCGTACCCAGACGCTCCGTTGCGTAATATACGCTACGTGCGTCGGCCTTTGTGTTGCGTACGCGAGTCTCAGCCTTTTGTTAGAGACACGCGTACGCTGGCCACAAAAATACAATTAGCACGTTTATCAATGTAGATGATCTTTAACTGTAATCATCTACCAAGCACCACACAGGTCTTTCCTTGTATCTCAGGCAAAGCTGTGCGTGTGTTTTACAAATTACCCCTTAATGTATCATTTTTTACTCTTTAAGTACCAATAGCAACAAATCTTTCTCAGCACGTTATCAATTATGAAATGGCAACCAGGAAAGTGAGATGTGAAGATTACACAAATGAACATGCAATTCTAAATTAATCTAATAACATATATTGATGTAAGCACATGCATATAGATATTACATATATGAGACCCTATTCAGTGCTTCTAATTTGCATATGAATGTGCAATTTCTTTCACTGCTGGGAGAGAGAAAAAAAAAAACAACAAACCAGTCCCACAGGTCATTTGCATTTCAATGGCCAACCTACAAGTAGCAGCGTTAAAACAGGTTCTTGAAGAGAGACAGTTACCAACAAAAAAAAACTACTTGTGTATTTCTTAAATCAAATATTTAATTTATTATTAACTGTTATTAAACTCTATCTGAACTACTTATGATTGACTATGATATGGACTAAACAAATGCATTAAAAAAAACTCATTAAATGATGATTTCTTTTTGACAGTGGATGGCTGATTATTTCCTGAGTCAACTGAAAATCAGCTGTTCAAAAAAAATTGACCTTCCCAAAATGGCCGCTGCTCCTCCCCCATCCATGAGGTTTACACAAAATGGGGGACAGACCTTTTGTCACAAAGAAAAATCATCATGCCAGCCCCTTTTAGTTATCACGCTATGCAGAGCGATTAAAAATAATTTTAAACCTATTTAAACAGACAAACCATCCAATCTGCGTGTGCAGTTGGCACCAAATAGAAATAAAAACCAGATTTACAAAGACAATAGCTTAATGTTCCTACCTTCTTCGGATTCCACCAGCATCCCTACAGACCAAAAGAATCAGACGCAGACTCTCATCTGATCAGCACTATATCTTCCTTTTCCTCCCTTTGCTGATCGATAAAAGTCTGCGCCTTTTTCGCCTGACTGCGGATATGAGATGGACCGGACTTGCCCCCACTTGATAGAGTCAAATAACTACCTTTTAACATTAGCTATATATTAATACTGTGTAGCCGTAATGGCTGCTAAACCATGTGCACATGCTACGCACTCCGTACGCTATTTGCGTATGAAGACCTCGCACGTGGTACGCAAATAAAGTACACACGCTGTGCTGGGTGTACGGAATACCCACAGTGAACATACACACAGACAGTAACCTTTATAAACTTTAAACACAGATTATGCTTACTCTGTAACCCTTGTATGCAACACACTATGATTGAGTTTGTGTTGTAAAACCTTACTACTGAAATACTGCAGCGATATAACGCTGCTTAACTTTGTTAATGTAAATGCTGTTAGAGCGATTTAGAATTCAGAAACCCTTTGTACCAGCTAGAGAGACACATACACCCTGCTGAGGTTCTAACACCTTATATGAACGTTCTATTTGCAAAAGAATAATACAATACAAGTCATACACTACCAATATAACATAGACTACCTAACCAGATAACTGCACATGAAATACAATAACAGTACAATAACACTTAAGAGAAAGGAGAGAGAAAGAGGAGAGGAGAGAGAGATATGGCTCACAATAACAATAAAGACAATATGATTGCGGAGAACTTACGCACAAGGGAAACAATCGCATGCGCCTCTGGATATCCAGCTCCCGATTATCAGTGATGAGAACCGTTGAAGAGAATAGTAGAATGGGAGCTGGATCAGATCGGCTTGTCTTTTTATACCCTACACACAATACAGTACAATGGTCCCTATATTCTTATTGTTCATTGGACACAGGAATTCGTCTTCGCATTATAACAAAAGGTCATAGGTTGATTCATACAGGTGGGCTGTGACTATTTCCAACTGCTCAGGTGGGTGGGAAACTAGGTTTCCCCGCCGCATGGATAATAAAGTGTAAATAATAGTAAAAGTCCATAAACTTCTTATGTCCATAACTATTCGCACGAGCGATTAATCCGCTTCAAACCAACACCGGAATATTGCTAATTAAATACTCTTCCGATGGATACTAAACACCACTGTATAACCCTTGTCTGACCCTTCGTATCAAACAAAGAGGGATCTCTTTGTCTATGAACATGCTACATTAACTAAACTTTCAGATTCTATCAAAGGGACCATAATCTACAAAATACATTATATGGTAAAAATATGTAACGATTGAGTCGCACGCTAGGCGCACATAAACTCTACCGTAAATGCGCATACCGTGCGCCTGCGGGTGCACGTAACAGCGGGTATGCGTACGCACGGGAGAGCACACGCATGCGCAGCGCGGACCTGTATGAGGTGCAAATATGGCAGTGTGCATCATGATATTTTTCTGACTTTGACAGCTCCGAACACCCCATGACACCCACGGGGAACATAAACAGAAGTATAACATAAAATACATAACCAAAATGCAAAACAGGAATGAGCCACAGCCGTGGCTCATAACAGGTAAAGCATAGGGAAAGGGTTATGGCATAAAGGTTCAGTCACTGGTAAGACAGAGTTAAATCAGACAAACCATCAGCTGATGGCATGGGCCTCCACCTGGAATTACCCAGGCAGTAGGCCAACATCTGTTGTTTGCACAGGTTGGATACCTGGGTACAAGAGGCGAAGTCTCATGGTTATGCTTTTGCCTTCTAGAAAGATTCTGGTGTAGCAGCCTGTCTCCGGTGGTAATGAAGGTCAGGGCACTACAAGAGGCAGTTCGGTTGGTTATAGTACCGGTTCATCAGCAAGGGTACAAGGTTTCTATTCCAACCTGTTTCTAGTCCAGAAACCTAAGGGTCTCTGAACAATCATAGGTGCCTCGATTCCATATTGGAACCTTGTCTGGGTGATGGAGGCGGGGGATTTTTTGGTATCCCTTGATATCCAGGATAATTGCCTACACATATACCTATAGCACCTTCTCAGTGGTATCTCAGATAACCCCTGGAAACATTTCCAGTTTTAGGCTCTACCCTTTGGACTGGGTACAGCTCCAAGAGTGTTTACCAAAATTATGGTGGTGGTGGCAGCTTGCCTCCGTCGTCAGGGAATAAGGATGTTCCCATACCTGGACGACCTGCTAATCCTGGCTCAGTCCCAGAAAACTCTGCAATACCATCTTCAAGAGACTATACCTGCTTGCAAAGCCATTGCAGAATCTTTATACTTACTAACCTCTTCCTTCTTGTATGGAAAAGTGTGTATGTTCTTCTCGCCTGCTTAGGGCTCCCTATTATGCTCCTGCCTTGAGCTTTGGAAAAACTGAAGTTCCTGAGCCAGGTGGCGGGGATATAGGGGACAGGCCCGTTGCATCCTGGGAGTCTGAAAAGCTTAGATCCTTGGTGTCAATCCGCTGTCGCTTCCTAATATCTGAAGGTATATCCTGTGTATACTGTGGACTTCGGAGAAAGAGTAATCGACAGTAAGTCTACCATAACGTCTCATTTTTTTATACATACATGTTCTACATGTTCTTGCTGTCAAATTTAGTAATAAGTTTAACACTAAAAACTATTCAGTTTTGTGGAATTGTAAATATGATCTGCCGTTTCATGAGAAAGAAGATGTGAGCTGTTAAACACATTGCGCCAATTTGTCTGTTCACGTTGCTTGTTTGCTGATGTCACCTTACTTGGTGACTTCTCTTTCAACTTAAACCATTTGTGTATGTTGAGTGTGAGCTCCTTACTTTGTGTTCCTTTCAGTGTGTGTTAGAGGTCTACTATAGCCAGAAAAGTGTTTGGGTTTTTCTGTAACAACAATGCTCATATCCACAAGAAACAGAAGTAAGATTGATTAAAACAGTTGTGTGAATTGTCTCCATAGTCTTCTGTGTAGGGGTTGTTCCAACAGTGTTTTGCCACAGGTGTGAGTCTTCCTCAGTATATTTTATTCTTTGCATGGTTGCAGCAGTAATGCAATGCATGCACCAATTAGTCTTTTTGAGTTTTGAGTTTCTGGTGATGCTTTGTGTCATGAGTTAGCTTTGTTGCTTACTCTAGTAAAGCCAGAAGATGCTTTGAATCTGTAAACTCATAGGGGACGATTTAATTGTGTTACACCGCGGCTACCACCAGGAGGCGCAAAACGGAGGAATTCAATTGTTGCTTTTTTTAGGCGCCCAGAAGCCGCGGGACTGAAATTTTTTCTCTTAGCTGTCACAACTGAGGGCCTGAGCTGACGGGAGGCAGCCTCAGTTGTAGGGGCTGAGATGTACCGGAACCTGGGAGGTTGTATCAGACCCCTGGACATGTAAGTAACATGAATAATAACTGCCCGAAGGCGTGACCACGACAACTTGGATAAAAGTCAATGATGTTTATTATGACAACTCCGCAACACAGCAGCAGTAAAAGAAAACGTAAAAGTCAGCAAAGAATAAATACAGTTCCTGGGTACTACAGGATGGCAGGAGCCACAGGGCACTGGTAGTGTGAGATAGTTCTTATGATCTTCTAGATGGAAAGTCCTTACCAGGCCCGACTGTAGCAATGGAGATAACCCAGGATTGTGCCAGCTGGTGTTCCAGGAAAAGCTGGGTTGCTGAAGATAAAACAGCTGCTGTGGATACTGGCTGGAACCAGACTGTTGTTAGCACGGAGTGGATACTGGCTGGAACCAGTTAAATAATAAATGAACTTGGGAGCGATGAAATATGAACTGAAATGTAGAACTTGAGAGCGGAGAAATAATAATACCGGTGGAGAGTGGTAAAGTGTAGAAAGGACACCGGCCCTTTAAGGGAAGCTGTACTCTGCTGGAAGCTGAGCTGGAAGCAGGTAATGTTGTAGCTGGAAACAGATGAATCCACAATGGATTGGAGAGTCAGGCTACACCGCAGGTGGAATGCTGGTGCGGGTCTCTATGGTGGAAGTCTTGAGACAGGAGCTGGAACCTGGAAGACAATCACAGGAGAGAGACAAACAGGAACTAGGTTTGACAACCAAAGCACTGACGCCTTCCTTGCTCAGGCACAGTGTATTTATACCTGCAGCAAGGAAGGGATTGGCTAGGCAATTATGCAGATTAACAATACTGACAACAGATTGGAGGAAATGATCAGCTGACAGAATCCAAGATGGCTGCGCCCATGCAGACACTTGGAGGGAAGTTTGGTTTGTAATCCATGTGGTAATGAAAACAGTAATGGCGGCGCCGGCCACTGGAGACAGGAGACGCCAGGCTGACAAGTGCACATCCAACCACGCGGACACAGCGGAGGCCGCGGCTGACGTAATCGCCACTCTGACACTCTGCATGCAGAAGCTCAGGGACGGCGGCGGAGGCCGCGGGAGACGCCATGCCAGATGTAATATGGCGTTACTGTGACAGCGTCTCAGAGAGACAGGAGAGGATGCAGGAATGTGAACATTAGGATAACAGATGGGATCCGGTCCTGGAGCGCTGAGCCAGCCTTAGGAGGCATCTGATGGGTAAGAAATGGCGTCCAGATACCCGGATCGTGACAGCACCCCCCCCTTTAGGAGTGGCCCCAGGACACTTCTTTGGCTTTTGAGGAAACTTGGAATGGAATCTCCGGACCAAGGCAGGAGCATGGACATCAGAAGCATTGGTCCATGAACGTTCCTCAGGGCCATAACCCTTCCAGTCAATAAGATATTGTAGTTGACCGTAACGGTGACGTGAGTCCAGGATCTTGGCTACTTCATACTCAACGCCTCGTTGAGTTTGGACTTTCGGAGTTGGAGGAAGTGAGGAATGAAACCGATTCAAGATCAGCGGTTTCAACAGGGAAACATGGAATGTCCTAGATATTTTTAAGAAGGGAGGCAACTGAAGTCTGTAAGCAACAGGATTGATGACTTGTTCGATCTTGAAAGGACCGATATAGCGAGGTGCAAACTTCATACTGGGAACTCTTAACCTCAAATTCTTCGTGGATAACCATACCCGATCACCCACCTTGAGAGCAGGAACTGCTCGACGCTTCTTATCCGCAAACTTCTTGTACCTGAACGATGCCTTGAGCAGAGCTGATCGTACGCTCTTCCAGATATTGGCAAACTGATGCAAGGTGATATCCACTGCGGGAACAGAAGTTGCTGGAAGCGGTTGGAACTCAGGGACTTTAGGGTGGAATCCAAAGTTAGTGAAGAATGGTGTTGAAGCAGATGAAGAATGATACTGGTTGTTATGACAGAACTCGGCCCAGGGAAGTAATTGAACCCAGTCATCTTGAGAGGAGGACACATAGATGCGGAGGAAGGCCTCCAAGTCCTGATTCACCCTCTCGGTTTGACCATTGGTCTGAGGATGGTAAGCCGTAGAAAACTTTAGCTTGACTTGGAGGACTTGACATAAACTTCGCCAGAATTTGGCTGTGAATTGAACTCCTCGATCTGAGATAATTTCTTCAGGAAGACCGTGGAGTCGGAAGATCTCTTGTATGAATACTTGAGCCAACTTGGAAGCTGACGGAAGACCGGTGAGAGGAATGAAGTGTGCCATCTTAGTGAACCGGTCAACTACCACCCAGATGGTATTGAACTTGTTGCACATGGGTAAGTCTGTAATGAAATCCATCGACAAGTGGGTCCATGGTCGACGGGGAACGGATAGTGAAACCAGTTGCCCCGCAGGCGACTGGCGGGATACTTTATGTTGGGCACACTTTGGGCAAGATGCAATAAACTCCAAGACGTCCTTTTTCAGAGTTGGCCACCAATAGGACCTAGAGATAAACTCCAGGGTTTTTTGGATACCTGTATGTCCGGCAAAACGGGAAGCATGGGCCCAATGCATGAGCTTCTTCCTTAGCATCGGCTTCACAAAACTTTTCCCTGATGGGGGCGTAGAGTCCATCCCTACCGTGGAGAATGCCAACGGATTTATAATAGGATGCTTGTCTGAAGACTCTGACTCATTTTCTTGCTCCCATGAGCGGGAAAGGGCATCGGCCTTGCGATTCTGAGAGCCCGGACAGAACTGGAGTTTAAAGTCGAACCTGGAAAAGAAAAGTGCCCATCTGGCCTGACGAGGGTTGAGACATTGTGCGCCCTTCAGGTATAAAAGGTTCTTGTGGTCTGTAAGTATGGTGATTGAATGAGAAGCTCCCTCCAACAGATACCTCCACTCTTCTAGAGCGAGCTTGATGGCTAGCAACTCCTGGTCGCCAATGGCATAGTTGCGCTCAGCTGGGGAGAACTTCCGGGAGAAGAAACTGCAAGGGTGTAAATGGCCATCTTTAGCCCTCTGAGATAACACCGCTCCTACTCCAACGGAGGAGGCATCCACCTCTAAGATGAAAGGAGAGTCGATGTCAGGCTGTTTCAGAACAGGCGCAGAGATGAACCTTTGTTTTAAAAGATGAAATGCTTGCATGGCTTCTTCAGACCACTTGGACGGGTTAGCACCCTTCTTAGTGAAAGCAGTAATAGGCGCCACAATGGTGGAAAAGTCTCGTATAAACTTTCGGTAATAGTTGGCGAACCCTAAGAACCTCTGGACCCCTTTGAGGGTTAAGGGTACCGGCCAATTTTGAATTGCTTGTAGTTTCTCAGGATCCATCTCTAGTCCGGAACCGGACACAATGTACCCTAGAAACGGAATGGACTTGACTTCAAAGACGCATTTTTCTAATTTGCAATAGAGATGATTGACATGGAGACGGGACAGAACCTCTATAACCCAAAAACGATGTTCCTCTAAATCGTTGGCAAAAATGAGGATATCGTCTAGATAGACCACGACATGACGGTATAGAATGTCTCTGAAGATCTCATTGACAAAATGCTGGAAGACAGCTGGAGCATTGCTCAATCCGAAGGGCATGACGAGGTACTCATAATGTCCGTCACGGGTGTTAAAGGCGGTCTTCCACTCGTCACCCTCACGGATCCGGATGAGATTGTATGCACCTCGCAAGTCCAGCTTTGTAAAGATGGTAGCTCCGCTAACTCTGTCAAAGAGCTCAGTAATCAGGGGTAAAGGATAACGGTTCTTGATGGTAATGTCGTTCAAACCTCTGTAGTCGATGCACGGCCGCAGACCACCATCTTTCTTTTTTACAAAAAAGAAGCCTGCGCCGGCTGGAGAAGAAGAAGGTCGAATGAACCCCTTTGCTAGGTTCTCTTTAATATATTCCTCCATAGAATGCGTCTCAGGCAGAGACAGCGGATAAGTTCGGCCTCGAGGTGGAACCTTCCCTGGAACGAGATCAATCGGACAGTCCCATTCTCTATGAGGAGGAAGGATATCAGCAGAAGCTTTACTGAACACATCCGTGAAATCTTGATATGGAGGAGGTGGAACATCAGACGACCTGGGGGAGGAAGAACAGACAGGCAATACTTTAAACAAACATGTCTCAGCACAGGAGGAACCCCATGCCAGGATTTGCGTAGTCGTCCAATCAATTGTAGGATTGTGAAGACGGAGCCATGGAAGGCCCAGGACCACAGGATGTGTGGCTCTTGGAATCACTAAAAAAGAAATAAGTTCGGAATGAAGAACTCCCACTCTCAGACGAACTGGTAGAGTCCTTAAAGAAATAACTGCATCAAAAATTTTGCTGCCATCCACGGCAGTTAAAGAAATGGACGAAGGAAGTCTCTCGGTGGGTAGGGACCACCGTTTAACATAGGCTTCGGTAATAAAGTTCCCAGCTGCTCCGGAATCAAGGAGGGCAATGACGTTCCGATAACGTTGAGCAACTTGAAGCGAGACTGGGAGATTACAATCTTGAGGAGATGGAGAGGAGATCATTACTCCTAGCCGGCCCTCTCCTTGGCGAGCTAGGATTTGGAGTTTCCCGGACGTTTGGGACAGGCATTAATGGTGTGAGACGGAGCTGCACAATAGAGACAGAGAGACTCGGAGAGGCGTCTTCGGCGCTCAGCAGGAGTTAAACGGGAACGGCCAAGTTGCATGGGCTCATCTTTAGATGGTGACAGTTGACGAGGAGGAGGAGCAGAAGATTTTGGAGCAGATGATCTTCCACGCTCAGTTGCTCTTTCTCTGAAACGTAAATCAACTTTCGTGCAGAGTGAGATTAGCTCATCTAACTTAGAAGGTAAGTCTCTGGTAGCTAACTCATCTTTAATACGCTCAGATAAGCCATGCCAGAATGCAGCATACAGGGCCTCGTCGTTCCATGCCAGTTCGGATGCCAGGATCTGGAACTGTATCAGATATTGTCCTACAGTACGTGACCCCTGGCGTAAACGGAGAATCTCGGATGAAGCTGAGGTTACCCGGCCTGGCTCGTCGAAGATGCGCCTGAATGTTGACACGAAGGCAGTGTAGGAAGATAGCAGGGTGTCGGACCTCTCCCATAACGGTGATGCCCAATCAAGGGCTGAGCCACTGAGAAGAGAAATAATGTAGGCAATTTTTGTACGGTCACTGGGAAAATTGCCAGGTTGTAGCTCAAACTGAATCTCACACTGGTTGAGAAATCCCCTGCAGAATCTTGGAGATCCGTCAAATTTTGCTGGCGTTGGAAGATGAAGACGTGGAGCAGAAATGGGTAAGGTGGGTGGGGTTATAGCTGGAGTCACTGTGGTTGACGCACCAGACGCGCCTGATCCACGGAGAGTTGTCTGAATCCCATCCAGCCGAGTAGAGAGATCCTGGAGACAGCGGATGATGTGGCCCTGTGCAGCCTCCTGATGTTCTAGTCGGGCTGCCAGTTCTTGCATCGGCCTGGCCGCTTGATCCTGGTCTCCGGCTGGATTCATTAGGTCAGTGCTTACTGTCACAACTGAGGGCCTGAGCTGACGGGAGGCAGCCTCAGTTGTAGGGGCTGAGATGTACCGGAACCTGGGAGGTTGTATCAGACCCCTGGACATGTAAGTAACATGAATAATAACTGCCCGAAGGCGTGACCACGACAACTTGGATAAAAGTCAATGATGTTTATTATGACAACTCCGCAACACAGCAGCAGTAAAAGAAAACGTAAAAGTCAGCAAAGAATAAATACAGTTCCTGGGTACTACAGGATGGCAGGAGCCACAGGGCACTGGTAGTGTGAGATAGTTCTTATGATCTTCTAGATGGAAAGTCCTTACCAGGCCCGACTGTAGCAATGGAGATAACCCAGGATTGTGCCAGCTGGTGTTCCAGGAAAAGCTGGGTTGCTGAAGATAAAACAGCTGCTGTGGATACTGGCTGGAACCAGACTGTTGTTAGCACGGAGTGGATACTGGCTGGAACCAGTTAAATAATAAATGAACTTGGGAGCGATGAAATATGAACTGAAATGTAGAACTTGAGAGCGGAGAAATAATAATACCGGTGGAGAGTGGTAAAGTGTAGAAAGGACACCGGCCCTTTAAGGGAAGCTGTACTCTGCTGGAAGCTGAGCTGGCAGCAGGTAATGTTGTAGCTGGAAACAGATGAATCCACAATGGATTGGAGAGTCAGGCTACACCGCAGGTGGAATGCTGGTGCGGGTCTCTATGGTGGAAGTCTTGAGACAGGAGCTGGAACCTGGAAGACAATCACAGGAGAGAGACAAACAGGAACTAGGTTTGACAACCAAAGCACTGACGCCTTCCTTGCTCAGGCACAGTGTATTTATACCTGCAGCAAGGAAGGGATTGGCTAGGCAATTATGCAGATTAACAATACTGACAACAGATTGGAGGAAATGATCAGCTGACAGAATCCAAGATGGCTGCGCCCATGCAGACACTTGGAGGGAAGTTTGGTTTGTAATCCATGTGGTAATGAAAACAGTAATGGCGGCGCCGGCCACTGGAGACAGGAGACGCCAGGCTGACAAGTGCACATCCAACCACGCGGACACAGCGGAGGCCGCGGCTGACGTAATCGCCACTCTGACACTCTGCATGCAGAAGCTCAGGGACGGCGGCGGAGGCCGCGGGAGACGCCATGCCAGATGTAATATGGCGTTACTGTGACAGCGTCTCAGAGAGACAGGAGAGGATGCAGGAATGTGAACATTTGGATAACAGATGGGATCCGGTCCTGGAGCGCTGAGCCAGCCTTAGGAGGCATCTGATGGGTAAGAAATGGCGTCCAGATACCCGGATCGTGACATTAGCTTTCTGAGGTGCGAGCAAAAATGTATGGAAACTCTACACTTTCCGTTTGGACGCCCAAAGCAGGGAGTTTAGACGGCTAAACCTAGCCTGTTTGGGTGTGACATGCATGTGCATGGGCGCCCAAACAATTAAAATATTACAATTGTTTGGGCATCTAAAAAGTCCAGTTTAGACAGGATTTTTAGACGCCCAAAAGAATTGAATCGGCCCAATAGTGCTTAGAGAACGAGTCCATCCCTCTGCTATAGAGATCCATGACCTCACAGTTCCCTGTGTTATGAGTGCTCAGAATTATGGGTTCATGTTGGCTCCTGGCTCTAGGTTATGGGATTTACTGGGGTTTGGGGACTCCTGTGGAGGGACACAATTTCTATGCTACATGGGAGCAGATTAGCAAGAAGGAAGTACAGCAAAAGTTAAAGGTCTTCTTTCAAGGCCTCTATAGGACTTCATGAAATCATAATTTATATGTAAGTGTTTCTATGTTTAGCTACTTAAAATTAGACACTGGTATATTATTGACTGACCTATTTCTGTAAATGTTTATGCTGCTTTTTGTGTCATTTTGCTAATTTACTAATAAAAACTTCCCATGTAATATCTCGCCATATGCAATATTTTCTTTATAGGAGGGGAAGCATGCTGTATGTAAAACCACCTTGTTCTACATGGTTCATTGTGGGAAGGCTCTCTATAATAATTTGCTGTGGCGGAACTGGTCATTGGATGCTTTGTCACAGATGATAATCATCGGCAACAGTTTCAAAGGGATAGAAGAACGGTGAGATCATTATGCCATAACCTAACATCATAACATAATATGATAGATAACATTTAAGTATCAGAACATCCCAGTACTGAATTGAAACCTCACAGCACTCCCCAGTATACAATGGAAAATAGCCTGGGACACATTGAGCTTGCAGAGTTTCCATTTTCTTGGTTAGATTCCGTACTAGTCAAAAGTATAAATCAATTATTGATTTTTTTTTTAAAAAGATCAACACTGGGACATGAATCACAATGTGTCAGGTTATCGGTGCACCGTAGAGTCTGAAATACTATGTAGCAAACATGAAGAAAAGAAAGAAGACCCTTTTCTTGGAGCGCTCTTGTTGAAAGTAATCATGGAATTAATTAATATATACCTTTTCTCTGACGTCCTAGTGGATGCTGGGAACTCCGAAAGGACCATGGGGAATAGCGGCTCCGCAGGAGACTGGGCACAACTAAAGAAAGCTTTTAGGTCACCTGGTGTGCACTGGCTCCTCCCACTATGACCCTCCTCCAAGCCTCAGTTAGATTTTGTGCCCGGCCGAGGTTGGATGCACACTAGGGGCTCTCCTGAGCTTCTAAAAAGAAAGTATATAATTAGGTTTTTTATTTTACAGTGAGACCTGCTGGCAACAGGCTCACTGCAGCGAGGGACTAAGGGGAGAAGAAGCGAACCTACCTGCTTGCAGCTAGCTTGGGCTTCTTAGGCTACTGGACACCATTAGCTCCAGAGGGATCGACCGCATGGAACTGGCCTTGGTGTTCGGTCCCGGAGCCGCGCCGCCGTCCCCCTTACAGAGCCAGAAGCAAGAAGAGGTCCGGAAAATCGGTGGCAGAAGACATCAGTCTTCACCAAGGTAGCGCACAGCACTGCAGCTGTGCGCCATTGCTCCTCATACACACTTCACACTCCGGTCACTGAAGGTGCAGGGCGCTAGGGGGGGCGCCCTGAGCAGCAATAAAAACACCTTGGCTGGCAAAAATACCACAATATATAGCCCCAGAGGCTATATATGTGATAATTACCCCTGCCAGAATCCATAAAAAAGCGGGAGAAAAGTCTGCGAAAAAGGGGCGGAGCTATCTCCTTCAGCACACTGGCGCCATTTCTCCCTCACAGTTCCGCTGGAAGGAAGCTCCTGGCTTTCCCCTGCAGTCTACACTACAGAAAAGGGTAAAAAAGAGAGGGGGGGGCACTAAATTTAGGCGCAGTATATATAACAGCAGCTATAGGGGACATAATTCAGTTAGTCCCTGCATTATATAGCGCTCTGGTGTGTGCTGGCATACTCTCACTCTGTCTCCCCAAAGGGCTTTTGTGGGTCCTGTCCTCTGTTAGAGCATTCCCTGTGTGTGTGCGGTGTGTCGGTACGGCTGTGTCGACATGTTTGATGAGGATAATGATGTGGAGGCGGAGCAGATGCCTATAGAAGGGATGTCACCCCCTGCGGGGCAGACACCTGAGTGGATGGACTTATGGAAGGAATTGCGTGCACGTGTCGACTCCTTACACAAAAAATTTGACGACATGCCAAATGCGGGACAGCCGGCTTCTCAGCTCGTGCCTGTCCAGGCGTCTCAAAGGCCATCGGGGGCTCTAAAACGCCCGCTACCTCAGATGGCAGACGCGGATGTCGACACGGATACTGACACCAGTGTCGACGACGATGAGTCTAGTCTAATGTCCACTAAGGCCATTCGTTGCATGATTGAAGCAATGAAAGAGGTGTTACAAATTTCTGATATAAACCCAGGTACCACTAAAAAGGGTATTATGTTTGGGGAGAAAAAACTACCCGTAGTTTTTCCCCCATCAGAAGAATTAAATGAAGTGTGTGAAGAAGCGTGGGCTTTCCCTGATAAAAGATTGGTAATATCTAAGAAGTTACTAATGGCGGTCCCTTTCCCGCCAGAGGATAGGTCACGTTGGGAGACACCCCCTAGGGTGGATAAAGCGCTCACACGTTTGTCTAAAAAGGTGGCACTACCGTCTCCGGATACGGCCGCCCTCAAGGAACCTGCTGATAGAAAGCAGGAGGCGATCCTGAAGTCTGTATATACACACTCAGGCATTATACTTAGACCAGCTATTGCGTCAGCATGGATGTGCAGTGCTGCCGCTGCGTGGTCAGATTCCCTGTCAGAAAATATTGACACCCTAGACAGGGACACTATTCTGCTAACCATAGAGCATATAAAAGACTCAGTCTTATACATGAGAGATGCACAGAGGGAGATCTGCCGGCTGGCATCTAAAATAAGTGCATTGTCCATTTCTGCTAGGAGAGGCTTATGGACTCGCCAGTGGACAGGGGATGCAGATTCAAAAAGGCACATGGAAGTTTTGCCTTATAAGGGTGAGGAGTTATTTGGGGATGGTCTCTCGGACCTAGTTTCCACAGCAACTGCTGGGAAGTCAGCATTTTTACCCCATGTTCCCTCACAGCCTAAAAAGGCGCCGTTTTATCAGGTACAGTCCTTTCGGACTCAGAAAAACAAGCGTGGAAAAGGCGGGTCCTTTCTGTTCAGAGGCAGAGGTAGAGGAAAAAGGCTGCAACAAACAGCAGGTTCCCAGGAGCAAAAGTCCTCCCCCGCTTCTTCCAAGTCCGCCGCATGACGGTGGGGCTCCACAGGCGGAGCCAGGTACGGTGGGGGGCCGCCTCAAAAATTTCAGCGATCAGTGGGCTCGCTCACAGGTGGATCCCTGGATCCTGCAAATAGTATCTCAAGGGTACAAACTGGAATTCGAGGCGTCTCCACCCCACCGGTTCCTAAAATCTGCCTTGCCGATTACTCCTTCAGACAGGGAGGCTGTGCTAGCGGCAATTCACAAGCTGTATTCCCAGCAGGTGATAATCAAGGTGCCCCTACTTGAACAAGGACGGGGTTACTATTCCACACTGTTTGTGGTACCGAAACCGGACGGTTCGGTGAGACCCATTTTAAATTTGAAATCCTTGAACACATACATAAAAAAATTCAAGTTCAAGATGGAATCGCTCAGGGCGGTTATTGCAAGCCTGGACGAGGGGGATTACATGGTATCCCTGGACATCAAGGATGCTTACCTGCATGTCCCCATTTACTATCCTCACCAGGAGTACCTCAGATTTGTGGTACAGGATTGCCATTACCAATTCCAGACGCTGCCGTTTGGACTCTCCACGGCACCGAGGGTGTTTACCAAGGTAATGGCGGAAATGATGATACTCCTTCGAAGAAAGGGAGTTTTAATTATCCCGTACTTGGACGATCTCCTAATAAAGGCGAGGTCCAAGGAGCAGTTGTTGGTGGGAGTAGCACTATCTCAGGAGGTGCTACACCAGCACGGTTGGATTCTGAATATTCCAAAATCACAGCTGGTTCCGACGACACGTCTACTGTTCCTGGGTATGATTCTGGATACAGTCCAGAAAAAAGTGTTTCTCCCGGAGGAGAAAGCCAAGGAGCTGTCATCTCTAGTCAGAGACCTCCTGAAACCAAAACAGGTATCGGTGCATCACTGCACGCGGCTCCTGGGAAAGATGGTGGCTTCTTACGAAGCAATTCCTTTCGGCAGGTTCCATGCCAGAATCTTTCAGTGGGACCTGTTGGACCAATGGTCCGGATCGCATCTTCAGATGCATCGCCTAATAACCCTGTCTCCAAGAACCAGGGTGTCTCTGCTGTGGTGGCTGCAGAGTGCTCATCTTCTAGAGGGCCGCAGATTCGGCATACAGGACTGGGTCCTGGTGACCACGGATGCCAGCCTTCGAGGCTGGGGGGCAGTCACACAGGGAAGAAACTTCCAAGGACTATGGTCGAGTCAGGAGACTTCCCTACACATAAATATTCTGGAACTAAGGGCCATTTACAATGCCCTAAGTCAGGCAAAATCCCTGCTTCTACACCAGCCGGTACTGATCCAGTCAGACAACATCACGGCAGTCGCCCATGTAAATCGACAGGGCGGCACAAGAAGCAGGATGGCAATGGCAGAAGCCACAAGGATTCTCCGATGGGCGGAAAATCACGTACTAGCACTGTCAGCAGTGTTCATCCGGGAGTGGACAACTGGGAAGCAGACTTTCTCAGCAGGCACGACCTCCACCCGGGAGAGTGGGGACTTCATCCAGAAGTTTTCACGCTGATTGTAAATCGATGGGAACGGCCACAGGTGGACATGATGGCGTCCCGCCTAAACAAAAAACTAGAGAGATATTGCGCCAGGTCAAGAGACCCTCAGGCAATAGCTGTGGACGCTCTAGTGACACCGTGGGTGTACCAGTCAGTTTATGTTTTCCCTCCTCTGCCTCTCATACCAAGGGTACTGAGAATAATAAGAAAACGAGGAGTAAGAACAATACTCGTGGTTCCGGATTGGCCAAGACGAGCGTGGTACCCGGAACTTCAAGAGATGATCTCAGAGGACCCATGGCCTCTGCCGCTCAGACAGGACCTGCTGCAGCAGGGGCCCTGTCTGTTCCAAGACTTACCGCGGCTGCGTTTGACGGCATGGCGGTTGAACGCCGGATCCTGAAGGAAAAGGGCATTCCGGAGGAAGTCATTCCGGAGGAAGTCATTCCGGAGGAAGTCATTCCTACGCTGATTAAAGCCAGGAAAGATGTAACTGCAAAGCATTATCACCGCATATGGCGGAAATATGTTGCTTGGTGTGAGGCCAAAAAGGCCCCAACAGAGGAATTTCAACTAGGTCGATTTCTGCATTTCCTACAAGCAGGAGTGACTATGGGCCTGAAATTAGGCTCCATTAAGTTACAGATCTCGGGAATGTGCCCTGGGAATTTTAAAATATTATTCGGTGTGCCGTGACTAAAAAAAGGTTGAAAATCACTGCTTTAGACAGTGCAGACTCTGTGGAATGTTGGGAACGAAAGCCTGATTGTAGTGGGTCCAATAAGTTGTGTGAGTTAAAGTGTGTGAGGCGAGTTTAGGCAAGTCTCTCAAATAGCTTGGCGGGACAGATTTTTTTTTTTTTAGAATGGGAGTAATCAGTGCATGCTTGAACGGCGAATGCAAGATACCAATAGAGAGAGAGAGAGAGATTACAGAATTTAGATAAGGTTGAGATGAGCACAGGAGCTTTACTTATTTGTGGGGTATAACAGGATCAAGAGGAGAGGTAAGAGGATGAGCGGAGCGTTTCAAGAGAGGGAGCAAATCAAGAGAAAGTGCTAGAGGGTTCAAGTATGTAATTGAGCAGGTCACTAGCAGAGGAAGAGCATACCATTTAATCTTGGATTTTATCAATCTTGTCCTTGAAGTAGGTAGCAAGATCTTGTGCATTGATAGTGGCTGGGGGGCTGGGTGAGGGATGATTGAGAAGTGATTTAAATGTATTAAAGTATTTTGGGGTTAGAGGCTTGAGCACATATGAGAGTTTGAAAACATGTATGTTTGGCAGTGTCCAGGGCATTATGATAGGAGTGGTTGATAGTCTTATACGTGAGAGTCGCCATTTATGCCATTAGCGTTCAATTTTACGTGAGAGTATTTATAGGTGTCTTGTTAATTTAGAGTGCCACGGTTGACATCTAGGCATATGTAGAATGGATGGGTAGCAGGAGCCACTTCATCAATGGCTATTTCTATAGTCTGGTTCAGGTGTCATACAGCCATCTCAGGAGAAGTGAATGCAGAAATAGGTGAGACTGGTTGTTGCAGAGAGCTGGAAAGTTCTTGAAAATTTAGTGAGTTAATATTTCTGTGGGCTTGAGGATTGGAGGACTTCAGTGACATTGAGTTTGAAGTAATGGAGGAGAGCATGCAGCTGATAAGGGGGTCTGAGGGCATTTAAGGGACGCGTGAAGTCTGAGGGTATTTAAGGGGTATGTGGGGAGGTCTGATGGCATTATATGTATATTACAGATTATAAATTTTGATGGGACCAAAAACAATGAAGTAGAAACCCAATTATTTTTATTTAACTGGTCCCTATTTTTTCCCCCCGCATGACCACTCGGCTTGACATCCCAGGACTTTCATGCTATAAATAACCAAACCATAAAATATGTTATACCGTTTACTTAAATGTACTCATAATTGATCTTGTCTTATAGATTGTTATCAAGAATCCTACAGAGAGATTATGTTTATATCCATAAGGTAAGTTGTGGGGGTCAGTTGTTGACAAAAAAAAGGGATGACCTACAAAAGCTGTGTTCTTATGGAAGTTCAGCTCTGTCTTCCTGAGAGCATTAAGTTCTGAAGACTCCTTTTAATAATTTCTGCCAGAGGCAGATTGAGAGACGGTAGAGAATAAAAAAAATATTTTGATGACTAATACTGTATACAGTATTTCAGGCAATTGTTTGTCTACCAGTGTTACGGGTATAGCATGACACCCATAGAGTAGGAATTGGACCTGTGGCTAGCTGCACTCGCCACAGGTTATGTACCCACTCTATGGGTGTTGTAGACAGCTACGAGTGGGAATAGTCTGTTGGTTGGCATGCTGACCGTCTGGATAGTGAGGGGGCGGGATGTAGAGGGAGGTGTGACCGGCGGTCACATAACTGCAGCCCCTCTCAAGATGTCAAGAGGAAGATGAAGTCACAGACAAACAAAATTTTGAAGATTATTCTGCAAAATGTTTTTCTTAATCTGCATATGGCTTTGGAATCCTGCATGTTTTGCAGGTGTAATTTGGCCAGTGAAACTCCCTTGTGTGTAGTGCTACATCATGGCATAATTATAGATGAAAAATATATATTCACACAGTTCAGCTGATTTCTGTGGAAACGTTTTATCCCATGCGTAGTGGAATTCCTAGAGGGTAGAACACTACGCTATGGAAATGCTGGGGTGAATGTGATCTGGTGTTTGAGCTGATGGGTGTATAGAGTTGAAATTTACTTCTAAACACTCTAGCCTAAAATCTTATTTTTAAACCTGTAATGTAAATAGGTGCTATGGCATGGGTGCCTAAGTAATGAAATATTTTAGTATGATGTGTTATAAAAAAAAAAACCTACTGTATAATATAATATACAGATGATATAAAATGCCATGAAACAATCCATTCGACTTCCCACCCTTGACAAAACATATATAGAAGAATATAAAAGCAGTTAGAACATAAAACATATTTCAAAGTGAAGTCATGCAAGAGTTTGTCTCTAGAGGTTAATACAGTAAAGCAATTAAAAAATAATTGGGATAGGCATAAGGATATTCTTACACATAAATAAGGATCAAATAGGGTTTGAGATTAAAAAAGGCACAGAGTAGATGGGCCAGTGGTTCTTATCAGCCGTCCAATTCTATGTTTCTATTAATTAACTTATTACCATTAGTCCAATGATGATAATTTCCATTGCTCATAAAGCAAGTCCGTAATCCTGATGGGGTATTTGATACCCCATCTGTGGGTGCTGTACTAGCTGAGGTTTACCAATAAGTTGTAACGATGGATACGGTTAGCAGCGAACAGAGAATGTAATGTCACTCCAGTTGTCAAGTACAGACACTTGCATTGTGTGTCCTAGGTGTATGACGTATGAGTGCTCACAATATGTGATCCTAATAAGGGACACTGTGCTATGACAATGATTGTGCTCTGGTGGGTAACACTTTTGTGTTAGTCTTGTATTTTCCCACTGGATCAATTCATAGGGGTATATTCAATTAAAGTCGAAAATTGCCGTCTGTCGAAAAGACGGCAGTTTTCGACTTTTTAAGGTCGAAATGTGATTTGACCTATTCAAAGCTTTTCGACAAGTCGAGGCATTCGACTTGTCGAAAAGCACGTGGATTGGCGGAATAGCTGCCGATCCACGTGTTGATGTCGAAAACGGGGCCAAATCCGACAGGTTTTGGCCCCCTTTTCGACCATCTCAATCCGACATCAAAATTATGTCGGAATGAGATGGACCCAGAGGAGGCGAGGGGGGGGGGGGGGGGGGGAGCCACAGGGAGATGGGGGGACAGCCGGCGGCAGCCAGAGGAGATCAGCGCTACAGTAGCACTGCAGCTTGATGTCACTCACCCGCCCGACCTCACGGCAGCTTACATCCGGCTCCAGCACGCTGCTGGAGCCGGGTGGAAGCTGCCATGAGGTCGGGCGGCTGAGTGACATCCTGCTGGGAGTAGCGCTGATCTCCTCTGGCTGCCGCCGGCTGTCCCTCCGCGGCTCGCCCCCCCCCTCGCCTCCTCTGGGTCCCATCTAAATTCGACTTGAAAAAGTCGAATTTTAGATGGGATTAAATAGGGGTTGTCTGATCCATTCCGACAAATACATGTCGGAATGGATCCGCCTTTACTTGAATATACCCCACAGTCTAGATGTACTCAACATCTATACATTGTAAATATACACTTACAGTGATCACATGTATTAGGATGATTAAATGCCCTTTATTTTAATGCAGAGTTTACAAGTTATTGAAGAAACACCATTTCCAGAGAGTACTCAATACAGTGATATTTTCAATGACACATCCATCCACAGTTTTATTGTCGCAAAACTGAAGAATTTACCTAAAGAAATATGGCAGCCTGAGGATGAGCCTCAGTACAAAGAATGTGAGGACCTGGAGATCATCCGCAACCCTAGAAGCTAGCCTTGACTGCACTCTCCATACTGCCTGGACTTCACATAAAGGGGCACTTCCAAATAGCAGATGGCACCACTGGTTCTCTCCTTGCACCCAGGACTACCAGTCACACCTGGAACAACAGAAGATGGTAGTGCTGGTACTCACTGTAACTTTTACATCCAACCACAATGATTCTCTGCATACAATCGGATTACCTTTCTAATAGGGGAGAATGCTTTTGATTTTATTTTTTTACGTATGATATTTTGCTCCTAGACTCCCTGACACTAGGGTTATTTATTTATTTATGTTTATGTCAGGCGCCAGTTAATCTACCACTATATTTTTGGATTGTGGGATCGTGTGTACACATCAGAGCGATCCTAATGAAGGATGGAACTATCACTGTTCTGTCTTGCATTAGTATACATGATGTTGCTAGCGATATATCGCCCACCTGGACGTGCAGCACAGTCTACTGGGAGACATCGCTATCGGGCATCCGCAAAATCATGGGTACGGGCTAGACCATCTGGCCAATATGTCGTTAAGATTCGCCCACAAACAACATATCGTGCCGACATCGTCCCGGTCTGCACCCAGCTCATCACGTGCTTCAACCGCTAGAACTATGGGTTTAACATGGTAGGATACAGATAATTCAGGGACTCTGCTGTGAGTGCATTAAGGGTGGTGTGATGGTAGATTCATCAATTGATAACGTTACACAGTATGCACCTTATTAATTGCACCAGTGCACCTCATTAATGCAAATATCTAATCAGCCGGTCATATGGAAGCAACTATGGGGGTCATTCCGACCCGATTGCTCGCTGCAGTTTGTCGCAGTGCAGCGATTGGGTCAGAACTGTGCATACGCCGGCGCATGGCAGTCATCGCTGCCTAGCGATCGCCTCTGAGACAGAGGCGATCGATGGGTGGGAGGGGCTGACGGCGGCATTAAGCCGCCGTTTAGTAGGCGCGGTCCGGCCAGCGCAGGCGTGGCCAGACCGTTGGGGGGGCATGCCGCAGCGGCTGCGTAACGTCTCACGCTGCGGCCAGCGGCAGCAACAATTAACTCCCGGCCAGTCGCAGGAGCTGCGCTGGCCGGGAGTTACTCCTCAAATACAAAGGCATCGCCGCTGTGCGATGCTTTTGTATTTGTGCAGGGAGGGGGGGTGGCACTGACATGCAGGGCAGACTTGCCCTGTGCTGGGCGTGCCCCCGCATGTCAGGAAAGATGATTGTAGCTGTGCTAAATTTAGCACAGCTACGATCAACTCGGAATGACCCCCTATGTACAGTGTTGTAAAACACTTGTGGCACCCTAGAAATAAATTATAATAATAACTCAGTGCATAAAAGCATTCAGAATGGTGAAGAGGTACAGTTGTTCAGACCAAACGCTACAATGGTGAAGAAATGTGACCAAAGTTATTTTGAACTCGGTGTGATGAAGGGGACAGTGTGGTAAAATACTAAGAATTGGTCACTAAAGCTGTTCCTGTATTGTTTGTAAGTTCCTAGAATGTTTTCTGTGTTATGTTCCTTTTTAATGTTTAAACATAGAATGTTATGGCAGAGAAGAACCACTTGGCCCATCTACACCTGTAAATGAACACTCTAGGGTTAAATTTTTTGTTGGAAGACAATTAAGCTACCAGTATATTTTTGGATTGTGGGAGGAAACTGGAGTACAAAGGGGAAACCCCACGCAAAGACAGGGAGAATATACAAACTCCTCACAGCGCCATGGTGGAAATTGAACCTATGACCTCAGTGGTGTGAGGCAGTAATGCTAATCATTACACTATGTTTGTAATTTCTTTAATGTTTAAAACTTTGAATATGAGGAAAAATAACAAACAATATAAAGGGCATGACTCAAGAACAAAAATAAAGTGCTATGGATTGTTTGAGGGAGGGAGGGGGGCCCCATGAGGTCTATATCTGGCTCTGAAACCTGGGGGACTATAGAGTGTAAGCTAGAAGAAGAAGTAAAAGAAGATAAGTGCCTAATAAAAAGGTGCTCTTTCCAGTGGGCAGGCCAATCAATGCTGGACAAAGCCAATCGGATGGAAGGGTGAACAGTGTTAGGCTGCCAAGGAGAAATTGTGTTTCTGTAAATTGTCCTCCACCCTCAAAAATAAAGGCGTTTCAGCTATGCACTACCGTCTCTCCTCATTTATACATTTAACTAGCTACACAGAAGCCAGGTAAAAACAGTGGGCTACTCCCGCGAGTTCTGATAAGATAGCCAGGATTCAACCACACACTGCACCATGCTACTTAGCTCTTGGGTCGCTGCACTACCTGCAGTTATTTTGCATTTTGGACCTAAAAATACTCCTCTATATATATTCATTAGTTTATGTTGTACCTAAACAATTGTTGCTACTACTATTATTACTTGATAATAATTTATTATTATATATACACATACACCTTATTAGGCTTACCATACTATCCCTTTAAACCGGGACAATAGTGAATTACACAGGTTCTGTGACTGGCTGACTTCTAGCCTGCATAGAACCTGTGTAATCCACAAGCATCCTGGCTTAAAGTGATAGTATGGTAAGCCTATACCTAATGGAAATATTTATAGATTAATGTTAAAGGTTACTGGCACATGGCTGCTGTAAGCATCTGAAACCCAGTGCTTGCACTCTGCATGTGCCTGTAAGAGGTATCCGGACTATAGTCAATAGGTCTACCACTAATGGTAGACATGCATTAGGTCGACAGGGTCAAAAAGTAGACATGTAAAAGGAAGACCGGTCAAAAGGTCGATATGACAGTGGTAGAAAAACGTTATTTTTGTTTGTTTGTTTTTTCAACTTTTTCCTACTTTTCCATCCACATGGACTATGATTGGGAATAGTAACCTGGGCCGAGCGCAGTGAGGCACCTTGCCCAAAGCGAGGGGATGTGGTACACCAATGGGGCTTGTTTGTGGCAGAAAAGTGACAAAACACCCCAAAAAAAATAAAAATAAAATTGTGTGTACCTTTCTTGTGTCGACCATTTACATGTCAACCTATTGACCCTGTCGACCTAATGCATTTCTACCATTAGCGGTAGACCTATTGACTGTAAACCTTATTAGTCTAGATCTAATCCACACCCGTAACAAGCAGGGTAAATCAGAGTGACATGTTCTGTTATTAGAAAAATATTTCTGCTAAAAGGCATTGCTTAAAACTGGGCATACACTATACAATTACCAGGCAGACCATCTGTACAATCTGGCTGGTTGGGATGAAAATCTGATAATGGATGGGAGTGAATGCAATCGACCATTTGCTTCCAAACACTGGAAACTGACAAACAATGGTCATTCAGATCAATTGATTAACACCATGATTTATCCAATTTCTCTGAACGACGATTCTTGGTCAGTTTTACAGTGTTTGGGAGAAAATGGTCAATTCTATTCGCTCACATCCATTATCAGATTTTCATTCCAACCAGCCAGATTGGACAGATGGTCTGCCAGAAAATTGTATAGTGCATGTTACAATGTTGCTAGTAAACCAGCTTGCAGTGCTCTCTACTTTGTGCAGTTACCATCTACTTGCTCTACTGTTGCATTCATAGGGGTGTGGTATGGAGGGTCGACAAGAGTTAGGTTGACAGTGTCTAGGTCGACCACTATTGGTCGACAGTAAGTAGGTCGACATGGGTTCTAGCTCAACATGAGTTTTTTCACTTTTTTTGGTATTGTTTTCTTCGTAAAGTGACCGGGAACCCCATATAGTGCACCGTGTCCCCTCGCATGGCTTGCTTCGCTCGCCATGCTTTGGGCAGGTTACCGTTCCCAATTGTAGTAGACGTGGATAGTAAAGTATGAAAAAGTAAAAAAAAAATGACAAAACAAGGTGAAAAACATCATGTCGACCTAGACACTGTCAACCTCAGTCTTGTCAACCTAGAGACTGGATACCCATTCATAGACACTGTATGCCAATGTTACAGATCAGTTTATAATAGCTATCAGCAGATCACTGATTATGGGGGTCGTTCCGAGTTGATCGCTCACTAGCAGTTTTTAGCAGCCGTGCAAACGCATAGTCGCCGCCCACAGGGGAGTGTATTTTCGCTTTGCAGGAGTGCGAACGCCTGTGCAGCAGAGCGCCTGCAAGCACATTTTGTGCAAAACAAGACCAGCACTGTAGTTACTTATCCTGTGCAATGATTGCTGCGATGAGTGACACGGTAATGATGTCAGATACCCGCCCAGCAAACGCCCTGGCCACGCCTACGTTTTTCCAAACACTCCCAGAAAACGGTCAGTGGACACCCATAAGTGCCCTCTTCCTGTCAATCTCCTTGCATTCGGCTGTGCGATTGGAATCGTCGCTAGAACCAGTGCAAAACCACAAAGGACTTCGTATACGTACGACGCGCGTGTGCATTGAGGTGCATATTAGCGAACAACGACTGCTAGCGATCAACTCGGAATGACCCCCTATATGCGGATCTGTAACATCGGCATACAATATCAGTATCTATGAATGCAACAGTAGAGCAAGTAGATTGTGACATTGGAACTCTGATATAACAATCCTCCATGTGTAACTTGGGTAAATTCAGCTACATTACACACGAGTACGTTTCGCTGAATTACCTTAATAGATTGATCATAGTTGCAAATGTAAATCATACACATATGTTTCTATACATGCTAAAGACATTGAATGTCATAATTCAGATAACTTACATGCGAGTTACATTTGAGCATTTGATCATACAAGTGACTTAATTTCCTCTAAGTAAAAAATTTACTAATAGGGTCTTAATGAACAACTAACCTAGGGGGAATAATGTCCCTATTGTTCAGTAATATCCATCTCCATATTCTACATTTAAGTCTGTTTTAGCCTAAATGTATTGACATACAGTAAACCTTTATTACAAGTATATGGAAACATAAGAATACCTCATTTATACTGGTATCTATCACGAGCTAATGGCTGATCAGCTTTAGAACAGGGTTGAAAAGGGGTGTGGTTCATTAGGTCGACATGAGTTTGGTTCGACCACATTTGGTCGACATGGTCATTAGGTCGACGTGCTAGGTCGCCATAGAAAAGGACGAGTTGTTTTCTCTAACGTCCTAGAGGATGCTGGGGACTCCGTAAGGACCATGGGGAGAGACGGGCTCCACAGGAGACATGGGCACTTTAAGAAAGAATTTAGTTCCTGGTGTGCACTGGCTCCTCCCTCTCTACCCCTCCTCCAGACCTCAGTTTGATTCTGTGCCCAGAGGAGCTGGGTGCTTTTCAGTGAGCTCTCCTGAGTTTGCTGATAGAAAGTTTTTTGTTAGGTTTTTATTTTCAGGGAGATCTGCTGGCAACAGACTCCCTGCATCGTGGGACTGAGGGGAGAGAAGCAGCCCTACTCTCTGAAGCCAGGTCCTGCTTCTTAGGCTACTGGACACCATTAGCTCCAGAGGGGTCGGTACGCAGGATCTGACCCTCGCCGTCCGTCCCAGAGCCGCGCCGCCGCCCCCCTCGCAGAGCTGGAAGACTGAAGCCGGGTGAGTATGAGAAGCAAGAAGACTTCGTGGTCTTCACTGGAGGTAACGCACAGCACTGCAGCTGTGCACCATTGCTCCACACACCTACACATACTCCGGTCACTGTTAGGGTGCAGGGCGCAGGAGGGGGGGCGCCCTGGGCAGCATTTGGACCTCATTCTGGCAAATGAACACATATATACAGCTGGGCACTGTATATATGTAGGAGCCCCCGCCAAAGAAATAAAATTTAAGCGGGACAGAAGCCCGCCACCGTGGGGGCGGGGCTTCTCCCTCAGCACTCACCAGCGCCATTTTTTCTCCACAGCACGCTGAGAGGAAGCTCCCCAGGCTCTCCCCTGCTGATACACGGTAGAAGAGGGTTGAAAAGAGAGGGGGGGCACATAATTAGGCGCAAAAACACAATATAACCAGCAGCTACTGGGTTAACATTAAGTTCCTGTGTTATTCCTGGGTTATATAGCGCTGGGGTGTGTGCTGGCATACTCTCTCTCTGTCTCTCCAAAGGGCCTCGTGGGGGAACTGTCTTCAGAAAGGACATTCCCTGTGTGTGTGGTGTGTCCAGGGCCGGTTCCGGGGCTTCTGGCGCCCCGGGCGGCATTAGGGGGTGTGGCTTCATACAGGGGGCATGGTCAGTTACGCCCCCTGTACTGTTGTAGGATGTGCGGTGCGCGATGACGTCATCGCGCACCGCACAGCAAAGGTCCTCTCCACGAAGGTAAACTAGACGCGTAGCGTCTAGTTTCCCTTCACAGCGGGCAGCCCACGAAGGTAAACTAGACGCGTAGCGTCTAGTTTCCCTTCACAACGGACAGCGAGCCGCGTCAGCGGGGGGCACCACAGCAGCAGCGGATCTTGCCATGGTGCGGCGCCCTCCGGATGGCGCCGGCGCCCTCCGGAAGGCGGCGCCCCGGGCAAAAGTCCTGCTTGCCCGTGGCAAGATCCGCTACTGGGTGTGTCGGTACACTTGTGTCGACATGTCTGATGAGGAAGGCTATGTGGGAGAGGAGCGGGAACAAATGAATGTGGTGTCTCCGCCGACGGCGCCGACACCTGATTGGATGGATATGTGGAAGGTTTTAAATGATAATGTAAATTCCTTGCATAAAAGATTAGACAAGGCTGATGCATTGGGACAGTTAGGGTCTCAACCCGTGCCTGATCCTATGCCGCAGGGACCGTCGGGGTCTCATAAGCGCCCACTATCCCAAATTGTTGACACAGATACCGACATGGATTCTGACTCCAGTGTCTATTACGATGATGCAAAGTTACAGCCAAAGTTGGCTAAATCACTCCGATATATGATTATAGCAATTAAGGAGGTTTTGCACATCACAGAGGAAACCCCTGTCCCTGACCCAAGGGTTTATATGTATAAGGGAAAGAAACCTGAGGTAACTTTTCCCCCCTCACACGAACTGAATGAGTTGTGTGAAAAAGCTTGGGAATCTCCAGATAAAAAACTGCAGATTTCCAAACGGATTCTTATGGCGTATCCTTTCCCGCCAACGGACAGGTTACGATGGGAATCCTCCCCTAGGGTGGACAAAGCTTTAACACGCTTATCCAAAAAGGTAGCCCTGCCGTCCCAGGATACGGCTACCCTCAAGGATGCTGCTGATCGCAAACAGGAGGGTACCCTGAAGTCCATTTATACACATTCAGGTACCTTGCTCAGACCGGCAATCGCGTCGGCCTGGGTCTGTAGTGCAGTAGCGGCATGGACTGATACCTTATCAGAGGAGTTTGATACCCTAGATAGGGATACTGTTTTATTGACCCTGGGGCATATTAAAGACGCTGTCCTTTATATGAGAGATGCTCAAAGAGACATTAGTCTGCTGGGTTCTAGAATAAACGCTATGTCGATTTCTGCCAGAAGGGTCCTGTGGACTCTGCAATGGACAGGTGATGCCGACTCATATGGAGGTTTTACCTTACAGGGGTGAGGAATTGTTCGGTGAAGGTCTCTCGGACCTGGTCTCCACTGCTACGGCTGGAAAGTCAAATTTTTTGCCTTATGTTCCCTCACAGCCTAAGAGAGCGCCGCATTATCAAATGCAGTCCTTTCGTTCACAAAGAAACAAGAAAGTCCGAGGTGCGTCCTTTCTTGCCAGAGGGAGGGGCAGAGGAAAGAAGCTGCACAATACAGCTAGTTCCCAGGAACAGAAGCCCTCCCCGGCCTCTGCAAAATCCACCGCATGACGCTGGGGCTCCACTGGCGGAGTCGGGGCCAGTGGGGGCGCCTCTTCGGAATTTCAGCCACATGTGGGTTCACTCCCAGGTGGATCCCTGGGCAATAGATATTGTGTCTCAGGGTTACAAGCTGGAATTCGAAGAGGTGCCTCCTCGCCGGTTTTTCAAATCGGCCCTACCATCTAGAGAGGGAGATAGTGTTAAATGCAGTACAAAAATTGTATCTTCAGCAGGTGGTGGTTGAGGTTCCCCTCCTTCAACAGGGAAGGGGTTATTATTCGACCATGTTTGTGGTTCCAAACAAAAATACAAACAATGCGCTACCAACGGTGTAAATGCAGCCTGCCACTAACACAGAAACCTTCACCTAGATTCCAAAAAATACATATACAAAAGAAAAATGGAAAGCGGTGGGCGCAACACCATATAATCCAATTATATTGGCAAAACCAGCAGGAACCTGAAGGTCCGCCTAGCGGAACACACTTATAATATAAGAAAAGCCTTAGAAACCCATACTGTATCAGCTCATTTAAAAAAAAGTACATGACTCCAATCCAGGAGCCATAAAAGCCTTTTGGGGTATTCAAGCTATTCTCCCATCGTGGAGAAATAGAGATGATGACATTAAATTAGCAAAGGCAGAAATGAAATGGATCCATACATTAAAAACTTTAACCCCAAATGGATTGAATGGAGAATTCGAATTAAAATGGTTTCTTTAGAGATTTATGCTGCTAGTGTTTTTTCCCTGTTTATATATCCTCTCGTTTTATTGTCGTTTATGGATTACATATTTATGCTGCTATTATATTTAATCTCCATGTTTTAACCTCTGTTTTTGATTATTCTTTTATGTTTTTTATTTTTCATATTGTGGATTATTAATGATCTTTGAACTTTGGTAAATCCTTCTTGGAATAATGGAGATCAACTCCTTGATAGGCCGCATTAAGCCCAGCCGATTTACGAGGGTGGAACGCATGAATTTCCCTGTTTTGACCGGTGGAACGCACTACTTCCGGTTCCGGTGACGGACTTCCGGCCGCGGGCGATGGAACGCGCTACTTCCGGTTCCGGTGACGGATTTCCGGTCGCTGACGATTGCCGCGGTTTGAGCGGGAAAAGCTCCATCATTTCAAGCCAATTAAGGATAATGACTGTGGGTATAAAAACCACTAATCTAGAGACTGCCACTATGCTTCTGAAGAAGGACTTCTAAGTCCGAAACGCGTTAAGCTAGTGGCCTTTGTTTGCAAAGGGTGGCCGCTTATCTGGACAATTGTTCTCTTCTGGTGTACTGTGGAATCTGGAGCTTCCAGTGCCTCCTGGGAGGGTAACTTGCGACCAGATGTCAGCCACCCCCATATCCACTTTCATGTGGTTATATGCTTGTTTTATCTGTACCGTTGTGAGTGCTTAGTGTAATAAACCTGTGGTCTGTTTGTCATACTGGTCTGTTCGATGATCTGTCTCCTTTTTTCGAGATAAGAAATTACACCTTGAAAGGAAACACAGAGAAAACTGCTTCAGACCTACTAAGCCTTTGCTATAGGACTAAGGATAAATCCTTTGGTTTACAGATCTTTTATGTAAGGATTATATGGTGTTGCGCCCACCGCTTTCCATTTTTCTTTTGTATATGTTTGTGGTTCCGAAACCGGACGGTTCGGTCAGACCCATATTGAATTTAAAATCTCTGAACCTATACTTGAAGAGGTTCAAGTTCAAGATGGAATCGCTAAGAGCGGTCATCGCCAGCCTGGAAGGGGGGGATTTTATGGTGTCACTGGACATAAAGGATGCGTACCTTCATGTCCCCATTTATCCACCTCATCAGGCGTACCTAAGATTTGCGGTACAGGACTGTCATTACCAATTTCAGACGTTGCTGTTTGGTCTCTCAACGGCTCCGAGGATTTTCACCAAGGTAATGGCGGAAATTATGGTGTTCCTGCGCAAGCAGGGTGTCACAATTATCCCGTACTTGGAAGATCTCATAAAAGCGAGATCAAGAGAGCAGTTGCTGAACAGCGTATCTCTTTCACTGAAAGTGTTACAACAAAACGGCTGGATTCTCAATATCCCAAAGTCGCAGTTGGTTCCTACGACTCGTCTGCCTTTCTTGAGCATTATTCTGGACACGACCCAGAAAAGGGTTTATCTTCCGATAGAAAAAGCCCAGGAACTTATGACTCTGGTCAGGAACCTTTTGAAATCAAGACAGGTGTCCGTGCATCATTGCACTCGAGTCCTGGGAAAGATGGTGGCCTCATACGAGGCCATTCCCTTTGGCAGGTTCCATGCGAGGACTTTCCAATGGGATCTGTTGGACAAGTGGTCCGGATCACATCTACAGATGCATCGGTTGATCACCCTGTCCCCCAGGGCCAGGGTGTCACTCCTGTGGTGGCTGCAGAGTGCTCACCTTCTCGAGGGCCGCAGATTCGGCATTCAGGATTGGATCCTGGTGACCACGGACGCAAGCCTCCGAGGTTGGGGAGCAGTCACACAGGGAAGAAATTTCCAGGGTCTTTGGTCAAGTCAAGAGACTTGTCTGCACATCAACATCCTGGAACTAAGGGCTATATACAACGCCCTACGTCAAGCGGAGGCCTTACTTCGCGACCAACCAGTTCTGATCCAGTCAGACATCATCACCGCAGTGGCTCATGTAAACCGCTAAGGCGGCACAAGGAGCAGAGCGGCAATGGCGGAAGCCACCAGGATTCTTCGCTGGGCGGAGAATCATGTAAGCGCACTGTCAGCAGTGTTCATTCCGGCAGTGGACAACTGGGAAGCAGACTTCCTTAGCAGACATGACCTACACCCGGGAGAGTGGGGACTTCATCCAGAAGTCTTCGCACAGATTGTGAGTCGGTGGGAACTGCCACAGATAGACATGATGGCGTCCCGCCTCAACAAAAAGCTACAGAGGTATTGCGCCAGGTCCATAGACCCTCAGGCAGTAGCGGTAGACGCCCTCGTGACACCGTGGGTGTTCCGGTCCGTCTATGTATTTCCTCCTCTGCCTCTCATACCCAAGGTGTTGAGAATAGTAAGAAGAAAAGGAGTGAGAACAATCCTCGTTGTTCCAGATTGGCCGCGACGGACCTGGTATCCAGATCTGCAGGAAATGCTCACGGAAGAGCCGTGGCCTCTTCCACTAAGGCAGGACCTGTTGCAACAGGGACCCTGTCTGTTCCAAGACTTACCGCGGCTGCGTTTGACGGCATGGCGGTTGAACGCCGGATCCTAGCGGAAAAAGGTATTCCGGTTGAGGTTATCCCTACGCTGATAAAGGCAAGGAAGGAAGTAACAGCAAAACATTATCACCGTATATGGCGAAGATATGTTTCTTGGTGTGAGGCCAGGAATGCTCCTATGGAAGAATTCCATCTGGGACGTTTCCTTCACTTCCTACAAACTGGAGTGGATTTGGGCCTTAAATTAGGCTCCATTAAGGTCCAGATTTCGGCCCTATCCATTTTCTTTCAAAAAGATTTGGCTTCTCTCCCAGAAGTTCAGACTTTTGTTAAGGGAGTACTGCATTTTCAGCCTCCGTTTGTGCCTCCGGTGGCACCTTGGGACCTTAATGTGGTCTTGGGCTTCCTAAAGTTACTCTGGTTTGAACCACTGAAAACGGTGGAGTTGAAATATCTCACTTGGAAGGTGGTCATGTTATTAGCCCTGGCTTCGGCTAGGCGAGTGTCGGAATTAGCGGCTTTATCACGTAAAAGCCCCTATCTGGTTTTCCATTTGGATAGAGCGGAATTGCAGACACGTCCTCAGTTCCTGCCAAAAGTGGTTTCATCCTTTCATATGAACCAACCTATTGTGATGCCTGTGGCTACACAGGACTTAGAGGATTCCGAGTCCCTTGATGTGGTCAGGGCTTTGAAAATTTATGTAGCCAGGACGGCTAGAGTCCGAAAAACAGAAGCACTGTTTGTTCTGTAGGCAGCCAACAAGCTTGGCGGCCCTGCTTCAAATCAGACTCTTGCTCGCTGGATCTGTAACACGATTCAGCAGGCGCATTCTACGGCAGGATTGCCGTTACCTAAATCGATCAAGGCCCATTCCACTAGGAAAGTGGGCTCTTCTTGGGCGGCTGCCCGAGGGGTCTCGGCACTACAGCTGTGTCGAGCTGCTACTTGGTCGGGTACAAACACCTTTGCAAAATTCTATAAGTTTGATACCCTGGCTGAGGAGGACCTCATGTTTGCTCAATCGGTGCTGCAGAGTCATCCGCACTCTCCCGCCCGTTTGGGAGCTTTGTTATAATCCCCATGGTCCTTACGGATTCCCCAGCATCCTCTAGGACGTTAAATAAGATTTTACTTACCGGTAAATCTATTTCTCGTAGTCCGTAGAGGATGCTGGGCGCCCGTCCCAAGTGCAGACTTCTTCTGCAATACTTGTATATAGTTATTGCTTCAATAAGGGTTACGTTATTGTTGCATCGGGCGTGAACTGATGCTATGTTATTGTCATACTGTTAACTGGTTGTTATCACTTGTTATACGGTGTGATTGGTGTGGCTGGTATGAATCTTGCCCTTGGATTAACAAAAATCCTTTCCTCGTACTGTCCATCTCCTCTGGGCACAGTTCTCTAACTGAGGTCTGGAGGAGGGGCAGAGAGGGAGGAGTCAGTGCACACCAGGAACTAAATTCTTTCTTAAAGTGCTCATGTCTCCTGCGGAGCCCATCCCATCTCTCCCCATGGTCCTTACGGAGTCCCCAGCATCCTCTACGGACTACGAGAAATAGATTTACTGGTAAGTAAAATCTTATTTTTTTTTAAATTGGTGTCGTTTTCTTCTAAAAGTGACTGGGAACCCCAATTAGTGCACCGTAACCCCTCGCTTTGGGCACAGTGCTTCACTCTGCTACCGCTGCACTCGGCACAGGTTACTGTTCCCAATTGTAATCCACGTGGATTGTTAAGTATGAAAAAGGTCAAAAAATGAAAATTGTGAAAAACTCATGTCGGCCTAATGCATGTCGACCAATAGTGTTCATCCCAATGTATGTCGACCTAACTCATGTCGACACAATGACCGCCATCCGTTGTACATCAGTTGATATTGAGCACTGCCCTAGGCATAGTTCCAGTGCCCCTTTGGTAACCATAGCTATTGTGCACAACCCTTGTCTATGCTAAACATGTTAAAAGAAGGGTGGGGACAATATATTCCAAAGAAACTAAATCTGATGCAGTTTGCAGCTCATCTGCAAGATAGGTTATGAAATATTGGGGGTCATTCCGAGTTGTTCGCTCGCAAGCCATTTTTAGCAGCTTTGCACACGCTAAGCCTACGCCTACTGGGAGTGAATCTTAGCATAGTAAAATTGCGCACGAAAGATTTGCAATATTGCGAAAAGACATCTCTGTGCAGTTTCTGAGTAGCTCCAGACTTACTCGGCATCTGCGATCAGTTCAGAGCTTGTCGTTCCTGGTTTGACGTCACAAACACACCCAGCGTTCGCCCAGCCACTCCTCCGTTTCTCCAGCCACTCCCGCGTTTTTCCCCACACGCCCATAAAATGGCCTGCTTCCGCCCAGAAACACCCACTTCCTGTCAATCACATTACGATCGCCTGAACGAAGAAAAAGCCGTGAGTAAAATACCTAACTTCATAGCAAATTTACTTGGCGCAGTCGCAGTGCGAACATTGCGCATGCGCACTAAGCGGAAAATCGCTGCGATGCGATGAAATTTACCGAGCGAACAACTCGGAATGACCCCCCATTGGCCCCTGGTGCAACAGCACCTATGCAGTGGCTTAAGTTTGTCCCAGTTGCCCGGAGGCAAGAAAAATATTTGTGTCCCCCCCCCTATATATATATATATATATATATATATATATATTTGCTCCTACGTAGCAAGCCTGCAGATTCTAACTACATGAAGCTACTACAAAACCGTTGCACCTAGGCAGATCTATGTAGGGGTCCAGCCACACACTACATAGATCTGCTCAGTCACTCACAATGCTGATCATTTCTCTGACAATTAATTTGCAAGTGTCATACCCAGGATTAGTACCCACTACCTATTACACTAGACGCATGCACCTTACTGATGGAGATATCTGCTATTGCATAGGAAGTATAAGAATTCTAACTATATGAAGTTACTTGTAATTGTCAGAGAAATAACTTCATATAGTTAGAATTTTCATGCTTCCTTTATAGGAGCAAATAGCTTCATCAGTAAGGTGTCTGCTTCCTGTGTATCTATAATAAAGAGGGTGTGATTTGTAAGGTGTAGTGACAAGTGGGGAAGTCAGCTACGGAAGAGGTACCGGCTGCTGTCAATTAACTTAATTGATTAATGGGTGTTGATTAATGTAGCTGAACACATGGAACAGGAGAGGTGCCCCCCTTCAAAGCAGGAGCCCGGCGGCAGCTGACTCCGTTGCCTCCCAGAGTTCTGCCTCTGCACCTATGTGATGTACAAGAAAGGGAAATAAGCCAGTGGTAGTGCAGTTATTTCAACCAGGGAAAAATGCGTTACGGCCCGCATCCACTAGTACGATATGGCCGGTTTTTATGCAATTGAGACAGATTGCATGAAAAGTGTCACATTGCATGTCCTTTTCTCTAGCATCCATAAGGGATATTGGGGAATCTAGTACGATGGGTATTGACGGGGTTCAAAGGAGCCAGTGCACTTTAAATTTCTTTAACTGTGTGCGCTGGCTCCTCCCCTCTATGACCCCTCCCACAGGAGGTTTAGAAAAAAGTGCACTCAGGAGAGGATGCACATCTCTTAGCTCTAGAGAGTTTTCTTTAATTTCTTTTTCATGTTTGTTATTTTTGGTATGCTGTTTGGGCAACAGCATACCTGCACCGTGGGAGTTGGGGGTGGGGGGGGGGGGAGGGGCGGTCACCGGCCTTACAAGGTGCAGAGCCGCTACCCCGCTGCAGGACCACCGTCCTGAGGGGTTGTTGTTAAGTGGGGCACTGCACCTTGGCTGTCACAGCCGCATCATGCCACACACCCCTAACTACCTGAAGGTGACAAATGTGGTGTGTACAAACCGGGGGCCCCGCTAGGGGGGTCTCCCGGTTCACTGTGCGGCTGAACATGGGCGCGGCATACGAGACCCTTAAGCTGAAAGGAGACTTTGCCAGTATAATATATTACTATAGCTCCGGCGTCATTGGAGGGGGCGGATTTTCCTCAGAGCGGGACCGGAGGCATTTTGACGCTTTCCTCTGCAGGCTTGCAATATAACTGTGTGTATGTGTCTGTTGTTGTGCTTACTGTGAAACATGGGTAAACACAAGCTGTGCAGTGTATGCCACACCAGATTCTCTCCATTATCTACTAATTCTGTTTCCTGTGAACAATGCAGCCAATCTTCACAAATCAGTGAAGGGGCTGGGGGAGAGGGTCCAGAGCCCCACTGGTTAGGGTCTCTTAAAACTATGATGACAGATATGTCATCCCAGCTCACTGCTAATGTACAGAAAACTCAACTACTACAACAATCTGTTGCAGACTTAGCTGCTAGGGCAGATGCGGCACAGCCCCCCTCCTCTCATGCAGGACCACAAAAGCGTGGTTTACCTGCGCTACTCTCTGATACAGATGAGGATGTACAGGAGGATGGGGAGGACTTAGTGGGGATCCCGATTCTGATCAGGGTATTGAACCCCTAATTCTGGCAATAATGGACGTGTTTTTTGCGCCAGTTTTTCCCATTTGCTCCTGAAGGTAGGAAATTTTGGGAGGAACCCCCTGGGGTGGGTGTATCAGTCTCTCGCCTGTCCAAAAATAAGATTTTAAACCTACCGGTAAATCTTTTTCTCCTAGTCCGTAGAGGATGCTGGGGACTCCGTAAGGACCATGGGGATAGACGGGCTCCGCAGGAGACATGGGCACTAAGAAAGAAATTAAGGTATGGGTGTGCACTGGCTCCTCCCTCTATGCCCCTCCTCCAGACCTCAGTTAGAGAAACTGTGCCCAGAGGAGACGGACAGTACGAGGAAAGGATTTTAGTTAATCTAAGGGCAAGATTCATACCAGCCCACACCATCCACACCGTATAACTTGGGATATACAGTACGAACCAGTTAACAGTATGAAACAACACAGCATCAGTCCAAGACTGAGGAAAACTGTAACATAACCCTTATGTAAGCAAAAACTATATACAAGTCTTGCAGAAGTAGTCCGCACTTGGGACGGGCGCCCAGCATCCTCTACGGACTAGGAGAAAAAGATTTACTGGTAGGTTTAAAATCTTATTTTCTCTTACGTACTAGAGGATGCTGGGGACTCCGTAAGGACCGTGGGGCAGGGGCGGAACTTCTGGCAGTGCAGCCAGTGCATTGCACTGGGGCCCCGCCGCACTGAAGGGGCCCACAGCCGCTGGCATTACAATGAGTCACAATGACTCATTGTATAATGCCGCCGCGGCCGCCAGCTACATGCCCGTCCACCCGCCGCCCACAAGTCACAACGCACGCAGTCAGCAGCGCCTGGCTGACCCACTGCGGCTGCGGCAGCCCGGCTGGAGAGGGAGGAGGGGTCTCGGCTGCAGAGGGAGAAGGGGCCGTCCCTCCCTTGTGCTGACTTACAGGTCTCACTGGCTGCTGCTGTGAGGAGGGGATGATCTCCCTCCCATCTCTCTCTCCAGCGCCTCCTCCTCCAGGCATTGTAGTGCTCCTCTGCTGCAAGCTGTCAATCAGGAAAGCGAGGAGGGGCAGCTAAGTCAGCTCCTCTCCCTTCCTGTTTATATTCCACCCCGCCCCTCGGCTTCTCTCTCTCAGTGTTTGGGCGCTGGGGGTCTGACAGCATTTCACCAAGATCTCGTGGCCTTCCCCAGCGACCACTGTCATAATGGGAAGGAGGAGCAGCAGGTGCAGGTCATTGATTCCATGCAGTGGCGTAACTAGAAATTTATCTCCCCCAAGCCAAAAAATTCTTCGGCGCCCCCCCTCCCCATCCCCCATAATTGGGAGCAACAAAGGGGTAAATATGCGCGCGGGGGCGTGGCTTCGTTGAAATGGGCGTGGCTTCGTTGGAATGGGCGTGGCATTGCAGGAAAAGACTACCTTATACCCCAGTTTTGCAACCTGCACGCCCAGACGTTAGCCACCACAGGAAAGAAAAATAATCCTGATTCATGCCCCTTACATTATTTGTCATTTTTCCTCCTTATAGTAATGCCCAGTATACATTATTCCACATACTGCAATGGCCCTTAGACATTATGCCGCACACAATAATGCACATGACACAATATGCACACACCATAATGCCCCCGACACATTATGCCACACACTATAATGCCTGTGACACATTATGACAGGAATCGCAATGCCCGTTATACATTATGCTACACACTGCAATGCCCCTGATACATTATAGCACATACAATGTCTGTGACACATTATGACACACACTGCAATGTCCGTGATACATTATACCACACACTGCAATGCCCGATACATTATAGCACATACAATGCCTGTGACACATTATGCCACACACTGCAATGACCTTGAGACATTATACCACAATGCCCGTGATATAGTATACCATACACCATAATGCCTGTGACACATATCGCAATGCCCGTTATACCCTATGCCACACACCGCAATGCCCGTTATATATTATGCCACACTGCAATGACCCTGAGACATTATACCACATACCACAATGCCCGTGATATAGTATACCACACACCGTAATGCCTGACACATTATGACACACACCGCAATGTCCGTGATACATTATGCCACACACTGCAATGACCCTGAGACATTATACCACATATCACAATGCCCGCGATATAGTATACCATACAACGTAATGCCTGTGACACATTATGACACACACCGCAATGTCCGTGATACATTATGCCACACACCGTAATGCCCATTACACATTAAGTCCTACAGTAAGGCTTCTAATTACTTTTCAATTACCTGCTCGTTGTCAGGGGTTTCATGCACTGGGTGTCATGCTCGTTGCCAGGGGTTTCATGCTCTTGGTTCCATGCACGGTGCCAGGAGTTTTCATGCTCAGGGTGTCATGCTCGTTGCCAGGGGTTTCATGCACTGGGTGTCATGCTCGTTGCCAGGGGTTTCATGCACTGGGTGTCATGCTCGTTGCCAGGGGTTTCATGCACTGGGTGTCATGCTCGTTGCCAGGGGTTTCATGCACTGGGTGTCATGCTCGTTGCCAGGGGTTTCATGCACTGGGTGTCATGCTCGTTGCTAGGAGGTAGTCCTTGTTGCTAGGGCTGTGCTCCCAGTGCCACATATGTCCCCAGTGCCAGATATTCCCCCACGGTGCCAGGTACTCACATGCCCCCAGTGCCAAATATAGCCCCCCCCCATGTGCCAGGTACACATATACCCCCCCAGTGCCACATATGCCCCCAGTGCCAGATATTCCCCCACAGTGCCACATATGCCCCCAGTGCCAGATATTCCCCCCCCAGTGCTATATATGCCCCCAGTGCCACATATGCCCCAGTGCCAGATATTCCCCCCCAGTGCCACATATGCCCCCAGTGCCAGATATCCCCCCCCCCAGTGCCACATATTCCCCCCCCAGTGCCATATATGCCCCCAGTGCCAGATATTCCCCCCCAGTGCCACATATGCCCCAGTGCCAGATATCCCCCCCCCCTGCCACATATGTCCCCAGTGCCAGATATTCCCCCCAGTGCCATATATGTCCCCAGTGCCAGATATTAACCCCCCCTCCCTGCCAAATTTGCCCCCAGTGCCAGATATGCCCCCTCAGTGCGTCCCCCCCCCCCGCTTCCTCCGCCGCCGCCGCCGCTCCCCCGCTCCCCTGCTGTTAGGAGGGACACGGAGGGCACAGCGCACGCCTCCCTGTGTCCCTCCTGGGTCTCCGGCGGCCGCGGGTCACTCTAATAAAGGAAGTGCTCACGAACGGCACTTCCTTTATAAGACCCGTGGCCGCCGGAGACCCAGGAGGGACACAGGGAGGCGTGCGCTGTGCCCTCCGTGTCCCTCCTAACAGCAGGGGAGGGAACGAGAGCGCAGACTGACATGCGGACGCTCGTCCGCATGTCAGTCTGCACTAAATCAGTGGCGCCCCCGCAGCCCCTCGCCCCCAAGCCACCGCGAGGACTGCGGGGGCAGTAGTTACGCCACTGATTCCATGTGTGTCTGTGAGTCAGCCATTTGCTTACAGCCTTACACTGCTGTAGCAACAGCCCCTGGTAGGAATTAGTGGGGGGCAGCGCCGTAACTACCTGTGTGCCAGGTGTGCCTGGCACACAGCGCAGTTTGCCCTGAGGGCGCACGGCCAGCGGCTTGTAATGAGTCAAATTGACTCATTACAAGCCGCCTGTTCTGTGCCGTGCGCCACACTGGAGGAGAGCAGCAGCACCGGAGGCAGGGAAAGAGGAGGAGGGAGGGTGACTGGAGCCGCAGCAGCGCTATGTCATTGGTAGTAGCGCCGCTGCAGCAGTCCCCTCTCCTTCCGTATTGGCTGCCCGGCGCTGCTGTGAATGCTGGGATGCTGGCAGCGGCGCCTCCACCAATTACATAGCACTGCTGCGGCTCCAGTCCCCCTCCCTTCTCCGTCTCCGCTGCCCGGGAATGGAACTGCCTACACGAGGAGCCTGACTGCCAGCGGGGAGAGATGGTAAGTATCACTCTCTCTCTTTCTCTCTCTCTCTCTCCCACAATGTGTAAAAAGAGGACGCTGTCTGCCGTAATGTGTAAAAAGGGGGATGCTGTCTGCCGTAATGTGTAAAAAGGGGGACGCTGTCTGCCGTAATGTGTAAAAAGGGGGACGCTGCCTGCTGTAATGTGTAAAAAGGGGGATGCTGCCTGCTGTAATGTGTAAAAAGGGGGATGCTGCCTGCTATAATGTGTAAAAGGGGGACGCTGCCTGCCGTAATGTGTAAAAAGGGGGACGCTGCCTGCTGTAATGTGTAAAAAGGGGGACGCTGCCTGCTGTAATGTGTAAAAAGGGCGACGCTGCCTGCTGTAATGTGTAAAAAGGGGGACTGTCTGCCGTAATGTGAAAAAAGGGGACGCTGCCTGCTGTAATGTGTAAAAAGGGGGACTGTATGTCTGCCTTAATGTGAATAAAGGGGGATGCTGTCTGCCGTACTGTGTAAAAAGGGGCTCTACCTGGTGTGCAGCATAATTTGAATAATGGAGACTACTGTGCACCGTAGTATGAATTGGTATTATTTAGCGCCTGCAGCGCGCACTGCCCCTATCTTGCATAGAGGGGGGGGGGGGGGGGGGGGCGCCACTGTCGTTTCTTGTACACAGTACTAAAATGCCTAGTTACGACACTGGGGGGGGGCCCAGAGCATATTATTGCACCTGGGCCCACCACATTCTAGTTCCGCCACTGCCATGGGGATTATACCAAAGCTCCCAAACGGGCGGGAGAGTGCGGATGACTCTGCACCACCGATTCAGCAAACATGAGGTCCTTCTCAGCCAGGGTATCAAACTTGTAGAATTTTGCAAAGGTGTTTGAACCCGACCAAGTAGCAGCTCGGCACAGCTGTAATGCCGAGACCCCTCGGGCAGCCGCCCAAGAAGAGCCCACTTTCCTGGTGGAATGGGCCTTTATTGATTTTGGTAACGGCAGTCCAGCCGTAGAATGAGCCTGCTGAATCGTGTTACAGATCCAGTGAGCAATAGTCTGCTTGGAAGCAGGAGCACCAACCTTGTTGGCTGCATACAGGATAAACAATGCTTCTGTTTTCCTGACCCTAGCCGTTCTGGCCACGTAAATTTTCAAAGCCCTGACCACATCAAGGGACTCGGAATCCTCCAAGTCTCGCGTAGCCACAGGCACCACAATAGGTTGGTTCATATGAAAAGACGAAACCACCTTTGGCAAGAATTGAGGACGGGTCCGCAATTCCGCTCTATCCATATGGAAAACTAAATAGGGGATTTTATGAGACAAAGCCGCCAACTCCGACACTCGCCTAGCCGAAGCCAAGGCTAACAACATGACCACTTTCCAAGTGAGATATTTTAACTCCACCGTTTTAAGTGGTTCAAACCAGTGTGACTTAAGGAAACTCCACACCACGTTCAGGACCCAAGGTGCCACTGGAGGTACAAAAGGAGGCTGAATATGCAGCACTCCCTTCACAAAAGTCTGTACTTCTGGGAGAGAAGCCAATTCCTTCTGAAAGAAAATGGATAGGGCCGAAATCTGAACCTTCATGGAGCCTAATTTTAGGCCCAAATTCACTCCAGTCTGTAGCAATTCCTTCTGAAAGAAAATGGATAATGCCGAAATCTGAACCTTAATGGAGCCTAATTTTAGGCCCAAATTCACTCCAGTCTGTAGGAAGTGAAGGAAACGGCCCAGATGGAATTCTTCCGTAGGAGCATTCCTGGCCTCACACCAAGAAACATACTTCCGCCATATACGGTGATAACTGATGAATCTGTGATGTGACTCAGACCACTTGTCCAGTAGGTCCCATTGGAAGGTCCTCGCATGGAACCTGCCAAAGGGAATGGCCTCGTAAGATGCCACCATCTTTCCCAGGACTCGAGTGCAGTGATGCACTGACACCTGTTTTGGCTTCAATAGGTCCCTGATCAGAGTCATGAGTTCCTGGGCCTTTTCTATCGGAAGATAAACCCTTTTCTGGTCCGTATCCAAAATCATGCCTAAGAAGGTCAAACGAGTCGTAGGAACTAACTGTGACTTCGGGATATTGAGAATCCAGCCGTGTTGCTGTAACACCTTCAGTGAAAGTGACACGCTGTTCAACAACTGATCTCGTGATCTCGCTTTTATGAGATCGTCCAAGTACGGGATAATTGTGACACCCTGCTTGCGCAGGAGCACCATCATTTCCGCCATTACCTTGGTGAAAATCCTCGGGGCCGTGGAAAGCCCAAAAGGCAACGTCTGAAATTGGTAATGACAATCCTGTACCGCAAATCTCAGGTACGCTTGTTGAGGTGGATATATGGGAACATGAAGGTAAGCATCCTTTATGTCCAGGGATACCGTAAAATCCCTCCTTCTAGGCTGGCGATGACCGCTCTGAGCGATTCCATCTTGAACTTGAACCTTTTCAAGTATAGGTTCAAGGATTTTAAATTTAAAATGGGTCTGACCGAACCATCCGATTTCGGGACTACAAATAGGGTTGAGTAATACCCCCTCCCTTGTTGAAGCAGGGGAACTTTGACCATCACCTGTTGAAGACACAATTTGTGAATTACATTTAAAACTATCTCCCTTCTGGGGGAGAAGCTGGTAGGGCCGATTTGAAAAACCGGCGAGGAGGCACCTCTTCGAATTCCAGCTTGTAACCCTGGGAAACAATTTCTATTGCCCAGGGATCCACCTGTGAGTGAACCCAGATGTGGCTGAAAAGTCGAAGACGTGCCCCCACTGGGGCGGACTCCCTCAGTGGAGCCACAGCGTCATGCGGTGGATTTTGTAGAGGCCGGGGAGGACTTCTGCTCCTGGGAACTAGACGTGGTTGGCAGCTTTTTCCCTCTGCCCTTACCTCTGGCAAGAAAGGACGATCCTCGTACTCTTGTTTTTATTTGACCGAAAGGACTGCATTTGATAATGTGGCGCTTTCTTAGGCTGTGAGGGAATATAAGGCAAAATTTTTTATTTACCTGCCGTAGCAGTGGAGACCAGGTCCGAGAGACCTTCCCCAAACAATTCCTCACCCCTGTAAGGTAAAACCTCCATATGCCTCTTTGAGTCGGCATCACCTGTCCATTGCCGGGTCCATAGGACTCGCCTAGCAGAAATTGACATGGCGTTGACTCTAGAACCCAATAGGCCAATGTCTCTTTGAGCATCCCTCATATATAAGACAGCATCTTTAATATGACCCAGGGTCAATAAAATGGTATCCTTATCCAGGGTATCCAATTCCGCCGATAAGATATCTGTCCACGCTGCTACAGCGCTACAAACCCAAGCCGACGCAATCGCCGGTCTGAGTAAGGTACCAGAGTGTGTGTAAATGGACTTTAAGGTAGCCTCCTGCTTGCGATCAGCAGGATCCCTGAGGGTAGCCGTATCTTGGGATGGCAGTGCTACCTTTTTGGATAAGCCTGTCAACGCTTTGTCTACCCTTGGGGAGGATTCCCACCGTATCCTGTCCTTAGTCGGGAAAGGATACGCCATAAGAATCCTTTTGGGAATCTGCAGTTTCTTGTCTGGAGATTCCCAAGCCTTCTCAAATAACTCGTTCAGCTCATGAGAAGGGGTAAAGTTTACATCAGGTTTCTTTTCCTTATACATGTGTACCCTCGTGTCAGGGACAGGGGGTTCCTCTGTGATATGCAAAACATCCTTTATTGCAATAATCATATATTGAATACTTTTAGCCAATTTTGGCTGTAACTTTGCATCATCATAGTCGACACTGGAGTCAGAATCCATGTCGGTATTAGTGTCTACTATTTGGGATAGTGGGCGCTTTTGAGACCCCGAGGGTCCCTGCGACATAGGGGCAGGCAGGGCCTGATTCTCTGCATAATTCCTGGACTCAGCTTTGTCCAACCTTTTGTGCAATAAATTCACATTAGCACTTAAAACATTCCACATATCCACCCAGTCAGGTGTCGGTGTTGCTGACGGAGACACCACATTCATTTGCTCTACCTCCTCGCTAGGAAAGCCTTCTACCTCAGACATGCCGACACACGCGTACCGACACACCACACACTCAGGGAAACCTCTTATCTGAAGACAGTTCCCCCACAAGGCCCTTTGAAGAGACAGAGAGAGAGTATGCCAGCACACACCCAGCGCTAATGACCCAAGAAATAACACACTATGGCCCTCATTCCGAGTCGTTCGCTCGGTATTTTTCATCGCATCGCAGTGAAATTCCGCATAGTGCGCATGCGCAATATTCGCACTGCGACTGCGCCAAGTATCTTTGCTATGAAGATAGTATTTTTACTCACGGCTTTTTCATCGCTCCGGCGATCGTAATGTGATTGACAGGAAATGGGTGTTACTGGGCGGAAACACGGCGTTTTATGGGCGTGTGGCTGAAAACGCTACCGTTTCCGGAAAAAACGCAGGAGTGGCCGGAGAAACGGGGGAGTGGTTGGGCGAACGCTGGGTGTGTTTGTGACGTCAAACCAGGAACGACAAGCACTGAAATGATCGCACAGGCAGAGTAAGTGTGGAGCTACTCTAAAACTGCTAAGTAGTTTGTGATCGCAATATTGCGAATACATCGGTCGCAATTTTAAGATGCTAAGATACACTCCCAGTAGGCGGCGGCTTAGCGTGTGTAACTCTGCTAAATTCGCCTTGCGACCGATCAACTCGGAATGAGGGCCTATATGTTTATTGCACTTCCTCTGATGAAACGACCAGTGCCTACGGTCGAGAAACGCGTTAGGTTGAACGGCTCTGGAGTGATCCACGGATATATACCATCTCTCTGCTATTTGGAGACGAACGGACATCACCGACAGCCCTAACCCGCCTCAAACCGCCACAGCTATTTCCATCTTTTACATCCCAGCCTAAAGGATTATCCAGCTGCACTGTCGGAGGAGCACCCAGGCAGCGCAGCACAGAACGGCTTGTGGATTGGAAACGGCGGAGGTCCGGTGAACATCCGGCCGGACGGACGGCTATTGCATTCACTGGCACGGGTGAGATTGCTACGAGTAAGACGGGGTTTTATTCATTCATACATTATCCCGTCATTATAGCCACCCACATCTATGGCCTCATTAGGCTAGGGGCTATTTGAGCCATTCGGGACTATGTTTCAGTATTAGTAATTTTATTCATTCATATCAATCATCTTGGTACGGGACAGTAATACTACGGCATTGGCTGCCCACACTAACGGCTGCCTAAGGCTAGGTGCCTTTATCGAGACTTTTTAATAGTATTTGGTCAAAAGGACGGGATTGGTGTCTATTCATTTGCTCCAACATTTAGCATTTACATCAGCAGCCGTACGAGGTTAGGAGCTAATGAGCTATACGAGACTTTTTGGATACATGTATAATGGTTAACCACTATTAGTTTAAAGATCGTTGTTGGAAAAATCCTGAGCTCTTATTGTCTATGCAATCATATGATATCCTATAGACAATTTATCTTCCATCGGTATATTCTATTGATTTTTTTGTTACATTCTGTTTGTGCACAATTTATTTAGTATTAATTAAGGCTGGCCAGCCAGTGTTCTTCAGGATTTTATATATTTGTATCCATTATTGGTCTTTTGGAAAACTAACCATATATCTGAGTAATTAATTAGATGGTTATATATTTCATGATTATGTTATTTTATTCATTTTTTAATATTATTTTCAATATTTTATTGTGATCACTCCAAGGAACATATTTACAATTAAATTATTTGCTAATAATTACTATTAATTAATATTTAATAAAAACAAAATTGATTAATCCGATTCTATATTTTTTTGTTTGGCTCTTCCCTTTGCGCACGTTTTGGTTCTTTTTTCTTGCGCCTATATGTTTACCCAGGTAGCGCTGTAATTATCTATTTGCGCCAAATAATGTGCCCCCCCCCTTTTTTTAAAACCCTCTTTCACCGTGGTAAGCAGGGGAGAGTCCGGGGAGCTTCCTCTCAGCGGTGTGCTGTGGAGAAAATGGCGCTGGTGAGTGCTGAGGAACAAGCTCCGCCCCCTCAGCGGCGGGCTTCGGTCCCACTGAAAAATTCAAAAACTGGCGGGCGATCTCTTTTATATACAGTGCCCAGCCTGTATATATGCTTATTGCCAGATTTGGAGGTCCTTATTGCTGCCCAGGGCGCCCCCCCCCCCCCTCCCCTGCGCCCTGCACCCTTACAGTGACTGCCGTGTGTGTGTGCTGTGTGGGAGCAATGGCGCACAGCATTACCACTTTGCGTTACCTCAATGAAGATCTGAAGTCTTCTGCTGCCTCTGAAGTCTTCTTTCTTCACATACTCACCCGGCTTCTAACTTCCGGCTCTGCGAGGAGGACGGCGGCGCGGCTCTGAGACGGACTGCGGGGTAAGACCTGCGTTCCGTTCCCTCTGGAGCTAATGGTGTCCAGTAGCCTAAGAAACAGAGCCTGACATTAAAGTAGGTCTGTTTCTCTCTCCTCAGTCCCTCGCTGCAGGGAGTCTGTTGCCAGCAGGCTCCCTGAAAATAAAAAACCTAACAAAATACTTTCTTTTCAGGAAAACTCACCAGTCTCCTCTGGGCACAGTAATAAACTGAGGTCTGGAGGAGGGGCATAGAGGGAGGAGCCAGTGTACACCCATACCTAAAGTTCTTTTATAGTGCCCATGTCTCCTGCGGAGCCCATCTATCCCCATGGTCCTTACGGAGTCCCCAGCATCCTCTAGGACGTAAGAGAAAAGGCGGTGCTGCCTGCCCCGGGCTTCTTTACCATAAAGGATCCTGGGGATAGGAAAATTGAGACTACACTCAAATCTATTTACATGGCAGCAGGTGTATCGCAAAGGCCGGTCATTGGATGACCCATGCTATTCATTCTTGGGCCACTCAAATTCAGGGGGGCCTCTTGGGGGATATGCCCTTGGTCACTATGGTGACACTCCTAAAACACATTCAGGACACTACACGTGTCCTCTGTGATTTGCTCAAGGAGATGGGGAACATTAATGCTCGGACTTCTGCCATGGCAGTATCGGCGCGCAGGGCCTTGTGGTTGCGTCAGTGGATTGTGGACGCAGAATCCAAATGTAGTGTGGAATCCCTCCCCTTTTCTGGGGAATGGCTCTTTGGGGTTGAATTTGACACCTGGATTTCCAAAGTTATGGCTGGGAAATCCACGTTTCTCCCCTCTGGGGCCCCGCCGGCGAGACGCTCCTACCCGGAGCCGTCTATCCAGTCCTTTCGGTCTCACAGATTTTGATCTAAGGCCAGAGGTGCCTCCAATGCAACTAGAGGCACCAGAGGTAAGTCCAGAAAGCCTGCAAGCACCAGCTCTCAGGAACAGACCACCAGTTCTGCTTCCGCTAAGGCCTCAGCATGACAGTGCCCACCCACCCCGAAGGGATCTCGAGGTGGGAGTTTGACTGCGTCACTTCAGCCGCGTCAGGGAGGCTTCCTGCCAGGATACCTTGGTTAGAGATCTTGTTTCTCAGGGCTACAAGATGGAGTTCGACAGTACTCCTCCCCAACGATTTTTCAAATCAAGCTTACCAGCTTTGGTAAGTTACGTTACAACAGGCCATCCTAAAGTTGGTCTAGTCCCACGTCAGTGTTCCAGTGCCAATACCGCAACGCGGCAAAGGGTTTTACTCAAAACTGTTTGTAAGACCCATTTTGAATCTAAAATCCTTGAATCCTTACTTGAAGGTGTTCAAGGTCCAAATGGAATCCCTGCGAGCAGTGATTGCGGGCCTGGAAGAACAGGAATTCATGATCTCCTTGGATATCAAGGATGCCTACCTCCATATTCCGATTTGGCCGCCTCATCAGGCGTACCTACGGTTTGCACTGCTGGACAATCACTTCCAATTCCAGGCTCTGCCCTTTGGCCTGGCCACAGCTCTGAGGGTGTTCACAAATGTGATGGTGGAGATGATGTTCCAACTCCCGGTCCAGGGAGTCAACATTGAGCCTCATTCAGACATGTTCGCATGTTGCATTTTCTCACAGCCGTGCGAACGGGTCTGAACTGCGCATGCGTGTGACTCGCAATGCACAGGCACGAAGCTGGCCGACGACGGTCGTTGCCGGAGAGCAACTGCTTCAATGACGAAAGCGATCGCAGGGGCAATCGCAAGAAGATTGACAGGCAGGAGGCGTTCCTGGGCGGCAACTCGGCGGAGTGTCGCGCAAAACACAGGCGTGCCCAGCCATTGCAGAGGAGGGATCTTCACGTCACCGCCGGCCACGATCATCGCTGGGCTGTGCAGAAACGACACCCCTGCCAAGACCTTACCCCCTCTTCCTGTAGGCGGTGATTACCTGGTCGCAGCAGTGCAAAAAATAGCCTGCGTGCGACCAGGTCTGAATTATGCCCATTGTTCTACCGTATCTACTGTATCTACCGCACTATCCAACTTCTGGCACACCATGGATGGATCCCACCTGAAGCCGACTCAGCTGCTTCTGTTCCTGGGGATGTTGATGGATACTGTGGCCCAGAAGGTGTTCCTACCAGAGGACAAGGCTAGAACAATTCAGGAGATGGTCCGCATGGTACTCCGACCTGCTTGAATGTCCATCCATCTTTGCATAAGATTGTTGGGGTCGATGGTCGCCTCCTACGAGATGATCCAATACGGCAGGTTCCATGCCAGAACTTTTCAGTTGGATCTCCTGAGCAAATGGTCCAGTTCATATCTTCAGATGCATCGGATGGTACAGCTGTCGCCTCGTGCGGTGGCTGCAGTCCTCCAATCTACTGGAGGGCCGGAGTTTCGGAATTCAGGATTGGACCCTCCTCATGACAGATGCGAGTCTACGAGGATGGGGAGCTGTCACCCAAGGGGTGCAGTTCCAGGGCAGGTGGTCAGCCCACGAAAGCCTTGTTCCGATCAACATTCTGGAACTTAGGGTGATCTACAATGCTCTGCTTCAGGCCTCTCCTCTGCTCAAGGACAATGGCACACGCAGAGGGGGTTTCTGAGTACCCAGTAACCCCCCGACGGGTCAAGTTGTTTTTTTATTGTGGGCAGAAACAGCATCTCACACACAGTGCCACTGCCGCCAGCGGCTCTTCGGGCAGAAATCGATGATGACCGAGGCGGGAAGCAGCAGGCACGAAGTAGCGATGTGCACTCGTATGCTGCAGGAGCTGTGGGCACTCGGCAGAGACTGGCACTCAGCGGCGGGTGGGGCAGGCATTCTGAAGCTTGGGGGAAGTCTGCAGTGGCAGATACTCAGCAGCGGCGGTGGAGGGGGGCTTTCTGTAGAGGCGGGAGCTGTAGAACTTCAGCAGTGGTGGTAGCGGTGGAGAGACGGGCACTTGGCAGTGGTGGGAGAGGCATGCAGTTGACTGCAGTGTGTGGGAGGTGGGTGCAGATGCATAAATGTGTATTTTTATGTACAGTATGTGTGCATAATATATATATATTGAGTACGAGCTGTGGCTTAGTGTATACATTTCTGATACTGTTACTAGCGGTACTTGCAGGACTTTTCAGAGTTTTTTATATATATATATATATATATATATCATATTAATAATGACTGGCAATCCACCACTAAATGCAGGTTATTGATTGATACTGTTGAGACCATTTGAGTGCCACCTACCCCCTCCACATATATATCTGGAAACCCTCTTTTACAAATCCTGCATTTGCCCCTGAAGGATCACGCGATCCAGGTACACTCTGACAACACCACAGCAGTGTTGTATATCAATCGACAAGGAGGGACAAAAAGCAGAGCCTGCATGAGAGAGGTGTCAAAGATACTCCTATGGGCAGAAAGAAATGCAAGAGCAATGTAAGCAATCTTCATTCCTGGTGTGGACAACTGGGAAGTGGACTTCCTGAGTCGTCACGATCTCCACCCGGGGGAGTGGGGACTCCACCAGCAGGTGTTCCAGCAGGTCATCAACCAGTGGGGCTGCCCACAAATCGACATGATGGCTTCTCGTCTCAACAAGAAACTTCCCTGGTATTGCTCATGAACCAGGGATCCTCAGGCGAGGGCAGTGGATGCACTGGCGTCGCCTTGGCCTTACCGGCTGGTCTACCTGTTTCCTCCGATTCCATTACTCTCAAGGGTGCTCAAGCACATCAGAATTCTAATTGCCCCGGATTGGCCTTGGAGGGCGTGGTACGCGGATCTTCTGGCCATGTCCGTCAAAGACCCTTGGCCTCTACCACTAAGAAGAGATCTTCAACAAGGACCGTTCGTCTACCAGGACTTACGGTGACTTCATTTGACGGCATGGAGGTTGCGCGGAGAGTTGGGGAGAGTTGAAGTACCAGCCAATAAGCTGCCATGTTACAGGCTGTGGCCCAAATGTATTAAGCCTTAAAAAGTGATATCAGTGAGGACTTAGGAGCTGATTGGCTGGTACTTTATCATGGTCCATTTTATCAATCTCAAAGGCTCCTAACTGCCATGTCACAGGCTGGGTTTGAAAAATGACATCCTGTAACATGGCAGTTAGAAGCTGATTAGCTGGTACTTTATCCCTTTCGGCCCTCTGCTTGAAAAATTAGTTAGGAGCTGATTCATTGGTACTTTATCTCTTTCCACGGTTTGATATATTTCCTAGTGAAAGAGGAGCAAGTGTATCACGTCAATCTCCTTAAGCCCTGCTAAGAGGAAAATCCAGTAACCATTATGATTGGAACATGGTTAGGAGAACCAAAGTTTACATACGGTATGACTTGTCCTCAAGCCAAACAGACCAGTGGAAAATATGGTGCACCAGAATGGAGATGTCACACCAACTTAATAGAACAGGACAGTTTTACTGATCTTGGTGTGTTGGAACCCATACCGAATACCAGAATATAGATGAATAGCTGTAAAAGAAATATTACAAAATAATATTTAGCTACATGTACTTTTACATCCGTACTTGACCCCATCATTTCTGATGGCAGCCCTGGCTGGCTGGCTGGCAAGCCTAGTGCTGGTAGCAGTAATTTCAGGTGTCTCCATCCTCTTTCTCATTCCCATTTCTCATACGTCCTAGAGGATGCTGGGGTCACTTCAAGAACCATGGGGTATAGACGGGATCCGCAGGAGACATGGGCACTTTAAGACTTTCAAAAGGGTGTGAACTGGCTCCTGCCTCTATGCCCCTCCTCCAGACTCCAGTTTAGAATCTGTGCCCAGGCAGACTGGATGCACACTGAGGAGCTCTACTGAGTTTCTCTGAAAAGACTTTATTTTAGGTTTTTTATGTTCAGGGAGAACTGCTGGCAACAGACTCCCTGCTTCATGGGACTTAGGGGAGAGAAGTCAGACCTACTTCTGTGAGTTTAAAGGCTCTGCTTCTTTGGCTACAGGACACCATTAGCTCCTGAGGGTCTGATCGCTAGGTACGCCTAGATGCTCGTTCCCAGAGCCCGCCGTCACCCCCTTGCAGAGCCAGAAGACAGGTGAGTAGAAGATCAGAAGACTTCAGTGACGGCTTTGAGGTACCGTACAGCGATCGCACGCTGCGCGCCATGCTCCCACACACAGCGGCATTACAGGGTTCAGGGCGCGCGGGGGAGGGGGGCGCCCTGGGCAGCATTTGAGCCTCAATAAGACCTGGCAAAGAGCGGACTAAGTGCCAGGTCACTGTCCGGACCCCCGCCAGTATAACATTTTTTATAGAATGAGCAGGTCTGAAGCGCCCCATTACGGGGGCGGGGCTTAGCCCTCACAGCACACAGCCCGGCGCTATTTTCTCTTCACAGGGCTGCAGAGATGCTGGTCCTTCTCACACTGCTGTACATGTAACAGGGTGCAAAACGGGGGGGGGGGGGGGGGCACAGTTGTTTTGGTGCATTATATGTAACTTATAAAAGCGCTGCAGGTCTTGGACATCTTCTGTGGTGTTTTCTCCGTTGGGCGGAAAGGCATACAAGCACTCTGTCAGCGATCTTCATTCCAGGAGTGGACAACTGGGAAGCAGACTTCCTCAGCAGACAGGATCTCCATCCAGGAGGGTGGGGTCTTCATCAAGAGGTCTTTGCAGAAGTGACAAGTATTTGGGGAATTCCTCAAATAGACATGATGGCGTCTCGTCTCAACAAGAAGCTTCAGAGATATTGTTCCAGGTCGAGAGACCCTCAAGCAATAGCAGTGGACGCCCTAGTGACACCGTGGGTGTTTCGGTCGGTGTACGTGTTTCCTCCGCTTCCTCTCATTCCAAAAGTGATAAAGATCATAAGAAGAACAAAGGTTCAAGCGATCCTCATTGTTCCAGACTGGCCAAGAAGGGCTTGGTATCCAGATCTTCAGGAATTACTCATAAGAGATCCCTGGCCTCTTCCTCTGAGGGAGGATCTGTTGCAGCAGGGGCCGTGCGTGTTCAAAGACTTACCGCAACTTCGTTTGGCGGCTTGGAGGTTGAACGCCGGATCCTAGCCCAAAAGGGTATTCCCAAGGAAGTCAGCCCCACTCTTATTCAGGCCAGGAAAGGAGTAACGTCTAAGCATTACCACCGTATCTGGAGGAAGTACGTGTCTTGGTGTGAATCCATGAAGGCTCCTACGGAAGAATTTCAGTTAGGACATTTTCTACAAGCTGGCGTGGATGCGGGCCTAAAGTTGGGCTCCATTAAAGTACAAATTTCAGCCTTACCGGTTTTCTTCCAAAAACAATTGGCCTCCCTTCCAGAAGTTCAGACTTTTGTGAAAGGCGTGTTGCACATCCAACCTCCCTTTGTGCCCCCTATGGCACCATGGGATCTGAACGTGGTGTTGCAATTCCTTCAATCTCATTGGTTTGAACCTTTACAAAAGGTGGAGTTGAAATTTCTCACTTGGAAAGCGGTCATGCTGTTGGCCTTGGCATCCGCCAGGCAGGTGTCTGAATTGGCGGCCTTGTCTCACAAGAGCCCTTATTTGATCTTCCATGAAGATAGAGCAGAGTTGCAAACTCGTCAGCAGTTTCTGCCGAAAGTGGTTTCGTCGTTCCACTTGAACCAACCTATTGTGGTGCCAGTGGCTACTGACACCTTGCTGGAATCGAAGTTTCTTGATGTAGTAAGAGCTTTGAAAATTTATGTCGCCAGAACGGCTCAGTTTAGGAAAACAGAGGCTCTGTTTGTCCTGTATGCTCACAATAAAATTGGGGCTCCTGCTTCCAAGCAGACTATTGCGCGCTGAATCTGTCATAAGATTCAGCAGGCTCATTCTACTGCTGGATTGCCGTTACCGAAATCGGTGAAGGCCCATTCTACCAGAAAGGTGGGCTCGTCCTGGGCGGCTGCCCGGGGGGTCTCGGCATTGCAACTTTGCCGAGCGGCTACTTGGTCGGGTTCAAACACCTTTGCGCAGTTTTACAAGTTTGATACCCTGGCTGATGAGGACCTCATGTTTGGTCAATCGGTGCTGCAGAGTCATCCGCACTCTCCCGCCCGTTCTAGAGCTTTGATATAAACCCCATGGTTCTTGAAGTGACCCCAGCATCCTCTAGGACGTATGAGAAAATAGGATTTTAATACCTACCGGTAAATCCTTTTCTCTTAGTCCGTAGAGGATGCTGGGCGTCCGTCCCAGTGCGTACTGTATCTGCAGTTATTAGTTATGGTTACACACATGTTGTGTTACGTTTATAGTCAGCCTGTTGCTGATGTTGTTCATGCCGTTGACTTGCGTTGTGTTAAATGCCATGTTGTACGGCGTGCTTGAGGTGTGAGCTGGGGGAGGGGCTACAGGTCAGCGCCTTATCCCCTCTCACCTTAGTTTAACAATAAATCCTTTTCCTCGAAATGTCCATCTCCCTGGGCACAGTTCCTATAACTGCAGTCTGGAGGAGGGGCATAGAGGGAGGAACCAGTTCACACCCCTTTGAAAGTCTTAAAGTGCCCGTGTCTCCTACGGATCCCGTCTATACCCCATGGTTCTTGAAGTGACCCCAGCATCCTTTACGGACTGAGAGAAAAGGATTTACCGGTAGGTATTAAAATCCTATTTTTGTCTCTACCAGCCAAAGCTGACAGCGCTAACACTCGGAGGGGGTTGCAGATCAAGCCTATATATAATTATTATATTTATTCACTTGACATATTACCAACTGTCAAGCTACTCTTGTGCGTGATTTGGAAGCAACACTTTTTTGCAATAGCATTTTTACACATACATTCAGAACAAAGTCAAACACTGAGGCCCACATTTCTAGAATTACATGTTTCTATTTGCACATTGTGCAAAATTTTCATTCCTAGGTGATCTTAGCAACTATCGTGTGGCGCTATAGGGTATTAGAATAGATTACTATAAGACTTCAGAATCTCAGTTGCTTTTATTATACCAAATTTCATTTCAATTATCAGTACAAGTAGGGTCATAACAAGGGGCGTGTGACCAGAACCACTCCCCAGGGCACAAGACAAAAGGTGGTAATACTGTCTCTGTGCCAACAGCACCCCATAGAGGAAGCCCACCTCCAATTTCCACCTATCGGGGTGCCTGGAGAGGTGCTCTACTGCCAGAAGGGTAGAGGGTGAATGCTTAGGATGGGACCGGCCCCAATGTTCCTCTGGAGCGCGTTGTGAGACGTCATGTGCTTGCATTGAGCGCAAAGGCACCATGCTATAGGACGGAGTACATGAGTATTGTGATTTGATTAATATTGTAGCCCATTTGGTCATACTAAATTCTTTTCTGCAGTGGGGTACACTGGTATTCCACAGGGAATAACATCAGGGTTGTAGAGTTGGATCTTGATCCGAGGCACCAACAGGCTAAAGATTTGACTGTTCCCAGGATGCACTGCACCGCCTCCAGGCACTGGAGCTCAGTTTGTAAGTTGGTGCGTGCAGTGCAGGTCACTAACAGGTGGAGCTGCGCTAGGCAGCCCTGAAAAGAGCTTTATAGAAGACTTCAAGGGCCGCTGCACTTTCTATGTCTTTATGACATGCTGTGCTGCGGCTCCATCACCTCCCTTAGTGGCGCTGCATACTCCCGCGGCCTGGTTCCCGGGTACTTGCAGCGGAGACACACCGGTTTTTCAGGCACACCACTGCTGTCATTCTCCAGGATCGCGTGGCTGCACTAAAGGGAGGAGGTATGAAAAATCACAATCCGGTCGCGGTCCCAGGAGACGGACCACGCCGCTTGCGTGGATAGTCTGTCGCACAGGGACCCCTCTATCCACCAGGGCAAGGCGCACAGGTCAGATTTATTAAAAATCCGTTTGTAAAAGGCTCCACAGTACCCAGTGGTGAAGTCCAGCATAGGGGATAAGGCGCTGACCTGTAGCCCCTCCCCCAACTCCAGGCACAATCTACTGCTGGTGTTCCCGCTCTGGAGCTGCAGGTCTCTCTCCCTGTTTTAATTCCTGCATTGTACCTGTAACTTAGTGTGCCTGTAGCTGCTGTGTGTATTCCATTCTTGTGTATCACACGTTTGCTATCACTATATTCTGTACCCTGGGGAACTAGGTGCATCAGGGTCTAATGCAATATATAGTGCTACAGCGGGTATACTGTTTGTATTCCTCACTGTGTTTTTCAGTCACCCCACTTAAATCCTCTGTTTGTGCTCTGTATTTACTGTCACAAAACACAGGGGGTTATTTGCTGGTTTTTGTGTTTGTCTGACTATATTGTACTGTTAGGTCCTAAGACTACATCACATACAATGTCTGCAACACAGGGCGGGACATCCACGGACACTCATGCATCATGCAGTGCTGTTGTCATGGATTCACCAGTGGGGTAACTGTTAGCTGCTGGTTCAGGTGCTGGGGATCATACATCTCCCAATCAGTCTGTGGCCCCTGTGGTCAATCAGGACCCACCTTTGGCAGCTTTTTAAAATATGCTGACTACGCGAGTATCGCATCTTGCGCCTCCTGTGCCTTTACAGCCACATATTGTCCCTGCAGTTAATCTGCCATGGGCAGATACTTTGTCTACCCAGTTACAGCAATTAAATCAGACTGTGGTTAGACAAAAGTCCACGCCACGTCCCTCTGGGACCAAGGGGTCATCTAAGCGGGTCATTTCTTCCTATGAAGATGAAGAATATACTGATCTGTCAGACACTGATACAGTTGCTTCTGATGAGGAATCTACAACCCAGGTTGATGTTCCTGACCTTGTGGAGGCTATCAAGCTGATTCTCCAAATTGATAATGACATTGAGCCTCCTGTTACATCTAAGAAACCTGATAAGTCTAACCGTTAGAAGGTTGCTAAAGTAGTTTTACCACATTCTGACCTTTTAATTGACATACGTCAGGAATCCTGCTCATCTCCAGGAAAGTGGTTTTCCCTGTCTAAAAAGATGCTAGCTCGTTATCCTATCCCTGCGGAGTTGAGTAACAAGTGGGAAACTCAACCGCTGGTGGACGCTCGCGTCACCAGTCTTGTGGGGTTATCTACTCTACCTGTCACCTCACTGAAGGAACCGACAGATAAACGTGTGGAGGGATGCCTGAAGTCTATTTACACTCTTACCGGTGCTGTACATAGATCCACTATGGCTGCCTCTTGGGCGGCAAAAGGCTTTAAGCATGGGTTCAGACAATTGAGGATGAGCTACCTCAGGATTTTTCTGACACCAGACAATATCTGTTGTATATTACCACAGCCTCTCACTATATCCAGGAGGCGGACTCTGATGCAGGGGTCATGGCAGCCAAGGCATCGACTACGTCGATGCTGGCTCGCCAGATTCTGTGGTTGAGGTCCTGGAAAGTGGACCTGGACTCTAAAAAGACCTTGGAGGTACTTCCTTTCAAGGGAGACATACTTTTTGGGGAGGATCTGAAGATTGTGACTGACTTGGCGACGGCTAAGACTGCATTTCTCCCGAGTACTAATCCTTCTGCTCAGAAGGCTAAGAGTACCACTTTTCATTCCTTTCGACCTCCAAGTAAAGCAAAAGGTCAGGCGTACCCAAGACATGCTCGTACTTCCAAAACCACTAAGCCCAAATGTAAACAATCCTGGGCCGCCCATCAGCCTGCTTCCAAACAGGAAAAGCCTGCTGCATGCTGGGGTGGGCCTCCCCCTGGCGACCCCAGGGTGGGAGGCAGACTTCTGCAGTTCACCCAGGCCTGGTAAAAGACCTCTTCAGACCCCTGGGTGCGGGAAGCGGTCTTTCACGGGTACGCAATCTCTTTCAAGAGACGTCCCCCTCGCCAGTTCTGTTCAGCGGTTATTCCTACGGATCCGTTGAAAGCACAAGCTCTACACCTGGTTGTACAATCCCTCCTGGAAACAGGAGTGGTGGTGCCGGTACATCTGTCCCAGAGAGAGAGGGGATACTATTCAACCCTGTTTCTAGTTCCGAAACCAAATGGGTCTTTCCGGCCTCTCCTCAACCTCAAATCATTGAACAAGTTTGTAAGAGTGTCCAAATTCCGTATGGAAACTCTGCGCTGGCCATGGAACCCAAGGACTATATGGTATGCCTGGACATACAGGATGCTTACCTGCACATACCTACTGCCATGTTGCATCAGCAATATCTGCGGTTTGCTATTGGCAACCTACATTTTCAGTTCCAGGCTCTGCCATTTGGACTAGTCACGGCACCTCGGATTTTCACCAAGGTCATGGCCGTGATGACGGCTTTCCTCCGTCGTCAGGGGATCAGGATCCTGCCATATCTGGACAACTTGCTGATTCTGGCGAACTCCTAAGATGTCCTCCTCAGTCAACTGGAGATGTCGGTCAAATTCCTACAAGCCCACAGGTGGCTCATCAACTGGAAGAAGTCCTCGCTGGTCCCTGCTCGGAGCATGGTGCACCTGGGGGCGCTGCTGGACACACACAGCCAAAGACTATTTCTGGCTCTGGAGAAGATCCTGAAACTTCAGGAAAAGATCAGATGCTTCCTCTCTCGCCAAAGAGTGCTGATACACTCGGCGATGCAACTACTAGTCCTCATGGTGTCAGCCTTTGACATGGTGGAGTACGCTCAATTTCATTCCCGTCCTCTGCAGAGGTTAATCCTTTCCAAATGGGATGGTCTGCCTCATCGGATCAGGTCTCAAATGATCTCCTTGACTCCGGAGGTTCGTTTGTCACTGAGCTGGTGGCTACAGGACCAACAGCTGAGCAGGAGCCGTCCCTTCTGGATCTCCAACTGGGTCCTTCTGACAACGGATGCCAGTCTGCGAGGTTGGGGCTCGGTGTTGGAACAACACTCTCTCCAGGGCCGGTGGACCAGGGAGGAATCTCTCCTCCCTATAAACATTCTGGAATTGCGGGCAGTGTTCAATGCATTGACACTGGCCTTGCCTCTGGTACAGAACAGGCCTGTTCAAGTACAGTCAGACAATACCACCATGGTGGCATACATAAATCATCAAGGCGGCACTCAAAGCCGCATGGCAATGATGGAAGTGTAAAAAATCCTCCAATGGGCGGAACGCCATCTGCCAGCCATATCGGCAGTGTTCATACCAGTGGTCCTCAACTGGGAAGCAGACTTCCTCAGTCATCAGGACGTGCATGCCGGAGAGTGGAGTCTTCATCCCGAAGTCTTTCAACTCCTAGTGGACAAGTGGGGCCTACCAGATGTAGACCTGATGGTATCGACACAATCACAAGTTTCCGGTCTTCTGAGCAAAGACAAGGGATCCTCAAGCAGCGTTCATGGATGCACTGGCAATTCCATCAAACTTTTGGCTGCCATACGTGTTCCCTCCAGTGTCACTCCTGCCCAGGGTACTACGGAAGTTCAAGCAAGGAGGAATACTACTTCAAGTCGCTCCAGCATGGCCCAGACGGCATTTGTTCTCAGACTTGCAGGGTCTCTTGATAGGGTGTCCTCTTCTACTTCCTCAACGCCCAGAACTCCTCGTTCAGGGCCCTTGTGTCCACCCGGACCTGGCCAGACTGGCTTTGACGGCGTGGCTCTTGAAGCATCACTCCTGAGAGCAAAAGAATTTCCTGAGGCGGTCATTCAAACTATGTTGTAAGCCCGTAAACCAGCTTCGGCTCGGATTTATTACAGGGTTTGGAATTCTTACTTCACCTGGTGTGCTGCTAAGAATTATGATGCATACACTTTCAAAACTTCCAGACTGTTGGCTTTTCTACAGCAAGGCCTAGACTTTGGCCTTCGTCTGGCCTCCCTCAAGGTTCATATATCTGCCTTGTCCGTGTGGTTTCAGAGAAAAATTGCGTCTCTTCCTGACGTTCACACTTTCACTGAGGGTGTTCTACGGATTCAGTCTCCCTATGTCCCTCCTGTGGCTCCATGGGATCTGTCTGTCGTATTAAATGCCCTGCAAGAGTCTCCGTTTGAACGTCTTGAGACTGTAGACCTTAAATGCCTTACGCTTAAGGTCGTATTTCTGTTGGCTATTGCCTCTGCTAGGAGGGTCAGACTTAGGTGCTTTGTGCTGTCGTCCACCCTTTCTGATTTTTCACCGTGACCTGGCTGTTCTTCAAACTCTTCCTGGTTATTTGCCTAAGGTGGTATCATCTTTTCACCTTAACCATGAGATTGTGGTTCCGGCCTTCAGCTCTTCTGTGGTCTATCCTCCAAAGAAAAATCTTTGGATGTGGTACGAGCTCTCCGTGTTTATGTGGAAAGGACGGCCTCCATCAGGAGGTCGGATTCCCTTTTTGTACTTTTTGATTTTCACAAACGTGGCTGGCCTGCCAATAAGCAAACTTTGGCCAGATGGATTAGAATGGTGATTGCACAAGCTTATGCACAGGCTGGGCTCCCAGCTCCTGCGGCTATCGAGGACCATTCTACTCGGTCGGTTGGACCTTCTCGGGCAGCGTGCCATGGCGCGTCCGCAGAACAATTGTGCAAGGCGGCTACGTGGTCCTCTGGGAACACATTCATCAGGTTCTATGCCAGGCATGTCAAACTCATGGTCATCCAGTTGTTGTGATACTACAAGTCTCAGCATGCTTTACCAGCTGATCAGTGGAAGGTATGCTGGTAAAACATGCTGGGACTTGTAGTTTCAAAACAGCTGGAGGGCCACGAGTTTGACATGCCTGTTCTATGCATTTGATACTTCCACCTCCCAGTATGCTTCCTTTGGACGCCGGGTTCTTGTGTCTGCTACAGTGCGTCCCCTGCCATGAGGAACTGCTTTAGGACATTCCCCATCTCATTCCCTGTGGAATACCAGTGTTTTCCCCCCGCTGCAGAAAAGGAGATTTATGGTAGACTTACCATTGTTAAATCTCTTTCTGCTAGGTACACTGGATTCCACAGGGCACCCACCCTGACGCCAGTGGCGTAACTACTGCCCCCGCAGTCCTCGCGGTGGCTTGGGGGCGAGGGGCTGCGGGGGCGCCACTGATTTAGTGCAGACTGACATGCGGACGAGCGTCCGCATGTCAGTCTGCGGTCTCGTTCCCTCCCCTGCTGTTAGGAGGGACACGGAGGGCACAGCGCACGCCTCCCTGTGTCCCTCCTGGGTCTCCGGCGGCCGCGGGTCTCATAAAGGAAGTGCCGTTCGTGAGCACTTCCTTTATTAGAGTGACCCGCGGCCGCCGGAGACCCAGGAGGGACACAGGGAGGCGTGCGCTGTGCCCTCCGTGTCCCTCCTAACAGCAGGGGAGCGGCGGCGGCGGCGGAAGCGGGGGGGGGGACGCACTGAGGGGGCATATCTGGCACTGGGGGCAAATTTGGCAGGGAGGGGGGGGGGTTAATATCTGGCACTGGGGACATATATGGCACTGGGGGGGAATATCTGGCACTGGGGACATATGTGGCAGGGGGGGGGGAATATCTGGCACTGGGAAATATGTGGCACTGGGGGGGAATATCTGGCACTGGGGGCATATATGGCACTGGGGGGGGGATATCTGGCACTGGGGGCATATGTGGCACTGGGGGGAATATCTGGCACTGGGGCATATGTGGCACTGGGGGCATATATAGCACTGGGGGGGGAATATCTGTCACTGGGGGCATATGTGGCACTGTGGGGGAATATCTGGCACTGGGGGCATATGTGGCACTGGGGGGTATATGTGTACCTGGCACATGGGGGGGGGGCTATATTTGGCACTGGGGGCATGTGAGTACCTGGCACCGTGGGGGAATATCTGGCACTGGGGACATATGTGGCACTGGGAGCACAGCCCTAGCAACAAGGACTACCTCCTAGCAACGAGCATGACACCCAGTGCATGAAACCCCTGGCAACGAGCATGACACCCAGTGCATGAAACCCCTGGCAACGAGCATGACACCCAGTGCATGAAACCCCTGGCAACGAGCATGACACCCAGTGCATGAAACCCCTGGCAACGAGCATGACACCCAGTGCATGAAACCCCTGGCAACGAGCATGACACCCTGAGCATGAAAACCCCTGGCACCGTGCATGGAACCAAGAGCATGAAACCAAGAGCATGAAACCCCTGGCAACGAGCATGACACCCAGTGCATGAAACCCCTGACAACAAGCAGGTAATTGAAAAGTAATTAGAAGCCTTACTGTAGGACTTAATGTGTAATGGGCATTACGGTGTGTGGCATAATGTATCACGGACATTGCGGTGTGTGTCATAATGTGTCACAGGCATTACGGTGTATGGTATACTATATCGCGGGCATTGTGATATGTGGTATAATGTCTCAGGGTCATTGCAGTGTGTGGCATAATGTATCACGGACATTGCGGTGTGTGTCATAATGTGTCAGGCATTACGGTGTGTGGTATACTACATCACGGGCATTGTGGTATGTGGTATAATGTCTCAGGGTCATTGCAGTGTGGCATAATATATAACGGGCATTGCGGTGTGTGGCATAGGGTATAACGGGCATTGCGATATGTGTCACAGGCATTACGGTGTATGGTATACTATATCACGGGCATTGTGGTATAATGTCTCAAGGTCATTGCAGTGTGTGGCATAATGTGTCACAGGCATTGTATGTGCTATAATGTATCGGGCATTGCAGTGTGTGGTATAATGTATCACGGACATTGCAGTGTGTGTCATAATGTGTCACAGACATTGTATGTGCTATAATGTATCAGGGGCATTGCAGTGTGTAGCATAATGTATAACGGGCATTGCGATTCCTGTCATAATGTGTCACAGGCATTATAGTGTGTGGCATAATGTGTCGGGGGCATTATGGTGTGTGCATATTGTGTCATGTGCATTATTGTGTGCGGCATAATGTCTAAGGGCCATTGCAGTATGTGGAATAATGTATACTGGGCATTACTATAAGGAGGAAAAATGACAAATAATGTAAGGGGCATGAATCAGGATTATTTTTCTTTCCTGTGGTGGCTAACGTCTGGGCGTGCAGGTTGCAAAACTGGGGTATAAGGTAGTCTTTTCCTGCAATGCCACGCCCATTCCAACGAAGCCACGCCCATTCCAACGAAGCCACGCCCCTTTTTTTGCTGCGCGCGCATATTTACCCCTTTGTTGCTCCCAATTATGGGGGATGGGGGGGGGGGGCGCCGAAGAATTTTTTGGCTTGGGGGAGATAAATTTCTAGTTACGCAACTGCCTGACGCACTTAGCTTCTTTGGGTTTGTATGGCATTAGCCGCTAGTCTCTTCTCCTGTCGTGAGAATGTGGTTCTATGTGACTAACATCTACCATCTCTCTTACCTGCTACTGCATTGGACTGTTTAACAAAACTGAGCTCCAGTGCCTGGAGGCGGGGCTATAGAGGAGGCGGTGCAGTGCATCCTGGGAACAGTCAAAGCTTTAGCCTGTTGGTGCCTTGGATCAAGATCCAACTCTACAACCCGATGTTATACCCTGTGGAATCCAGTGTACCTCGCAGAAAGAGATTTAACAAACACATGGTCAAATGTTCACCATTAAAGACAATAAATATTGACACACATAAGACCATGAAAACTGCACAGAAAGATTACAATGTTTATTAAATGGCAAGTAATAAAATCTTACAAAGCGGATTTTTTTTATTTAGAAAAAGTAAAAATAATAAAAAAAATATAAAGAGTACAATGATCAAAAGATATAGTTATACTGTAATATCTAAACCCATGTAGCCTCTTTATTGCTGTAAAGAGGTTGTTACAAAGTCTACCAGGATTCCACATGTAAACTCATTTTGACATCAGTAACTAAAGTGGTTGATGACATCTTGCCAGCACCATCTCCTTATATGTAGGTAGGCTTTTATTCACACACCATTCATTCCTACACTACTGCTCTGTTACTTACATTCAAGCAGATGGGAAGATTTAACGTTGGTACAATAAATTATTATTTCATGGCTCATTTTTTCAACTTGTATTGTGGAATATACACAGGTATAGCAATCTCATATTCACATTTCTTACTGCGAATTTGGTACTAAGCTGGTGTTGTCTATAAAGATTTGTCCTTTACTCTTTAGCCAGGTACACACTATGCAGTTGTTATTGGAAGGTCCCGATTGCTGCGCTACATATTAAGCAATTTTATTGTTTTTTTTTACATTTCTGATTTTCTGCCACAGCACACAATCTGCATAAGTACGCCCACAAGCAGGATGAGGTAATCTGGGTAAACCATAGGAATGGGCATATTATCGAGCATAAACACACTACACAATATCGGGACCTTTTGGACGATATTTTCTGTCAAGGCCGACAGATCAGATAATCAAACCAAGGCGTTTCTGGTTGTTTTTTGACCATTTTATCAGCGTTTGGCCAAAATGCTCGTTCCTACACACTGCCCAACAGAATCTGCAGGTCACCCGATTATTGGTAAATCAGCCAAATAATTGTATAAGGTGTACCTGGCTTTACTTGTGATGTCTGTTCCCATAATAATAGCGTCCTAAACTGAATAAATAATTCCATTATGCAGGAAGACTGTGTAACAATTGAAACCTTTGAAAAGTTATCACTACTACAGGGAATGAACATTTAATGGAAATCATAATGCAAGGAACTTACCTACAGTGGGTTTGTTACATTATGCTTCATTTTGTAAATGGCAGTGAAAAGCTATCATCATTTTCTCCCTCTCCCAGCAGTAACAAACATTGCAATATGTAAAAGGCACACTGAGTATTCATCAAATACAATTTGTGGCATATCCAGCAAATATTAATCACCAGACTAAGTATGGGGGACCGTAGCAGATATTGGCGGCATCTGCTGCAGTCCCATATTCAATCGCAGAATTAGCCCCCAGATGGCAAAAATTTCAAAATGAACCAAGCCTGGACCTGACACTATCTGTAAAGTTTACAGATCCGTCCCCTGTACTGTCCACTTGCACATGGGCAGGCTGATGACCATGCACATGCAGTAGTCCGATCACTTTGCATCTTACACATTGCAGGGATGAGCTCAAGTCTGCCTGTGAATAATGTTGAATCCCTGCATCCCTTAGTTTATTATTGCTACATTAAGAAATTTTAATTATTAGGAACAAGGCCAGATAAATATTAAAGATGCCCATATATCTGGTAATCATACTTACAGACTTCTGTAGTTTTCTCTCTGGGAGAAGCAGGTGGGCGGGTATAGGACAGGGCCAGACTAGTTGCATCATTAGGCCCCGCCCTTCGTGATTAAATGCTACAAATCATGCATATTTACAGAGGGGCGGGGCTAAAATGGCACGATCACCATAGAACTGCATCATGAGGCCCCACCGCCTCCCAACGAACAGTGGATTCGCTAGGGTAAATTTACTAAGATGGGAGTTCTATTTAAGATGGGATGTTGCCCATAGCAGCCAATCAGATTCTATTTCTCATTTATCTAGCACTTTCTAGAATATAATACCTGGAATCGGATTGGTTGCTATAGGCAACATCCCATCTTAATTAGAACTCCCATCTTGCTAGAAAGTGGGCAGAAAGCGGGAGGGGTGCCCACTCTTCCTGGTGTGCAGAGGGTCTACCCAATAAATCAGGCGTCTCTCACAGATTCCAGGAGACTAGGCAAGTATTAATTTGTATACTAGTGAAATGTGCTGTACATTGTACGTTTTATAGCTTACAAATAGTAGTATTTTATTAGAAAACCAGTAACGGTCTGATAGTTTTAGGTGTGTTTTGAAAAAGCTAGAATCTCCTTTTTTACGCAGCTGACCTGCCTGTCTGCACTTGTATATTGGCTCATTTTGTAGGTACTGTATAAGAGGATATGCAATAGCACATGAAAGCAAAACACCTTTGTATAGAATGATGGTCTCATTTTGGTACCACATTATCCTGTTCTTTGGATTGGTAATATAGTCTAAACACAAGTGACTGTTAATATCACAGAGTAGAACATACTTAAAAAGGCTGCTTTTGAGTGCATTTTATCTACAGCAGACAATACAAAAAGTTAAAATCATTTTAAAGTACATTTCTCTTGACGCACAAGTATATATCACCAATTGGGATGTAAATATCATCTGCTAAGTGCGTTTGATAAGTAATTAATGCTTTGTTCTGCAAAATGCAAACAATATATTGCCACCTGTGTACGAAAATATGATTTGCTGCTCTCACAAGGCAAGAAGTCGCTGTGAAATATTCCTTTAATCCTACTCTTACTCTCCAACATTAAAGATATGTAACATGCCAAACAAACATCTACATGTACAATGTCCAATTAGGATTTATACCTCCGTCTTATACAGTAGGTAAACACATGAAAAAGCAGTCATAAAATCATTAATTCACAAGCTGACCTTTCTCTACATGTGATCAATATACAGTAATAATATATTAGTGTGGCTGGTCCTGGTCTTGCAGGTCAGGACTGGTTCATTATTATTTTCCTTCGCCTTCCTTCCACTCAACCTCAGGAACACAGCGCTCTTCCTGCTTGCTACCGGTCTGTACCTCCACTTCAGGACTGTCACCTTCTTTAGGTAGTTGTTCATTTATTTTCTTATGCTCTAAAAGCACATCCTCCTGCTCCTCAGTAACCTTAGTCTGCTCTCCATCTTCTACACCAGCATTACTAATCTGTTCAGGTCCATCCTTTTGCTTCTCAGCTTCATTCTTTTTCTCCAGGCTATCTTCAGCCTGCTCCTCAACTGTATCCTTTTTATCCTCAGCATCTTTAAGTTGTTCCTTGGTTCCATCCTTTAGTACCTCAGTATCCTTAGACTGCTCCTCAGAATCAATCTGTTTCTCCCTGCTATCTCTGAGTTGGTTTCCCTCATCATCCTCTTTTTGCTCATTTTCTGTCGGATATTCGGCCCCAGGTTTTCTCTCGGAACCTGAGTTTTCATTCTTAGACAATAAGCCTTGTTCTTGTTCTATTTGCTCATCAGCACTGTCCATAGAATTCTGTTTTTTGGCTTCATTTGCATTGTCATTGCCATTTTGTCCTAGAGTGCTGCAAAATAAGGCAACAAGCGGGAGAATATATTTATCCAATGATCCCTTGTAATCCAGTTACATTACAAAGAACACAGTAAAAGCCAAAATTTTCAGCCAGCTTTCCCTTACCAGACACTGATCCGTAAAATGCCATTCAGAAGGTTCAGCTGCTGCAACAGAGTATCAATCCCTGGTGGAACCGTCTGCATGGGAAAGCAAATTGAAAGTGGTCAAACCACAAATGTACACTAAATACATCATCTAACAATATGTAATATATGTATGCTCCAAGCTGGGAGTGAAAACAAATTAGGCACATTGGGAATCATGTAGAGGTGAAAGTGTGTCTGGGATATTTATGCTTAAAACATGAAATTCCAAACTAGATGCAAACGAAAAATACATGAATAATTTAGTTAGAACTTAATTATATTTTGTATAGTAAATGTTACTTTCGTAATTATTAACACCTTCAGTATTAAGCACGAGTGGGACTCATGAATATATATCTAAAAAGTGCTAAGAACTAGTCCCGCTCTCTCTTGCCACTGAAGGACTTACAGAAAAATAACAAACAAGTTCTGCCATCGGAGGAAGAAACTGAATAAAAATGCCATCTCCGCCCACCCTGGCACCCAGAGACTCAGGCACTTTCATTTGAGAAATTACAGACCTCACATATGATTACCAGACAATAACACCACATAACACAGGAATCATTAAGAAGTTCAGAAATTATCATGATCAGTTCTCCCCTATCCTGACTTCAATAAACTCAACGATGATAGTTTATAGCCTATCCTGGCTCCAGTAAACCCAGAACCACAAGCATATAACCACAAGTATATCTTGGTAGTTTATTTGTAAAAACATAAAAACCCACATATTTGCTTTTTATTCATTTTCTTAGAATAAATGAGAAAGAGTATAATGGCAGATTTATTACTAATACTATAGGAAAGAGTCCACAACACATCTCAAGAATACATTATATAGCTAGACCCTGCCATTAAAATAAGAATTTACTTACCGATAATTCTATTTCTCGGAGTCCGTAGTGGATGCTGGGGTTCCTGAAAGGACCATGGGGAATAGCGGCTCCGCAGGAGACAGGGCACAAAAAAGTAAAGCTTTACTAGGTCAGGTGGTGTGCACTGGCCCCTCCCCCTATGACCCTCCTCCAGACTCCAGTTAGGTACTGTGCCCGGACGAGCATACACAATAAGGGAGGCATTTTGAATCCCGGGTAAGACTCATACCAGCCACACCAATCACACCGTACAACTTGTGATCTAAACCCAGTTAACAGTATGACAACAGAAAGGGCCTCTTAAAGATGGCTCCTTAACAATAACCCGAATTAGTTAACAATAACTATGTACAAGTATTGCAGATAATCCGCACTTGGGATGGGCGCCCAGCATCCACTACGGACTCCGAGAAATAGAATTATCGGTAAGTAAATTCTTATTTTCTCTATCGTCCTAAGTGGATGCTGGGGTTCCTGAAAGGACCATGGGGATTATACCAAAGCTCCCAAACGGGCGGGAGAGTGCGGATGACTCTGCAGCACCGAATGAGAGAACTCCAGGTCCTCCTTTGCCAGGGTATCAAATTTGTAAAATTTTACAAACGTGTTCTCCCCCGACCACGTAGCTGCTCGGCAGAGTTGTAATGCCGAGACCCCTCGGGCAGCCGCCCAAGATGAGCCCACCTTCCTTGTGGAGTGGGCTTTTACAGTTTTAGGCTGTGGCAGGCCTGCCACAGAATGTGCAAGTTGAATTGTGTTACAAATCCAACGAGCAATCGACTGCTTAGAAGCAGGTGCGCCCAACTTGTTGGGTGCATACAATATAAACAGCGAGTCAGATTTTCTGACTCCAGCCGTCCTTGCAATGTATATTTTTAAGGCTCTGACAACGTCCAACAACTTGGAGTCCTCCAAGTCGCTAGTGGCCGCAGGCACCACAATAGGTTGGTTCAGATGAAATGCTGATACCACTTTAGGGAGAAAATGCGGACGAGTCCGCAGTTCTGCCCTATCCGAATGGAAGATTAGATAAGGACTTTTATAAGATAAAGCCGCCAATTCAGATACTCTCCTGGCAGAGGCCAGGGCTAGTAACATAGTCACTTTCAATGTGAGATATTTGAAATCCACCTTTTTCAATGGTTCAAACCAATGGGATTTGAGGAAATCTAAAACTACATTTAGATCCCACGGTGCCACCGGAGGCACCACAGGAGGCTGTATATGCAGTACTCCCTTGACAAAAGTCTGGACCTCAGGGACAGAGGCCAATTCTTTTTGGAAGAATATTGACAGGGCCGAAATTTGAACCTTAATGGATCCCAATTTGAGACCCATAGATAATCCTGATTGCAGGAAATGTAGGAAACGACCCAGTTGGAATTCCTCCGTCGGAACCCTCCGATCCTCGCACCACGCTACATATTTTCGCCAAATGCGGTGATAATGTTTCACGGTGACTTCCTTCCGTGCCTTAATCAAGGTAGGAATGACTTCTTCTGGAATGCCTTTCCCTTTTAGGATCTGGCGTTCAACCGCCATGCCGTCAAACGCAGCCGCGGTAAGTCTTGAAAAAGACAGGGACCCTGCTGTAGCAGGTCCCTTCTCAGAGGTAGAGGCCACGGTTCGTCCGTGAGCATCTCTTGAAGTTCCGGATACCAAGTCCTTCTCGGCCAATCCGGAACCACTAGTATTGTTCTTACTCTTCTTTGCCGTATGATCTTCAATACCTTTGGTATGAGCGGCAGAGGAGGAAACACATACACTGACTGGTACACCCAAGGAGTTACCAGTGCGTCCACAGCTATTGCCTGTGGATCTCTTGACCTGGCGCAATATTTGTCCAGTTTCTTGTTGAGGCGAGACGCCATCATGTCTACAATTGGTCTTTCCCAACGGTCTATTAACATGTTGAAGACTTCTGGATGTAGACCCCACTCTCCCGGATGAAGATCGTGTCTGCTGAGGAAGTCTGCTTCCCAGTTGTCCACGCCCGGGATGAACACTGCTGACAGTGCTATCACGTGATTCTCCGCCCAGCGAAGAATCTTGGCAGCTTCTGCCATTGCACTCCTGCTTCTTGTGCCGCCCTGCCTGTTTACATGGGCGACCGCCGTGATGTTGTCCGACTGAATCAACACCGGCTTTCCTTGCAGGAGAAGTTCCGCCTGGCTTAGAGCATTGTAGATTGCTCTTAGTTCCAGAATGTTTATGTGAAGAGACTTTTCCAGACTCGTCCATACTCCCTGGAAGTTTCTTCCTTGTGTGACTGCTCCCCAGCCTCTCAGGCTGGCGTCCGTGGTCACCAGGATCCAATCCTGAATGCCGAATCTGCGGCCTTCTAATAGGTGAGCCTTCTGCAACCACCACAGAAGTGACACCCTTGTCTTTGGTGACAGGGTTATTCGCAGGTGCATCTGCAGATGCGACCCTGACCATTTGTCCAACAGATCCCTTTGGAATATTCTTGCATGGAATCTGCCGAATGGAATTGCTTCGTAAGAAGCCACCATTTTTCCCAGGACTCTTGTGCATTGATGTACTGACACTTTTCCTGGTTTTAGGAGGTTCCTGACCAGATCGGATAACTCCTTGGCTTTTTCCTCTGGAAGGAAAACCTTTTTCTGAACCGTGTCCAGAATCATTCTTAGGAACAGCAGACGAGTTGTCGGGATTAAATGGGATTTTGGAATATTCAGAATCCACCCGTGTTGTCTTAGCACCTCTTGAGATAGTGCTAAAGCTGTCTCCAGCTGTTCTCTGGACCTTGCCCTTATTAGGAGATCGTCCAAGTATGGGATAACTAATACGCCTTTTCTTCGAAGAAGAATCATCATCTCGGCCATTACCTTGGTAAAGACCCGAGGCGCCGTGGACAATCCGAACGGCAGCGTCTGAAACTGATAGTGACAGTTTTGAACAATGAACCTGAGGTACCCCTGGTGTGCGGGGTAAATCGGAACGTGTAGATACGCATCCTTGATGTCCAAGGATACCATAAAGTCCCCTTCTTCCAGGTTCGCTATCACTGCTCTGAGTGACTCCATCTTGAACTTGAACTTTTTTATGTAGAGGTTCAAGGACTTCAGATTTAGAATAGGCCTTACCGAGCCATCCGGCTTCGGTACCACAAATAGAGTGGAATAATACCCCTTTCCTTGTTGTAATAGGGGTACTTTGACTATCACCTGCTGAGCGTACAGCTTGTGAATGGCTTCCAACACCCTCTCCCTTTCGGAAGAGACGGTTGGTAAGGCAGACTTCAGGAAACGATGAGGAGGATCCGTCTCTAATTCCAACCTGTACCCCTGAGATATTATCTGCAGGATCCAGGGGTCTACCTGCGAGTGAGCCCACTGCGCGCTGTAATTTTTGAGACGGCCCCCCACTGTCCCCGAGTCCGCTTGAGAGGCCCCAGCGTCATGCTGAGGTTTTTGCAGGAGCCGGGGAGGGCTTCTGTTCCTGGGAAGGAGCTGCCTGTTGGTGTCTCTTCCCTCTTCCTCTGCCTCGTGGCAGGTACGACAAGCCCTTTGCTCTCTTATTTTTGTAGGAGCGAAAAGGCTGCGGTTGAAAGGTCGGTGCCTTTCTCTGTTGGGGAGTGACTTGAGGTAAAAAAGTGGATTTCCCGGCAGTAGCCGTGGCCACCAAGTCTGATAGACCAACTCCAAATAACTCCTCCCCTTTATACGGCAAAACCTCCATGTGACGTTTTGAATCCGCATCGCCTGTCCACTGTCGTGTCCATAAGGCTCTTCTGGCTGAAATGGACATAGCACTCACCCGAGATGCCAGTGTGCAAATATCCCTCTGTGCATCACGCATATAGATAAATGCATCCTTTATTTGTTCTAACGACAGTAAAACATTGTCCCTATCTAGGGTATCAATATTTTCAATCAGGGATTCTGACCAAACTACTCCAGCACTGCACATCCAGGCAGTTGCTATAGCTGGTCGTAGTATAACACCTGCATGTGTGTATATATTCTTTTGAATAACTTCCATCTTTCTATCTGATGGATCCTTAAGTGCGGCCGTCTCAGGAGAGGGTAACGCCACTTGTTTGGATAAGCGTGTGAGCGCCTTGTCCACCTTAGGGGGTGTTTCCCAGCGCGCCCTAACCTCTGGCGGGAAAGGGTATAATGCCAATAACTTTTTTGAAATTATCAACTTTTTATCAGGAGCAACCCACGCTTCATCACACACGTCATTTAATTCTTCTGATTCAGGAAAAACTGTTTGTAGTTTTTTCACACCATACATAATACCCTGTTTTACGGTATCTGTAGTATCAGCTAAATGTAACGTCTCCTTCATTGCCAAAATCATATAACGTGTGGCCCTACTGGAAAATACGTTTGAATTTCTACCGTCGTCACTGGAATCAGTGCCCGTGTCTGGGTCTGTGTCGACCGACTGAGGCAAAGGGCGTTTTACAGCCCCTGACGGTGTTTGAGGCGCCTGGACAGGCATTAATTGATTGTCCGGCCGCCTCATGTCCTCAACTGACTGTTTAAGGGAAGATAAACCATCACGTAATTCCACAAATAAAGGCATCCATTCTGGTGTCGACCCCCTGGGGGGTGACATCTGCATATTTGGCAATTGCTCCGCCTCCACACCAATATCGTCCTCATACATGTCGACACCACGTACCGACACACACCGCAAACTCACAGGGAATGCTCTAATGAAGACAGGACCCACTAGCCCTTTTGGGGAGACAGAGGGAGAGTCTGCCAGCACACACCACAAAACGCTATATATACAAGGGATATCCTTATATTAAGTGCTCCCTTATAGCTGCTTTAATATATATATATATAGCCATTAATGTGCCCCCCCTCTCTGTTTTACCCTGTTTCTGTAGTGCAGTGCAGGGGAGAGACCTGGGAGCCGTTCTGACCAGCGGAGCTGTGACAGAAAATGGCGCCGTGTGCTGAGGAGATAGGCCCCGCCCCTTTTTCGGCGGGTTCTTCTCCCGCTATTTTTCCAGTCAGGCAGGGGTTAAATATCTCCATATAGCCCCTATGGGCTATATGTGAGGTATTTTTAGCCTTGTATAAGGTTTATATTTGCCTCTCAGAGCGCCCCCCCCCAGCGCTCTGCACCCTCAGTGACTGCCCAGTGAAGTGTGCTGAGAGGAAAATGGCGCACAGCTGCAGTGCTGTGCGCTACCTTATGAAGACTGAGGAGTCTTCAGCCGCCGGTTTCCGGACCTCTTCACGCTTCAGCATCTGCAAGGGGGTCGGCGGCGCGGCTCCGGGACCGGACTCCACGGCTGGGCCTGTGTTCGATCCCTCTGGAGCTAATGGTGTCCAGTAGCCAAGCAGCAAATCCACTCTGCATGCAGGTGAGTTTACTACTTTCCCCCTAAGTCCCACGTTGCAGTGATCCTGTTGCCAGCAGGACTCACTGTAAAGAAAAAAACCTAAACTAAACTTTCTCTAAGCAGCTCTTTAGGAGAGCCACCTAGATTGCACCCTTCTCGTTCGGGCACAAAATCTAACTGGAGTCTGGAGGAGGGTCATAGGGGGAGGGGCCAGTGCACACCACCTGACCTAGTAAAGCTTTACTTTTTTGTGCCCTGTCTCCTGCGGAGCCGCTATTCCCCATGGTCCTTTCAGGAACCCCAGCATCCACTTAGGACGATAGAGAAAGTAAATTGCAATCTTGTCAATATATAAATAACCCTTTATGTATTAGTATTCAAAGCTTTCCTATTTCTTACTAATATGTACTATTATTCTATGGGCACTTCCCACATTATTATAGTATTGTCATATAACAAATTTATTGACCGAGGATCAGCACTTTTTTTGTGTAACTATATTGTAACTTCATTTGTAACCAATATTCAAAGCGGTCATACAACTGGAAGCAAGTCAGATGTCTGCTTCCCATACACCCAGTACACAAGCTTTTGTGTTCTACTCCGTGTGGCTGCTAGTGGAAATACAGTATGTTGTCCATCTTTTACATTCTACAAGAAAAATGGATGTACAACATGCCCTGAGTGTGCTGTAAACAAATGTCCAGAACAGCAATTACCAGCCTGATTCATACTTGATAACTTTATGTCTCTCCTCTCCGGGAGAAGTCGCTGACCACTGTGGGGGCAGAGCTGGGTTCTTCATGTTATTAGGCCCGCCAAAATGCTGCAAATGGTGGGTCCGAGGTGGAAGGGGCGATACTAAAATATTGCAAATCTCATCATTTTAGCTCCCCCTCTCTCCTTCATACGGACTTGCAACCCCCAGTATGAACTTCATTAGGAAGTGGGCGGGATATGGGAGATCTACCCACTCTTCCATGGGGTCTGGGGGACTACCTGAAAAATCATCAGGTCACCTGCACCTTCCAGAAAGAGTAGGTAACTTTGGCGTGATTAAACATTACATTCCAGTATATTGGCAAAACCAGCCCCGATTGGTACATCATGATGGGTTCATCTAATATACAGTATAAACTATTTATTATTATTATTCAGACACACAGTACAGGGGGACCAGTGAGCTTTCTATACAACTAAATGACAGATAACAATATCAGTCAGAGACCCAATGCCCTGGGACAGCTAACAGACAGGATCAGAGCTGCTGACTGAGCTGAGGAGCACTGGAAACAAGGATAGTGCAGGGTGAGACCCAAGAGGGCTCTGCCTCCTCACTAATGAGAGTCTCTTATTGTTGAGCGGTTTCTCCTTGAATTTAAATATAATAGTCTGAAGCTGTATATCTGGCTGCATATATCTGGAGCCATTGCATCTATCATTTCCCCTACTGGGCCTACAAGTCAGTACCAATATACCTGGACATGAGATAAGGTGGCAATTGATCCATTTTTGTAGATCTCGTTCATGGTTCGCTGCAGGTTTACAGCTTGTTGGGTAACATGCTTCAAAAATGCAGAACTCTCCTTGGTTCTTTCATGGGAATCGCTGAGCTGGAAGCGACAAAGAGAAGATATGAATATTTGCCCTGTGCGTATATCAGCAGTATTCAGGCTCTCAGGGTGGGTTCTACTCCATAATACTCATGCCCAAGTGAATGGCTCATTTTTCCGTATGAAAGCCTGAGAATTGACACTGATGAAAGCAGTAAATAATCAAGAATTTAAGAGGTTTCTAGTTACTCAGTATATTTGTGTACTCCAAGGCTGCATCTCCTCTCTAGTTTTGGAAACATTGCTGAATCTGCTAGAATGGTTGGTTTATTGTTTCCCTTTTAACACATTGGTCTCCGTGTCTTACTTATGTATAAGCTATTGGGTAATTAATTATACAACATTAATGATAATTGTTTTGCTCTATTTACTATTTAATATGTCTTATAAACAATGCAGAGTTGGACTCTGATTAAGTGTCCCAGCGCAGGCTTAGCAGACACACACAATGGAATTGTCAGGGACGCTGTTTCTGTTGAAGCCATATTAATTGTAAACCGAGTGAGCTACTAAACACGGATACAGAATGTGTTTGTAACTTTGGAATTGGATGTAAAGGGCCCCATACACTAATGTGACATGTCGGACCCTCATGTCGCAGGCGATCATCCCGGCAGCCTCCCGGGGGGCAGGATCGCATAAGATACATTGTATGCGGTCCTTTTGTTTACAATGTATCTTGTGCGATCCCAGCCATGCCTGCGGGGTCCGACATATCACGAGTGCAGCACAGTCAGTCAATCTATGGGATCCGATCCGATGCTTACGGGAACGCGCATCGGATCGGATGTAAAACACATCTGAAATGCCCAATTTCATCAGATATATCGTCCTGAATGGCCGAAATCGTATTAAATCAGGCATTATCGTTCTAGTGTATGGGGCCCTTTACTGATGACAGCATAATATATGACTGCTTGCAGTCTTTGAGACTTTGGAGGTTGGTTATGGATTACCGGCGGCCAGGATCACAGCAGTCAGCATCCTGCAGAATGCCGGCAGGAAGGGGGGGCGCGAGCGCAACGAAGCCCCTTGCGGGCTCGCCACAGGTTCTATTCCCACTCTATGGGTGTCGTGGAATAGTCCCCGCTAGTCGGCATGCCAACTGTTGCGATTCGGAGCTGGTGGGATGTGGGGGTTGGTATCGTGACCGGCCGTCTCTTGACCTCCGGTCACATAACTACATCCCGTCTTTGGACCATAAGCGTAAAACACACATGTACGTTCAGTGTGTAATATTAATGCTCATGTATAGGAGACCTTAGGTATAACTATCCCTTACTGTATAGACCATTAAACATCATGTCATTCCCATTGTGAGTTGTTTTTATATACTTGCTGTACTATGTATTGCTCTGACACGTGCTTACCAAGGCTCTGTATATAGTATAGGTTTCCTTCTCGTGCTGCATTGCTGCTCTGAACTCTGCCTTGCTTGTATATGCTAGGGCTATCAGATGGTGGCTGGAAGATAGAAATCATTCAAAGTTATTCAGGCAGCTAGAGAATTGTCAGTATATTTTTATTGCAGTAAACTGTGAGATATCTAGTAAAATGAAATGGAGTATAAGTAGACTTTGGGGGGGAATTTACCAAGTGTCATTTTTTTTATTTAAATCAGATTTTTGGGTATTTTTCCAGCGGGTTTTAAAAACAGCAATTTTATCAAAGGCAGAATATGCCAGGATTGGGACTTAATATTCGCCAGCACTATTGGTAGGTTAGGGTGTGCTTTTTAGTTTTGTGGGTGTAATTTCCTTTGGAAATGTATCTCCAAGCTGCACAGAGTCACACTATGACAGTGGGATTCCATGGTGTTAGTTTCCCTCTTATAGGGGGTAATTCTGAGTTGATCGCAGCAGGATTTTTGTTAGCAGTTGGGCAAAACCATGTGCACTGCAGGAGGGGCAGATATAACATGTGCAGAGAGAGATAGATTTGGGTGTGGTGTGTTCAATCTGCAATCTAAATTGCAGTGTAAAAATAAAGCAGCCAGTATTTACCCTGCACAGAAATAAAATAACCCACCCAAATCTAACTATCTTTGCACATGTTATATCGGCCTCCCCTGCAGTGCACATGGTTTTGCCCAACTGCTAACAAAAATCCTGCTGCGATCAACTCAGAATTATCCCCATATTTTGATCAGCCCAGCCTGTTATAACCTGGTGCAGATTGCAGCTTCTGTCCACAGTGATTATCCCTGCAACCAGCCCAGGCTATGAAAGCTTCGGCTCAGTTTACTTTCTGGGGAAATGTTCATTTTTAAAAGCAGTTTTGAAAATGTAAAAACAACCTTTAGCTTCTTGGCTGCTGAGAGTGAGTGGGATACGCCCTCTGCCTGCAGCTGAACGCTGCAAAGGTTCCCTGGCTGTGACACTAAGGAGTTACAGTGATAATTGTCAGAGATAGGGAGCTCTCTGGCTTTCAGGACTCCAATCTCCCCACCCTTGTCTAGAAAACCTGCGGCCACAATGCTTGGAAGGAAATTGGGGAAATTACTTTCCGAACACGTGTCACTTTCTAATAACTGCATACAGAGTTTTATTTTTATTTATTTATTTTATTATTTCTAAATAATATAGATAAACTACATTAAAGTAGATACGAAGGTCAGTTAGAATATTTCAACTGCATACCCGTCTTGGCTCCAAAATAAACATGCAGTATTGTTTCTTTTAATAAATACACTGCTCAAAAAAATAAAGGGAACACTAAAATAACACATCCTAGATCTGAATGAATGAAATATTCTTATTAAATACTTTGGTCTTTACATAGTTGAATGTGCTGACAAAAAAGTCACACAAAAATTATCAATGGAAATCAAATTTATTAACCCATGGAGGTCTGGATTTGGAGTCACACTCAAAATTAAAGTGGAAAAACACACTACAGGCTGATCCAACTTTGATGTAATGTCCTTAAAACAAGTCAAAATGAGGCTCAGTAGTGTGTGTGTGGCCTCCACGTGCCTGTATGACCTCCCTACAACGCCTGGGCATGCTCCTGATGAGGTGGTGGATGGTCTCCTGAGGGATCTCCTCCCAGACCTGGACTAAAGCATCCGCCAACTCCTGGACAGTCTGTGGTGCAACGTGGCGTTGGTGGATGGAGCGAGACATGATGTCCCAGATGTACTCAATTGGATTCAGGTCTGGGGAACGGGCGGGCCAGTCCATAGCATCAATGCCTTCATCTTGCAGGAACTGCTGACATACTCCAGCCACATGAGGTCTAGCATTGTCTTGCATTAGGAGGAACCCAGGGCCAACCGCACCAGCATATGGTCTCACAAGGGGTCTGAGGATCTCATCTCGGTATCTAATGGCAGTCAGGCTACCTCTGGCGAGCACATGGAGGGCTGTGCGGTCACCCAAAGAAATGCCACCCCACACCATTACTGACCCACTGCCAAACCGGTCATGCTGGAGGATGTTGCAGGCAGCAGAACGTTCTCCTTGGCGTCTCCAGACTCTGTCACGTCTGTCACATGTGCTCAGTGAGAACCTGCTTTCATCTGTGAAGAGTACAGGGCGCCAGTGGCGAATTTGCCAATCTTGGTAACATAGTAACATAGTATCTGAGGTTGAAAAAAGACAATTGTCCATCGAGTTCAACCTATTTGTGGTCTCCTATGCATGATGATTTGACTAAAATTTCTGACTGATGCTGCTGTCAGCCGTTGCATTTTATCCCTATTTATAGTAACTATAATGCATGACTATGCACCATACCCCTGGATATCCTTATCCATTAGGAATTTATCTAACCCATTCTTAAAGGTGTTGACAGATTCCGCCATTACAACTCTCTCGGGCAGGGAATTCCAAACACGTATTGTCCTTACCGTGAAAAAGCCTTTACGCCGTATTGTGCGGAATCTCCTCTCCTCTAACCTGAGCGAGTGTCCACGAGTCCTCTGTGTTGATCTAACCAAAAACAGGTCCCGCGCAAGCTCTGTGTATTGTCCCCTTATATATTTGTAGATGTTGATCATGGGTTCACTACGGCTGGCCGACGGTCGGGCTCCCGGCGACCAGCATCCCGGCGCCGGGAGCCCGACCGCCGGCTTACCGACAGCTTGGCGAGCGCAAATGAGCCCCTTGCGGGCTCGCTGCGCTCGCCACGCTACGGGCACGGTGGCGCGCTACGCGCGCCACACTATTTTATTCTCCCTCTATGGGGGTCGTGGACCCCCACGAGGGAAAATAATTGTCGGTATTCCGGCTGTCGGGCTCCCGGCGCCGGTATACTGAGCGCCGGGAGCCCGACCGCCGGCAAACAGAAGACCACCCGTTGATCATATCCCCTCTTAGTCTCCGCTTTTCCAATGTAAACATGCCTAGTCTTTCAAGCCTTTCCTTGTATTCCATCGTCTCCATGCCCTTAATTAGTTTGGTCGCCCTCCTCTGTACCTTTTCAAGCTCCAGGATATCCTTTTTGTAGTACGGTGCCCAGAATTGTACACAGTACTCAAGGTGTGGCCTCACTAGTGATTTATATAACGGGAGTATAATACTCTCGTCCCTAGCATCAATACCCCGTTTTATGCATGCTAATATCTTATTAGCCTTCTTTGCTGCAGTCCTACTTTGGGTACTACTGCTTAGCTTGCTATCTATGAGGACACCTAAGTCCTTTTCCAGTACAGAATCCCCTAATTTTACCCCATTTAGTAGGTAGGTGTAATTTTTGTTCTTGTTACCACAGTGCATTACCTTACACTTGTCTGTGTTGAAGCGCATTCTCCATTTGGCTGCCCATGCTTCTAATTTAACTAAGTCATTCTGAAGAGACTCGGCATCCTCCTCTATATTTATAGCCTTACACAATTTGGTATCATCTGCAAAAATTGACACCATGCTCTCTAGACCTTCTGTTAGGTCGTTAATGAAAATATTGAACAATAGCGGTCCTAATACTGAGCCTTGCGGCACACCACTTAGCACTTCAGTCCAAGTTGAAAAAGATCCATTAACCACAACGCGCTGCTCCCTGTTATCTAACCAGTTTTTGACCCAAGTGCATATTGTGCTTCCTAGCCCTGATTCCTGTAGCTTGTAGATAAGTCTCATGTGTGGTACAGTATCGAACTCTTTGGCAAAGTCTAAAAAGATTACATCCACGTCTTTACCCTGATCTAGGTTTGCGCTTACTGTTTCATAAAAGCCAAGTAAGTTGGTTTGACAGGATCTGTCCTTCATAAACCCATGTTGATTCCTTTTAATGACCTTATTGACTTCAAGGAACTTCTGAATACTATCTCTTAGAATACCTTCCAATACTTTCCCCACCATAGATGTAAGACTAACTGGTCTATAATTACCTGGTTCAGCTTTACTTCCCTTTTTGAATATAGGCACCACTTCCGCTATACGCCAGTCTTTGGGAACCATACCTGATATAACTGAATCCTTAAAGATCAAAGATAGCGGTTTTGCCAGTTCAGAGTGAAGCTCCATTAGAACCCTTGGGTGAATACCATCGGGCCCTGGTGTTCTCTGGCAAATGCCAAACGTCCTGCACGGTGTTGGGCTGTAAGCACAACCCCCACCTGTGGACGTCGGGCCCTCATACCACCCTCATGGAGTCTGTTTCTGATCGTTTGAGTAGACACATGCACATTTGTGGCTTGCTGGAGGTCATTTTGCAGGGCTCTGGCAGTGCTCCTCCTGTTCCTCCTTGCACAAAGGCGGAGGTAGCGGTCCTGATGCTGGGTTGTCGCCCTCCTACGGCCTCCTCCACGTCTCCTGATGTACTGGCCTGTCTCCTGGTAGCGCCTCCATGCTCTGGACACTACGCTTACAGACACAGCAAACCTTCTTGCCACAGCTCGCATTGATGTGCCATCCTGGATGAGCTGCACTACCTGAGCCACTTGTGTGGGTTGTAGACTCCGTCTCATGCTACCACTAGAGTGAAAGCACCGCCAGCTTTCAAAAGTGACCAAAACATCAGCCAGAAAGCATAGGAGCTGAGAAGTGGTCTGTGGTCACCACCTGCAGAACAACTCCTTTATTGGGGGTGTCTTGCTAATTGCCTATAATTTCCACCTGTTGTCTATTCCATTTGCACAACAGCATGTGAAATTGATTGTCAATCAGTGTTGCTTCCTAAGTGGACAGTTTGATTTCACAGAAGTGTGATTGACTTAGAGTTACATTGTATTGTTTAAGTGTTCCCTTAATTTTTTTGAGCAGTGTATAAGGTGGTTTAAATAGATACAATGGAGCTCTGAGACACAATCATGCTTTTTCATGTTGTCTAAAAAATAAAAAAAAAGGGAGGCAACTATTCCATATAGAGTGCCCGTTTTCTGTCAGATGATCACTAAGCAAAATAATAACTCCTAATATTTTTTAATTATTATTATTATTACTACTACTACTACTACTACTACCAGTTATTTAAATAAATCGCACCTGTACCCCTCTAGCCCTCCAACTGGAAAATAAAGCCAGGTAGCTGCTCTGCTTTCTTAAAAGGTAAGCCTCTCCAACCTGTTATTTTGTGTATGTCTCTGGGACCTTTGCAAAGTACTCAGGGGCAGATTTATTAAACCTGGTGAAGTGATAAAGTGGAAGGTGATAACGCACCAGCCAATCAGCTCCTAACTTCCATGTTACAGGATGGATTTGAAAAATGACAGTTAGGAGGTGACTGGCTGGTGCGTTATCACCTTCTACTTTATCACTTCACCAGGCTTAATAATTCTGTCCCTCCGCCTATTAAAAAAACAAACAAAAAACCCAGAAGAAGTGGTAGCAGCGCTGCCAGGAGTGCCCATATGCAACACTATTACATTATTATCAGAACACCTGCATCTGATGCAGAGCTGAACAGACGACTGGATGCAGGGTGTATGTTGCTGGTTTTCGCACCATACTTGTACTGGTGATGCAGTCTTATGCATTTCTCCTGCATCTACAGTTAGGACATAAATACAGCTCATGGGGGCTTGCTGACACAATAATGGGTTATGCTGGATGTGAGCAAAATTACCCAAGTTACAGGGTGTCTGCAAGTACGCACAAATGATTATAATAGCAAACAGAGTGTATACAGATGGGGACGGCCATACCACAAGAAGCGTATGCACGAATATATAATTTCTTTCTCTTACACACAATTCAGGAATAACACGCACCCAATTTAATACCAACTCTGCATCAGGCTCTAAAATAAAAGGTGTACAGTGTGTGGTTACTGCCCAGAATATGGCGGCTACTGAAGCAGGAACGTGCAGCGTGGGAAAGGCAAAGCTGTATAATTGGGAAACATCTGCCTGAAAAGCTACAATACTGCATTCTCCGCGATCTTTCCAAAACTAGGTCCTTAGTTATGTCATATTTCTGGTAATACTGCAGGTTTTAAGTAATAGCTATTTGTAAGTTATTAATTTTTTTTTTGAATAGAGTATTTTTATTCAGCAACATAATTAATGATACAGACATTTCAGTGTACACTGGGAAGCACATTCGACATTACACATTGGCCCTCATTCCGAGTTGTTCGCTCGCAAGCTGCTTTTAGCAGCTTTGCACACGCTAAGCCGCCGCCTACTGGGAGTGAATCTTAGCTTCTTAAAATTGCGAACGAAAGATTCGCAATATTGCGATAAGACATCTCTGTGCAGTTTCTGAGTAACTCGAGACTTACTCGGCATCTGCGATCAGTTCAGTGCTTGTCGTTCCTGGTTTGACGTCACAAACACACCCAGCGTTCGCCCAGACACTCCTCCGTTTCTCCGGCCACACCCGCGTTTTTCCCAGAAACGGTAGCGTTTTTTCACACACTCCCATAAAACGGCCAGTTTCCGCCCAGAAACACCCACTTCCTGTCAATCACATTACGATCACCAGAACGAAGAAAAAGCCGTGAGTAAAATTCCTAACTGCATAGCAAATTTACTTGGCGCAGTCGCAGTGCGAACATTGCGCATGCGCACTAAGCGGAAAAACGCTGCGATGCGAAGAAATTTACCGAGCGAACAACTCGGAATGACCCCCATTATACTGAACCATACACCTCTCCAAGGATATACATATACATAGGACGTTCCCAGTATTGCTGTTCCCGTGCATCCTTCCCACATAATACATATTTTCTGAAGTCCGTAAACAGATCATGATCCACATACTTAACATTTTAGATATTTTCTCCCCAAAAGATTATTGTAAATACCCCGTCTAGTAGGCCATTTATAGCCCACAACCCCTCTAACCCAAAACAAAACCCCCTTAAACAAACTCAAACCTAGTCAACCTAAAGTGTGTAAGGTGTGGTGCAGTAGCAAGATAATTAAACAAAATACGATAAAGGAGAGAGAGAGGTCCGGCTCAGCGCCTCAGGGCCCAAATAACGCACCGCGATGACAGTCAGTGCCCCCTAAATCCGAAGGGCAAGGGATGAGTATGTGGAATTGATCCAAGGAGACCATATTTTCTCGTATTTGGTAAGGGCATTATATTTCATATATACATAGCGGTCTTTCAATAGGGTATCGTTTACCAAACCATTGAATGCAGGTATCGTGGGAGGATGCGGAGCCATCCATGTCCGCGCAATACACACCTTAGCAAGAGCGCACATACTGCGGGCATATATGCCTTCCCAACGAGACCCAGGGTCAGGATTGCCCACCCCCAAAATACAAAATCTCGGAGTCAGCAAGCCTCTCGGTATCCCCGTATGTTCCAGAATCGACCCGACCCCAGCCCAGAATGCCTGCAGCAACGGGCATTCCCATGTAAGGTGCCAGAAGGTACCTCCGGCGGCCCCGCACTTAGGACAAATATCAACACTATCGGTCCTAAATCTGGCCAGCCTGCTTGGCGTCATATATGATCTATGCAAAATGAAGAGCTGTATCTGTTGAAACCGCAGTGATTTGGTGACCTGGCTCGGGTTACCCAGAGCGCCCTCCCAATCTTCCCCGTCTATGGGGCCCAAGTCACACTCCCAGCGCTTCCGAAGATTCGAGAGCGGGTCTGCATGAATTGTTTGAAGAAGGTACGAGTAGGTGAAGGAGATCACCTTGACTCGACCCAGTGAGTGTAGAAATGCTTTTATGGGGAAGGGGAGGAGCACCGGGGGAGAATCTCCGAACTGCGCCTGCAAGGCGTGCCTGAGCTGTAAGAATCTGTAAAAGTGAGAGTTCGGAAGTCCAAACTCCTCCTTTAATTGCTGAAACGATTTCAATGAACCATCGCTATATAGCTGAGACATTAAAATTATCGAATACGGAGCCCACACCTCCCCACCCTCGAGAGACCCCAGTTCACTGAGCGATGTGGAGTGCCATAGGGGAGTATCTGGGTCCATGCCCTCGTACCCGAGCAGGCCCTTCAAAGCTAGCCATATCTTCATGGCCTGAAAGACAATAGGAGGTGAGAATATAGAAGGACTCCCCCCCCCACCAGGACCTGCGCCGGGGAGAGATCCGGGTAATAACACCTAAGGAACGCCCAGCATAAACCAGCCTCCTCCCCTCCTTGGAGCCAAATACCGATATGTGACAACTGAGCAGCGTAGTAATACAATTGGAAGTGAGGCAAGGCCAAGCCGCCGTCCTTTTTTTGTCTGGTAAGGGTAGATAATTTTATTCTAGGCCTTTTATTGGCCCAGATCAAGGACGTTATGACACTATTTAATTTCCTGAAGAAGGCTGGAAAGATGTACACAGGGGACTGCAAGAGAACATACAGTAGCTTGGGCAAAACTACCACTTTAATTTATTATTATTATTATCCTTTATTTATATGGCGCCACAAGGGTTCCGCAGCGCCCAATTACAGAGTACATAAACAAATAATCAACCAGGAAAACAGCAACTTACAGTTGACTACAATATAGGACAAGTACAGGGTAAATAAACATAGCTACATATGCAGATGACACTGGAATAAGTATCAGGTGGCAGAAGACTGCTGGATTTGGTGCAGCTGAAGATTATTAAAGTAAGAAAAGGGCAAGCACATGAGGGAAGAGGGCCCTGCTCGTGAGAGCTTACATTCTGAAGGGGAGGGGTAGACAGACAGGGGTGAGACAGATGGGGTACATAGAGAGCGTGGAACAGAGGTTTAGGATGAGATTTGGCTGGGTTTGGTGAAGAAGTGGGTCTTGAGAGCCCGTTTGAAGTTTTGTAGAGAGGTGGAGAGTCTGAGGGGGAGAGGTAGGGAATTCCATAGAAGTGGTGCAGCACGTGAAAAATCTTGGAGGTAGGAGTGGGAGGAAGTAATCCGTAGGCAGGAGAGTCGGCGAGCATTAGCAGAGCGAAGAGGACGGGTGGGAGTGTAAAGCGAGATAAGATCAGAGATGTAGATGGGAGAGGAGTGGGTGAGGGCTTTGTAAGCAAGTGTGAGAAGCTTGAAATGGATTCTGAAAGGGAAGGGGAGCCAGTGAAGGTCTAGTAAGAGAGGAGAGGTGGACGTAGTGCGTTTGGTGAGGAAAATGAGCCGGGCAGCAGCATTGAGGATAGATTGGAGTGGAGAGAGGTATTTGTCAGGAATGCCAGTCAGGAGGAGATTACAGTAGTCCAGTCTGGAGATGACCAGTGAGTGGATAAGAGTCTTAGTAGCATCCTGGGTCAGAAAGGGTCTGATCCTGGAAATATTTTTTAGATGAAAACGGCAGGTTTGTGAGAGGTGCTGAATGTGTGGTTTGAAGGAGAGGGAGGAGTCAAGGATTACTCCAAGACAGCGCACTTGGGGGGTAGAGGAGATAGTAGTGCCATCAATATATAATGAGATTGTAGGAGGTGAGGTTATGCGGGAGGGAGGGAAGATGATCAGCTCGGTCTTAGACATGTTAAGTTTAAGAAAGCGCTGGGACATCCAGGAAGAGATAGCAGAGAGACAGTTGGAGATACGAGTGAGGAGAGTAGGGGAGAGGTCTGGAGAGGAAAGATAGATTTGAGTGTCATCAGCATAGAGATGATATTGGAAACCAAAAGAACTAATGAGCTTACCTAGTGAGGACGTATAGAGAGAGAAGAGAAGAGGACCAAGGACAGAACCTTGGGGTACCCCTACAGTTAGTGAAAGTGAGGGGGAGGTGGAGTCATGAGAGGAGACAGAGAATGAACGGTCAGAAAGGTAGGACGACAACCAAGAGAGGGCAGTGTCACGCAGACCAATGGAGTGAAGGATTTGCAGTAGGAGAGGATGGTCCACAGTGTCAAAAGCAGCAGAGAGATCAAGTAGAATAAGTAGAGAGTAGTGTCCCTTAGATTTAGCAGCATGGAGGTCATTGCATACTTTTGTAAGGGCAGTTTCAGTGGAGTGGAGAGGACGGAAGCCAGATTGGAATGGGTCAAGCAGTGAGTGCGAGGAAAGAAAGGAAGTAAGGCGGTTGTAGACAATACGCTCAAGGAGTTTGGAGGCAAAAGGGAGGAGAGAGATGGGTCGGTAGTTGGAGAGAGTGTTTGGATCAAGGGTAGGTTTTTTAAGAATAGGAGAGATGAGTGCGTGCTTGAAGGCAGAGGGGACAGTGCCTGACGAGAGGGAGAGATTGAGAAGGTGGGAAAGATGGGAACAAGCAGAAGAAGAGAGGTAGCGGAGGAGGCTGGAGGGGATAGGGTCAAGTGGGGAGGTGGTGAGGGGACAGGAACGAATGAGGGCCATGACTTCCTCTCCAGATGCATGGGAGAAAGATGACAGAGTTGGTGCGAGGGATGGGGAGGGTTGGTAAGGGATGGGAGAAGGCTGGTTACTGATGGTCTGGTGTGATGTGATGTCTTGACGTATGGAGTCAATTTTGGATGTGAAGTAAGTGGCAAAGTCAAGAGCAGAGAGTGAGGAAGGGAGACGAGGTGGAGGTGGGCAGAGGAGTGAATTGAGAGTGGCATAGAGGCGCCGGGGGTTTGGAAGACTGGGAGGAGATGAGGTTCTTGAAGTATGACTGTTTAGCAAGAGAAAGGGCAGCACTGAAGGATGAGAGCATAAGTTTGAAATGGAGGAAATCTGCCTTAGAGCGTGATTTCCTCCAGTGTCGCTCAGCAGTACGTGAGCATTTTTGCAGATATCTGGTGCATTTGGTGTGCCAGGGTTGAGGTGTTAATTTGCGAGGGTGAATAGTGGTTGGTGGAGCAACAGAGTCAAGAGCAGAAGTAAGGGAAGCATTGTACGTGGAAGTGGCTTGTTCAGGGCATGAGAGAGAGAGAATAGGAGAGAGAAGTGAGTCAAACAGGGAGGAAAGGAATGTGGTGTCAATAGCTTCAATGTTACGCTTAGTGATCGTAGCCTTAGGAGGTTGAGATGGGGAAGTCGAGAGAGATAGGTTAAAGGAGAGCAGGTGGTGGTCAGAGAGCGGAAATGGGGAGTTGGAAAAATCAGAGATATCACAGCGGTGAGTGAAGACCAGATCCAGTGAGCTCCCATTCACATGGGAGGGTGAGGAGGTCCACTGGGAGAGACCAAGTGAGGAGGTGAGGTTAAGGAGTTTAGAGGCAGGGGATTGTGTGGGGATGTCAATAGGGATGTTGAAATCGCCTAGGATAATGGTGGGAATGTCAGAAGAGAGGAAGTGAGGAAGCCAAGAAGCAAAGTTGTCGATGAATTTGGAAGCAGTGCCAGGGGGGCGGTAAATGACAGCTACTCTAAGATGGACTGGTTGGAAGAGGCGTATGGCGTGGACCTCAAATGTAGAGAATATAAGGGATGGTTCTGGTGGTATGAGTTCGTAGGAGTAACTAGAAGGTAAAAGGACCCCAACACCACCCCCATGGCGACCCCCAGGTCGGGGGGTGTGTGTGAATGTGAGGCCCCCAGCAGAGAGAGCAGCAGCAGAAGTAGTGTCAGAGGGCGTAATCCAAGTTTCAGTAATGGCTAGTAGGTGTAGGGATTTGGAAATGAAAAGGTCATGAGTGGGGACCAGTTTGTTACTGGCATTCCAGAGTGCACAGGATAGGGGGTATAAGTCTGTGGGAGAGATGTGAATGAGATTATCAGGGTTGCTGTAGCGATGAGGTGGGATTAACTTTGAGGGCAGGGATGATGAGAGAGTAGTGATGGTACGGGTGCCTGAGCTAGGAGGGGAAACTGCAGGAGGTGGGCAGGGAGGGAGGTCAGTGTGATGTGGATGGGGGTGTGGGGAGGTGACAGGGAAGGGAGAGAGGGAGCAGGGCTGAGTTGTGGGGTAGCAGGACCATGGGGCAGAGGTGAATGAAAGTGGGGTAACAGGAAAGGTGGGGGAAGGAAACAGAGGGAAGGAGGGGAGACAGAGGAGGGGAGAGAGGAGGAGGTGTAGGAGACTAGGGGGTAAGGATAAAGATACATTATTAGGTAGACACTGAGTGATGTGGGGGGTATAGGAAAGCCTTGACATAGTGTTAAGTAGGTAAATAGGTTGAGGGAAAGTGGAAGTAGGAGAGGAGACTGTAAGGGAATCCAAGCAGAAGAATTGCAGAAATGCAGGTGAGAAAAGCAGTGTAGGCTCAAGGGGTGTAGATTTAGTATGAAATGAGTCAAAAGTGTAGATAAAGTGGGTGCAGAAATGTATTTGGAGTGTAAGAAATGAAAGGATTGTGAGAGGTTTAAGAAGCAATGGTACTTATGTTAGATGTTTTAAGTGTTTGCAGGTAAAATTGCATTGGTGCAGCTGTGCATAAAAAACAAAATTACAATAATACAATAATACAGATACAAGCATTTAATGAGGCCAACCCTGCCCGTCACTGTCAGCAGAAGCTTACACCAAGTTCTCAACTTGCGCACAAATGTCTGTACAAGAGGATCAAGGTTCAAGGGCACAAAGTCTGATGGATCGTTAGTAACTAGGATCCCAAGGTACTTAAACTGATCTGTCCAACATAGCGGCAGAGATAGTCTCGGAACCTGGGGGGGAGAGCCCATAATGGGCATAATAAATGATTTGGACCAGTTTATGCGGAGACCTGAAAACCCACCAAAGGTCTCTATGACCTGCAACACAGTAGGCATATCCACCGCGTAGTCTCGGAGGAATAACAACTAAGTCATCCGCATAAAGGGCTATTTTGTCAGTGCATGAACCCGTATCAATTCCCCCAATGTCCGGGTGCGACCTAATCAAACAAGCCAGGGGCTCGATGGCTATGGCAAACAAGGCAGGAGAGAGGGGGCAACCCTGTCTGGTGCCCCGTGTCAAAGGGAAGGAGGAGGAGATGTAGCCGTTTACCAGGACCCTGGCGCGTGGATTTTGATATAACAATTTGATCCATTGTATAAAATTAGGGCCAAAGCCCATGTTCCTCATGACTCCCCACAGTTAGGGCCACTCAACGCTGTCGAATGCCTTGGCCGCGTCCAATGAGACCACAGCCGCGTCCGAGGGGAAGTCATGAGGAGCCTGCAAAATAGTGTACAGCCTGCGCAAATTAATGGATGTGGATTTCCAAGGCATGAAGCCGGATTGATCCGGATGAATTATAGATTCAATAACTAAGTTGAGCCGGACCGCGAGAATTTTCGCCAGGATCTTGGCATCGGTGGGGATGAGGGAGATCGGCCTGTAGGACTCCAAAAGTTTAGGGTCCTTACCAGGTTTTGGGAGCATTATAAGGATAGCCTCGGACATTGAGGGAGGAAGGCAGTTAGCGGCAAACATATCAACATACATGTCATGCAGCTTAGGACCAAAGAACTTAATGTACTGTTTATACAGTTCCGTGGGAATACCGTCACTACCCGGGGATTTACCACTAGGAGACACCTCCACCGCCGACGTCACCTCCTCCAGAGTCAAAGGCGCGTCCAAAGCATCCCTAGCCTCAGGGGAAAGTTTAGAAAGGGGTATATTTATCAAGTACAGGTCTAAGTCCTCCATGGAGCATGTCAGCCGACTATCATAAACCTCCCTAAAGTAAAGGAGGAACATCTGTGCAATGTCAGGGGTGTTATCTACCGTGGAGCCGTCGGGGCCAAGCAGCTGCGCTATCGTAGTCCCAGGTCGGTCATAATGCACCAAATGGGCCAGCAAACTACCTGGTCTGTCCGCCTGCATATATATATTAGTGGCCCTAAACAAGAGGGAGCGTGCATTTTTGTCTGAAAGGTGAGCCAGCCAGGCCTCCTGAGCCATCAGCCATCGGGCCTTCAGCGCAGGGGTACCCTCGGTCAGATAGCGTGTCTCCAGGTCCCTACACTCAGACTCAAGCTGTCTCTCCGTCACCCTACGAGCTACCTTGCAGGCAGCAATTTTGCCAATCAATGTACCACGTAAATAAGCCTTGAATGCATCCCAAACAACCGGGGCCGGGCCCACATTATCCGCAAAAAAAACCCTCCCACATGGACGCTAAATCCGGGCAGTCGCCCAGCTGGGCCAACCAAGATGGATGCAACCTCCAATATGACTGTCCCCTCTGGCAGTCCCCATCCAGCGACAGCACCAGGGGTGAGTGGTCGGACACCCCCCGTGCCTCATAATGAACATCCGCCACACCAGGCAAAAGTTCAGGTGAGACCAGGGCCAGGTCGATTCTGGAAAAGGAGCCGTGCGTACTAGAAAAGCAGGAGTATTGCCGAAGCGTAGGATACAGAGTCCTTCAGACATCTACCCACTGCATACTATCTAGAAAATCCGCAAACTTAGATCTAGATGAATTCAGGTCGCCCCCCGCCCCTGGATCCCGAGGAGTCCTCCATCTGTCCAAAGAGACATCCAACACATTGTTGAAGTCCCCCAGGCAGATGACAGGAGTGTGGGGGGAGGAAGCAACAAATGAGGCGGCCTTCTGCAGGACATCATACGAAAGCGGGGGAGGAACATACAGAGACAATAGGAAAAAATTACGGGAATACAATTTACATTCTAGGAACACGTATCTACCATATGGATCTGTATTTACCTTGATCAACTCAAACTGTACTGTCCTCTTTATCATTACCGACACCCCTCGGGAATTGGAGGAGTGCGAGGAATGATACGCCCACCCACCCAAGGCCTGCGGAGCGACAACAGCCTAGTACCCTCCAAATGAGTTTCGCTCAGACAAATAATGTCCGGGCCATATTTCTTGATCATTTTAAATACTAAGGATCGCTTTACTTTGTTGTTAATGCCCCGGACATTCCACGCCAAGAATTTTAAGGGAGACATGTCAGCCAATGTACCAACAGGGACACAGCACTCCTAGATACCAGAAGGCAAAGAGGAAATACCATCATCGATGCCTTCCGGGCAACTGCCCGCCCACACGGTGCTCCGCTCACGCAATCATATCGTCCGCAGGCCCCGGTCCCCGAGCCGAACCCCATAAAACAGTACAACCTCACCACACTGTCTGATTGACAAATATATAGACACCATAAATCTAAAACACATAACAAAAAAACTGCTGAGAAGCCAACAGCGGCCCCCAAACAACCCCCCACCCCGTATACCTCCCCGAACTGTGGCATACACATATCCCTAACAGAACTCTAGCCCTGGAGATCCCAAAGCCTACGGCAACACTGTACTAGGCGTACAGATCAAAAACAACCCCAATACAAAAACCCTTATACGTTTATATCACTTTTCAGTAAAGTCCAGAACCACTAAAAAAGAGGAAGCTCCCCGGACTTATACTTGCGGATTGTAGGCCCATGGAGGAGGGCGACCTGGTGTCAGTCTGGAGCCAGCTGGCGGACCCCTGGAGCATATCTGTCCAACCAGGAAGCCGCCTCCCTTGGCGAGCTGAAGAACTTGGTCTCCCCATCTGCCACCACACGCAACCTGGAGGGGAACAGCATCGAGTAGGGTAGATTCAGGTCACGAAGACGTCGCTTAATGGGAAGAAACTGGGCCCGGTCTTTTTGAACATCCACTGCAAAGTCCGGAAATGCCGACACCCGGATTCCGTTCCGGAGCAGGGGGCCCTTCACGCGTCCCAGGCGCAAGACAGAGTCCCGATCCTTATAGTGCAGGAATTTTGCAATAAAAGTTAGTGGCGGGGCACCTGGGGGCAAAGGCCGGAAGGGCACTCGGTGAGCCCGCTCCACTGCAAACTGGGAGGTAAAGGATTCAGCGCCATATGCCTCTTTTAGCCAGGACTCCAGGAAATCTTCGGGGTGTGCCCCCTCTTCCTTTTCAGGTAGGCCCACGAATCTCACATTATTTCTGCGGAGTCTGCCCTCCATGTCCAGGAGTTTAGTTTGCAGTGTCGAGACTTGTTGTGTAACTGCAGACACAGATCGTTGCAAAGGGCCGCTGAGGTCCTCCAGATTAGAGACCCGCGTCTCAGTTTCGCCCACCCTCTCCCGGACTCGCTGGACGTCCTGTCGCAGCAATGATAAATCGCACTGCACCTTCTCCATTTTGTCCGACAGGCGTTGTTCGCTGGCCGCTATGGCCTCCAAGACCTGCTGGATGGAAGGAGCAGATGGCTGTACATTCACCCCTGAGTCGGCCCCGGCCGGGGGATCCATTTTGGCAGAAGGGGAGGGCTTAGGAGATGACTGCGTTGGCTGGGTTGCAGGCTGTCGAGCAAACTTCTCCAATTTAGCCGCGGCCGCGCTCTGGCCGCCCCTCACCATCGTATCAAGGCCCAGCAATACTCAGAGTCCCAATATTCAGTGTCAAGAAGTAGAACAGTGGGTGATGAATGCAATATCAACAGCACACCAGGGACCAGGACATCCAGCTGTAATACTGAAGGGAGAAGGGGGGACCAGAGGGATCCAGTGGTATATATATGTCTAGTGTATGGTATTCCAGCAGCAAAAGGCAGGGCAGCAGGGACCAGCTCAGTTCATCCAGCCCAGTTCAATCTTTATATAAACTGCACCATGCAGTGAGGAGGGACACAGGGAGCTGCAGACAAAATGGCCGCCCAGCACACTGACTCTCCCTTCTTCACTCCCTGTTTCAGCCTTCAGGGGAGCAGGATTGTGCCAGTGTGGAGCCCTGGGGGTGCAGGAGTGGGGTGCCGCTCCCCTCCGGTGCCGCAGGCCGCCGCGGGTGCGTGATCGCGTACGCGCGCCTGGCGGAGCTCCGAAAATTGAGGCCGGGGACTTGTTTGCGGCCTAGGCCCGGAGTCCGGGCGGCCGCTGGCGCGAGCCGGGAGCGCTCACACGGGTCCTCCAACGATGCCCGCCGCCTCCCCAGTGCCGCTAAACAGGAGAGGAGCCAAGGGAAAGCCACAGAGAGAGCCCCAGGATTTGTTCAGGATTAATATCCAGGGAGCTCCTCAATCCTGCTGCCTAGTCCCTTGCCGCCGTGGCCACGCCCCGTAAGTTATTCATTTTTAATAAAATATGTAAAAATACATAAGAATGTGAAAAGCCCACGATCATCCATTGTAGATAGTAAACCATGAAATAAATATGGTAAGAAACACACAGTACATAGCTGAATTAGTAATGTAATGTACCATGACCTTCACAAGGCCAGTGACTTAGACAGCTGAACAAAGTCCACGGGGAAACCAAAAGCAACAAAAGACTAATGGCTCAGTGTCAGATGTTGCTTCACGACTCTTGTAAGTTTCCAGAATGCTATAGACTTTTCTGTGCTGTAATAATTAGTTGCAGCTGTCTACAGCAGTGATTGAAAAAAAAAAAACATTTTGTGGGTTATTAAATCCCCCTCCCCCCAACTCTCCAGATATATGTGCACTCTATCCTTCTGAGGGACGTATGTCTCATTGAGTTCTGTTCTGCATTTACTGTACACAGCAATTAATGGGCGTTTAGGGAGGGGGGAGTTATCTAAGGCAGTGATTCTCAACCGCGGCCCTCAACTACCCCCAACAGTTCATGTTTTCCAGGTCTCCTCACAGGATTGCAAGTGAAATAATTTGCTCCACTTGTAGGTCTTTTAAAATGTGTCAGTGAGTAATGAATACACCTGTTCCAGTGACCTGGAAAACATGAACTGTTGGGGGTACTTGAGGACCGAGGTTGGGAACCACTGATCTAAGGAGCAAACTAGCGCTTCAGAAGCACTAGACACGCCCATTGTGATGTGGCCACGCTCACTGTCCCAATTCCTGCTATGACACATTGGAAAGGATATCATACAAACAGGGAATCTAAATGATAGATTCTTCCACGATGCCTCACGATGGTGGGACACATTACAATGGGATGGGACACATTACAAAACGGCTAATTAGAGAACTGCAGCTACTGGATTCTGTCAGTGGTATAAACGTATATTTGATTAAGCGGTGTCTGGTAATTTCAATGATCATTACAGATTATCTAAATAAATAAATAAAAGACTGGAGAAGCCAAACATAAAACATGGTTCCCATTAAGAAAATACTCTTATAACAGGTAAATTTGCATTCCTTAAACATATTCATTTTGATACCTTAGAGCAACATCCAGGGATTTACTTCCATAGTACTTGGTGTTGGCTTCCAAAGCTTTCTCAAGAAACCGTAAGGACAAGTCACATTCAAGGACAGCTTGTAGCACCACGCCAATATTACTCTGTCAGGATTAGAAACCTATCAGTCCAATATAAAATACTGTCCTGCTCTTAGTGTTGGAGCACATGAAGCCTCGTACCTCATTATACCCCTTTATTTGGTGACATCAAACCTAATCCTTATCACCCAGAAAGATACAGAGTTGAATTAAGATAAGAATGTCAAGTAGTTAGCCATACATACATACATACATACATAAATACATACATACGTAATCATACAAACACCTAAAATACATGTATCAAATTAAGAATTGCCGGATTGTACTAGGTGATTTTTTGCTTAGTGTTTGTAGTAGTGGTTTCTTTAATTTATTATACAAATACCTGGTGTACAGGTCTTTAGCTCTCACTATTAGTGTTATCTACATCTTGTTTTGTCTGAATGTCAATGTTGGTAAACTGAAAATAAGCTTCTACTCTAGTCCTCTTTCATCTGAATTAAATAAGTATCTGCATCCGCTGAAAATTCTGTAGAATATTAGAGTCTGGTTGCCCAATGGGCACAAATTACGCAGCAGTAGCAGTATGTGTGTCTGGTTTATGGGTCTGTAAACCATTTTTCTCTGACGTCCTAAGTGGATGCTGGGGACTCCGTAAGGACCATGGGGAATAGCGGCTCCGCAGGAGACAGGGCACAAAAGTAAAAGCTTTAGGATCAGGTGGTGTGCACTGGCTCCTCCCCCTATGACCCTCCTCCAAGCCTCAGTTAGGTTTTTGTGCCCGGCCGAGAAGGGTGCAATCTAGGTGGCTCTCCTAAAGAGCTGCTTAGAAAAAGTTTTGTTAGATTTTTTATTTTCAGTGAGTCCTGCTGGCAACAGGCTCACTGCATCGAGGGACTTAGGGGAGAGAAGTTCAACTCACCTGCGTGCAGGATGGATTGGATTCTTAGGCTACTGGACATTAGCTCCAGAGGGACGATCACAGGTACAGCCTGGATGGGTCACCGGAGCCGCGCCGCCGACCCCCTTGCAGATGCTGAAGAGAGAAGAGGTCCAGAAATCGGCGGCTGAAGACTTCCCAGTCTTCTTAAGGTAGCGCACAGCACGGCAGCTGTGCGCCATTGCTCTCAGCACACTTCACACCAACGGTCACTGAGGGTGCAGGGCGCTGGGGGGGGCGCCCTGGGCAGCAATGAAAGTACCTATGCTGGCTAAAAATACATCACATATATCCTCTGGGGCTATATGGATGTATTTAACCCCTGCCAGGTTGTCAGAAAAACGGGGAGAAGAAGCCCGCCGAAAAGGGGGCGGGGCCTATTCTCCTCAGCACACAGCGCCATTTTCCTACACAGCTCCGCTGCTAGGAAGGCTCCCAGGCTCTCCCCTGCACTGCACTACAGAAACAGGGTTAAAACAGAGAGGGGGGGGCATTTTGTGTGGCGATATTATAATATATTAAGATGCTATAAGGGAAAACACTTATATAAGGTTGTCCCTGTATAATTATAGCGTTTTGGTGTGTGCTGGCAAACTCTCCCTCTGTCTCCCCAAAGGGCTAGTGGGGTCCTGTCCTCTATCAGAGCATTCCCTGTGTGTGTGCTGTGTGTCGGTACGTGTGTGTCGACATGTATGAGGACGATGTTGGTGAGGAGGCGGAGCAATTGCCTGTAATGGTGATGTCACTCTCTAGGGAGTCGACACCGGAATGGATGGCTTATTTAGGGAATTACGTGATAATGTCAACACGCTGCAAGGTCAGTTGACGACATGATACGGCCGGCAAACCAATTAGTACCTGTCCAGGCGTCTCAAACACCGTCAGGGGCTTTAAAACGCCCATTACCTCAGTCGGTCGACACAGACACAGACACGGACACTGACTCCAGTGTCGACGGTGAAGAAACAAACGTATTTTCCATTAGGGCCACACGTTACATGTTAAGGGCAATGAAGGAGGTGTTACATATTTCTGATACTACAAGTACCACAAAAAAGGGTATTATGTGGGGTGTGAAAAAACTACCTGTAGTTTTTCCTGAATCAGATAAATTAAATGAAGTGTGTGATGATGCGTGGGTTTCCCCCGATAGAAAATTATTGGCGTTATACCCTTTCCCGCCAGAAGATAGGGCGCGTTGGGAAACACCCCCTAGGGTGGATAAGGCGCTCACACGCTTATCAAAACAAGTGGCGTTACCGTCTCCAGATACGGCCGCCCTCAAGGAGCCAGCTGATAGGAGGCTGAAAAATATCCTAAAAAGTATATACACACATACTGGTGTTATACTGCGACCAGCGATCGCCTCAGCCTGGATGTGCAGCGCTGGGGTGGCTTGGTCGGATTCCCTGACTGAAAATATTGATACCCTGGACAGGGACAGTATTTTATTGACTATAGAGCATTTAAAAGATGCATTTCTATATATGCGAGATGCACAGAGGGATATTTGCACTCTGGCATCAAGAGTAAGTGCGATGTCCATGTCTGCCAGAAGATGTTTATGGACACGACAGTGGTCAGGTGATGCAGATTCCAAACGGCACATGGAAGTATTGCCGTATAAAGGGGAGGAGTTATTTGGGGTCGGTCCATCGGACCTGGTGGCCACGGCAACAGCTGGAAAATCCACCTTTTTTACCCCAAGTCACATCTCAGCAGAAAAAGACACCGTCTTTTCAGCCTCAGTCCTTTCGTCCACATAAGGGCAAGCGGGCAAAAGGCCAGTCATATCTGCCCAGGGGTAGAGGAAAAGGAAGAAGACTGCAGCAGGCAGCTCCTTCCCAGGAACAGAAGCCCTCCACCGCTTCTGCCAAGTCCTCAGCATGACTCAAGCGGACTCAGGTGCGGTGGGGGCTCGTCTCAAGAGTTTCAGCGCGCAGTGGGCTCACTCGCAAGTGGACCCCTGGATCCTACAAGTAGTATCCCAGGGGTACAGATTGGAAGTTCGAGACGTCTCCCCCTCGCAGGTTCCTGAAGTCTGCTTTACCAACGTCTCCCTCCGACAGGGAGGCAGTATTGGAAACAATTCACAAGCTGTATTCCCAGCAGGTGATAATCAAAGTACCCCTCCTACAACAAGGAAAGGGGTATTATTCCACACTATTTGTGGTACTGAAGCCAGACGGCTCGGTGAGACCTATTCTAAATCTGAAATCTTTGAACACTTACATACAAAGGTTCAAATCAAGATGGAGTCACTCAGAGCAGTGATAGCGAACCAGGAAGAAGGGGACTATATGGTGTCCCTGGACATCAAGGATGCTTACCTCCATGTCCCAATTTGCCCTTCTCACCAAGGGTACCTCAGGTTCGTGGTACAGAACTGTCACTATCAGTTTCAGACGCTGCCGTTTGGATTGTCCACGGCACCCCGGGTCTTTACCAAGGTAATGGCCGAAATGATGATTCTTCTTCAAAGAAAAGGCGTCTTAATTATCCCTTACTTGGACGATCTCCTGATAAGGGCAAGGTCCAGAGAACAGTTGGAGGTCGGAGTAGCACTATCTCAAGTAGTTCTACGACAGCACGGGTGGATTCTAAATATTCCAAAATCGCAGCTGATTCCGACGACACGTCTGCTGTTCCTAGGGATGATTCTGGACACAGTCCAGAAAAAGGTGTTTCTCCCGGAGGAGAAAGCCAGGGAGTTATCCGAGCTAGTTAGGAACCTCCTAGAACCAGGCCAAGTGTCAGTGCATCAATGCACAAGAGTCCTGGGAAAAATGGTGGCTTCTTACGAAGCGATTCCATTCGGCAGATTTCACGCAAGAATTTTTCAGTGGGATCTGCTGGACGAATGGTCCGGATCGCATCTTCAGATGCATCAGCGGATAATCCTGTCTCCAAGGACAAGGGTGTCTCTTCTGTGGTGGCTGCAGAGTGCTCATCTACTAGAGGGCAGCAGATTCGGCATTCAGGACTGGGTCCTGGTGACCACGGATGCCAGCCTGAGAGGCTGGGGAGCAGTCACACAGGGAAGAAATTTCCAAGGAGTGTGGTCAAGTCTGGAGACTTCTCTCCACATAAATATACTGGAGCTAAGGGCAATTTACAATGCTCTGAGCCTAGGAAGACCTCTGCTTCAAAGTCAACCGGTGCTGATCCAGTCGGACAACATCACGGCAGTCGCCCACGTAAACAGACAGGGCGGCACAAGAAGCAGGAGGGCAATGGCAGCAAGGATTCTTCGCTGGGCGAAAAATCATGTGATAACACTGTCAGCGGTGTTCATTCCGGGAGTGGACAACTGGGAAGCAGACTTCCTCAGCAGGCACGACCTCCACCCGGGAGAGTGGGGACTTCATCTGGAAGTCTTCCACATGATTGTGAACCGTTGGGAAAGACCAAAGGTGGACATGATGGCGTCCCGTCTGAACAAAAAACTGGACAGGTATTGCGCCAGGTCAAGAGACCCTCAGGCAATAGCAGGGACCCTCTGGTAACACCGTGGGTGTACCAGTCGGTGTATGTGTTCCCTCCTCTGCCTCTCATACCCAAGGTACTGAGAATTATAAGACGGAGAGGAGTAAGAACTATACTCGTGGCTCCGGATTGGCCAAGAAGGACTTGGTACCCGGAACTTCAAGAGATACTAAGAAGGGACTTGCTTCAGCAAGGATCATGTCTGTTCCAAGTCTTACCGCGGCTGCGTTTGACGGCATGGCGGTTGAACGCCGGATCCTAAGGGAAAAAGGCATTCCGGAAGAGGTCATCCCTACCCTGGTCAGAGCCAGGAAGGAGGTGACCGCACAACATTATCACCACATTTGGCGAAAATATGTTGCATGGTGTGAGGCCAGGAAGGCCCCACGGAGGAATTTCAACTCGGTCGATTCCTGCATTTCCTGCAAACAGGAGTGTCTATGGGCCTCAAATTGGGGTCCATTAAGGTTCAAATTTCGGCCCTGTCGATTTTCTTCCAGAAAGAATTGGCTTCAGTTCCTGAAGTCCAGAAGTTTGTCAGGGGAGTACTGCATATACAACCCCCTTTTGTGCCTCCAGGTTGGCCCTGGCCTCGGCCAGGCGAGTGTCAGAATTGGCGGCTTTGTCTCACAAAAGCCCATATCTGATTGTCCATTCGGACAGGGCAGAGCTGCGGACTCGTCCCCAGTTTCTCCCTAAGGTGGTGTCAGCGTTTCACCTGAACCAGCTTATTGTGGTACCTGCGGCTACTAGGGACTTGGAGGACTCCAAGTTGCTAGATGTTGTCAGGGCCCTGAAAATATATGTTTCCAGGACGGCTGGAGTCAGGAAAACTGACTTGCTGTTATCCTGTATGCACCCAACAAACTGTGTGCTCTTGCTTCTAAGCAGACGATTGTTAGTTGGATGTGTAGTACAATTCAGCTTGCACATTCTGTGGCAGGCCTGCCACAGCCAAAATATGTAAATGCCCATTCCACAAGGAAGGTGGGCTCATCTTGGGCGGCTGCCCGAGGGGTCTCGGCTTTACAACTTTGCCGAGCTGCTACTTGGTCAGGGGCAAACACGTTTGCAAAATTCTACAAATTTGATACCCTGGCTGAGGAGGACCTGGAGTTCTCTCATTCGGTGCTGCAGAGTCATCCGCACTCTCCCGCCCGTTTGGGAGCTTTGGTATAATCCCCATGGTCCTTACGGAGTCCCCAGCATCCACTTAGGACGTCAGAGAAAATAAGAATTTACTTACCGATAATTCTATTTCTCGTAGTCCGTAGTGGATGCTGGGCGCCCATCCCAAGTGCGGATTGTCTGCAATACTTGTACATAGTTATTGTTAACTAAAACGGGTTATTATTGTTGTGAGCCATCTTTTCAGAGGCTCCGCTGTTATCATGCTGTTAACTGGGTTCAGATCACAGGTTGTACAGTGTGATTGGTGTGGCTGGTATGAGTCTTACCCGGGATTCAAAATCCTTCCTTATTGTGTACGCTCGTCCGGGCACAGTATCCTAACTGAGGCTTGGAGGAGGGTCATAGGGGGAGGAGCCAGTGCACACCACCTGATCCTAAAGCTTTTACTTTTGTGCCCTGTCTCCTGCGGAGCCGCTATTCCCCATGGTCCTTACGGAGTCCCCAGCATCCACTACGGACTACGAGAAATAGAATTATCGGTAAGTAAATTCTTATTATTTTATAAGCAACAAATTCAATCAATATTAGGCATGAATAAAACCTTTCTAGTACAGCAGAAACAAGTATCTGTCTCTGTATGCAAAGGGACTAAAATTGCTAGGTCTATGGAGCATATGTTTTATATGCAGAGAGCAAATGTGTCGTAATACACATCCATGCAGGCATAGTAATACATTTTCTGTATAAATGGGAGAGGATGGAGAATGGGGTAACGGAGCTCTGGGGTTGGCCAAAATATTTTAATCTGGGCTTGGTAATACAAAAGACTATGGGCCTAACTCAGACCTGATCATGGGGGTAATTCCAAGTTGATCGCAGCAGGAATTTTGTTAGCAGTTGGGCAAAACCATGTGCACTGCAGGGGAGGCAGCTTTAACATGTGCAGAGAGAGTTAGATTTGTGTGTGGGGTGTTCAATTTGCAATCTAATTTGCAGTGTAAAAATAAAGTAGCCAGTATTTACCCTGCACAGAAATAAAATAACCCACCCAAATCTAACTCTTTCTGCACGTTATATCTGCCTCCCCTGCAGTGCACATGGTTTTGCCCAACTGCTAACAAAATTCCTGCTGCGATCAACTTGGAATTACCCCCCGTAGCAGCAACTTTGTTAGCAGATGGGCAAAACCATGGCCCTCATTCCGAGTTGTTCGCTCGCAAGCTGCTTTTAGCAGCTTTGCACACGCTAAGCCGCCGCCTACTGGGAGTGAATCTTAGCTTATCAAAATTGAGAACGAAAGATTCGCAATATTGCGAAAAGACTTCTGTTCAGTTTCTGAGTAGCTCGAGACTTACTCTTCCAGTGCGATCAGTTCAGTGCTTGTCGTTCCTGGTTTGACGTCACAAACACACCCAGCGTTCGCCCAGACACTCCTCCGTTTTTCCAGCCACTCCCGCGTTTTTCCCAGAAACTGTAGCGTTTTTTCAAACACTCCCATAAAACGGCCTGTTTCCTCCCAGAAACACCCACTTCCTGTCAATCACATTACGATCACCAGAACGAAGAAAAAACCTCGTAATGCCGTGAGTAAAATACCTAACTGCATAGCAAATTTACTTGGCGCAGTCGCAGTGCGAACATTGCGCATGCGCAGTTAGCGGAAAATCGATGCGATGCGAAGAAAATTACCGAGCTAACAACTCGGAATGACCACCCATGTGCACTGCAGGGGGGACAGATATAACATGTGCAGACAGAGTTAGATTTGGGTGGGGTGTGTTCAAACTGAAATCTAAATTGCACTGTAAAAATAAAGCAGCCAGTATTTACCCTGCACAGAAACAATATAACCCACCCAAATCTAACTCTCTCTGTACATGTTATATCTGCCACACCTGCAGTGCACATGGTTTTGTCCATTAGCTAACAAATTTGCTACTACAATCAGGTCTGAATTAGGCCCTATGCTTTCAATGTGCTACTTTTTCCACTGTCGTAAATGGAGAGATCAAGTAAAAGACCAGATATTTTTACAAAGAGCAACAACTGTAGGCTTAGAGCACACCTGTCACCTAGAAAAGCGGAGGCAGACATTGTCATGAAAACATAACCTAACCGTTCACTATAAGATAGCATATAGCCTTAGTGATGAGTATATCAGGATTACTGCAGTGAGAGGCGCTCATTATGCATAATTACAGAACATACCGTTCCTTTATTACATAAGTTTTGGGGTTTTGTTTTTTTAAAGCAGGAAACGTTAATACCAACGCGAGTCTTACATAGGTACCAGAAATCACCCATAGTATTTAAAGTGTCCAAATCACATGTACAAAGAATTTACTTACATCTAAAGTAGCCATAGTAGGATGATTTTCACCGGCTATGACCAGCATTAGGTATCGGGCACGGTATAGCAGCTTCAAAGATACTGGTAGCTGCCCACTGGCAAAACAGTAATGTGACAGGAGGACCTGTAGGATTGTGCACAACAATACTGTCAGCCAATTGACAAAAACACAAGAATACATGTTTGCTCAATATGTTATATAGAATACTGTTTTATTGTGTTTATTATGATTGCTAGCTAAGCAGCAAAATTTATTTTAGGCAATAAAATGAATTTGACCACTCCTGGGCTATAGCTAGCACTATAAGCAGTTGCTGCATATTACAGTACTTGGCCCAAAGGATGCGCATGTGTTTGAATGTGATTATCCAATCACAGTAAGCCCTCTTGGGTCCATGTCTCCTGGCCAAGCACAATAAAATACAGTAACCAGCTTAACACAAGCTCCTGGTTTAACCCGTTTCCCAGCTACTTCATCTCCAGAGTCCCCTTGTATGTAATCCCTATGAATGTTTTATCTTTAGCCCAATATAACAAATGTTCTGATGTGCTGATAGCCAAACATACATAATCCTGAATGGCGCTTGTGCTGTCATATCCCAGTGACCTCTCTGTCATAATCAGTGCTTTCTGTTGGTCATCCAGAGCCTGTTGATACAAAAAAATAAAATAAAATCATTTTTTTTTAAAGTACTATTTCCAATTCAAATCATTTTCACATTGCTGCATTGTCGCCGACCAGTATCAGAATGGAATATACAAATTGTACTGCTAACTCACTGCTAAAGGCCCATGTCATGGACACCCAAGAGTGGGAATTGCCCTGTTGCACCGGGATTCTGGCTGGCAGCATGGTCGGCTGTCGGGATTCCAGCGTCGATATCCTGACCACAGGTATTCCGGCGTTGGTATCCTGACCACAGGGATTCCGACAACTGGTAAATGAAATGCATCCGTTCTCTCTGTATACACTTTAAGAACTGCTGCCCTCAAGCAATTCACCAGTACAGCAGTTTTCCTAATGCTTGCACTGCTGTTGCGAACACTACACCATTCCAAGTGCAAAGTCCTTCAGATCATGACTTTAATGATACGCTTCATTAGTCTCTGCATACCATCGCTTTTCCATTTTTTATATAGGTTCAGACATCCTATAAATCAGCATTATCTATGGAATATCTACTTTGCATAAAATCGCCTGGTGGCAGGGCCGTAACTAGGTGTGTGCCGATGGTGCCTTGCCCACAGTGCAAATGCACTGAAGGTGCAAAATCTGGCATCAACCCTTCCTCCCTCCCCTTCCCCGCACGGCCGTTATCTTCAGTAAATCAATACTGAAAGTCCTGCCGATTGTGTTCCGAATGTGCAAGGGCTGGGAGCGCTGCCGTAGCCTCCATCTGCCAGCACACAGCTTCCCCCTGTACTGCCGCCGTCCCCTAGCCCCGCAGCCTCTGCGAGGGACTGGGAGATCTGCTGCCGCCACCAGCTGACAGGACTACTATCTCCACTCCGTCCCCGAGTCCCTGAGTCCCGCCGCCTCTGACAAGGCATCTGGGTGTTGCTGTGTAGCCGGCAGCTCCTGGACCTGAAGAGAGTCTCAGTGTCCTTGGGATGCCGGAAAGTCCCGCCGGCCGCCGCTTGTGTTCCGCCTGTGCAAGGGCTGAGAGCACTGGCGTAGTCTCCATCTGCCAGTACACAGCTTCCCCCTGTCCTGCCGCTATCCCAGAGTCCCGCAGCCTCTGCGAGGGACTGGGAGCTCTGATGCTGCCGCCAGCTGACAGGACTCCTGTCTCCACTCCGTCCCAGAGTCCCGCTGCTTGCCTCCTGCCGCATCTGACAAGCCATGTGGAGTGTTGCTGTAGCCGGTAGCTCCCGGACCTGTTGAGCATCTCTGTGTCCTCGGGATACCAGATCGTGCCCCCCCCAGGTGAGAGACACACACACACACACACACACACACACACTTACTTTTACTTACTCACACTCTCTCTCTTACTCTCACACTCTCATGTGTGAAAAGGGGGGGGGGGGGGATGCCTGTCTGATATGTAAAAAAAAAAAGGGACTGTGATGTGTAAAAATAAATAAATCAATAAAAAAGGGTTGATGCTGCTGCCTAATGTGTAAAAAAAAAGTTGGACTCTGCCTGCCGTAATGGGTAAAAAAGATGGACTCTGCCTGCCGTAATGGGTAAAAAAGTTGGACTCTGCCTGCCGTAATGGGTAAAAAAGTTGGACTCTGCCTGCCGTAATGGGTAAAAAAGTTGGACTCTGCCGTAATGGGTAAAAAAGGGGGACTCTGCTCCTGTAATGTGTAAAAGGGGACTATACCTGCCGTACTGTGTAAAAGGGAGCTCTGCCTAACGTAATGTGCAAAATGGGAGCTCTTTGGCCACACCCCTTCTCCATGAAGCCATGCCCCTATATTTTGGCATGCGCACTGACCCTGTTTTGTATATGGGGTGCGATGCTGTTTCTTGCACACAGCGCTAAAATGTCTAGTTACGGCACTGCCTGGTGGTCATAATAATTTGCTCAGTCACTGTTTACTATATAACACCCACCTTGTATACTCTATACACATACATTTTGTAACTAACAAATAGTGCACTTTCGAAGTGTCTAAGTTTCTAAGCTACTTAAGCTTGTGGATCACCATTGGATCCCCTACTAAACGGAACAGTAAGCCTGTTGCAGGTTCGCTGTTGTTTAACATTTAGAGAGGCATTCAAGGTTGTTTGGCTTTTGTTTTGCCCAATGTTTTATTTGGGCAATTCAATTAATGCCTGTATTTTTTTGCAAAAAAAGATCACCTGTTTTTGTGCGATAAGTTCCTGGATCCATGTATTTTTGCAATTGTGGCCAGGAAAAAATGTCACTTATCAGGGATTTTGTTTTTCCTGCCTCTGGGCCCATGAAAAACTCCCCAATAGTGCTAGCTATTGGGGATAAATGAATTGGTTGGTACTTTATCTCTCTCCAAGCTTTGATCAATCTGCCCCTATGAACTTCAACTACCTTATCGCTCTCTATAAATCACACACAGCATAATTACTATCCATATTGGATATCTAAACATATATATTTTCTATATTGAAAGTAACCTCTGCTGCGTCTCCTAAAATGAACTTGATCCTGGCAAGCAGTCGCAGGCACATGGCAATCTCCGGATGTACGGCACCATACACAGTGTTGAATTGGACCAGGGCTTCATTTAACAAAACCACACCCTCTTTTAGGCCACCTGCAAAGCAAAATAACACGTCTCTCATTCTCATGTTCTTAAGAGTCCTTCTATAGTTCTAAAATAATGTGGACCTGTATGTTCAGTAAGACACAATGGTATTCTACGGAGGCATTGAACCACATAGTGCACTAGACTGCCAGGAAGCTGTTGGCATGTTAATCAACACCCTGTTAAAGAGGATTCAAAGTATGAGACTTTATTAAGCCTTTAACCATTATTTAATGCCTATTGGTTTAATGCCTGTATGTGTCAAAACCGCTGTCAAGAATTCATTGGGCGGGATTCAAATCTTGCAGCTCCCCTCCCGCCCCGATCGCGCCTACCGACAGTATTCAAATGTTACTGCCGATGGGCGCGATATCAGCATTTCAGCTCGCCACTCTGGGGTGGTGAGCTGAAATGCACGAAAAAGTGACATTTGGACTCCCAAACAGGACTTTTAGCGATAGTGCCCATGAGTTTAGTCGGGTTTAGCTGCTTTACGCAGCTAAACCCGTCTCTTATGGGCGCAATCAGCGTGATAACAGGGGGCCATAGAATATCGTCCCGCGAACTCCCGTCACTTTAGACGGGAGATCGGGGGCAATAAAAGATTTGAATCCCGCCCATTGTGTCATAAGTGATTAATGCACAAAACAGGAAAGTAAAATAAATTATTCACATTCATTTTGAATATCTTCATCATACCTACAGTACATGGCAATAAAAACTACACCAGCAATAAATAGAACATTAAAAAATAAATACAACTTTCCATGTAAGGAACATTAAATATGCTTTAAACAAATATACATTTACTTAAAATACACACCCAATATTAATTAAATATTGATCATTACAAATATCAAACTCTGTTATCAATTATTCTAGAACTACCTAAGAGCTCATTTTAATTCTGAGCAGATAAAGAGAACTTATCTCCAGTCATGTAAGGGGTCACTAGAAAGAATTTAGAAGGCTGCTAAATATGTAATGGTCAATTCATGCCCTCCAACTGTACCTTTTTAATAGTACCTCTTTTTTATGGTCTGTACATATTTTTGGCTCTCCAAACTTACATTGAAAGTATAGGATAAGGGGTGTGGGCCTTTTCTAATTTGTACCGATTTTTTGGTGTAAAATATTGGAGGGTATGTCAATTCACTGATCATTACAATACAATAAGATGGAGGCTTGAAAAGATTATGGGCCTAATCCAGACCTGATCGCAGCATCAACATTTTTCTCTAATGGGCAAAACCATGTGCACTGCAGGGGGGGTAGATATAACATGTGCAGAGAGAGTTAGATTTGGGTGGGTTATTTTGTCTCTGTGCAGGGTAAATACTGGCTGCTTTATTTTTACACTACAATTTAGATTTCAGTTTGAACACACCCCACCCAAATCTAACTCTCTCTGCACATGTTATATCTGCCCCACCTGCAGTGCACATGGTTTTGCCCATTAGTGAACAATTCTGCTGCTGCGATCAGGTCTGAATTCGGCCCTATTGCCCTAAAGAGTGTCAACATAAAGCTGAAGAAAATCACCATAACACATCCATCCAGACATTAGCTTTCGTCTACTGGAAGTTGGTATTTTAAAATCAAATGTAATGATCCACACCAGACAATAATATGTGCAGCTGGACATTGCAGTACTGTCTGGCATCGCATCGCTTTGAATTGCCCCCTAGCACATATAAGAATTGCAAAAGCAGCATACAATCTATCGCATAGCCGGCGGCTGGCGGGGGGGGGGGGGGGGGGGGGGCATTAGTACGGCTCGTATCTAATGCAAGTCGTACTAATGTATGGCCAGCATAACTATCCTTAGCACAGGGTTCTGTGACCTTCTACAAATACATCTATTTATATAATGAGGTGGTGGTTACAAGTGGTCTTATCGCTGCCTTCTTTACTGGGAATAACATGGACCACCCAAGCAGACGATAACAAGAGGTTTCCCTGCTCCTACTTACATGCAATATAAAACATGTATATATATATAAGAAACATTACAATACGATAAGACCTTTGTAGGCAAAATCATAAAAGCTCCCAGCCACTAAAGATAATAGAAGCTACTGTACTTTAAAACAAATATTTCTCATACAATATTATTATACGAGTCCATACCAAGAGGACAATAATACAAGGGCAAGACGATGAACAGTCACATGCAGCAAACATTAACGACTCTCCACTTCCCACATATGGAGCAAGGGCCTTGAGCATGGAGAAATAATTCTACACATACAGCATTGTGATACAGGACAAAAATGTTAAGAAGTCATATATAAGAAAGAATTCACTAACAGACGTTCAATAACACCATGAGAAGGAAATTGTGGGGGGAGACTTACTAAGCAGCAGGCTTGCAAACAGCCGCACATTGCATGTGGTTTTCAAAGCCAGACTGTTAGATTTACTAACCTGTGGCTTAGAGGGTGAAAACGCAAACCACATGCTTGACTTATTTAGACATGACTTTAACAGACAAGACAGCAAGCCGTGCGACCTACCTGGTCAGTACAGAATATGTATTTATTAAGGAATCAAAACTGACTTAGGATATTAAAGGGAGCAATAACTAGTTTTTATTTTAATAATGAGCAATACAAATGAACCCTCCCTCACCCTATTGGAGAACACTGGCGTTATAGAGGCCTCAGGAAGGCATGTGGACACTAAGATATATAAAACTGCTTCTCTGTACGGAGAACCAGTTATGTCTATGTGCCTGCAGGAGCTCAGGGATGCTTGCAGCAGTATAAGAATAATACATTTCTATTCCTCTAGAAGACATTAGCCTCTGCTGCGTAGAGCATAAAGGCTGTTACTATATGGGGTTTGGAGGTTTGGCACCCCCACCTCAATATGGGACCTGTGGTGAGTGAACTGATCCTATCACCACAGGCAGTGACTGCAGATCCATGACGCACAATATTGCGCACTAGAGGGGATGTAGTTATGTGAATGGCGGTCACAATACCAACATCTACATCCCACTACAACACAATCCCCACAGTCAGCATGATGACTAGCAGGGACTATTCCCACTCGTGGCTTTATTACGCTCTACACCCCCTTCCCACCAGCACCCCTCCTCAACCCCACCAGAGAATATAAATGTACTGTTTCAATATGGTGCAATGCAACTTGCATCCATGCTGACACTTCTAGTGCCACAAGTGTGCCCTATAGAGTCTCCCATCATAAATACATTCTTATTACCCCATTAAAAATAATTTAGTATTGTACTCCCAATTAAATCTTTTTAGATTTCGCATTTTTATTGTTCCTGTTATAAAATAATATTACCACTATTTATTTTGTTTCTTATATAGCGCAGCAAATTCCGTTGCGCTTTACAATTGGAAGCAGTGATAAAACAAATGTGGGTAATAATAGACAGTTGTAACGGTAGCAATGCCCTGCTCGCAAGCTTACAACCTACAGGATATAGTATAATACATTTATATTGGCTGCTTATTGAAATTAGACATTATTTACTTATTATTTCCCGCATAATTAATAAGTCAATGTTAACTCCCTAAATTTAAAAGCTAACAGGCAAAGAAAACGTTTCATAATAATTATTTTTGATCAAATATCATCTAATGACTACGGCAATGGTGAAGACAGCATGTTGATTTTATCAATGACCCTACTTTTATAAGTGTGTCATGGTGAACGAGGCACAGAGGACGCATATGTACAATAAATAAAACCGCATGCTATATCTGTACCTTGCTGAATGCGGAGTTGAGCTTTAGTAAAGAGCTCATTTGCCTCCTTGCTCTTAATTTTGACATGTTTGACTACTGGAAACAGATTTAATATGTCCTCTTCTGTTAAAGCTGGCTTATGGCGACTTTCAAAGTTGTATTCCCGAAGAAGTACCTACAGTAAGAAGAGGTAAGTCTTATGACACAAATGCAAAAATGAACATTTGACCGTTGTAGGTATCCTGTCCCAACAGTTATCGAATTAACCAAAGGACATTAAAAGGTAAGCCTGACAATGAGGAAACACAAGGAAACTAAATGCTGCACTTTCTGACCAGCGAAACTGCTGAACCGTCAAAGCACATACAGGATAAATGTTGAATATTGTGTATTCAGGTCTAGCATGTCAGTACTGGAATTTATCTGGCCGCAGAGCACACAACTTAATGAAAAGACAGCATAACGCACAGGGCAATGTATAATATGTTGCTGAATGACAAAAGGCTACACCTACTACATACAGTGTGTAGCTTGGGCCCTGCAGACAAAAGCAGAAAATTCCATCTACATGTTGAGACAATACCTGGACTCCAGACTTTATGCAGAACTCCCGGAGGAGAGTCACTTTCTGCAGCGTGAACTTTTCAACTAACTGCTCCACAGAGTCACTAAAACACAGAGCAGGAAGAGTCAGGCAGGACAGAGCATTACAGCAGTTGGAAAATAGGCAAAAGGTAAATCCCATTTTTCATGCATTAAAATGGCTAAAATATGCTACTAGGATGCAGTCTGTTCAATCCAGAGAATGATTAAAAAAAAAGTTAATGACCACGAGGAGGTCAGTACACAGGCGATCTGCTATATTCAGGTCATATGGTTACCAGAGTGTTTCTTGGAACTGAGAGACTAGTACAGGTTGAGTATCCCATATCCAAATATCCGAAATACGGAATATTCCGAAATACGGACTTTTTTGAGCGAGAGTGAGATAGTGAAACTTTTGTTTTTTGATGGCTCAATGTACACAAACTTTGTTTAATACACACAGTTATTAAAAATATTGTATTAAATGACCTTCAGACTGTGTATATAAGGTGTATATGAAACATAAATGAATTGTGTGAATGTAGACACACTTTGTTTAATGCACAAAGTTATAAAAAATATTGGCTAAAATTACCTTCAGGCTGTGTGTATAAGGTGCATATAAAACATAAATGCATTCTGTGCTTAGATTTAGGTCCCATTGCCATGATATTTCATTATGGTATGCAGTTATTCCAAAATACGGAAAAATCCGATATCCAAAATATCTCTGGTCCCAAGCATTTTGGATAAGGGATACTCAACCTGTATTGAATTATTGGTTGCTTAATTGAAAACTTGTCTAAATAAGGTTTCAAAGTCACCAGTGTGCTGTACAGGAAAACAGTAGGGGTCATTTCAGTTCCAAGGACCATAAAAAGTGGGTGTGCACTATAAAATATGCTATGGGTGCAGCTGCACTCAAACAAGCATTGCTGTATTGCATATTAACATTTCTTTTTCATCCACTGGAGTACTCTTGGGATATGGATGGCATTTGCAGGAACAAGGCACTGAATATTTAAATTTAGAACTCTCCTCCCCTCCATATCCCAGAGTACCTCAGTGTTTTTTCTGTGCTCATAGTAGCAACAAGGCTTGTGTGGAGCTTATCCACACTTCTTTTGAATATTTTTATTTTTTATTTTTACTTTTCATTTTTACAAACAGCACATCCCTTCCCAGTTTCTGTAAAAACGTGGGTCAGGGATAGTGCCGCTGCACAGCGTGTTGGTCCTCACAAAGAGCACCCTCACAGCCACACGCAGCTCACTCACTGACTGCTGCTACAGCTGGACGGAGCTTACAGATAGAAGCCCTGTCACAGCCATCGCTACTGGAGTCAGGTATGCTGGGGGGACAGGGCGGTCAGCGCACGCGGCCGCCCCGCTGTGTGGGGGAAATGTAACATGCGCCGCACCCGCCTCTCCTTACAGACCGCCCGCCCCAGCCGCCCCGGCAACCGCTCCGATCAGCGCCGCGCTCCTCCGCCGCTAAGACCCACCGCCCGCCGCTCACACCCGCCGGCCGCCGCAGGACCGCTCTCCACTACAGCGCTCCCCGGCTCCCTGCACCCGATCTCGGACTGCCGGATGCCCGCTCCCCGGTACCTCCCGCTCAGACAGCGGTACCCGGGCCACAGGGGAGGGAGCAGAAGGGGGGGGAAGGATGCATGACATTAGCGGAGGGCTGCATAAGGGGGGGGTGACAGCATTAATGACATAGGCTGTTAAGCCTATATTAACGGGTTTGCTGCAATAGTTACAGGTTATAGGAATATACCCTGCACTGTGATCAGGACTGTAAGCATGGCATGGTGGCCATTTTAACCATGCTTCCTGTTTCTTCCTGTTGTGATTCCAGAACGTTCCTGTACTACATCTCTACTCCACCGGAAGGCGCAGGGGTGTTAGTGGGAATTTGGGATCAGATTTCATATAGTACTGGCCACGTGCACTGCACTTGGCCAGAGATTATATATATATATATATATAGATATATATATAGATATATATATATATATATATATATAGATATATAGATATATATATAGATATATATATATAGATATATATATATATATATATATATATATAGAGAGAGAGAGAGAGAGAGAGAGAGAGAGAGAGAGAGAGAGAGAGGGAGAGACACCTTAGTACTGTTTTACTGAGTTGTGCAAGTTGTCTGTCTTTGTGTATTGTATTGTCTGTCTGCATAATGAGTAAGGCACCAGCTAAAACAAAGAAACTGTTTCCCTGCCATGTCTGTAAGAGTGTTACCGGATGGATCTACCACATTTACAGTATGTTTTGTGGATTCAGCTACGAATACAATTTCGGCTCCGGTTTCAAAGCCGGTTTCATCCCCGGACCCGCCATGGGCTATGCTAGCGGATGTCATGGCTGGATTGCAATCAGAATTGGCCGCCACTCGACAGGAGCGGAAGCGGCAAGATCTGAGTCTAGGGTGAGACCGCTAGAACTACCGGAGGGGTCTCAGCCTTGCCGAACGTCCAAGTCCATTTTGGGTAGTAGGGATAAATTTAATTTGTCTTTTGATTTACCAGTTTCTGCTATGTTGCATTCTGCCGATTCTATGCCAGACCTCATTGTGCAAGATGACGGTGAGGAGGGCGAAGTAGACCAGCAGTCAGATAGTGACGATGTTGACAGCCCGGCCATTGATAATCTCATCAGAGCGGTGCGTCAGCCTCTGAAGTTTACAGAAACTGAGGAGCCTCTGACAAATGATGAAGTCGTCTTTGCTAAACGACAGAGGACTCCGATGTGTTTTCCTGTTTCGGAATCTCTTAATAAGATGTTACTAGAAACAGGAAAGAATCCAGATAAACGGTTTTCTATACCTCGCAGATTTAAGTCTAGTTACCGGTTTCCAGAGTCTGTGACAGCTACATGGGAGAATCCACCATTGGTGGATTCGTCTGTGTCTAAACTTACAAAGAAATTAACCATACCAGTACCAACGGCTACTACGCTTAAAGACCCTTCAGACCGTAAAATTAGAAGCTATGCTAAAGTCCATGTATATAGCAGCAGGTGTGTTGCTTAGACCTGGGTTGGTTGGCATTTGGGTAACTAAGGCGCTAATGGTATGGATAACAGAACTCAAGTCTGCCCTACATGACGATCACCTTCTACTTCTCGCTGATCAAATCTGGGAATCTGCTGATTATCTAGGTACAGCTTCTATTGACGTCTGTCAGCTCACTTCTCGCCTTTACAGCACGACGAGCACTCTGGCTGCGCTCTTGGCAAGCGGAGGCGGAGGTCAAAAGAGGTATAGAGGTGTTACCTTACGGTGGCGAGAAGTTGTTTGGTCCTGAATTGGACAAATGGATTTCTGAGGTCACGGGAGGAAAGTCTGTTTTCTTACCATTGCCTCCAACGGTACCTAGACGGAAATACTCGGGCCCGGCGTTCAAATCCTTTCGGCCTCAGCCCTTTCGGGCCGTGGTAGAGGAACAGCCACGCCCGGTAGAGGTCGAGGGCGTGGTTTTCAACAAACCAACGCCAGTCGTCAAGACGCTAAGGTCACCGACAAGCCAGTGGCATGACGGACTCCCAGCCCATCTTGGATCTCCAATTGTGGGAGCACGCCGTCAGACGTTCCATTTGGCGTGGTTCCAGACGTCCACAGATGGGTGGATCCGCAATTTAGTGTTAAAAGGTTACAAAATAGAGTTCGACTGTCTCCCGCCACTGCGGTTTTTCAAGACAGGACTGCCTGTGTCGCACGACAAGAGCGCGGTTCTGCAGATTGCCATTCAGTCTCTGCTGGAGTCAGCAGTTTTGATTCCGGTCCCTGTACACCAACAAGGTTAGGGTTATTATTCCAGTCTGTTTGTGGTACCAAAGCCGGATGGCTCGGTCAGGCCAATATTGAACTTGAAGGGCCTCAATCAGTACGTCACTTACTACAGATTCAAGATGGAATCTCTGCGGTCAGTAATTGCAGGTTTAGAGCCACAGGAATTCATGATTGCGCTGGATCTCAAGGATGCGTACTTACACATTCCGATTTGGCCACCTCATCAGAGGTTCTTGCGGTTTGCAATCCGGCAGAACCATTACCAGTTTCAGGCTCTACTGTTTGGCCTCTCGTCAGCGCCTCGGGTGTTCACCAAAGTGATGTCTGTGATGATAGCTCATCTCAGATCCCTGGGAGTGACAATAGTTCCGTACTTAGACGATCTGCTCATCAAAGCTCCGTCTCAACAGATGCTCCTCCAACATGTGTTGCTAACGTACGATGTACTAGTTCAGCACGGTTGGATTGTCAACTTCAAGAAATCACATCTGATCCCGTCTCAACGACTTCAATTCCTAGGTATGATTCTCGATATGGTAAATCAAAGAATTTACCTACCAGAACAGAAAGTACAGATTATTTGTCATCTGGTACAATTAGTGCTCAAGCCACGCACAGTCTCGGTACATTTGTGCATTCGCCTCTTAGGCACAATGGTGGCGGCTTTCGAAGCGCTTCAGTTCGGAAGATTTCACTCATGTCCTTTTCAACTGGATGTGCTCGCACAGTGGTCAGGCTCGCATCTGCAGATTCACCAGAGGGTGAGGTTGTCTCCACGGGCCAGAGTATCTCTACTCTGGTGGCTCAAAGTACACAATCTAATCGCAGGGAAACGGCGGCGCCTGGAATTGGATAATTCTAACGACGGGCGCGAGTCTCAGAGGTTGGGGAGCTGTAGTTCAAAATTGTCAGCTCCAGGGTCTCTGGGCGGATAACGAAAGATTGCTGTCTATAAATGTCCTGGAACTTCCGGCAATTTACAATGCGCTACGACAAGCAGTGCATATGCTTCGGTCTCAGACTGTCCAGGTGCAGTCAGACAACGCGACAGCGGTCGCGTAAATCAACAAACAAGGATCAACGAGAAGCCGCATGACCATGCGGGAAGTAGCTCGAATCCTCAGTGGACAACTGGGAGGCGGATTTTCTCAGCCGTCGGGATTTTCATCCAGGAGAAAGGGCATTAAATCCCGAAGTGTTTCACATGTTAGTCCAAAGGTGGGGTTACCCTCAAGTGGATCTGATGGCATCTCGCCACAATCACCAAATGCCCCAGTATGTGTCCAGAACGTGAGATCCAAAGGCAGTGGCGGCGGATGCTCTCACAATCGCGTGGCCGTACAGCCTCGTGTATCTGTTTCCGCTGCTCCCTCTGTTGCTAAAACGGATCACAAGAGAGTCCGCCACAGTCATACTAGTGGCGCCTCATTGGCCTCGGAGAGCTTGGTTCTCGGATCTCCGCGGACTACTCGCAGACGATCCTTGGCCACTCCCACTTCGTCCGGACCTGTTACAACAGGGTCCGTTCCTTTACCCCGATTTACCGCGGCTGCGTTTGACGGGGTGGCTGTTGAGACCGCCCTCTTAAGAAGAGAGGGCATTCCAGAATCGGTTATACCAACCATGTTACGTGCTAGGAAACCAGTTACGGCCGCCCATTAATACAGAATTTGGCGTGCCTATATGGGTTGGTGTGAAGATCGGAAGTTTCCGACATCATCTTTCAAGTTATCCCGTCTTTTGTTATTTCTACAGACGGGGTTAGATGGAGGACTACGTTTATCTACGCTGAAGGTGCAGTTATCTGCTTTGTCAATTTACTTTCAAAGACGATTGGCTCTATTGCCGTCTGAGGACACCTTGCAGAAAGGTGTGTACAGAGTACAGCCTCCATTCATTCCACCTACAGCGCCATGAGACTTGAATCTGGTTTTAGATTTCTTACAGTCTTCATATTTTGAACCCTTACAACAAGTGGATATTAAGTTTCTCACTTGGAAAACAATTTTTCTACTAGCCTTAGCTTCGGCAAGGCGTGTTTCAGATTTGGGGGCCTTGTCATGCAAGCCTCCGTATTTGGTGTTTCATGATGACAGAGCGGAACTTCGGACAAATCCCGCTTTCTTACCAAAGGTAGTGTCATCTTTTCACATCAATCAACCAATAGTAGTTCCTGTGTTAACAGAAGATTCTGGAACTTTAGATGTGGTACGCGCATTACGCGTTTATGTATCCCGAACGTCTACAGTTCGTAAGACTGATACGTTGTTTGTTCTCTATGATGCTGCCAAGATGGGTTGGCCAGCTTCTAAGCAGACCTTATCTAGATGGATTAAGCTGACCATACGTCAGGCTTACCTTCATGCTAGGTTACAGCCGCCTACATCAGTAACAGCTCATTCCACACGTTCTGTGGGTACTTCGTGGGCAGCTGGTCGTGGGGCTTCTACGACGCAGCTTTGCCGTGCGGCTACATGGTCATCAGTGCACACGTTTGTGCGCTTTTACAAGTTTGATACGTTTGCGGCATCAGCATCTAGCTTTGGCCACCTAGTGTTACAGGTGCCAACCTGCTCTCCCGCCCACGGGGGAAGCTTTGGTACGTCCCAAGAGTACTCCAGTGACCCCTAGTGGATGAAAAAGAAAATAGGATTTTGGTACTTACCAGGTAAATTCTTTTCTTTGAATCCATAGGGGGGACTGGACGCCCACCCAGAGCAGTTTTACCTGGTTCGTGGTACGTTCAGTGGATCTTATGGTAACACATTCTCACCGACTGGTTCAATGTATCAAGTTCTATCGGTTATAGTGTCTTGTTGTCCGTTATGTTATATGTAATTTTCCATTGTCAACCTCTCTATAGCTCCTGTTCGGCTCAGTAAAAAACACTGAGGTACTCTGGGCTATGGAGGGGAGGAGAGTTCTAAATTTAAATATTCAGTGCCTTGTTCCTGCGGAAGCCGTCCATATCCCAAGAGTACTCCAGTGCCCCCTATGGATTCAAAGAGAAGGATTTACCTGGTAAGTACCAAAATCCTATTTTTATAAACAACCTTAGTGGCCTCAGTGGAGTCAGTGTTCAAACAAGACACTGCTAAACCCAGTTCATTGTCATTATCTTACCATGAAAGTGTGAAATCAAAGCTCTCTTTGGCATTCTGCTGGATTTGTTTCCATAGATCAAGCGGAGTCATACTGGCCCATGCTGTGCTGTCTCCATTTTCCAGTGGACGAATCTTCTTCTTGTTCTTCCGTTTCCGAGACAGCAGCTCATCGGGAGGCAAATGAGCCACCGGGTTCGGGTAGGAGCTCAGGAAGCAGTTCAGGAAGTGGCTCACTGCAGCTGACAAAGCAGACATCTCCACTCCCTGCCATAAAGCACAAGCATGTGATGTTGCAAACTCCAACTAACACACCTGTACACATTTACACACAACGCTGCAGGCTTATTTACCTCATTCTAATTTACTATATTCGTAATATAAATAGAATGTTTAAATTGCTTCCTTCATTGTCTAAGCAAATAACGAAGTAGATTTATTTTCTTTACATATACATGAATATATCAAATATAAAGAACAATTTCTTGCTAAAATCTATCAGTGAAAATAAAAATAAAAAACGCCACACAAACAAAATCTGTAAAGTATCATCAATGGGCTTAATTCTGAGTGAGACGCAAGGGAAAATACAGATGATTTCATAGATACCTGCCATCTGTGCATGCGCTGTAGAAAGCGGTCAACAGACTACACACGCGCCAGACCATTAATAAGTAAACATACAGAGATTGCAAGTGCAGATGGATTGAGCTGTCAGACCACTCTTTTCATGAAATGGGCATTTGAGTGACAACTGGTCGGTGACCATGCGTTCGCACGGAACTGATCCATCTCTTGGGAGTATTGTAGGTACGTCAGCTGACTTCAATGCTCATTCGCAGTGTGCTGATGGAGAAGGAATGCCTGTCTCAGATTGATCTCCTGCTCCCAGAATGTAGAGGGAGCAAGTCCCAGTGCTAATTATGACTGCTACAGTCAGAAAAACAATGGTCAGGATCGCTGTCCACATGCAGACACATGGATACCTGGTATACAAGGAGTGGATACTTGTAGTAGCATTAGATAGAAAGCAGGTTGCCATGGTAATGTAGTTGCAGATTAATCAGACTAAGATCCAGCCCCATTGTGCTAAAGTCTACTGCAGTATACATTACATTGGTGCTAACAGAGCTGTTAGTTTATTGACTAAAGTCAGTGACTAAGGAAGAACTTTCCCAGACAAATAGCAGCAGACATCTCTCAAATAATGGTCTGATAACCAAGAGCTGGTCTTTATTATGACCAATATATTTCTGTGGCATCTGAAAGACTGTATTAGTTTAAGTCCATGTGTTTCCTTCTGTTCCTCGTACCTGTAAGTAGCTGCGTAGAATCGTTTTGGCTGAACGGGTCACTATCTCCATGATTATAGTACTCTGTTGAAAAAAATAAAAAGTGGTTCAAAATGATTATTGAATAGACCCCTGGCCATACCCACTGTGGTTACAAAATTTTATCACTGCCCAAGACTTCAAAATACATTTTACTACCATAAAGCTTTGCCATTAAATAGACGGATGCTCCATTCAGTGCTTGAGTGATCCTTACTATGTATAGAATATGACAAGTCAGCTCTGGTCACTTGGGATTTGTTCCTTATTCTTTTATCTACTTTGGGGGTCATTCACACCTGATCGCAGCGGTCAGGTCACTACTGCGCATGCACATGCACCGCAATGCACAGGCGCGTCGTACGGGTACAAAGAGGATCTTTGCTGGACGATGTTTTTTTTTTTTTCAAAACAATGTTTATTGAAGAAAGGTAAAGATATGTGTACAAAATTCCATGTCTGGATTCATAGTGGAAAAATACAGAAAGTGGTAATATGAGGTAGTTCAGGGTCATACAGTTATAGTCCGGCATGTGGAAAAGGCATGTAAAGTTACATATAATGCAAGTAAGTAGGTAACAAATATTCGCCATAGATAATATTCCATTCCTACCATCCAGGATTGGCATATCGCTTAGTGAGATGCGAGCACTCTCATTAAAGGAATTTGAAAGTACCTAGTAATATTAAACATCTGTTATAAAGCTCAATATCTGACCGCTTAGACACCTAGCTTCTGGTATTCCACTACGGATAAGGAGAAAGATGACACAAAATGTAGAACTAAAAACCCTTCTTCAAACAATTTTCTATTTTATGAAAAAGAATGTTTAGATAGATATTGAAATCTTATAGGTTGAAGAGGGAAGAGAAATGAGATGAGGAAGAAAGAAAGGGGGAGGGGGAAAGATAGGAGAAGGGATGAGGAGAGGGGGAGGGGGGTGAACATGACATAGAACAAGACAGCAAATAGCATCGTTCCCTACAGGAAAATTTATACCATAGGGTTGGTAGATTGCATATACGTCCTGTCAGCTGCGTAAGGTGGGTATCACCTACAGGGTTATCTTATTTCAAACCTAGCAGAGTTAATGGCTCAACCAATCTGTTTATATAAGTACCAAGTAGTGGGTTCAAAGATTTTCTGGATTCTGAGTTGAGTGGCATCATCAAAGCTTTGTATAACAGTTTCCCATTTCCTATAGAATCTAGGGGCCCCCGACTCTATATCTGGCACTAGAGCCTGTCGCTCGTAGAATATGTTGTTTAGCAGAGAGGTTCTCAATTCTGCAATAGATGGGGAATGTCTATGTAACCAATGGGTGAGGATTAGTTTTTTTGGCGATAGTAAGGATTACCGTCAGGGCAGGTATAATCTTTTGTTTGTGTGATCCCAGGTCCCAATCCGAAAAGCAGTAAAGTAGGCACGCGGTAGGGAGCTTGCTAATGCGAATTGAAAAGATATCATTTACATGGTTTATCAGTTTGTCCCAAAAAGTTCTTATTTTCCTGCAGGCCCAGAAGTTATGATAGTAGGTAGCCTCAGCCATCCCACATTTAAAACATCGACCTGTGTGAAACAGGAATGCTGTTTCGGGGATATGTAGGCTCTATTTAGGAATTTGAGGTGGGTTTCCTGTAAAGCTGCAGATTTTAAGTATTTAAATGTGGGGGACAGTGTGGACATAAGTACCGACATAGCCGGGAAATCTGGTATGTCCTGCAGCCAGCGCGAGTGGAGGGCGCGTTGCAAAGGCGCTTTCCCTGAGTCTATAAGAATAGAGTATATATTACGTAGCCTATAACCTATGGTTAGGTTGAAACGCAGGAGAGGGATAAGAGGGTCAATGGTTGTATCAAGGGCCATTCCAGGTGGTAACGACTGTGCAAAGTGACGGGATTGGAGGTACATAAAAAATTGGGAGTTGGGGAGGCCATACTTATCCGATAATGTAGTGAAAGAGTAGATCGTACCTCCAGGGTCAAAGATATCTCGAATTGAGGATATGCCTTTCTCTCTCCACGTCAAGTAAGCACAGCCGTCCAAACCAGGAGGAAATTGCGGGTTACCCCAGAGGGTGGTGTAAGGAGAGTTAGAGAAATTCCTGTGTAATCGTCTGTTGATAGCTTTCCAGGCTTTATAAGTGTCATGAAAGAGTATGTTAGATTTTATATGGGAAGGAATCAGTGAGGCAGGTGCATGAAGGAGAGCAGCTGGGGAGAATGGATGGAAAAGGTGTTCCTCTATGTTAGTGAGAGTATATACAGAGCCACCAGAAAACCAGTCCACCATGTACCGGAACATAGCTGCATTTGAAAAAGCAGAAATGTCTGGCATCCCAAAGCCACCCTCCGGTCTCGGCAGTCGTAAAATACAGCGAGATACCCTAGATTTCTTTTTTGCCCAGATGAATCTTGTAAACAGGGAGTCAAATCGTTGGATATCTGGCTTGGAGAGTTGCAGGGGAAGCATTTGGAGAACATAGGATAATTTGGGAAAAACAAAGCTCTTAATAACCACCACCCTACCAGACAATGATAGAGGCAAGTCCATCCATCCATTTAATATTTTCTCTGCCGAGGAGTAAATCTGGTGGAAATTAGCAGAGTAAAGGGCGTCTAGTTTAGGGGGAATCATGATGCCTAAGTATTTGAGTGAAGAGCGGCAAATTGTGAATTGTGTCAGTGTGGGAGATAGAAGGTTTGTGGAGTGGCCAGAGCCCAAAGGGAGGAGGCGTGACTTGTCATAATTTACACGGAATCCCGAGAAGGAACTAAAATGGTCTATAATACGTTTTATGGCAGGGATGGAAGCTTGGGGGTTAGAGATAAATAAAAGCATGTCATCAGCAAATAGACTGAGTTTTACTTCCGTCGACCCAACGGCGATACCGGTATATTCTAGAGACATGCGCAGTGCAGTGGCCAGGGGTTCTATAGCTATTGCAAATAGAAGGGGTGAAAGGGGGCAGCCTTGTCTGGTCCCTCTATGAAGGGAGATGGGGGAGGATAGATAATTGTTAGAGAGGATTTGGGAGGAAGAGTCCTGATAAAGAAGACATACTGCATGGATGAGAGCCTCCGGGAACCCAAACCTGTGCATGGTGTCAAAAAGGTGGTCCCATGTGACCAGGTCAAAAGCCTTCTCAGCATCAAGGGAGAGAAGGGCATAGGGCTTATGGTCTCCCGAAGTCTCCAGCCACTGCATGACAGTCAGTATCTTACGTACATTTACCGTAGAGTGACGCCCCCATATAAACCCTGTTTGGTCCTCCTGGATCAGAGAGGGCAACAGAAGCTTTACCCGGTCCGCCAAGATCTTAGTATATATCTTGTAATCCGTATTCAATAAGGATATAGGTCTATATGAACTGGGGAGCAGGGGGTTTCTCCCTTTGCTTATGAAGAATTTTTAGAATTGCAGCATTGAAGTATAATGGAGGGGTGGTCCCGGTCAGAAGCAAGTTGAATAGCGCACAAAGGGGCTTGACTAATTGAGGAGGCAGTATTTTATAGTATTCGTTAGTCAGACCATCAGGCCCAGGGGTTTTGTTCGGTTTCAAACCGCGAATTACATGGAGCACTTCCTCCTCAGTAATGGGGTTCAGTAGAGATTGGGATGCGGTAGAAGACAGAGAGGGGAGAGTAAGGGAAGACCAGAAAGAGTGTTGTTGTTGGTGATCAATAGAGGGTTTGGAGTATAATGAGGAATAAAAAGATTACAGAACCTCAGATACCTGGCCACAATCATGTACCACAGTGCCATCAGTCCCAGTCAAAGCATGGATAAGTGTCGGAGGGTGCTGACCTTTCAGGAGATTTGAAAGCAATCGACTAGATCTATTGCCAAATTTATGAAATCTACATTGAGACAGAAATGTCAACTTAGATTCAGTTTGAGTTAAGAGTTTGTCAAAGAGGGATTTTTGGTCATAGTATAGTTTTTTGGTAATTGGGGTGGGGGATTGTGTTAATGCCTGGTAGGCGTTAGTAAGGTTAGATTGGGCCTCAAGGTTATGAGCTTGAGTGTCTTTCCTATGTTTGGAGGTGAAGGAAATAATAGAGCCTCTCAGTACTGACTTAGACGTTTGCCAAAATAGGAGCGGTGAATCACTCTCTGCAGCAACATTACACTGTTTAAAATCAGCCCACGAGGCCTCTAGCATATTTCTAAATTGGATGGAGTTGGTCAGGTGGGATGGGAAGCGCCATTGTCTGACAGGGCCTCTATTGGGGAAGGTGGCGAGAGTCATCCAGCAGACCGCATGATCAGATAAGGACACAGGCTCAATTTCAGAAGCCTGTACCTTGGTAAACATAGAAGTCGAGATGAACAAATAATCGATTCTCGACAGTGTACCATGAGCTGCCGATAAACATGTATAGTCACGGCCGACTGGATGACATGCTCGCCAGACATCCACCAGGTGCAGCTGTGACATTAAGTACGGTAAACCATATTTGGGGGTACAACGGCTAGATCTGGATCTAGTATTCCTATCAAGAGCATTGGAGACAGTAGAATTAAAATCACCTGCGAGGATCAATTGTTTATGAGAGTGCGGATGCAGTTTATTGGCAATGGACAGAAAAAAGGGTTGGGGATCAATATTGGGGGCGTAGACATTACACAAAAGAAGACGAGAATCATCTAGAGTGGCGTCTACAATGAGAAATCTGCCTTCAGTATCTGACTGGGAGGAGTGAAGGTCTACGTGAACTGATCGTCTAACCAAGAGGAGTACCCCACGGGCCTTGGCGGTAAATGGGGCGGACGCCAACACTCTCCAGCCCAGGCAGTTGAGCTTATCAATCTCAGGAGGGAGAAGGTGAGACTCCTGGAGAAATGCCACATCCACCTGCAATTTAGACAAGTAAAGTAAGATTTTCTTCCTCTTTACGGGAGAATGGAAGCCACCCACATTATATGTGCCAAATTTTAAACTGGCCATCATTCAGCCAAAAAGAGGCATGTCTCACTGCAATATATAAGATCGATAATGTCATATCTACAAAACACATTGCTATCATGAACATAGAAAACCGACAGGACAAGACACAGAGAGGAGAGAACATTGGGTGAAAAAGGAGGGGGAAAGCAAGACAGAGGATCCAGAGAAGAGTGGATCAAAAGATTAGCATCAAACGTGTACTTCAGGTACAAAGAAAACATAGATTGACCTATAGTTCGCCAAATGGAGAACCAAGTAGGAACTCCAGGCTTGCCCCAGCCCTGGAACTGAAAAACATTAAGCATAGCTTATACATAGCATGAAAAAAAATATAAACTCAGAGTAACATGTGGAGAACATGAGGGGGAAGGCGCCTTAAAGGAAAAATCACATTAAGAATGGGATTAATGGTAATATACTACCCAGCAGGGCACCCATGTCAGTAAGAGAGGCGCCGCCTCCCAGCAGTAATTTCAAAAACTTCCAGCGATTATTAATTATATCATGAACAAATATAACAGAGTAGTAATGTATTCGCCAGTAGCTAAGGGAAGAAGAAAAATAACAATAAAATAAACCACGCTAGGAATATTCACAGCCGCGGTCAGCAGTCAGGAGACGAGTCTGTTGCTGGTAGGTGCAGTGAAGAACGTCCGTTTTAGATAGGCCTCTGCATCGGCCACGGTGGAGAAGTCCGTAAAAGAGGATCCTTTGAACAGGCGTAACCGTGCCGGGTAAATGAGAGCGAATTTTCTGCTTGTTTTGGCCAGGCGGGAACAAAGTGGGGTGAATTCACGTCGTGCCCTAGCCACCTCTGCCGAATAATCCTGGAAGATATAAATCCTCACGTCATTCCATTGCAAATTCCGCTTGCGACGAGATGCAGACCAGATAATGTCTTTGTGGATGTAATTAAGACAACGGAAAATAACAGCCCGGGGTCGGGTGTCTTGCGTGGGCCTTGCAGGACCAATGCGATGGGCCCTCTCCACAATCATACCCGCGCAGGAATCTTGAATATCTAGCAAATCGGGCAGTGTGTCTTGTATGAAGGAAAAGAGTGCTGGCCCTTTAAGGGCCTCGGGCAGCCCAACAACCCTCAAATTATTTCGACGTGATCTGTTCTCGAGATCGTCGACCTTATTGAGAAGCTGGTAATGAGATTTCTGAAGAAAAGCGCACTGTTCCTTTAAATCGGCAACGTCATGAAATGTCTCCCCAAGGCGCTGTTCATTAGCTTGCACCCGTTTGGAAAGCTGTTTGAACTGTGATTTGATGTCATGCACTGCCTGCGTGACTTTGGCAGCATGTGATTCCATAATGGGGTTAATGGAGTCTTGAATTGCTTTTACCATATCAGAATATGTAATTGGGCCCTCAGCCTGTTGTGCAGTCTTATGAGACTTCTGTGTAGAGGGGGCAATATGTACAGGGAGAGCTGTGGCATCAGCGGAGTCAGAGGATGAATGTAACTCACGGTCTGTGTGCACTTGCTGCTGTTGAGGCTGCATCAGCTGGCCGGCGGCCATCTTGGAATCCCCTTTTGATTTTGCAGGGCGTTGTTTAAGGGGCTTCGCCGCTTCTGGGGCGGCTAGGAAGCGCTCCATCTGGTGCCAGCAGTGTTCCCACAAGCGGGTGAGCGGTCTGGGAGCGGGGTGCAGTGCTATGTACAGCGTACGGGCTGGCGCGGGCTGGGGCGGCACACGGAGCTCACACTGCACGCATCGGCGCCGTACCTGTTCGTTCGCTGGACGATGTTTTTAATGAAGAATCCATTCGCACAGCCGATCGCAAGGAGATTGACAGGAAGAAGGCGTTTATGACTGTTTTCTGGGAGTGTTTGGAAAAACGCAGGCATGTCCAAGCGTTTACAGGGCGGGTGTCTGACGTCAATTCCGGGACCAGACAGGCTGACATGATAACAAGGGCTGAGTAAGTTCAGACCTACTCAGAAACTGCACAAAATGTTTTTGCAGAGCTCGGCTGCACAGGCGTTCGCACACTTGCAAAGCAAAAAATAAGAATTTACTCACCGGTAATTCTATTTCTCGTAGTCCGTAGTGGATGCTGGGAACTCCGTAAGGACCATGGGGAATAGCGGGCTCCGAAGGAGGCTGGGCACTCTAGAAAGATTTAGGACTACCTGGTGTGCACTGGCTCCTCCCACTATGACCCTCCTCCAAGCCTCAGTTAGGACACCGTGCCCGGACGAGCAGACATAATAAGGAAGGATTTAGAATCCCGGGTAAGACTCTTACCAGCCACACCAATCACACCGTACAACTCGTGATACTATATCCAGTTTGACAGTATGAAAACAACTGAGCCTCTCAACAGATGGCTCAACAATAACCCTTTAGTTAACAATAACTATTTACAAGTATTGCAGACAATCCGCACTTGGGATGGGCGCCCAGCATCCACTACGGACTACGAGAAATAGAATTACCGGTGAGTAAATTCTTATTTTCTCTGACGTCCTAGTGGATGCTGGGAACTCCGTAAGGACCATGGGGATTATACCAAAGCTCCCAAACGGGCGGGAGAGTGCGGATGACTCTGTAGCACCGAATGAGAGAACTCCAGGTCCTCCTCAGCCAGGGTATCAAATTTGTAGAATTTTGCAAACGTGTTTGCCCCTGACCAAGTAGCTGCTCGGCAAAGTTGTAAAGCCGAGACCCCTCGGGCAGCCGCCCAAGATGAGCCCACCTTCCTTGTGGAATGGGCATTCACAGATTTTGGCTGTGGCAGGCCTGCCACAGAATGTGCAAGCTGAATTGTACTACAAATCCAGCGAGCAATAGACTGCTTAGAAGCAGGAGCACCCAGCTTGTTGGGTGCATACAGGATAAACAGCGAGTCAGATTTTCTGACTCCAGCCGTCCTGGAAACATATATTTTCAGGGCCCTGACAACGTCTAGCAACTTGGAGTCCTCCAAATCCTTAGTAGCCGCAGGCACCACAATAGGCTGGTTCAGGTGAAACGCTGACACCACCTTAGGGAGAAACTGGGGACGAGTCCTCAATTCTGCCCTATCCATATGGAAAATCAGATAAGGGCTTTTACATGATAAAGCCGCCAATTCTGACACTCGCCTGGCTGAAGCCAAGGCCAATAACATGACCACTTTCCACGTGAGATATTTCAGATCCACGGTTTTCAGTGGCTCAAACCAATGTGATTTTAAGAAACTCAACATCACGTTGAGATCCCAAGGTGCCACAGGAGGCACAAATGGGGGCTGAATATGCAGCACTCCTTTCACAAATGTCTGAACTTCAGGTACTGAAGCTAGTTCTTTTTGAAAGAAAATCGACAGAGCCGAGATCTGTACTTTAATGGAGCCTAGTTTTAGGCCCATATTCACTCCTGCTTGCAGGAAATGCAGAAATCGACCTAGTTGAAATTCCTCTGTTAGGGCCTTTTTGGCCTCGCACCATGCAACATATTTCCGCCATATGCGGTGATAATGCTTTGCCGTAACATCTTTCCTGGCCTTAATAAGCGTAGGAATGACTTCTTCCGGAATACCCTTTTCCTTTAGGATCCGGTGTTCAACCGCCATGCCGTCAAACGCAGCCGCGGTAAGTCTTGGAACAGACAGGGCCCCTGTTGTAGCAGGTCCTGTCTGAGCGGTAGAGGCCACGGGTCCTCTGAGAGCATCTCTTGAAGTTCCGGGTACCACGCTCGTCTTGGCCAATCCGGAACCACGAGAATGGTGTTTACTCCTCGCTTTCTTATTATTCTCAATACCTTTGGTATGAGAGGCAGAGGAGGGAACACATAAACCGACTTGTACACCCACGGTGTCACCAGAGCGTCCACAGCTATCGCCTGAGGGTCCCTTGACCTGGCGCAATATCTTTTTAACTTTTTGTTGAGGCGGGACGCCATCATGTCCACCTGTGGTTTTTCCCAACGGTTTACCAGCATCTGGAAGACTTCTGGATGAAGTCCCCACTCTCCCGGGTGGAGGTCGTGTCTGCTGAGGAAGTCTGCTTCCCAGTTGTCCACTCCCGGAATGAACACTGCTGACAGTGCTAGTACATGATTCTCCGCCCATCGGAGAATTCTTGTGGCTTCCGCAATCGCCATCCTGCTTCTTGTGCCGCCCTGTCGATTTACATGGGCGACTGCCGTGATGTTGTCTGACTGGATCAGCACCGGCTGGTGTAGGAGCAGGGATTTTGCTCGACTTAGGGCATTGTAGATGGCCCTTAGTTCCAGAATATTTATGTGAAGGGAAGTCTCCTGACTCGACCATAGTCCTTGGAAGTTTCTTCCCTGTGTGACTGCCCCCCAGCCTCGAAGGCTGGCATCCGTGGTCACCAGGACCCAGTCCTGTATGCCGAACCTGCGGCCCTCTAGAAGATGGGCACTCTGCAGTCACCACAGTAGCGACACCCTGGTTCTTGGAGACAGGGTTATCAAGCGATGCATCTGAAGATGCGATCCGGACCACTGGTCCAACAGGTCCCACTGAAAGATTCTGGCATGGAACCTGCCGAAGGGAATTGCTTCGTAAGAAGCCACCATCTTTCCCAGGACCCGCGTGCAGCGATGCACTGATACCTGTTTTGGTTTCAGGAGGTCTCTGACTAGAGACGACAACTCCCTGGCTTTCTCCTCCGGGAGAAACACTTTTTTCTGGACTGTATCCAGAATCATACCCAGGAACAGTAGTGTCGTCGGAACCAGCTGTGACTTTGGGATATTCAGAATCCAGCCGTGCTGGTGCAGCACCTCCTGAGATAGTGCTACTCCCACCAACAACTGTTCCTTGGACCTCGCTTTTATTAGGAGATCGTCCAAGTACGGGATAATTAAAACTCCCTTTTTTCGAAGGAGTATCATCATTTCCGCCATCACCTTGGTAAATACCCTCGGTGCCGTGGACAGTCCAAACGGCAGCGTCTGGAATTGGTAATGGCAATCCTGTACCACAAATCTGAGGTACTCCTGGTGAGGATGGTAAATGGGGACATGCAAGTAAGCATCCTTGATGTCCAGGGATACCATGTAATCCCCCTCGTCCAGGCTCGCAATAACCGCCCTGAGCGATTCCATCTTGAACTTGAATTTTTTTATGTATGTGTTCAAGGATTTCAAATTTAAAATGGGTCTCACCGAACCGTCCGGTTTCGGTACCACAAACAGTGTGGAATAGTAACCCCGGCCTTGTTGAAGTAGGGGTACCTTGATTATCACCTGCTGGGAATACAGCTTGTGAATTGCCGCTAGCACCGCCTCCCTGTCTGAGGGAGCAATCGGCAAGGCAGATTTTAGGAACCGGTGGGGTGGAGACGCCTCGAATTCCAGTTTGTACCCCTGAGATACTATTTGAAGGATCCAGGGATCCACCTGTGAGCGAGCCCACTGATCGCTGAAATTCTTGAGGCGGCCCCCCACCGTACCTGGCTCCGCCTGTGGAGCCCCACCGTCATGCGGCGGACTTGGAAGAAGAAGCGGGGGAGGACTTTTGCTCCTGGGAACCTGCTGTTTGTTGCAGTCTTTTTTCCCTACCTCTGCCTCTGGACAGAAAGGACCCGCCTTTTCCATGCCTGTTTTTCTGGGTCCGAAAGGACTGAACCTGATAAAACGGCGCCTTCTTAGGCTGTGAGGGGACATGGGGTAAAAATGCTGACTTCCCAGACGTTGCTGTGGAAACTAGGTCCGAGAGACCATCCCCCAATAATTCCTCACCCTTATATGGTAACACTTCCATGTGCTTTTTTGAATCTGCATCTCCTGTCCACTGGCGAGTCCATAAGCCTCTCCTAGCAGAAATGGACAATGCACTTACTTTAGATGCCAATCGGCAGATTTCCCTTTGTGCATCTCTCATATATAAGACTGAGTCTTTTATATGGTCTATGGTTAACAGGATCGTGTCTCTGTCTAATGTGTCAATATTTTCTGACAGTTTATCTGACCACGCAGCGGCAGCACTGCACATCCAAGCTGACGCAATAGCTGGCCTAAGTATAATGCCTGTGTGTGTATATACAGACTTCAGGATCGCCTCCTGCTTTCTATCTGCAGGTTCCTTGAGGGCGGCCGTATCCGGAGACGGTAGTGCCACCTTTTTAGACAAACGTGTGAGCGCTTTATCCACTCTAGGGGGTGTTTCCCAACGTGACCTATCCTCTGGCGGGAAAGGGAACGCCATTAGTACCTTCTTAGGAATTACCAATTTTTTATCAGGGAAAGCCCACGCTTCTTCACACACTTCATTTAATTAATCTGATGGGGGAAAAACTACGGGTAGTTTTTTCTCTCCAAACATAATACCCTTTTTAGTGGTACCAGTAGTTATATCAGAAATGTTTAACACCTCTTTCATTGCCTCAATCATACAGTGAATGGCCTTAGTGGGCATCAGGTTTTGAGGTAGCGGGCGTTTTAGAGCCCCTGACGACCCATGCGACGCCTGGGCAGGCACGAGCTGAGAAGTCGGCTGTCCCACATCTGGCATGTCGTCGATTTTCTTATATAAGGAGTCTATACGTGCACTCATTACTTTCCATAAGCCCATCCACTCAGGTGTCTGCCCCGCAGGGGGTGACATCCCTTCTAAAGGCATCTGCTCCGCCTCCACATCATTATCCTCATCAAACATGTCGACACAGCCGTACCGACACACCGCACACACACTAGGAATGCTCCGAATGAGGACAGGACCCACAAAAGCCCTTTGGGGGGACAGAGTGAGAGTATGCCAGCACACACCAGAGCGCTATATAATGCAGGGACTAACTAAGTTATGTCCCCTATAGCTGCTTTTTATATTATATATGTATTGCGCCCAAATTTAGTGCCCCCCCTCTCTGTTTTTACCCTGTTCTGAAGTGTAGACTGCAGGGGAGAGCCAGGGAGCTTCCTTCCAGCGGATCTGTGAAGGAGAAATGGCGCCAGTGTGTCTGAGGAAGATAGCTCCGCCCCTTTTCCGCGGCCTATTCTCCCGCTTTTTTCAGGATTCTGGCAGGGGAATTTACCACATATATAGCCTCTAGGGCTATATATTGTGGTATTTTTGCCAGCCAAGGTGTTTTTATTGCAGCTCAGGGCGCCCCCCCCCAAGCGCCCTGCACCCTCAGTGACCGGAGTGTGAAGTGTGCATGAGGAGCAATGGCGCACAGCTGCAGTGCTGTGCGCTACCTTGGTGAAGACTGATGTCTTCTGCCGCCGATTTTCCGGACCTCTTCTTGCTTCTGGCTCTGTAAGGGGGACGGCGGCGCGGCTCCGGGACCGAACACCAAGGACTGGGCCTGCGGTCGATCCCTCTGGAGCTAATGGTGTCCAGTAGCCTAAGAAGCCCAATCCGGCTGCAAGCAGGCGAGTTCGCTTCTTCTCCCCTTAGTCCCTCGCTGCAGTGAGCCTGTTGCCAGCAGGTCTCACTGAAAATAAAAAACCTAAAATTATACTTTCTTTCTAAGGGCTCAGGAGAGCCCCTAGTGTGCATCCAACCTCGGCCGGGCACGAAATCTAACTGAGGCTTGGTCATAGTGGGAGGAGCCAGTGCACACCAGGTAGTCCTAAATCTTTCTAGAGTGCCCAGCCTCCTTCGGAGCCCGCTATTCCCCATGGTCCTTACGGAGTTCCCAGCATCCACTAGGACGTTAGAGAAATAAACTCCCATGTGGGCGGCGACTATGCATTTGCACGGCTGCTAAAAACAGCTAGCGAGCGATCAACTCGGAATGACCCCCTATAGGTGGTAAACCCTAATACATAAGATAAGGTCCCTCTATATTACTAAAGTACAGTTTGTTCATAATATAAATTCATCATTAGTTAGGCTAGAATTTCATCTCTTATCTGTTCCTAAACTACTGCCAATTATTAAATCCCCATAAATATACAAATAGGGTATTTTGTTCTAGTATTACTGGAATTTAAAATTACTGTTTTATGGGGTTAATAGAAATTTCCCATTGAGAGAAGACTGCAACATTAACCGAATAAATGTCCCTCTCCTTTCCAGTACTAGAAATTATCATTCTGCTGCTCATGGAAAACATGGTTTCTTTATAAATAATTGAAAGCAGTAATACAGTAGACCTCTGTTGTATTACGCCATTCTTGTCGTTTTACCAGACACACAATACATTGTACCAATAATCCGGTGCTTACATAAAGATGGTCCAGAGATTGGCGTGCCTCCATTTTATCAATCATTTCTGCAATTGTTCCCAAGTACCGCATATTGATCCCATGTGTGTGAAGAGCTTCTGTGAGTGTTTTACCATCCAGGGGAACAATCATATGACTCAAACATGCTTTTATCTGCCAGGTCACATAGAAAAGTGAACATTACACAGTTTGCAGGTTCAAAACACAATTATGTATGCCTCACACTTTAATTTCCCTTCCTAGCCCAGGAGCCAGCACCATCACTTCACCCTCTATATCCCTTCCTTCCAAATTCATCTCACTTCATCGCTACAGCAATCCTAATAATCTCATTCACATCACCCTTTAGACTCGCTCCCTCTCCTGTGCTCTCTGGAATGCCAGATCTGTCTGTAATAAACTGGTCCCAACCCATGACCTCTTCATCTGCAATTCCCTGCATCTTCTAACCATCACCGAAACCTGGATTACCCCCTCTGACACAGTTTCACCTGCTGCTCTCTCTGCTGGAGGACTCACATTCTCACATACCCCCCGACCTGGGGATTGCCATGGTGGTGGTGGTGTTGGGGTCCTTTTACCCTCTAGCTACACCTACCAACTTATACCTCTAGGACCATCCTTCACATTCTCTACATTTGAGGTCCATGCTACATGCCTCTACCAACCTACTAATCTCAGAGTTGCTGTAATTTACTGTCTCCCTGGCATTTCCTCCAAATTCCTAGGTGATTTTAACATCCCTATCGATATCCCCACAAAATACCCTGCCTCTAAACTCCTTAACCTCACCTCTTCACTTGGTCTCTCTCAGTGGACCGCCTCACCCTCCCATGTAAATGGGAACTCACTGGATCTGGTTTTTACTCACCGTTGTGATATTTCTGATTTCTCCAACTTCCCCTTTCCCCTCTCTGACCACCACCTGCTCTATTTTAAGTTCTCTCTCACTGCTTCCACATCTCTACTTCCTAAAGCTACCATTACTAAGCATAACATTGAGGCTATTGACACAACTTCCTATCCCCCCTGTTCAACTCACTTCTCTCTCTCATGCCCTGAACAAGCCACTTCCCTATAGAATGCATCCCTTACTTCTGCTCTCGACTCTGTCGCTCCACCGAGCACTATTCACACTTGCAGATTAAAAGCTCAACCCTGGCACATGAAATGCAGCAGATATCTTCAAAAATGTTCACGTACTGCTGAGCGACACAGGAGGAAATCACGCTTTAAGGCGGACTTCCTCCAGTTCAAACTTAAGCTCTCATTTGTCGGTGCTGCCCTTTCCCTCGATAAACAGTCATACTTCAATCATACTCATCCCCTCCCCATCTTCCAACCCCTGGCACCTCTTTGCCACTGAAAACTCCCTCCTCTGCCCACCCCCACCTCATCTCACCTTCTCCTCTTGACTTTTCCACTTATTTCACATCCAAGATCGACTCCATACGTCAGGACATCACATCCCACCAGACCATCAGCAACTAGCCACCTCCTATCCCTTACCACCCCCTCCCCATCTCTCTCACCAACTCTGACATCTTTCTCCCTTGTATCTAGTCAGGAAGTCACGGCCCTCATTAGTCAACCCCCCTCCCCCCACCACCACCTCTCCACTTGACCCTATCCCCTCCCGCTACATCTCTCTGCCTGTTCCCATTTTGCCCACCTTTTCAATTTCTCCCTCTCATTAGGCCCTGTCCCCTCTGCCTTCAAGCATGCGCTCGTCTCCCCTATTCTTGAAAAACATACCCTTGATCCAAACACCCTCTCCAACACTGACCCATCTCTCTCCTCCCTTTTGCCTCCAAACGCCTTACTGTAGGCATGTCCAAACTGCGGCCCTCCAGCTGTTGTGAAACTACACATCCCAGCATGCCCTGACACAGTTTTGCTGTCAGTGAATGCTAAAGCTGTGTCAGGGCATGCTGGGATGTATAGTTTCCCAACAGCTGGAGGGCCGCAGTTTGGACATGCCTACCTTACTGCCTTTCTTTCCTCCCACTCACTGATTGACCCTTTCCAGTCTGGCTTCCATTCTCTCCACTCAAACTGCCCTCACAAAAGTCTGCAATGACCTCCATGCTGCCAAATCTAAGGGCCACTACTCTCTGCTTATTCTTCTTGATCTCTCTACTGCTTTTGACACTGTGGACGTCTGCTGCTGTAGCTATGTTTATTTACCCTGTACTTGTCCTATATTGTCTTCAACTGTAAGTTACTATTTTCCTGTTTTGATTATTTTGTTTATGTACTCTGTAATTGGGCGCTGCGGATACCTTGTGGCGCAATATAAATAAAGGATAATAATAATAATATATAAAATATGTACAATCCTCTTTTTTCTTATTTTGGAACATTTACCAATATAATAACTAAGGGCTTTATTCACAAAGCGGCACTTCCTGGCGTGTTGGAGACAGTCACTGTATAACATGCCAGGCTTCAGAATGACTGAATGCAGTTTTACATTGTCACCTCCAACCCACCAGGAAGCAGTGGCTTACAAAAGCTGCCACTTCGTAAATATAGCCCTAAGACCGTCTAATATTTTGTACAGTTCATAGAGTCATCTTCCTGCATCCTCTTTTTCTGCATTTCTGTTCCCTTCCCTATACTCTTTAGTGTGCCGAGTCTGTTTACATCTCACTAGAGACTGTATTGGAAAAAAATGCATTTCATATACTTTGCAAATGAACAGTGACGTTATTTCTCTGACGTCCTAGTGGATGCTGGGAACTCCGTAAGGACCATGGGGAATAGACGGGCTCCGCAGGAGACTGGGCACTCTAAAAGAAAGATTAGGTACTATCTGGTGTGCACTGGCTCCTCCCACTATGACCCTCCTCCAGACCTCAGTTGGATTTCTGTGCCCGGCCGAGCTGGATGCACACTAGGGGCTCTCCTGAGCTCCTATAAAGAAAGTTTATTTTAGGTTTTTTATTTTACAGTGAGACCTGCTGGCAACAGGCTCACTGCATCGAGGGACTAAGGGGAGAAGAAGCGAACCTACCTGCTTGCAGCTAGCTTGGGCTTCTTAGGCTACTGGACACCATTAGCTCCAGAGGGATCGACCGCATGGAACTGGCCTTGGTGTTCGTTCCCGGAGCCGCGCCGCCGTCCCCCTTACAGAGCCAGAAGCAAGAAGAGGTCCGGAAAATCGGTGGCAGAAGACATCAGTCTTCACCAAGGTAGCGCACAGCACTGCAGCTGTGCGCCATTGCTCCTCATGCACACTTCACACTCCGGTCACTGAGGGTGCAGGGCGCTGGGGGGGGCGCCCTGAGGGCAATATATGACACCTTGGCTGGCAAATCTACATCATATATAGTCCTAGAGGCTATATAGATGTAAAATTACCCCTGCCAGTATTCCAGAAAAAGCGGGAGAAAGTCAGTTGAAAAAGGGGCGGGGCTTCTCCCTCAGCACACTGGAGCCATTTTCTCTTCACAGTGCAGCTGGAAGACAGCTCCCCAGGCTCTCCCCTGTAGTTTTCAGGCTCAAAGGGTTAAAAAGAGAGGGGGGGCACAAAATTTAGGCGCAATATTGTATATACAAGCAGCTATTGGGAAAAATTCACTCAATATAGTGTTAATCCCAAAATTATATAGCGCTCTGGTGTGTGCTGGCATACTCTCTCTCTGTCTCCCCAAAGGGCTGTGTGGGGTCCTGTCCTCAGTCAGAGCATTCCCTGTGTGTGTGTGCGGTGTGTCGGTACGGCTGTGTCGACACGTTTGATGAGGAGGCTTATGTGATGGCAGAGCAGATGCCGATAAATGTGATGTCGCCCCCTGTGGGGCCGACACCAGAGTGGATGGATAGGTGGAAGGTATAAACCGACAGTGTCAACTCCTTACATAAAAGGCTGGATGACGTAACAGCTATGGGACAGCCGGCTTCTCAGCCCGCGCCTGCCCAGACGTCTCAAAGGCCATCAGGGGCTCAAAAACGCCCGCTCCCTCAGATGGCAGACACAGATGTCGACACGGAGTCTGACTCCAGTGTCGACGAAGTTGAGACATATACACAATCCACTAGGAACATCCGTTACATGATCCCGGCAATAAAAAATGTGTTACACATTTCTGACATGAACCCAAGTACCACTAAAAAAGGGTTTTATGTTTGGGGAGAAAAAGCAGGCAGTGTTTTGTTCCCCCATCAAATGAGTGAATGAAGTGTGAAAAAGCGTGGGTTCCCCCGATAAGAAACTGGTCATTTCTAAAAAGTTACTGATGGCGTACCCTTTCCCGCCAGAGGATAAGTTACGCTGGGAGATATCCCCTAGGGTGGATAAGGCGCTCACACGTTTGTCAAAAAAGGTGGCACTGCCGTCTTAGGATACGGCCACTTTGAAGGTACCTGCTGATAAAAAGCAGGAGGCTATCCTGAAGTCTGTATTTACACACTCAGGTACTAGACTAAGACCTGCAGATAGTGCTGCTGCAGCGTGGTCTGTAACCCTGTCAAACAGGGATACTATTTTGCGAACATAAGACGTTGTCTTATATATGAGGGATGCACAGAGGGATATTTTGCCGGCTGGCATCCAGAATTAATGCAATGTCCATTCTGTCAGGAGGGTATTAGAGACTCGACACTGGACAGGTGATGCTGACTTTAAAAGGCACATAGAGCCTTATAAGGGTGAGGAATTGTTTGGGGATGGTCTCTGGGACCTCGTATCCACAGCAACAGCTGGGGAAAATTTTTTTTACCTCAGGTTTCCTCACAGCCTAAGAAAGCACTGTATTATCAGGTACAGTCCTTTCGGCTTCAGAAAAGCAAGCGGGTCAAAGGCGCTTCCTTTCTGCACAGAGACGAGGGAAGAGGGAAAAAGCTGCACCAGTCAGCCAGTTCCCAGAATCAAAATTCTTCCCCCGCTTCCTCTGAGTCCACCGCATGACGCGGGGGCTCCACAGGCGTAGCCAGGTACGGTGGGGGGCCGCCTCAAAAATTTCAGCGATCAGTGGGCTCGCTCACAGGTGGATCCCTGGATCCTTCAAGTAGTATCTCAGGGGTACAAGCTGGAATTCGAGGCGTCTCCCCCCCCGCCGTTTCCTCAAATCTGCCTTGCCGACAACTCCCTCAGGCAGGGAGGCTGTGCTAGAGGCAATTCACAAGCTGTATTCCCAGCAGGTGATAGTCAAGGTGCCCCTACTTCAACAAGGAAGGGGTTACTATTCCACACTGTTTGTGGTTCCGAAACCGGACGGTTCGGTGAGACCCATTTTAAATTTGAAATCCTTGAACACATACATAAAAAAATTCAAGTTCAAGATGGAATCGCTCAGGGCGGTTATTGCAAGCCTGGAGGAGGGGGATTACATGGTATCCCTGGACATCAAGGATGCTTACCTACATGTCCCCATTTACCATCCTCACCAGGAGTACCTCAGATTTGTGGTACAGGATTGCCATTACCAATTCCAAACACTGCCGTTTGGACTGTCCACGGCACCGAGGGTCTTTACCAAGGTAATGGCAGAAATGATGATACTCCTTCGAAAAAAGGGAGTTTTAATTATCCCGTACTTGGACGATCTCCTTATAAAGGCGAGGTCCAAGGAGCAGTTGTTGGTCGGAGTAGCACTATCTCGGGAAGTGCTACAACAGCACGGATGGATTCTATACATTCCAAAGTCACAGCTGGTTCCTACCACACGCCTACTGTTCCTGGGGATGGTTCTGGACACAGAACAGAAAAAAGTGTTTCTCCCGCAGGAGAAAGCCAAGGAGCTGTCATCTCTAGTCAGAGACCTCCTGAAACCAAAACAGGTATCGGTGCATCACTGCACACGAGTCCTGGGAAAAATGGTAGCTTCCTACGAAGCAAAATTCCATTCGGCAGGTTCCATGCAAGAACCTTTCAGTGGGACCTCTTGGACAAGTGGTCGGGATCGCATCTTCAGATGCATCGGCTGATAACCCTGTCTCCAAGGACCAGGGTATCTCTACTGTGGTGGCTGCAGAGTGCTCATCTTCAAGAGGGCCGCAGATTCGGCATACAGGACTGGGTCCTGGTAACCACGGATGCCAGCCTTTCGAGGCTGGGGGGCAGTCACACAGGGAAGAAATTTCCATGGACTTTGGTCAAGTCAGGAGTCGTCCCTACACATAAATATTCTGGAACTGAGGGCCATTTACAATGCCCTAAGTCTGGCAAGGCCTCTGCTTCAAAACGAGCCGGTACTGATCCAATCAGACAACATCACGGCAGTCGCCCATGTAAACCGACAGGGCGGCACAAGAAGCAGGATGGCGATGGCAGAAGCCACAAGGATTCTCCGATGGGCGGAAAATCACGTCTTAGCACTGTCAGCAGTGTTCATTCCGGGGGTGGACAACTGGGAAGCAGACTTCCTCAGCAGACACGACCTATACCCGGGAGAGTGGGGACTTCATCCAGAAGTCTTCCAACTGTTGGTAAACCGTTGGGAAAGGCCACAGGTGGACATGATGGCGTCCCGCCTAAACAAAAAACTAGATATTGCGCCTGGTCAAGGGACCCTCAGGCAATAGCTGTGGACGCGCTAGTGACACCGTGGGTGTACCAGTCGGTTTATGTATTCCCTCCTCTGCCTCTCATACCAAAGGTACTGAGAATAATAAGAAAACGAGGAGTAAGAACGATACTCGTGGTTCCGGATGGGCCAAGAAGAGCTTGGTACCCAGAACTTCAAGAAATGATATCAGAGGACCCATGGCCTCTACCGCTCAGACAGGATCTGCTACAGCAGGGGCCCTGTCTGTTCCAAGACTTACCGTGGCTGCGTTTGACGGCATGGCGGTTGAATTCCGGATCCTAAAGGAAAAGGGCATTCCGGAAGAAGTCATTCCTACGCTGATAAAAGCCAGGAATGAAGTAACCGCAAACCATTATCACCGTATTTGGCGAAAATATGTTGCGTGGTGTGAGGGCAGGAAGGCCCCAACAGAGGAATTTCAGCTGGGTCGTTTTCTGCACTTCCTACAGTCAGGGGTGACTATGGGCCTAAAATTGGGTTCCATTAAGGTCCAGATTTCGGCTCTGTCGATTTTCTTCCAGAAAGAACTGGCTTCACTGCCTGGAGTACAGACATTTGTAAAGGGAGTGCTACATATTCAGCCCCCTTTTGTGCCTCCTGTGGCACCTTGAGATCTCAACGTGGTGTTGAGTTTCTTAAAATCACATTGGTTTGAGCCACTTAAAACTGTGGATTTGAAATATCTCACGTGGAAAGTGGTCATGTTATTGGCCTTGGCTTCGGCCAGGCGTGTGTCAGAATTGGCGGCTTTGTCATGTAAAAGCCCTTATCTGATTTTCCATATGGATAGGGCAGAATTGAAGACTCGTCCCCAGTTTCTCCCTAAGGTGGTATCAGCTTTTCACTTGAACCAACCTATTGTAGTGCCTGCGGCTACTAGGGACTTGGAAGATTCCAAGTTACTGGACGTAGTCGGGCCTTAAAAATGTATATTTCCAGGACGGCTGGAGTCAGGAAAACTGACTCGCTTTTTATCCTGTAGGCACCCAACAAAATAGGTGCTCCTGCTTCTAAGCAGAATATTGCTCGCTGAATTTGTAGCACAATTCAGCTGGAGCATTCTGCGGCTGGATTGCCGCATCCTAAATCAGTAAAAGCCCATTCCACGAGAAAAGTGGGCTCATCTTGGGCGGCTGCCCAAGGGGTCTCGGCTTTACAATTTTGCCGAGCTGCAACTTGGTCAGGGGCAAACACGTTTGCTAAAATTCTACAAAATTGATACCCTGGCTGAGGAGGACCTTGAGTTCTCTCATTCGGTGCTGCAGAGTCATCCGCACTCTCCCGCCCGTTTGGGAGCTTTGGTATAATCCCCATGGTCCTTACGGAGTTCCCAGCATCCACTAGGACGTCAGAGAAAATAAGATTTTACTCACCGGTAAATCTATTTCTCGTAGTCCGTAGTGGATGCTGGGCGCCCATCCCAAGTGCGGATTGTCTGCAATACTTGTATGTAGTTATTGCCTAACTAAGGGTTATTGTTGAGCCATCTGTTGAGAGGCTCAGTTATATTTCATACTGTTAACTGGGTGTAGTATCACGAGTTATACGGTGTGATTGGTGTGGCTGGTATGAGTCTTACCCAGGATTCAAAATCCTTCCTTATTGTGTCAGCTCTTCCGGGCACAGTATCCTAACTGAGGTCTGGAGGAGGGTCATAGTGGGAGGAGCCAGTGCACACCAGATAGTACCTAATCTTTCTTTTAGAGTGCCCAGTCTCCTGCGGAGCCCGTCTATTCCCCATGGTCCTTACGGAGTTCCCAGCATCCACTACGGACTACGAGAAATAGATTTACCGGTGAGTAAAATCTTATTTTCTTTACGTTCCCAGCTTACGAGTGCACCCACACAGCATTACACATTTGTAAATCCCAAATAGTTTTGATAACTCACAAAGCTTGGGATTTGCACAGTGAGGATGAAGGCCGCAGCTTCACTCAACAAACGCTTCTGGATTTGGACGGCCTGGCTTTGGGACTCTGGAAACCTAACCACTAAGTGAAATGAAAAGGAGGTCAATATCATCCAAAGAGAGAAATTAATTCACTTTTGCACTATTACAGCTAATTTATTTTTTTTCATACCGCCAGTATTCACTATCAACAATAACCAATTTGCTCATAATGTATGGTACATGTCCCACACGGTCTAAAAAGAACAAAAATGATGCACACAGCTACCAGACAGCCCAGATTCTTCAGCTGCCTACCAGCGCTGTTATTTTGGGTATGCAATGAAAACACTTACCTGGCGAGTACACATCTGTATTAAATCGTATATCAAATATATAGTCTGTAGTAGAACCAATCTCTCGACAGGCTTCTCTTACAATGTCTGCTCCTTTTAGCTCATCTGAGGAATGGAAACATTTTAAAATGACTATTCTGTGAGTGCAACTTAATAGCTGTGATATCTAGTACAGTTCCATTTGCAGATTTAACTAAATAGTTCCAAATTTTCCACTTGCCAGATATAAACAGTTATGTTACTTTCTTTGAGTTCGTGCTTTGCATATAACGGAAGGAATATTTTTTTGTTTTTTTAGTACCGAAACAGATCATGAACTATACTGAAGAACACCACATTACCTAAAAAAATAAGTTAATCTATCGCTAAGTACTAGCCCAGGGGTAGGCAACACATGGCTGTGGATCTAGATATGCCTCATGCTCTCATGATGGAAAAAAAAGGGTATTATTAATAGTTTTAATTCACTAGCACTATATATATATATATATATATATATATATATATATATATATAAATATGAGAGAGAGAGAGAGAGAGAGAGAGAGAGAGAGAGAGAGAGAGAGAGAGAGAGAGAGAGAGAGAGAGAGAGAGAGAGAGAGAGAGAGAGATCTGTACTAGCCCTGGTGCCTAAATGTGTCTCTTATTGTGACAGACAAGACGACCATATTGTGCCCTACTTTCAGCACTAAGATACCACAGGGCTAGTCATACAATGCAAAGAATAAAACAGATTATGAATGCCTTAATATTATCAAATTCACTATATTAATATTGTGTAACTACCGTCCTGGGATGCATCTCCGCTGTTATCAATCTGAAGTAAGTCTCCGTTTTGCGACTTTTCCATGACAATTTTCATAAACCGCGCATACCTGGGAGTAGAAATGCAGATTAGCCAGAAAAATTGCTTTCTAATGTATGGGCTTTAACGGAAAAGCCAAAAAAGAAAACCAAACTGCCATATTGGGCGAATAACAGAAAGTAAGCAGCCATTTCACATTTTGTTACATGAACATTAAGTTTAAAAAAATAAAATGAAAAATAAATTACTATCTGGATAAGACTTCTGTACTTCGCTAATGCTTCAGTAGAGTAAAAAAAATGGTTTAAAAAACCCCACCAAAAAACAAAATGTGATTTTAATTCAATAGCTTTATAAGGGAATCATCAATTATATTTAACAAAATACAGAGGGCCTTATTCACATGCTAAGTGCAGCAACGTGGACTTTGAAAATAACTGCGGATTCAGAGAGTCAGCTGCATCTATGCAGCTGCCCCCCCCTGCACATCCGCTTGTTAGATTACCCATTATCACTATTAGCATGCCTCTGTACCAGCTCTATCTTGGGAACACCTGGCTTTTTGCTATTCTGATTAGCCCTGCAGATATGCATATATGCGCCTGTATGACACGAAGCTTGTGCACTAAGAAAAATTACAGAAACTTTGCATGCAACTCTGAATCAGGTGTACAATATTTAAGTAAACTTTCTTATACTGAAAAGCCCACAAGATCATACTTTGTTGTAAGACAAGAGCCTAATATTCTTCTCTCACTTGATTTTATTGTCTCAGCAGTCTGTTTTCTTCCCTCACTGTATATTATTTTTCATCCCTTGTGCTCTTGCCTAATTGTTCTTCAATTTGAGTTGACTATATGACTTACTTGTGTTGGACAAAACCATCTATCAGCTCTGGACGTAAACTGCACAAACGGTGGTGATAAGGTTTAGGGAATCGAAGATCATGACATTCTTTTAAAAGGTCTTCTTTTTTCAATGGTAAGAAGTTCACATCAGAAGGGAATGTTCTGAGGAGATCCAGAATGTAATGGCGTCCATCATTACCCACAATCCCTTTGCACTCCACAGAAGAGCAAAGTATCACTTCTTCATCCTTCTCATTCAACACAGCATGTCTCATTATTCTCAATGGTTTACAGGCTTTCTGAAGTAATGTGAGATATTTTACATTTGTAGACACCGTTTTACCAAAGTCAATAGAACCATAAATTACACTTTGATCTTCTTTACGGTCCAAAATTCCAGGTATGATTGACTGAGCAGTTACTCTGTATCCTCTGTAATCAAGAACCACAGTTCCTAGGACATAAAGTTCTTCAATATCCAAATCACTGTAGGCTTGCACTCCTTTCAGGTCATGGGTGGCAGCAACATGGGCAGCATGATCCCCACCCAGTTCCTTGTAGTGGTCCCTCACATCAAATCCAAAGCTGAAGAAGATGTTGTTCCAAATAAACATCTGCATTTTTGTTTCCTCCCCAGGGTTAATTGCCATAACATTTCCATCGATTACAGCCATGGTGCCACGGGTGGATGCACCAACAAAATCAGAGTTGATCTACAAAGAAAAATGGAAGTGACAACAGTCTATATTGTGCTATTCCGATGCAAAGAGAATGAGACTAATAACTGGCACTCTACAAGTCAGTCTCTGCTACTTGCCGGCTCACATGTGTTTGACAAATGAATGGCTTACTACATAACATGGGGAAAGTAGCACACGTGTACTCAACAATGCAATCAGCTCTAAAGAGTCTTATGGATCTGCAGTTATCAAGTCGTCTATCACAACGTGACAAGTAATGATGTCACCATTGGTAAAAAGACAACAATATCAATGTTGACACCTGGAAAATGTGGACATGAACAGAATGTCCAAATTGTGAAAAAGGTTTACATTACTATTAGAGTTAGTTACAGACTTACCACAATAGCATATTGCTGACATTCCAACATTGTCAACATGATGATCATGCAGACATGTTCACTGCCGATATAATGACCATGTTGGTATTCTCATGTCAATATAATATACCAAACTCATATAACAGAATATGATATGATTATAAAATGTGTCCAATTCACTAAGTAACTCTTCGGGATAGGATTTGTCCGCAGAATTTAAAATCGCACTTGAGCATATTCTCCAACATGACTTCTCCCCCCCCCCCCCCCCCCCCCCATTCCATCAGATACAAAATGCCCTGTTCATGAGCTTCGCACATAATGTATGATTGCAGTCACCTGTGTTGAAACACCCTTCTCATCAATTCACTAATGAGCTCCAACTGTGCACGAAGACCAGGAAAGACTTTCAATGTTAGAGTGCATGTCTGATGGTTTGCGAATGTCTATATGCCCCTGAATACGGAATTATGAGTTGGGTACAATATCTCGGGGGTCAGGATCCTGATGGACAGAATCCCGGCAGCAGCATCAACAACGTTCACAGATATTGTAACCCAAACACTAATTGTAATCCTAACCCTACCAGCAGCCTAACCCTAGTTCTCCCCTTCTATAGCCCAACCTTACCCCACCACTCCCACAACCCAAGCTTAGCCAACCCCTCCCACAGCCTATCCCTAACCATCCCCTATTACAGCCTAACCCGAACCATCCCCTTTCACAGCCTAACTCTAACCCAAATACTTACCCTCAGGATCTGTTGGGATTCTGCTGCCGGGATTCTGACCTTCATCATGCTGAGCGCCTGGATAGTTACTACATCCTGGGATTATAGCTAATGTGCCAGTAATACTGATACTGCATGAGAGTTATGTTTTTATGTAAATGAGTCCCTAATGCCAGCAGCATCAGAACAGAGAATAATCAGCGGTTTCTATTTGTTAAGCCATTCTCTTAGTCTGGAGTATCACTTTATATTCTATCATAAACAGGAGTCAATCTATTGGCTATTATATTTGTTAAGGGGGAAATATATGAACGTGCTTAGCCATACATAATCCTACAACATAATGAATATTACACTAGACATCATACAAACTGCTGCTTATTTCCCCAAACATCCCACAGGTTAGATGAGAATCACAGCTTACTAACACATTAAAATGATAGATGTCTGATTTGTGTTATATTAAATACCATTTACAGTAAGCATGTTATGTCTGGCTAAATAGTATAGTTAAAATTAAGAAGGCATTTGTATGATGGTTATATATTTAGTAACACTTTAAAAACTAATCTGTAATTATATATATTGCAATAAGTTAGCATTTATAAACCTTTTTACTTTGCTTAGAAACAATGAATTTATGGAAGAGCATGATACAAGATATATTATTCCAATCAGGTCCATGTGACACGTTTGTGGTTAGTTACATTCCCAGTGAAAAAGTGATCTAAAGACTAAAATGTATTTGCCAATGGTACAATTTAATTTTAATGAAGGTCAGTTCTATATATCTGATAACTGTGGCCTGATTCAGAGAAGTATGCTAACGCAGCTGCAAGTGCGATTTTCACCGCACCGCACCTGCAGATATCAGCAAGTGAAGCTGCCACCCAGAGATGAAAAAAGGGACGCCCACTTGAGCTGCTGCAACTCATTTGCAATTGCGTACACATACACAGCCTATACGTAAGAACAAGAAAGGTCAGGCTAAGGTAGAACCATGGCTATGCAAACTGGACCCAGCAGTAGTCACGCAGGCACCATGTTTTTGTACGTTAAGGATTGCAGCTAACATCAGATACATGCCACAAAAACGACCATAACACCTGCATTTTAGCAACAACTCCTGGCTAACACCATGGTAACATCCCAAATGGTCACTTCCCGTCAATCACTTTGCAAAGGAGTCCTCACTGTGTACGGGTTTCGCAACGGTTCCTTGATGCATACGCAATGCGAATACAGCACATATGCAGTCTGCTGATAAACGCTCCGTTCCGTGGAACATCGGCTTTGCATACTTCTCTGAATCAGACCTTGTGTCCAGTGACTTTCTTCGTGATTATTTAGGCCTTGGAATACAGCTATTATCCTGAGATATATTTCTAATAAACAACACCTGCAAGTTACGCAAATGGATCAGGAGTTTTATGCTGATGTGTCTGTGAAATGGTTAAGCCTAATGACCAGTTGTGTTTGGACGAACCCATGTGATGAACTCCAATAGATAATAACTTGAACATTTTTGTTTAAGAGAGGTTATCTGCTTATTTCTTGGAAAATGTAGTAAACTTTGATTTACTTTAAGCAATCAATTTTTGTGAAGACTATCAGTTATTTTCTTTTCAAAGTATTCAAAAGTTAAGAGTACCAGTATCTGTAGGTTTCTTTTAACCACTTGCCTGTGGTCAGATGCAACCACGCCAGGCTGGGCTTTCCCTGACACGGTCTCATCTCATGTGACCATGACAGAGGAGCATGCTGATGTCTGCTGGAAGGAATTGCAATATTTGCCATGTAATTATTGTACATATAAGTAGAAATATCCTTTGCACTACTGACATCACTAAGTTATTTTGTATGGTTATACCCTGCCGTTTTTATGGCTCACTTATTTATTCTGGAGGCCAAGCTGTATTATCCCTTTGCAAAAATATTTTAAAAAGAAATAAATAAGTGTAGAACCAAAACAAAATATATGCACCGGTTCGGCAAACACCCTGTGTGTTACGATCAATTATTGTGTGTGTGTGTGTGTGTGTGTGTGTGGGCACTGGCATGCCTTTAACGGATGCAAGCTGTGTGGTGAACACAGGCTCCCGAGTCCAGGGGACCCAAATACAGCTCGCATATAATTATGCTTGTTGCCCTGTCAGTCTGTAGCCATTTTCCTAGTGATTTGCGCACGCGCAGTAGAGATGTCCATGGGAACAAGGCATAGGCGCCATGTTCTCGGAGACCTGTGCATGTACAGTAGATGCCAGAGTCTACTGCACTGCCAGAGAGGAGGGAGCCCAATCGGAGGTAGCACTCGGGACCCCTCCTCTTTTAAATCACCTCTGTATGTGGGCCTAGTACTACTTGGGCACGGAATTCCCTGGAGAATCCAGTTACTGAACATCCCCAAGAACACCCACACTGAGAGTAAAGATTCAGGTGGAGGCAACGAGTAATGAAGGCTTCAAGAGAAAAAGGTATCCAACACTAATAAACTGCACTCATTATACACACCCCACAGCAGCACCATTCGCCATACGGTGCAATATACTTGGTGTGACTTGGATGCTCCACCACGAGTAGTGTTACGTATATTTCCTATATAGTCGCATCATAGCCACATACATAGATGCTCACCGTGTACCAGTTACGCCAGGTTGATATTTCTGTTGCAAAGGAATTGGTATAAAGTGTGCATAAGGTCGCAGATAAAGCATAACAAAACGTGGAAGGAGGAATGGCCACATCCTCTCGTATCGGAACCTTTTTCTACTCAGACTTGCGACTCACTGTAGGTGCACACAGAAGTACAAGTACTGCCATCCCTAATAGTCAGTGTACGCTTGCAATGTAGTATTGTTGCTTTAGTGGTGAGAATAAGACTCGAAAAAAAAGACGCTTGGCGCAGCTAAGACGCAAAGTCCATGGCGTGCTAAACGGGGGTATACATGGCATGATGAGATCAAAGGTGCAGGAAAACACATCTGCACAACGCAGCCTTTCTGGCCGCAAGTATAGTGCAATGTCACACAAGGCACTCCCCGCTATAGCAGTACATGCAGCAGTGCTTCAGTCCCTTGGCGTTTTATTCATACTTTCAACGGGACACCAAACGATTGAATGAAGTCTACTACAGAGGCCATTAGAAACAAATGTGCACCTTTGGTGGTTTTCTCTATCCCATTACCTTGAAGTTGGCCCTTTGTCGCAGTTGTTGATCTGAAGGAAGCTCCCGTGGAAGTTCTCTAGTTGTTTGCAGCTCTTCATTCCAATCTCTGGTCTTTGTGATAAAGATATAAAAACTATAAAATTATCAGTCTGTATCTATTTTGATTGCTTTCATTTCTAATACAGTATGAAATAAAGTAATATTATAAGACAAAATGTGTGTCAGAGGCTTACTGAAAAGATGTACTGGATCGCCATTACATAAAGCCTACAAACTGCTGCCCACTAGAAACAGGGAGGGGTTAGGGTGGAGGGGGGATTATCATGTAGGAGGGATAGAGAAGGGGCATCCTTCAGGCTCTGATCAGTAAGAGGTTTATGAAACTTTCACCAACTGTAAAGCAGAATGGAAATCTGTCTGACAGGCTTTTTGCAATAAACTAAGATTAGTAATGTGTCATTTTCTAGATGCTCTGTATAATATACTGTATTATAACATGTGTATCTACAATACTATACATGTACAATGTATCTGCTATTTCAGGAGTAGGCAATGTTTGATACTCCACCTACTGGGGAACTACCAATCCCAGCATGCCCTGCCACAATTTGCTGTGGAGGCATGCTAAAACTGTCAGTGCATGCAAAGATGCGTAGTTCTACCGCAGCTGGCACATTGCGTATCCCTGAGTTATTTGACAATCTTGGCTCCCCTTCAAAACCCAACTCAAGCTTCTCACACTCACAAAGCCCCCGCCCATTCCTCTCCCATTTACATCTCTGGCCTAGTCTCCCTTCACACTCGTGCACGCCCTATTCACTCCATAAATGAATGCCGCCTATCCTGCCAACTGATTACTTCCTCACACTGTTGCCTTACCAGTGGATCTCTGTCTCCCTATTAGACTCTCCACCTCTCTACAATTTTCAAAGACCCACTTTTTCATCAAATCAATCCATCTCTTATCCTAACCCTCTGTCCCATGCTCACAGCTTCACCCCTGTCTGCCCCTCCCCCTTTAGAATGTAAACTCTCACGAGCAGGGTCCTCTTCCCTCATGTACTTTTCTTCCCTTAATTATAGCATCATCTACTCCATACTCCCTACAATTGCACCTAATGCTCGTTTTTTGCCACCCTGTATTTGTCCTGCAATTTCCTGTACTGTTAGTCACTATTTTATTTTTATACCTAATTATTTATGTACTTTGGCACTGCAAAACCCTTTTGGCGCCATATAAAGGATGATAATAATGATAAATTGCTGTACCTGGCCAGGTATGTGCTCCTCATATCCCAGACGTGAATTATACGCATCCTCTGCTCGAAGACAGTCAATGATGTGATTAGAACTGGGAGCAATCCAGTTGTATATCTGATAAGGTGTTGCAATTCTTTCCAGTGGATGACGATGAACCCTACGTGGTGGGAAAAAAAGGCGCTCTGTATAAAATGCACAACAAAAAGGGAGAAGAGACTCCTCTTTGTTGGGGGGGGGGGGCACTCTTCGTAATTAAAAAAAAAAAAATAGGATTTCAATTACTTACCGGTAAATCCTTTTCTCGTAGTCCATAAGGGATACTGGGGTCACTTAGTACGATGAGGTATAGATGGGGTCCAAAGGAGCCAGTGCACTTTAAATTCTTTAAACAGGGTGTGCTTGCTCCTCCCCTCTTTGCCCTCCCCCACAGCCCAGTCTAGGAAAACTGTGCCCAAAGGAGATGGACATACTTGAAAGGAGGAAACATGACAAGACAACTAGTGGTGAGATTAATGAACCAGCACACAGCAGAACAAATCAAACTAGCAACAGCCAGTAAACCAGAAACAGCAACAGCTGTGTCAAACGACTTCAACAAGAACAAACTTGCAGAAAGGTCGAAGAACAAAGACGGGCACCCTGTATCCCTTATGGACTATGACATAAGGATTTACCGGTAGGTAATTAAAATCCTAATTTCTCTATCATCCATAAGGGAAACTGGGGTCACTTAGTAACTTAGTACGATGGGGATGTCCCAAAGCTTCCAGAACGGGTGGGAACGTACTGAGACGTCGGTAACACCGTATGTCCGATTTGGACATCCTCTTTAGCCAGGGTATCAAACCTGTAGAACTTGACAAAACGTGATTGTCCCTGACCAGGTGGCGGCCTGGCATAGTTGCAAAGCCGAGACACCACGGGCAGCCGCCCAGGAAGAACCCACCGACCTAGTAGAGTGGGCCTTGATAGACAGAGGAACTGGCAAAGGCCGCCGAAGCATAGGCCTGTTGAATAGCAAGCCTAATCCAACGGGCAATCGACTGCTTTGAAGCAGGACAACCCTTCTTGTGAGCATCATACAGCACAAAGAAGGAATATGATTTCTGGACAGCAGCCGTCCTCTTGACATATAAATCTGCAGGACTAGCACCACACCCAAGGACTCAGGGTGTGAGGAAGTGGAGGAAGCCGCCAGAACCACGATAGGCCGATTCAGGTGGAATACAGAAACCACCTTAGGCAGGAAATGCTGTCGCGTCCTGAGCTCCGCTCTGTCCTCATGATAGACCAAGTAGGGCCTCTTGCAGGACAAAGCTCCAAGTTCTGAAATGCGCCTAGCTGAAGCTAATGCCAACAGCATAACCTTCTTACATGTAAGGTACTTGTCCTCAACCAACACCAGGATTGCAGAAAGGTCAAAACCACGTTAAGATCCCAAAGAGCCGTGGGCGGCACAAAGGGAGGCTAGATGCGAAGGGCACCCTGTAGGAACGTCCGGACTTCATGTAAAGTAGCCAATTTCTTCTTAAAGAAAATGGACAAGGCCAAGATCTGAATTTTATGGAGCCCAACTTTAGGCCAATATCCACCCCAGCCTGCAAGAAACGCAAAAAGTGCCTTCGGCCCTCACACCAGGAGACGTATCATTTCTAGATATGGTGGCTTTGACGCAACAGCTTTTCTGGCCTAAATCATGGTTGCAATAACATTATCCGGAATTCCTTTCTCAGCTAGAAGGTTCCGCTCAACCTCCATGCCGTTAAACGAAGCCGCCGTAAGTCCGGGTAGACGAACAGCCCATGCTGAAGAAGATCCTCACGCAGTGGCAGAGGCCAGGGGTCTTCTATTGCCATGGTCAGAAGATCCGTGTACCAAACTCTTCGAGGCCAATCGGGGGCCTGAACTCCTTCCCTTCTGATTCTTTTGAGAACCCCGGGGAGTAACGGAATCGGAGGAAACAGGTAAACCAGCCGGTAAACCCATGGTGTTGTCAGCGCATCCTCTGCCCCCGCCAGAGGGTCCCTTGTCCTGAAACAATAGCACCGAAGCTTGTTGTTTAGTCGAGAGGCCATCAGATCGATCTGCGGACAGCCCCACTGATCTGTTATCAGTCGAAATACCTGCGGATGGAGACCCCACTCTCCTGGGTGTTGGTGGTGATGACTTAGGAAGTCCGCCTCCCAGTTGTCCACTCCCGGAATGAATATGGCCGATACTGCCCTTGCATTCCTTTCTACCCAGAGGTGTATCTTGGATACTTCCCGCATGCAGGCCCTGCTCTTTGTCCCTCCCTGCCGACTGACATATGCCATCGCCGTGGCATTGTCCGACTGAACCTGAATAGCTTGACCTTGAAGCAGGTGAGACGCCTGTAGCAGAGAATTGTAGATCGCCCTGAGTTTCAGTATGTTTATTGGAAGAACGGCTTTGTGGCTTGACCACCTGCCCTGGAACTGTGCCCCTTGGGTGACAGCTCCCCAACCTCAAACGCTTGCGTCTGTGGTCAAGAAATCCAATCTTGGATCCTGAAGCTCCGACCCTCCAAGAGGTTGAAGGGCTGCAACCACCACAGGAGAGAGATCCTGGCCTGCGGTGAGAGACGTATGACCTGGTGCATCTGCAGATGCGAACTCGTCCATTTCTTCAGGAGATCCAGTTGGAAAGTCCTCGCATGGAATCTGCAGAATTGAATTGCCTCGAAGGAGGCCACCATCTTTCCCAACAGATGGGTGCAAAGATGTACGGAGACCCGGTTTGGCTGCAGAACCGCTCAAACTAACTCCTGAAGCGTCCTTGCCTTGTCCGCAGGAAGGAAGACCTTCTGAGCCACCGTATCCAAGATCATCCCGAGGAACTTGAGACACTGGGTCAGCTCGAGTTGGGATTTTTGAAAGTTTAGAATCCAACCGTGGTGTGACAATAGGGTTGTCGTGCAGCAGATGCTGTCCAGCAGTTGTTCCTGTAATCTCGCCTTTATTAACAGATCGTCCAGGTAGGGGACAATGTTCACGCCCTGAATCCTGAGTTGGAACATCATTTCCACCATCACTTTTGTGAAGACCCTTGGAGCCGTGGATAGGCTGAAGGGTAGCGCCTGGAACTGGTAGTGTTCGTCCAAACCTAAGGTAGACTTGATGAGGCGGACATATCGGAACATAGAGGTACACATCCTTGATGTCTAGAGAGACTAAGAACTCCCCCCTCCTCCAGACCTGAGATCACTGCTCGCAGAGACTACATTTTGAACCGAAAACCCGCAGATATGGGTTTAACGATTTGAGGTTCAAAATGGGCCTCACTGAACCATCCTGTTGCGCGGTACACAAAAAGGCTGGAATAATAACCCTCGGCCTGTTATTGAAGCTTCACCGAAACAATGACTTGGGTCCGAACCAATTTTTTAATGGCCTCTTGTAGTGTAAGGCGCACGTCCTCTGAACCGGTAAGCCTGACTTGAAAAACCTGTGAGGCAGAGAACTTTCGAACTCCAGTTTGTAGCCCTGGGAGATCAGGTCCTTTCCCCAAGCATCCTGGCAGGAGCTTCTCCAAATGAGGCTGAAGAATCTCAGACGAGCTGCCAGCCAGAGATCCCCCATGGGCGGAGGGACACCATCATGCTGAGGGTTTTGAGGAGACAGAACGGACGCCCTGGTCCTGAGATCCTATGGTGGCGGGCTTACGTGACTTACCTCTGGAGCCTCTTGCCACATCTGAAGCACCTCTGGCTTTTACCCTTAAACCCTGCAGACCGAAAATGAAGGCCCCGTGTAAGAGCGTCTAGCCAGTGGAGCTGCAGACAGGAGGTACGTGCAAACAGCCTATTACCTGTGAAGGGTAAGGCCTCCACACTCCTTTTTTGACTCCGCGTCCGCCACCAACTGACATAGCCACCGCCATGGTAGAAGTACGAGCATTTATAATGCCAATGCCTTTTATTGTTTCACAGAGGAAACGGACAGATTCCTGGATATGCTGAATCAGCGTCATCATTTCATCCAGGGACTTATCCCTAGTCAGGCCCTCCTGAAGGTTACCTGGCCAGGTATGAATGGCGTGAGTCACCCAACAGCTTGCAATAAACAGGCATTTGGGAGTGGCCAGCTGCAACATAAATAGATTTCAAAGTGGTTTCTATTTTTCTGTCAGCAGGTTCCTTTAAGGCAGTAGCCTGTGGAAAAGGAAGCACTGTCTTTTTCAACAGGCATGATACTGAAGCATTTACAGCAGGAGGAGTCTCCCAGATCTTACACCCCTCATGAGCAAAAGAAAAAGCAGCGACCAATTTCTTTGTCACCTGGAATTTCTTGTCAGGAGTAGCCCATGGCACCCTGAAAAGATCATCCAGTTCCTTTGAATCAGGAAAGGTGACAAGCACTTTTTTTCTGTGCAAAGAAAAAAGGATTGCTGTTCATCTGCTTCATTCCCAGGAATATGCAGAACATCCCTTATAGTAAGAAGTAGTAACTCTACACCCTGCGCTGGTGAGAAATCATCCACCTCAGTAGTAGACTCCATCTCCTCCCCTTCTTCCACATCTGGTACCTCCTCCTCGGATTCTGAGAGGATGTCAGGTAACCCCCGTTTCTGGGGTAACGGATGTGATAGAGGGGTAACACGTCTGCCCTCTGTCCTATCTTTAGTCAGAGCAGCCATAGACTGTTGTAACTGCTGCCTTTCCTGTCTAGCAGTAGTTAACTCATTGGACATGTCAGCCATCATAGTTTTTATAGAACTCAGCCAAGCTGGTTCCTGTAAATCACCCCCAGAAGCCCCACTATCCTGTGAAGGCTGACTGCATTGCTCACACATCAGATAATCTACAGGGGAGGGGGAAAACCTGGAATGACAAATATTACACACCACTTTTTTCACCATTCTGACAGGGAACATTTACATACACACACACACACACACACACACACACACACACACACACACACACACACACACACACACACACACACACACAAGCCTGCCAAGCCCAGTATGTGTGGAGAGACTCAGAGAGGAGGTATCAGCACTCAGCCTGAAACTAACAGTTCAGAAGTTAGAAGAGGCAATTTGATGTATAGTGTATGAAGAGCCTAATACAAGGTTCCCACAGCAGGCTCTCCCCCTTAACTACACCCTGTACCAGTGTCTGGCTGTGGAGTATCCTCTGGATGAGCTGGCTGTCCTGCTGCAGCACTGAGAGTGCAGGAAATGGGCGCCAGAAAGCCACTGGTCCCATACTGAGGTAGCTCCGCCCCCTGTAATGGCGCTGGAGCGCCATTTATACTGGCAATGTCCCCAAAACTGTGTAAAAAGAGTTCCCAGCACTTAATTACACTGCCGCTGCCAGTCTGCGCGGGGGACCTATGGGATCACCCCAGAGGGAGTCCGTAAGCCCGCCCCGCATCTGCGCTGCACCAAGAACTAGGGGGGACCCGCTAGCAGGACCCCGGCAACACTCTCCACACTCTGATCTTCAGGCTCTGTGCTGGGGGTCTGCGGCGTGCTGCGGGTGTGTACACGAGAGCGCAATGCCTGCGGTACACTGACCCTCAGGACCATTGTCCTGTCAGCGGGATCCGGCTCAGCACCTCCAGGAGGCGGGTGTCTGTCAACCCCAGCGTCCCTCGGTGCAGGTAGGCTGTTGCCCAACAGCCTACCTGAAAATAATAAACATTTAAAATAAACTGAAGAAAAAATCCTGTGGAGCTCCAGAGTGTGCATCCTCTGAGGGCACATTTTTCTAAACTGAGCTGTGGGGGAGGGCATAGTGTGGAGGAGCCAGCACACTCTGTTTGAAGAATTTAAAGTGCACTGGCTCCTTTGGACCCCATCTATACCCCATCGTACTAAGTGGCCCCATTATCCCTTATGGATGATAGAGAAAATAACATTGTATATTAGTTAAAAAACTTATTTAAAAGCTCTGTATACTATACCTATTTATCGCACAGCATCAGTAGTTTTATAAAGCAAGTAAAAATATTTGTTTTGATTCATTGGGCAGCACATATAGTGTAATGGTTAGCGTCAATGTCCTAACTGGGTGGAATTTGTATTTACTCCCCATGCTTGTGTGGGTTTTCCGCTGGGTAATCAGGTTTACTCACACAAAATTCAAACATATACTGGTAGGTTAATTGGCTCACAATAAAACAGAATTTTAATACTTACCGGTAAATCCTTTTCTCGTAGTCCATAAGGGATATTGGGGAATCTAGTACGATGGGGTATAGACGGGGTCCAAAGGAGCCAGTGCACTTTAAATTTCTTCAACTGGGTGTGCTCGCTCCTCCCCTCTATGCCCCCTCCCACAGGCAGTTATAGGTAAAAACGTGCCCGAAGGAGAAAGGACATATATGAGAGGGGGAAATAGGACAATAGAGTGGTGAGATTTACAAACCAGCACACCACTAACATACAACAACCAGCAAAGGCTGTTAACAACAGTAGCAACCACTGAACAGGTCACTACTGAACAAGAACCTGCAGAAAAGTTAAAGCACTGAGGTGGGCGCCCAATATCCCTTATTGGACTACGAGAAAATGATTTACCGGTAGGTATTAAAATCCTGTTTTCTCTAGCATCCGTAAGGGATATTGGGGAAACTAGTACGATGGGGGATGTCCCAAAGCTTCCAGAACAGGTGGGAACGTGCGGAGACTGCAGCAGCACCGCCTGCCCAAACTGGCCAGGGTATCAAGCTTGTAGAACTTCACAAAGGTGTTCTTCCCCGACCAGGTAGCAGCTCGGCATAGTTGCAAGGCCGAGACTCCACGGGCAGCCGCCCAGAATGAGCCCACAGATCTTGTAGAGTGGGCCTTCAGAGACTTAGGAACAGGTAAGGCTGCCATCACATAGGCCTGTTGGATAGTAAGCCTAATCCAACGAGCAATGGACTGCTTTGAAGCAGGGCAACCTGCTTCAAAGCAGGTTGCCCGCGCACCATAGAGCAGGTTCATCCGCGCATCATAGAGCACGAACAAGGAATCCGTTTTTCTGACCAGAGCTGTTCTCTTAACATAGATCTTCAAGGCACGCATAGCATACAATGCCTCCGAGAGCAGAAGCATCAGAATTGGACGGAACCACAATAGGATGATTCAGGTGAAAGGTGGAGACAACCTTCGGCAGGAACGGCTGTCTAGACCGGAGCTCCACTCGGTCCTCGTAAAAGACCAAGTACGGACTTTTACACGATAAGGCCCCCAATTCTGAGACACATCGAGCAGAAGCCAGTGCCAGTAACATCACAGTCTTCCACGTGCGGTACTTGTCTTCTACCGTCATCAGAGGTTCAAACCAGGAGGACTGTAGAAAATCCAAATCCCAGGGTGCTGTAGGCGGCACAAAAGGTGGTTGTATGTGGAGTACCCTTTGCAAGAAGGTCTGAACTTCTGGCAAAACTGCCAATTTCTTCTGGAAGAAAATGGAGAGGACTGAAATTTGGACCTTAATGGAACCCAGACGTAAGCCTTTATCTAAACCAGCCTGCAGGAAACATAAGAAACGTCCCAAGTGAAACTCTGCAGGCAGATACGCGTGTTCCTCGCACCAAGAGACCTATCTCCTCCAGATATGATGATAGTGTTTTGACGTCACAGGTTTCCTGGCCTGAACCATGGTAGCAATAACCTTCTTGGAAAGGCCCTTGTGAGCTAGGATGCTCCGCTCAACCTCCATGCCATCAAACGAAGTCGCCGTGAGTCCAGGTAGACGAACGGTCCTTGTTGAAGAAGATCTCTTCTTAGTGGTAGAGGCCAAGGGTCTTCGACGGACATGTCCAGAAGATCCGCATACCATGCCCTCCGAGGCCAATCCAGGACAATCAGAATTGCCTGGACACCCCGATTCCTGATTCGCTTTAGCACCCTTGGGAGCAATGGAATCAGAGGAAACCGGTAGACTAGCCGGTATGGCCAAGGCGACGCCAGTGCGTCCACTGCCCTCGCCTGAGGGTCTGTGAGCAATACCAGGGAAGTTTCTTGTTGAGCGGAGAAGCCACCATGTCTATTTGTGGGCAACCCCACCAGTCGATGATCTGCTAGAACACCAGATGGTTGAGCCCCCATTTCCCTGGGTGGAGATCGCGATGACTCAGGAAGTCCGCCTCCCAGTTGTCCACACCCGGAATGAAGATTGCTGAGATAGCTCTTGCATTTTTTTTTTACGCCCAGAGGAGTATTTTTGACACCTCTCGCATGCAGGCTCTGCTTTTTCTCCATCCTTGTCGATTGATATACGCCACAGCCGTGGCATTGTCAGACTGTAGCTGGATCACGTGATCTGTGAACAGAGGAGAGGCCTGAAGCAGAGCATTGTAGATCGCCCAGAGTTCCAAAATGTTGATTGGTAGGAGGGCTTCATGGGCTGACCATCTCCTCGTAGACTCGCATCCATCATAAGGAGGGTCTAATCCTGAATCCCGAAACTTCGGCCTTCCAGGAGATTGAAGGACTGTAGCCACCACAGGAGGGAAATCCTGACCTGAGGTGACAGCAGAATCATCCGGTGCATCTGCAGATGCAATCCGGTCCACTCGGTCAGGAGGTCCAACTAAAACGTTCTGGCATGGAACCTCCCATACTGTATCACCTCGTATGAGGCAACCATCTTTCCCAACAATCTTATGCAATGATGGACGGACACTCGAGAAGGTCGGCGCACCATGCGGACCATCTCCTGAAGTGTTTTCGCCTTGTCCTCTGGTAGAAACACCTTCTGTGCCACAGTATCCAGCAACATCCCCAGGAACAGGAGCCTCTGAGTTGGCTCCAGGTGGGACTTCTGCAAGTTGAGGATCCACCCATGTTCTGACAGAATATGGAGGGTGCGGTCGATATCGAGCAAGAAAAGCTCCCTGGATTGTGCCTTTATCAGAAGACCGTCCAGATAAGGGACCACATTGACCCCCCTGGACCCGGAGTTGGAACATCATCTCCGCCATCAAATTTGTGAATACCCTCAGGGATGTGGAAGGGCAGTGCCTGGAATTGGAAGTGATTGTCCAGTAGGGCAAACCGTAGGTACGCCTGATGAGGTAGCCAAATCGGAATATGGAGATAGGCGTCCTTGATATCCAAGGAGACAATAAATTCCTGTTCTACCAGGCCCGCAATCACTGCTCGCAGGGATTCCATCTTGAACTTGAACACCTTCAAGTAAGGATTCAATGATTTAAGATTCAAAATGGGTCTAAACGAACTGTCCGGTTTCGGCACCACAAACAGGTTTGAGTAAAACCCTTTGTCACATTGTTCCAGTACCACTACCGCAATGACGTGGGACTGAACCAACTTTCGGATTGCCTGTTGCAAAGGAACTTGCATATCCTCCAAAGCTGGTAAGCTTGATTTGAAAGGTCGTTGAGGGGGGAGTACTGAAGAACTCCAGCCTGTAGCCCTAAGAAACGAGACCTCTGACCCAGGCATCCTTGCAGGAAGACTTCCAGACACTGCTGAAGTGACGCAGTCGAGCTCCCACCTCGAGATCCCCTTGGGGTGGGTGGGCACCGTCATGCTGAGGCCTTGGTGGAAGCAGAACCGGTGGACTGTTCCTGAGAACTGGTGCTTGCAGGTTTTCAGGACATACCTCTGGTGCCTCTAGCCGCATCGGAGGCACCTCTGGCCTTAGATCGAAATATGGGAGACCGAAAAGGACTGGACAGACGGCCCCGGATAGGAGCGTCTCACCGGCGGGGCCCCAGAGGGGAGAAACGTGGATTTCACAGCCATAACTTTGGAAATCCAGGTATCCAATTCGACCCAAAAAGCCATTCCCCAGAAAACGGGGAGGGATTCCACACTACGTTTGGATTCTGCATCCGCAATCCACTGACGCAACCACAAGGACCTGTGTGCCGAAACTGCCATGGCAGAAGTCCGAGCATTAATGTTACCCATCTTCTTGAGCGAATCACAGAGGACACAGGTAGTGTCCTAAATGTGCATCAGGAGGGTTACCATCGAAACTAAGGGCATATCCCCCGAGAGGCCCCCCTGAATTTGAGTGGCCCAAGAATGAATTGCATGGGTCATCCAGCAACCCGCAATGACCGGTCTTTGTGATATACCGGCTGCTGTGTATATCAATTTTAGGGTAGTCTCTATCTTCCTATCCCCAGGATCCTTCATGGTAAAGGAGCCTGGGGCGGACAGCACAACCTTTTTAGACAGGCGAGAGACTGAGACATCCACCCCATGGGGTCCTCCCAAAATTTTCTACCTTCAGGAGCAAATTGGAAAGTGCACAAAAACTTTTGGACACTTGGAATCTTTTGTCTGGATTTTTCCAGGCCTGTTTGAATAAGTGATCTAACTCTGTAGAATCGGGGAAAGTAACATTAGGCTTGTTTTGTACAAAGAAAAATGACTGCTGTGACGCAGCGTCCTCTAGAGGGAGCTTTAACATATCCCTTGCCAAAATGAGGGGTTCAATACCCTGAGCAGCATCGGGATCCCCACTAACGGGATGCATGTCATCCCCATCATCCTGTATATCATCACCTGTATCAGATAGTATAGCAGGTAAACCAGGCTTCTGAGGACCTGCATGAGAGAGAGGGGGGGGGGGGGGGCCTTTGCATCTGCCCTAGCAGCTGAATCTGCAACAGTTTGTTGTAGTAGCTGAGTTTTCTGCACATTAGCAGTGAGCTAGACATATCAGACATCATAGTCTTAAGAGACCCTATCCAGTGGGGCTCTGGACCCTCTCCCCCAGCCCCTTCACTGATTTGTGAAGATTGACTGCACTGTTCATAGTAAACAGAGTCATTAGATAAGGGAGAGAATCTAGTGTGACCTACACTGCACAGCTTGTGTTTACCCATGTTTCACAGTAAGCACAACAACATAAACATACACACAGTTACAATGCAAGCCTGCCCTACTGTATGCGAGAGAGAGAGAGAGAGAGAGAGAGAGAGAGGATACCAGCACACCCTGAGCTGCGCAGCCCCAGTGAGGCTGTCAGCTCCCTATAATACAGTAAACACTAACAATTATTGTCCTAAATAGGATCAGGATAGTGTACACAAGCGGCTCTCCCCCTTTGCTACACCCTGTACCAGATATCCAACATGTCTGAGGATCAGGAAGCGCTGTGTGTGCGGTCTGTGCCAGTGTTCGCAAATACGCGCTATAGCGCGTCTTTTACCCGATATTGAGGATCAGGGACTCACACTTTCAGAATGGGTGGGTCCCAGGGGACGCGCTTCACTGGGATTGGCTACCGGCTTAATGATTGAAGTCTCCCTTGCCCGGCTGCAGAGGAGACTATAAAAGTGGAGGAGGAGCCAGCCGGGCAAGGGAGACATCAATCATAGCCAATCCCAGTGAAGCGTGTCCAGTGGAGATTACACAGCCCCCCCCCCGAACCGAGGAACAGCGCCAATGTTCATATCACCCTCGGCCTCCACTGGTGCTGTGTCCCAGTCTCTAGATGCTAAAGGCGCCGCCGACAGACAGGGAGTGATTGGGGACGGGGTCAGGGTGTGCTACACACTGATCAGTAATGCGTGGCCCACTCTATGTGCAGTGTGATGTGATCCCTGCCGCCTCTTGTTCATGTTCTGGCGGGTGTCAGCGGTGCTGGTCAGGCGTGGAGTGTGTGAGGTGTCCAGCGTTTTAGCAGGGTGCAACGCCCTGGCTATTTTTTACATTCCGATATGCGCCCTGCCCGCTGTGCGAGTGCCGGATGTTTAGTCCTACTTATTATTGCTGGAGCGGTCCTGCTGCCCCCACAAGCCGGCACTGCAGCCTGTACTCACGGGGGTCAGATGGGGGGGCTGAGCTCCATGCACAGACTCCGGAGACCCAGGACCATGTGACTCCCGCCTCTGTACTTAGTGTCATCCTGCGCAAGCAGACAGGCTCCGGGGACCCTAAGCAGCAGCATGAGTGATAGAGATGGTTGAGGAGGAGGTGGGCTGTTGCTGTTCCTAATTTGCCTCGAGAGCAGTTGCATGACATGACCTGTGTGACCCACTACCAGCTCCAGAGCCCACCATCTCTTCCAAAGGAACTTCCCTGCCCTGCATGGGCCAGGTATGAACAAAAATGACTCCCATAGGAAGCCCTCCATTAGAGACAAAAAGGAGTAAAAACAGTACTATACATAACCACATCCCTATAAACAATGGCCAGCAGCACCACTGCATAATGTCCAGAGCAGGTAGGGGTGCATGTTACTTCTGCTATTTTCCAATTTGTCATGACAACTATCGCTATAAAATATACAGTAATGCAAGACAAGTTCATAAAGTCACTTATGGTGGGTACACACTGCCGATATATAGGCCATTCTCTTGAACGGCCGATATATTGCGGGTCCGTCGGCCAGTGTGTACGGGCGATACGTCTGTGAACTCCATCGTTCACAGACATATCGTATCATCCTCGCAGCACAGCCGACGGCCAATATATCTACCGATATATTGGCGCATCGCTGTTTGTGTACGGCCGGTCGGCCGACCGCCTGTACACATGCTGCGGCAGCCGGCGGTGATTGACAGCTGAACTGGGCGGGCGTATGTACACGCCCGCCCAGTTCATGACGTCAGTCCCCGACGGATCGTGCAGTGTGTATGCTCAACACACTGCCTAATCCGTCCATAGATATATCTGCCGATAAATTGACCACAGATATATCTACCAGTGTGTACCCACCTTTACCCTGGCTCCAAGTTTTATTTGCAACTGTACACATGAGAGCATGTAAGGTAGTGAAGGCTTGAGAACTGGTAAAACTGTTCGGAGTTAGGAGAAGCATATAGGGTGGTATGGTGGGGAATGTGGATTTAGAGGGGCATAGGGGGTGGTCAAATGCACGGCACAGCCCCAGAGTGATGGTAAAGGGGGCATGTCATTGGGCCACACTCCTTTTTGGATGAGCACACCTAAGGCTTGCATAGGTAAAACGTGCCCTGCAAAATGGAAAACTGCCCTTTTTGATTGCGGTAGCTGCTGGGGCCAATATTGGGTATGCAAAGAATTCCCAATATTGACACATCGGACAGCATTGCATCCCCATAGAAACCTATGGGGGATGCGGCTGCATGCGGCAATGGAGGGATTACAGCAGGTACCTGCTTTGATCCCTCCTTCATACATTCCAGAGATACATAGTATTTGTGGCTAACCCTTGAAAACTGGTGTTTTTCGGGGACATAGATGCAAATACTGCTTGATAAATGACCAATTTATGGGAGATGACCTGGGACATTGTACTTGAGTGATTCTGCTGCCCATCTTCCTGGAACTTAGGGTTGCTGTCCCCAACCATGCCCCGTCCCCGCTCAGCCACGTCCCCTTTTCAGCAAGGGTGCCCTCTCAGCACCATGCCCTATCCCCAATCTAGAGTGAACGCTACTTGCCCTAGTACTGCTCTTATCTACCCTTTACTCCTTATTACTCCTAGTACTGCCTGCCCCTAACCCCCTCTTTACCCCATCCTTGTCCCCTAGTACTACATCAGCTGCTATCTACCCTTAGCCCCTCACTACCCCCAACACTGCCTGCCTCTAGCCCCTTCCTTGCCCCTGAGCACTATTCCAACTGCTGGCTGCACTTACCCCCCCCCCCCCCCTTCCCTAGCCCCAGTACTGCCCCAGCTTTTGTCTGCACTTAGCCACTCCCTACCCCAGCACTGTTTGCCCTTACTCTCTCTACCCCCAGCTGTACTCCAAATTTTCTCTACCTCCCAGCTCTAACCAACTTCTCCCTGCTTCTCCCCCATACTATGTGATGGGACTCAGAAACAGTGGAGTAGGACCCCAATTTTGTAAAGTAATGGGTCCCTGGGACCCACAATTTTGTTCGCTCAACGCGATCACTGCTGTGCTGCAGTAAGCAGAGGACGGCGCCAAAACGCCTCAGGTCCCGCACTGAGGTAGCTCCGCCCCCTCCAATGGTGCCGGAGTTACATACATATATTATACTGAAAAAAAAAGTCTCCTTTAAAGCTTAAAACATCACACAAGTGCTAGTCAAGCCCTTTTGTGCCAGTTCTACACTGGGGATCTTAGTGCCCCGCTGAACAACAACCCCTAAGGACGGAGGTCCTGCAGCGGGGAAGCGGCTCTGCACCTCGTAAGGCCGGTGACCGTCCCCCTCCCAACTCCCACGGTGCAGGTATGCTGTTGCCCAGACAGCATACTGAAAATAATAAAAGTATAAAAGAAATTAAAGAAAACTCTCTGGAGCTCAGAGATATGCATCCTCTCCTGAGGGCACTTTTTTTCTAAACTGCCTGTGGGAGGGGACATAGAGGGGAGGAGCCAGCACACCCAGCTGAAGAAATTTAAAGTGCAATGGCTCCTTTGGACCCCGTCTATACCCCATTGTACTAGATTCCCCAATATCCCTTATGGTTGCTAGAGAAAAAAAGTTAACCCCAGCGTGAATGTGTGTGCATGTATATGAGGTAGGTAATATAGATTGTTAGCTCCACTGGGGCAGGGACCGATATGAATGGCCAAATATTTTCTGTATAAAGCACTGCGGAATGTGTGTGATTTATAAATTACTGGCTATAAATAAATAAAAAGTTAATTAATTCCCACTGTGTTTTTCTCTCTCATAATATAAACATACAAAAGCAAAGAAAATCCTTTAAACCAGAAAAAGCAGTTATATCAAATACACTGAATATCAATCCATAATATCCAATAAATGGCACGAGTTACAACAGCAGGCACAATATTATAATATACACATGATATATAGATAGATAGATAGATAGATAGATAGATACACACGACAGAGATATATAGATAGATATCCATCTATCTATCTACTTACTTTCTCTTTATTGCATGTTATCACTTTGCTTTGAGTATTTCCCAGCCTGAGTTTAGCCCATTGCACAGCAGGCTTTTAGTCAAGAACAGAAGTGGATGTGAGCCAGACCTATCGCTTATATAGGTACACCAGTCATTACTTTTACCATCTGTCCGAAAACTGAAATGAACTGATGCAATGTGAGAAAGTGAGATGAGCAGAGATAATCTGAGGAACATGATTGTATGTAATTGATGAGTGGATGAATTATGTAAGTACTTGTGCTGTAATCTGCTCATCTCTCATGTATGGTACTGCACAAATTCAATCAGATGTACTATTATACACCATGTTCTTGTAGCGGGAAAGTATGTACGCGAGAGCTGTACATTTTACCTCTTCTTTTGTAAAGTTGAAAAGTTCTTCTTGAAAGCCGGGCTGACCTGGTTCAGAAGTTCAACAATACTGTGGCACAAGTGGCTTGGCGAAGCTGGTTTGGGATTAAACACTTCTGCTGTTGACCTGAAGAGTACAAACAAGGTAATCATTTACAATATCCAAAGCTGTTAGATATAAATGTTTGCAACAGTTATAGATTTTGAATTATACAAAACAAACCCATGCAAGCTGCCCCATTTATTTTTTGCCCAATTTAAGATGTCCCACTAATTTAGACCAAATTAGGCTGGATAGAGATTGTATGAAATATGTCTTTTACAACAATTAAGTCCAGGTCCACTCAGTCAGACTGTAAATGGATGATATCATACCAGATAAAGGTCTCTCATAAACTAGGTCATATTAGCAGGTTTGGAAAGACTACACTTGAACATTTTCTCCAAGTTGTATGTAATAAGGTGTTGCATGTGTGGTTGAAATATATAAAGAAACATTACACAACATTATATTACTTTACTGCGTTTATTCAATCTTGTATCTGAGTCGTGGTAATGAGAAGAGGAAAATGAAGAGCCTAGAACTGGTTAGTATCTACAGCTCAGCAGTAAAAATAAAATACAGCATAGTAACTGATGCAGAAAGAAAAAAGTCTGACATTCTTTAGGAGTTTGTGGATCACTTGTGGACCAAGGGGCTGATAAAATAAGCAGGGGGATGTAATGGAGTTCGAGATCGCCGGAATGGCGGCAGGCCGACCAATCTCGGACGTTTTTTCAAAGGGCCAAGCATTGTTTTGCCTTGTGTTTTCACCTCTAAAAAAAAGCAAGAGATCGTCCAGCATCCCGCAGCTCGGACTCCACTACATCCCACCGAGGAAATGTAGAAATCTTTGGACATTTCCTTATATACTAATTAAGACTAATAATAAGAATTTACTCACCGGTAATTCTATTTCTCGTAGTCCGTAGTGGATGCTGGGTACTCCGTAAGGACCATGGGGTATAGACGGGCTCCGCAGGAGACTGGGCACTCTTAAAAGAAAGATTAGGTACTATATCTGGTGTGCACTGGCTCCTCCCTCTATGCCCCTCCTCCAGACCTCAGTTAGGGAAACTGTGCCCGGAAGAGCTGACATTACTAGGAAAGGATTTGGAATCCAGGGTAAGACTCATACCAGCCACACCAATCACACTGTACAACTCATGATAACTATACCCAGTTAACAGTATGAACAATAACTGAGCCTCTCTCAACAGATGGCTCATACAATAACCCTTTAGTTAAGCAATAACTATATACATGTATTGCAGAGAGTCCGCACTTGGGACGGGCTCCCAGCATCCACTACGGACTACGAGAAATAGAATTACCGGTGAGTAAATTCTTATTTTCTCTGACGTCCTAGTGGATGCTGGGTACTCCGTAAGGACCATGGGGATTATACCAAAGCTCCCAAACGGGCGGGAGAGTGCGGATGACTCTGCAGCACCGAATGAGCAAACTCAAGGTCCTCCTCAGCCAGGGTATCAAACTTGTAGAATTTTGCAAAAGTGTTTGAACCCGACCAAGTAGCAGCTCGGCAAAGTTGTAAAGCCGAGACCCCTCGGGCAGCCGCCCAAGAAGAGCCCACCTTCCTCGTGGAATGGGCTTTTACTGATTTAGGATGCGGCAGTCCAGCCGCAGAATGTGCAAGCTGAATGGTGCTACAGATCCAGCGAGCAATAGTCTGCTTTGAAGCAGGAGCACCCAGCTTGTTGGGTGCATGCAGGATAAATAGCGAGTCAGTTTTTCTGACTCTAGCCGTCCTGGAAACATAAAGTTTCAGGGCCCGGACTACGTCCAGCAACTTGGAATCCTCCAAGTCCCTAGTAGCCGCAGGCACCACAATAGGTTGGTTCAAATGAAACGATGATACCACCTTAGGGAGAAATTGGGGACGAGTCCTCCATTCTGCCCTTTCCATATGGAAGATCAGATATGGGCTTTTACATGACAAAGCCGCCAATTCTGACACACGCCTAGTCCAAGCTAAGGCCAAAAGCATGACCACTTTCCACGTGAGATATTTTAGCTCCACGGTCTTAAGTGGCTCAAACCAGTGGGATTTTAGGAATCCAACACACGTTAAAATCCCAAGGTGCCACTGGAGGCACAAAAGGGGCTGAATATGCAGCACCCCTGTAACAACGTCCGAACTTCAGGCAGTGAAGCCAGTTCTTTGAGAGAAAAAAGGGATAGGGCCGAAATCTTGGCCTTTATGGATCCTAATTTTAGGCCCATAGTCACTCCTGACTGTAGGAAGTGCAGGAATCGACCCCCCTGGAATTCCTCTGTAGGGCCTTCTCGGCCACACACCAAGCAACCTATTTTCGCCATATACAGTGAAAAAGTCTTGCTGTCACGTCTTTCCTAGCCTTTATCAGCGTAGGAATAACTGCATCCGGAATGCCCTTTTCCGCTAGGATCCGGCGTTCAACCGCCATGCCGTCCAACGCAGCCGCAACATGTCCTGACTTGAGAGGCAGAGGCCATGGGTCCTCTGAGAGCATTTCTTGCAGTTCCAGGTACCGAGTCCTTCTTGGCCAATCCGGAGCAAAGAATATTGTTCACACTCCTCCGTTTATTACAATTCTCAGCCCTTGGGTCTGAGAGGAAGAGGAGGGAATATAGACCGACTGGAACACCCACGGTGTTACTAGTGCGACCACAGCTATCGCCTGAGAGTCCCTTGACCCAGCGTAAAACCTTTTTTATCTTTTTATTGAGGTGGGACGCCATGTAGTCCACCTGAGGCAGTTTCCATCAATTTGCAAAACTGCGTGAAGACTTCCTGATGAAGTCACCACTTTCCCGGGTGGAGGTCGTGTCCACTCCCGGAATGAACACTGCTGACAGTGCGCTTACTTGATTCTCCGCCCAGCGAAGAATTCTGGTGGCTTCTACCCTCGCCACCCTGCTCCTTGTGCCGCCCTGGCGGTTTACATGAGCCCCTGCGGTCTGACTGGATCAGAACCGGTTGGTCGCGAAGCAGGAACTCCGCTTGACTTAGGGCGTTGTATATGGCCCTTAGTTCCAGGATATTGATGTGAAGGCAAGTCTGTTGGCTTGACCACAAACCTTGGAATTTTCTTCCCTGTGTAACTGCCCCCCACCCTCGGAGGCTTGCATCCGTGGTCACCAGGACCCAGTCCTGAATGCCGAATCTGCGGCCCTCGAGAAGGTGAGCACTCCGCAGCCACCACAGGAGAGACACCCTGGCCCTGGGGGATAGGGTGATTAACCGATGCATCTGAAGATGTGATCCGGACCACTTGTCCAGTAAGTTCCATTGTCCTTGCATGGAACCAGCCGAAGGGGATGGCCTCGTATGATGCCATCATCCTTCCCAGGACTCGAGTGCAGTGATGCACTGACACCTGTTTTGGTTTTCAATGGATTCCTGACCAGTGTCATGAGCTCCTGAGCTCTCTCTATCGGGAGATAAACCCTCTTCTGGTCTGTGTCTAGGATCATGCCTAGGCGAGGCAGATGAGCTGTAGGAACCAACTGCGACTTTGGAATATATAGAATCCAGTCGTGTTGCCGTTTCACTTCCAGAGAAGGTGATACACTGTCCAGCAACTGCTCTCTTGATCTCGCTTTTATGAGGAGATCATCCAAGTATGTGATAATAGTGACACCTCGCTTCCGCAGGAGCACCATCATATCCGCCATTACCTTGGTGAAATTGGTAATGACAATCCCGTACCGCAATTCTGAGGTACGCCTGATGAGGTGGATAAATGGGGACACGAAGGTATGCATCCCTTATGTCCCGATTCATTTCAGGCATGCAATGACCGCTCTTAGCGATTCCATCTTGAACCTGAACCTTTTCAGGTATATGTTCAGGGATTTTAATTCAATATGGGTCTAACCGAACCGTCTGGTTTCGGGATTATAACATGGTCGAATAATAACACCCTCTTGTTGAAGGAGGGGACCCTTGACCACCACCTGTTGAAGATACAATTTACGAATTGCAGTTAACACTGGCTCCCTCTCTTGGGGGGAAGCCCGTCGGGTCCTCGGTGAGGGGGTATCTTCTCACAGTCCAGCCTGTATCCCTGCGATACAATTTCTATTGCCCAGGGATCTAACAGGGAGTGAACCCACTTGTGGCTGAACTTACGAAGGCGTGTCCCCACCGTGCCTAGCTCCGCCTGTGGAGCCCCAGCGACATGTGGTGGATTTTTGTTCCTGGGGACTAGCTGTGTTGTACAGCTTCTTTCCTCTGCCCCTGGCTCTGACAAGAAAGGACGCACCTCAGACTTTCTTGTTTCTTTATTCGAAAAGCTGCATTTAATAATGTTGTGCTTTCCTAGGCTGTGTAGGAATATAAGGCAAAATATCAGAATTACCAGCTATAACTGTGGAGACCAGGCCCGAGAACCTTTCTCCACACAATCCTCAGCCTTCCATATGCCTCTTAAGTCGGCATCATCTGTCCAATGTATATTCTACAGGACACGTCAAGCAGAAATCGACATAGCTTTTGTCTCTAGGACCCAGTATACTCATGTCCCTTTGGGCATGCTTTATAATTATATATCTATCACTTAAGACAGCATCTTAAAATATTTATATGCATACTAGGGTCTCAATCTCTGCTGATAAGGTACCTGTCCACGCTGCCACAGCGCTATAAACCCATGCCGACACAATCGCCGGTCTGGGTAGTATACTAGAATGTGCACGCTATCTGCAGGATCCCTGAGAATAGCTAGTGCAAACAGGACACCCAAGGGGAAGATTCTCAACACATCCTGGCCCTAGTGGGGAAAGGATACAGCCTGAGAATTCTCTTGTGGGAAGCTGCCGTCTCTTGTCTGGAGATTCCCGCTCTTTTTCCTCATGAGAGGAGGGAAATTTACCTCAGCATTCTTCCCCTTAACATGTGTACTCTCGTGTCAGGGACAGATGAGTCATCAGTGATATGCAAATCATCTTTTATTCCAATAATCATATATTGAATATCTTTTAGCCCTCTTGGCTGTAACTTTGCATTATCGTAGTCGACAGTGAAGTTAAACTCCGTGTCGATACTTTGTTATTTTGGATAGTGAACATAGAGAGACTCTGAAGGACTCTGTGACATAGGGACAGACCAGGGTAGATTTCCTTTCTGTTCCCTAACCTTTTGTGCAATAATTTTACCTCAGCACTTACACATATCCAAACAGGTGTCGGCGTTGTTGACGGAGACACCCTCCCACACACTTATCCGCTCTATCACCTCCTTAGAGGAGCCTTTTACCTCAGACATGTCGACACACGCGTACCGACACACCACACACACAGGGGATGCTCTATTTGAAGACAGTTCCCCCACCAGACCCTTTGGAGAGACAGAGAGAGAGTATGCCAGCACACACCACAGCGCTATATAATACAGGGATGTACACTATACTGAGTGATTTTTCCCCTATAGCAGCTTATATACACAGTTTTGCGCCTAAATTTATGTGCCCCCCCTCTCTTTTTTACCCTTTGTGTACCAGGATACTGCAGGGGAGAGTCTGGGGAGCTTCCTTCCAGCTGAGCTGTGAAGAGAAAATGGCGCCGGTGTGCTGAGGAAGAAGGCCCGGCCCCCTCAGCGGCGGGCTTCTGTCCTTTTATGTACTTTAATGGCGGGGGTTAATGCACATATACAGTTTATCAGACTGTATTATGTGCTTTTCGCCAAGTAAGGTAATGTAATTGCTGCCCAGGGCGCCCCCCCCCAGCGCCCTGCACCCATCAGTGACCGGAGTGTGTGGTGTGCTAAGGGAGCAATGGCGCACAGCTGCAGTGCTGTGCGCTACCTTAATGAAGACCGGAGTCTTCAGCCGCCGATTTTCAACTTCTCTTCGTTCTTCTGGCTCTGCAAGGGGGACGGCGGCGCGGCTCCGGGACCGGACGACCGAGGACTGGGCCTGTGTTCGATCCCTCTGGAGCTAATGGTGTCCAGTAGCCTTAGAAGCCCAAGCTAGCTGCAAGCAGGTAGGTTGGCTTCTCTCCCCTCAGTCCCACGTAGCAGTGAGTCTGTTGCCAGCAGATCTCACTGAAAATAAAAAACCTAACAAATACTTTCTTTTCTAGGAAGCTCAGGAGAGCCCCTAGGGTGCATCCAGCTCTGGCCGGGCACAGATACTAACTGAGGTCTGGAGGAGGGGCATAGAGGGAGGAGCCAGTGCACACCAGATATAGTACCTAATCTTTCTTTTAAGAGTGCCCAGTCTCTTGCGGAGCCCGTCTATACCCCATGGTCCTTACGGAGTACCCAGCATCCACTAGGACGTCAGAGAAATATACTTTATTACATGTTAGAATACATATTACCGACACGGCGCTTACAAATATTTTATGTGGTGCTGTGTAGGTGGCACTTTCTATTAATATCATAGCAACATAGTGTAAGTGGAGTATTCAACTGCAGTGTTGTATCTATAACAAGTTCAAAGTTTGTGGATCACATGGGTGCATCGATGGCCCTGTGCTGTACACCCTGCACCTACAAATTATATGCCAAGGTGTTCATGAGGCAGGAGCCACCTATACCTGCATTCAGCGGTGCCACCTTTCTAGTAATTCCTTCAGAAAAAGGGTGCCAGCGCTATACATTATGCATATGCGCCAACTTTGTGAGATAATACCACTGTAAAGATGGTGCTACAGTGAATGGGGCCCACTGCTTGAGGGTGCTGCACACGGCTTCCCTCTCCCTTAAAAATCTACATTTGTGAATACATGGGGGGCCTTTGAGATTGATAAAAAAGGAAAGAGATAAAGTACCAGCCAATCAGCTCCTAACTGCCATGTTGCAGCCTGTTTGATAAGATGGGATTTCCAAGTGATCCCTCCTGGCACCCTCATACCACAGCAATGTATTACTCCTATAATAGTAGTACATTTGGTTCCCATGTAATATTTGAGAGGTGGTGGTGTTTGGGAATGGGATAACTTACCAAAATGTGAGTGTACAATGTTCCTTGTGTATGAGCCTTAGCCTGCAATTAGCCAATTCTGTTTTAGCCATCAACTTCCCATTTCCGACTGTCTAATCTTCTGTATTCCAGGAGGAAGCCACACAAATTGCTAACAATTGATAACTTCTCCTGCTACTTACTGGTTAATGTAGAATCCTCTGTTAGAAGAGGTGATATTAATGTGATGGTCCTCCATAGTCACCACAGTTAAGTACATAAGATCTCCATGCATTTTGCGATTGCCTGGAGGAGGATTCCAGCCGCTCATAATCAAGGATTTGAGACACTGAGGAGGCTGTATTAAAAGAAATGAATGAATAATTATAGCAAGCAAACACAATATACAGTATAACTGTGATAACTGGTTTTTAACCATAGAAAACTTGCACTGAAAGCCCAGAAGATGAAACGGACTCATTAATCTCCAAAAAGAAACCGTATTTTAATTTCAACCTCATTCCTTCAGCCTCTAAGCAGAAAATGTTAATAAAGTACTCACCATGGGGGGGAATTAAAGATGTCTGTGCTAACTAATGCCTCAGGGCTAATCGTGGTGTTCCCGCTTGCGGTAACAGCACCACACTCACACTAATTTAAGTTTATGAGAGTAAGCCCCGGGACTTAGTTGCAGTAAACCGCATCTGCCGACTAATGGGTATATGCAATTGCGGTCGAATTCCAACCGTTTTTGGATTCGACACAATTCGACAGTTGAAACCCTCCCGCCGGGACCCGAATTCGACATATTCAATAAATAACGGATTCCACAGTCCCGCTGTCGAAATACGGACCAATTGACGATTAGTGGACGGCCTGGATTCGACTTCATAGACTGCACAAAAGTGTTCAAAAAATCCTGAAAAAAAAAAAATGCGTGGGGTCCCCCCTCCTAAGCATAACCAGCTTCGGGCTCTTTGAGCCGGTCCTGGTTGTAAAAATACCACAAGAGTGACCCCACATAACCTCGCGGTCTACCGCTGACCGCAAAGTTCCCAGCATTGGATATAATGGAGCGCCTATGCGCTACATTGTATCTCGAGTGCGCCGCCTGAGTGACAGCTCAGGCGCGCACAGCCAATCAGGAGAGTGCCATGACGTTGCGCTCCCTGATTGGCTGAAGGGACCCTCTTTGACAGCAGTCACGGGGGGTACCGCCAGTCGGGGAAAGGGGTCCCATGTGCGTGGATCGTGTTTTGCTTTTTTTTATTTTGCCAAGTACGTGGATTACAAACAAAGAAGAGGACAGATCTACCCCGGATTGTTGTGAGTATAATTTTATTTACAGGTACCCCGTGGATTCTACGTGGAGAAGGGGACCGACTCTTCGTGTCAACATAGGAAAGTATGTATGTATGTTGGTTTGCATGTATGGAATAAAGTTATACTGTCACGGTGTGTGTGTGTATTGTTTCTATTTGGGTAATTTTTTTGGTTGTTAAAATACGGGGGAACCAGTCATTTCCCCCCCCCCCCCGTATTTTTACAACCAGGACCGGCTCAAAGAGCCCGAGGCTGGTTATGCTTAGGAGGGGGGACCCCACGCATTTTTATTCAGGATTTTTAACCATTTCACACCTCTTCCGAATGAAAAACATGCACTGATCTCTCCATATTATTGTAGATAGTTAAAAAAAAAAAAATGTATTAAAAAAAACGATTAAATAATACTTGTGGCTCCAAAATAGACAAACCAAGTAGATAATCCCTTCAAATATAAATAGATATGCTATTAGCAATAAAAAAAGCACCAAAAAATACATGTTTTTAAAAAATGTATTAGATCACGACAGAAAAATGAGGCGGAATGAAATTGACGAAATGAATGTCGAAAAGCACTGTTGTCGCATCGACATTCTTCAATTGAATATACTTTTGTTGAAAAGCCGCATTTTAACATTGCAGACATGTCGAATTGAAAAAATGTCGAATTGCCAAAAGTCGAAAATGAAACGGCTGGTTTTTTGTTGAAAAGTACTGTATTGCATTGTCGAATCAAATTAGACAGGTTTTTATGTCGAAAATGACCCGTTTTTCGACATTTTCGGCAATTCGACCGCAATTGCATATACCCTTAAGTGGGTTTACATAGAGCGGTCAATTAAATAGCTTCAGGCACTCATTACCGCAGCTTAACAAACTTGTGCGGAATTGAATCCTCACATGACTCTTGTAACCCTATTACATGAAGGTCTTCTGGACTTTTCCAGAATGGCTCCTCCTCCTCCTCTGTTCCAAATCTTCTGCATCTGTAAAGTGCTCCCCCTAGCTCCCAACATACATTCATCATTTTCAAATGCAACCCTTTGCACCAGCGCCCCTGTGTCACGCTTCTGCTTTTTTCTTAACATTGTCAGCTATTGACAGTAGGGTTCCCCTATGTTTTTCTTTCAATTTGTACAAGTACATGTCATATATAGACTTCTCACAAATGGATGATGTAAATAATAATAATAATAATAATAATAATAATAATAATAATAATAATGTGGCTATGCTCGAAGTAATCTTGATTCTATAACCATTTAAAAAAAAAAAAATATTGAATCAATTAATGCAAAATATTTGAAGTGTACTAGTCACCTATACTGTATGAAGCATATGGGGCCATTCTGTGCCAATACTGAGGAGAATACAACCTCTTAATTCAGTTAGTGTGCAGGATACAACAAGCATTGCGCATCCTGCCACTCATCTCAAGCATAATGTCGTTTACCAATACTGTATGCTTGAATAATAATCACAAAGGACAGCTTTCGCAGTAAATGCTGTCCTTTGCAATAGAAGGACTTCTGGGTTTAGGACCCGGGAGTCCTTCTGAGAATGCATATAGTGACGTACATGCCACAGGAGATATTGGGAGGGATCTTACTGAATCTCTCTCAGGGAACATTGTGATAAGAAGTCCATAGGCTTCTACTGCGTAACACCATCTACAGATCTACAGATGGTGTTACCTACTTGATACAAGCTCTGAAATGTATCGCATTCTGCAGCATGGTGCATATGCGAAATGCGACCAAACCTCCAAAAACTGCATTTTAGGAGATTTGACCACAAAATGACCCTTGGTTCATCCTGCCTAGTGTCTCGTGTCTCAGTGATGTCACTCGTTCCTCATGAATTCATAGGCTGAAAATCTGTAAAACACAAAACAGGTCTGCCTCCCCTACAGGCTACTAGTGCATAGAGCTCAAAAAGGGGCCACTAAGGCATTTTACTGCAACGGAGACAAAAAAAAAGTAAGTTGGAATCTGCAATGGCGCCCTCAGTTATGCAGCCTCTACGTTTTTCACATTAACTAAAGAAACTGTTAATAAATAAATAAATGACTTTACTGCAAATGACTTGTAACGGTTTCCAAACAGAATAATTGTGCAAAGAGAATTAATAACTTAGATACATTTGCTCTTTCCTGCCATGAAAAACATTAGCTAGCCAAAGATGACATGGAAAGTATGGAGGAACAAGTTTGTGAAACAGAAAGACCTTGGCATTTTTATAGCACATAAATCTGTTAATGTAAATTTATGGCTCCTCTTCATGTCATGTACAATGTTATTGTAGGTAAAATGTCAAGTTGTAATTGTTGGGCATGGTTATTGCAGGTAAAAGGTTATCATTGTATACACAGAATACTATGTTTATGAAAAGAATCCTCTTTCTCCTATTGGAGACTTGTCACACTCTCTGGGTTGGTGGAGTATATTGAATAAGGATGTTTGGGGCAGCAATGGCCTGTGCTGTAAGCGGGGACCAGAATCCTCCTACTGTAGACATTATTTTTATATACAAATTAAAGTGAAGCATTCCTGCCGTTTACTGTAAAACATCCACAGTATGGCATCTGTTGCACCTCTTCCTACATGGGGGAGGTTTCCCACATTATGTTCCAATTTAAAATGTAGTCCAAGATAATATACTCTGAGGGGGTTGTAATGCACACTACATACAATGGCAAACCCTGAGGATGAACTATGGGCTTGAGTGAAATGCATGCTAATGCATTCGCAGCTGTGATCCTGTACACAGTGGATGTGTGAAACTATTCTAATGCTGCCTCCACCTTGAAATGTACAGAGACGTCCACTAGCGACTCTGCAGATTCCAGCAACTGCGTGCAAACACGCAGCAGTAGTCGCAGATCCTTCCATACTCATCCATCCAAGTTACCCTATAGTCACTGGAACTGAGACGCTGGCGCCATGTTCTCTGCGTACCTCATCGTAGTTGTACACAGAGGCATGCCTGCATTTTTGCCACCAATCCCTGTTACCTCCCCCAAACAGTCCTTGACTGTCAATCACTTTACGAATAAATCCTTACTGTAAGCAGTATTGCTAAGGCACTTGGCGTGTTCAGTGTGACCGCGATGCATGCGCAGTTGGGCAATATTCACTCAACTGTGTAAATATCATCATTAAGTACTATCTGAATCAGGCCCTAAGGCTTGATAGCAGCCCAGGGCCAATGATTCTTTTCACAAAAGCAGCATTGTGCTCTGTGACTTTATGTGTTCACTTGAATGGCAAGTCTATGCAGTCATCTGGTTTTCCAAAAGGTAATGGGTAATAAAGGGGGTCACTGATGAAAAACATGTATAATCTGATATAACTCACTGGGTTGGGTATCAGAGACAATTGACATTACAATAGCTGGTAACAGATACTAGAATACTGAGACTAGTGTTACCTTGTTGTCAAGGCCGATAGGCTGGAGAGGTTGTAAAGGGCGCTCTGTACTCCCAGGAAGAATATATTCTGGAGGAGAACAATCTATTGCATCCAGCCCCTGTTCTATAGATGATCGTTTCTTCTTCTTGCCATTGTTTTCGTAAGAGGAAGGTTCTAGAATGGGGGACAAATTACCACGATTTCAATTTACACAGAGTTTGATGGCTTAAGAAACATAGGCTCAACAAACTAATTAGATCTATCTATATATTCTCAGGTTTGGGATTAAATCCTAAAACTGGAGCTAGGAAAGAGTTTCCAATGGCTGCAGGTCTGATGTCCCTCCACTTTCAGCAAGAGAGACATTTGCAAAATATGTGTATAGAATTACATTACTAATAATATTGGCTACAAGGGCACTTCCAGACTCAAAGCAATAGTTGTGTCAGTTTGTACCTCCAATATCACCCTCAAAAATGTTGCTGAGGAAGGAAAGTGAGCTGCAGTCTACCCCATTGTAGGCATCTGTGAGGTCCAGGCTCTTCAGCAAGTCCCGGAAGTGGCGGATGTGAATCCGAGCCTCTCTAATGGTATATGGTTCTGAAAGCAAAAACACAAAATAGCTGAAAGTTAACAGAAAGAATTCAGGAACATTATGTTCACTCACCAAACCTCTGTAATGAAAACACCAGGACCAGGCCTACTAACCCTCTGGCACAGAACATCAGTACTGCCTTACAGGCCTACCCCTCAAGGTGAGGAGGGAGCACTGGGGGTGGGGGGTGGTAGGGGAGAGAGCACCAAGGTCCGGCCCAACAGGGTAGTTTTCATCGGATTTTGGTGTGCTCTCAACATTCTCATACCCCCATTACTGCTCCTATGAGACCAGGATAATCGCCCTCTTTTTGTTGTTTACCTGCAAAAGTAATCTCACCATGTGCTTTCTTTAAAAAAAAAACAAAAAACTTTTACTGCATACTTCCACCCCACCGTGTGGCATTCCTGTGACGTGTGCCTCCACTGATTGCACACCCTGCTAGCAGCATTTAACACAGTGCACCCCAAATGGGGGCCTCTGCGGGCAGGATGTGCCTCACGTGGATTGTTCATACAGGTTATATCATACGACTACACTAGTGCCCGTTCTCCCATGTATGGCTTACCTCCTAGAGTAACCTCCGTAGTGCGCCCAACATGGCTGCCTCATCTGGTAAGCTTGTGGATGGGATGAAAATACATGGACCTGATAGTTTTGTTGGTACCCTACTCTGAACATTAGGACGCTGCAATCACCCTCATTTTGTGTAATCTCTTCTAGGGGTGGACTATTCCACCCAGGGTAATCATACGCAGTGCGCCCAAGATGGCTGCCGCACCTGGTACCCTGTGAGGGTGGAATACACAGCCCATGGAACCAACTACCTAAAATGCCTACACCAATCCTGCATTATGATTACTCTATGCATTCTAGGTTTTCATTTTTATGAATGTGTGGCCTGTGTATTGCTGTATTAATCTTCTGTATTATGTTTATTGTTTTGATGTCTGTAAAGCGCCTTGAGTCCTGTTTGGAGAAAGAGCGCTATATAAATAAAATTATTATTATTATTAGAAAGAAATTGAAACCAACAAACTTTATCTTAATAATCTGATGGTCTGATTAGTGATCTAATTCTAATGCTCTGTGCTTTAATGCAAAAGCAATAAGGAGTCACACTAGAAGCCCCAATTCATACTACTATGAAACAATACATGGTTGTATGGCTATGGATCGAAATGGATTAGGTCGACAGTCAATAGTTCGACCACTATTGGTCGACATTGACAAGGTCACGAGCATCAAAGGAGCCTTGTCGATATAGTCTTTCCTGTCTTGGTACATATACAGCTTGGTGTGCTGGGGGGACACCGGGGGTTAATCCCCAATGTATTTCTAGCTTAGACTAACCCCTCCCTTTCATGCACCTGAATTGTATTTCTAATTGATATGAGCAACTTACATTTTGTTCTATTGACATAGTCAACTCAGAAAAAGGTTGACACATTAAAACGGTAGACATGGAACAGGCGGACACATAAAAAGGTCGACATGACATTTTTAAACTTTTTTGCGGAACATGACAAGAAACCCCAAATTAGTGCACCTCATCCCCTTGCAATCATAGTCCATGTGGATGGTAAAGTATGAAATAGTTAAAAAGAATATTTAAAAATAAAATAAAATAGGATTTTGGTACTTACCGGTAAATCCTTTTCTCCTAGTCCGTAGAGGATGCTGGGGACTCCAAAAGGACCATGGGGTATAGACGGGATCCGCAGGAGCTTGGGCACACTGAAAAGACTTAAGACTGGGTGTGAACTGGCTCCTCCCTCTATGCCCCTCCTCCAGACCTCAGTTATAGGAACTGTGCCCAGGAGAGACGGACATTTCGAGGAAAGGATTTTTGTGTAAACTAAGGGCTACAGACATAACAGCCCACACCACAACCATACCGTACAACCGGAGTAACAAGAAACCAGATAACAGTATGAAAAAAACTACAGCAACAAGGTGAAAACAGAAATACACAACCCGTGTATAAACTAAGCGAACCCACAAGAGAACACTGCAAGAAAATAGTCCGCATTTGGACGGGCGCCCAGCATCCTCTACGGACTAGGAGAAAAGGATTTACCGGTAAGTACCAAAATCCTATTTTCTCTTACGTCCTAGAGGATGCTGGGGACTCCAAAAGGACCATGGGGTTTATACCAAAGCTCCAGACCGGGCGGGAGAGTGCGGACAACTCTGCAGCACCGACTGAGCAAACGCAAGGTCCTCATCAGCCAGGGTATCAAACTTATAGAACTTGGCAAAAGTGTTTGAACCCGACCAAGTAGCCGCTCGGCAGAGCTGTAAAGCGAGACGCCCCGGGCAGCCGCCCAAGACGAACCCACCTTCCTGGTAGAATGGGCTTTCACCGACTTCGGCACCAGTAATCCGGCCGAAGAATGAGCCTGCTGAATCGTACTACAAATCCAGCGTGCAATAGTCTGTTTTGAAGCAGGATGACCAATCTTGTTGGAAGCGTACAGGACAAACAGCGCCTCAGTTTTCCTGGCAACCGTTGTACGGGCGACGTAGATCTTCAAAGCCCTCACTACATCCAGAGACCTTGCAACTGCCCCAGCATCCCTGGCCACCGGTACCACAATAGGTTGATTAATATGAAACGAGGAGACCACCTTCGGTAAAAATTGTTGACGAGTCCTCAATTCTGCCCTATCCGAATGAAAGACCAAGTACGGGCTTTTATGAGATAAGGCCGCCAACTCAGACACCCGCCTGGCAGAAGCCAGTGCCAACATTATGACTACCTTCCAGGTGAGAAACTTCAACTCAACCTTACGCAAAGGCTCAAACCAGGAAGACATGAGAAACTGTAAGACCACGTCCAGATTCCATGGGGCCACAGGAGGCACAAACGGAGGATTGATATGCAAAACTCCTTTAACAAACGTCTGAACCTCTGGGAGGGCAGCCAATTCTCTTTGAAAGAAAATAGACTATGCCGAAATCTGCACCTTGATGGAGCCCAACTTCAGGCCTGCATCCACCCCAGCCTGCAAAAAATGGAGAAAACGCCCCAAATTAAATTCTTCCGCAGGAGCACTCTTAAACTCACACCAGGAAACATACTTCTTCCAAATACGGTGATAATGCTTCGCCGTAACCTCCTTCCTAGCCTTGAGGAGAGTAGGTATGACCTCTCCTGGAATACCTTTACGAGCTAAGATCTGGCGCTCAACTTCCATGCTGTCAAACGCAGCCGCGGTAAGTCGGGAAACACGCATGGACCCTGCAACAACAGGTCCTCTCTTAGAGGAAGCGGCCAAGGATCTTCCACTAGTAATTCCTGAAGATCCGGATACCAGGCCCTTCTTGGCCAATCTGGAACTACGAGAATCGCCTGAACCTTTGCTCGCCGAATGACCCCTAGTACCTTTGGAATGAGAGGAAGTGGAGGGAACACACACACCGACTTGAACACCCACGGAGACACCAGGGCATCGACCTCACTGGCTTGGGGGTTGCTTGACCTGGAACAATACCTCGGAAGCTTCTTGTTGAGATGAGACGCCATCATGTCTATCAGAGGGAGTCCCCAACGCTTTGTCACTTCTGCAAACACTTCTTGATGAAGAGCCCACTCTCCCAGATGGAGATCGTGTCTGCTGAGGAAGTCTGCTTCCCAGTTGTCTACTCCCGCTCAGGTGCTGTTCCGCCCAGCGAAGGATTCTTGTGGACTCCGCCATTGACGCTCTGCTCCTTGTGCCGCCTTGACGGTTGATATGTGCCACCGCTGTGATGTTGTCTGACTGTACCAGGACAGGTCGACCCTGAAGAAGGCTTCTTGCCTGTAGTAGGCCGTTGTAGTTGGCTTTTAACTCGAGAACATTTATGTGGAGACCCGCTTCCTGGAACGACCATCTCCCCTGGAAGTTCCTGCCTTAGGTGACTGCACCCCAGCCCCGGAGACTCGCATCTGTCATCAGAAGTACCCAATCCAGGATACCGAACTGGCGTCCCTCTAGGAGGTGAGACCCTTGTAGTCACCACAGGAGGGAAATTCTGGCCCTGGGAGATAGACTTATCTTCCGATGCATGTGCAGGTGAGACCCGGACCATTTGCTCAGCAAGTCCCACTGAAACACCCGGGCATGAAACCTGCCGAACGGAATGGCTTCATACGCCGCCACCATCTTCCCCAGAACGTGCGTACATTGATGGATGGACACAGTCTTCGGCCTCAGAAGTTCCCTGACCAACAACTGCAGTTCTAGAGCCTTTTCTTGTGGAAGAAAAACTCTCTGTAACTCCGTGTCCAGAATCATGCCCAGAAAAGACAGCCGGGTGGTCGGAATCAACTGAGATTTTGGTAAATTTAGCACCCAACCGTGCTGTCGAAGCACCGACAGCACCAAATCTATACTCCTTAGCAACCTTTCCTTGGACCTCGCCTTTATCAGGAGATCGTCCAAGTACGGGATAATTGAAACCCCCTGCTTGCGAAGGAGAACCATCATTTCTGCCATGACCTTGGTGAAAACCCTCGGGGCCGTGGAAAGGCCAAACGGCAATGTCTGAAATTGGTAATGAGAGTCCTGTATCGCAAACCTGAGGAAGGCCTGTTGCGAAGGAAATATCAGGACGTGTAAGTAGGCATCCTTTATGTCGACTGACGCCATACAATCACCCCCTTCTAGGCTGGAAATCACAGCTCGAAGAGATTCCATCTTGAACTTGAAAACTTTCAAGTATGGATTGAGGGATTTTAGATTCAGAATCGGTCTGATCGAACCGTCCGGTTTCGGCACCACAAATAGGCTCGAGTAGAACCCCTCCCCCCGTTGTGACGGAGGAACTGGAACAATGACCTTCTGTTGACACAATTTTTGTATCGCTGCCAACACCAGCTCCCTGTCCGGCAGAGACGCTGGTAAGGGCGAAACGAAAAACCGGTGAGGGGGCACCTCCCGAAACTCCAGCTTGTATCCCTGAGATACAATCTCCAGGACCCAAGGATCGAGGCCTGAAAGAATCCAGACCTGACTGAAGACTCGGAGACGGCCCCCCACCAGTCCGGACTCCCCCAGGGAAGCCCCAACGTCATGCGGTGGACTTGGTAGAGGCAGGGGAGGACTTTTGGTCCTGGGCGCCCGACACGGCAGGCGACTTCCTACCCCTTCCTTTACCCTTTAAAGCGAGGAAGGACGAACCCTTCCCATGCCTGTGTTTATTAGGATAAAAGGACGGCATCTGCTGATGTGGTGCCTTTTTGTGCTGTGTGGGAACATAAGGAAGAAAAGAGGACTTACCCGCCGTCGCGGTAGAGACCAGGTCCGCCAAGCTGTCCCCAAACAAGACATTACCTTTGAAGGGTAAAGCTTCCATAGCTCTCTTGGAGTCGGCATCAGCATTCCATTGATGGATCCACAACGCCCTCCTGGCCGATATCGACATGGCATTGGCTCTTGATCCCAAGAGACAAACATCCCTCGCCGCATCCTTCAGGTAATCTGCAGCGTCCTTGATATAACCAAGAGTCAGAAGAACATTATCTTTATCAAGGGTATCCATATCAGCAGCTAAATTCTCAGCCCATTTAGCAATAGAAATACTCACCTATACCGACGCCACCGCAGGTCTGAGCAATGCGCCTGTATTAGCGAAAATGGACTTCAAGGACATCTCCAGCTTGCGATTCGCTGGATCCTTGAGAGCTGCCGTGTCCGGAGACGGAAGCGCCACCTTCTTAGACAAATGAGATAGAGCTTTGTCAACATTTGGAGACGACTCCCATTTTTCCCTGTCATCAGAGGGGAAAGGATACGCCATGTAAATTCTCTTGGGAATCTGCCACCTCTTATCCGGCGAGTCCCAAGCCTTTTCACAAAGAGTATTCATTTCATGAGAGGGGGGAAATTTCACTTCAGGTTTTTTCCCTTTGAACAAACAAATCCTTGCTTCCTGCACCGCAGGTTCATCAGAAATGTGTAAAACATCCTTTATAGCCACAATCATGTACTGAACACTCTTCACTAAACGCGGATGCAAAGCCGCCTCAGAAAAATCGACCTCAGAATCAGAGTCCGTGTCGGTATCAGTATCTACCACTTGAGTAAACGGCCGCTTTTGCGAGCCCGATGGGGTCTGTACCTGAGACTTCTCTATGGACTTTTTCCACACCTGCGTCTGTGACTCAGACTTATCTAACCTCTTTTTTTTAAAGAAGCTAAATTCGTATTGATTGTACTTAATAACGTGAGTAAATCAGGTGTCGGCTGCGCCGACAGACCCAAATCCAGACCCACAACTGCACCCCCACAACCTCCTCCGGTGAATCACATTCAGTCTCAGACATGTCGACACGTTCAATCGACACAGCGACTCACACTCAGAACGTCTCAGCTAGGGGACAGGCCTACAGTGAAGCCCAGAGAGAGAGAGACCCAGAGGGAGTATGCCAGCACACACCACAGCGCCTATATATCCCTATAGGGGATATTTATGACCAGCGCTGCTTAAAAAAATCAAATAATGCACCACACTGCGCCCCCCCCTGAATAATCTACCCGTTACTTGCGAGGAGTGATCGGAGGTCCGCCCAGCGTCTCCTTCAGCCGCGTGGAGGAGAGAGAAGATGGCGCCGTGCGCTAAGCTCCGCCCCTTCCCGGCGGGCTTCAAGGCGCCCAATTTGAAAATGCCGGCGGGGGCCGAGGAACGGTGCTGAGGCACCGACAATGCTTCTGCCGGCTATCCGGACCCCAGTGACCTACTGCCCAGGGCGCCCCCCCCCCAGCACCCTGCACCCTGTGAGTGTCTTCAGTGATGTGTGTGGGAGCATGGAGCGCAGAGTCACCGCTGCGCTGTACCTGGTCACCGAAGTCTTCTGCCGTCCTGAAGTCTTCTGATCTTCTCACACTCACGTGACTTCTTTCTTCTGGCTTCTGTGAGGGGGTGACGGCGTGGCTCCGGGAACAAGCAACTAGACGCACCAAGTGATCGAACCCTCTGGAGCTAATGGTGTCCAATAGCCGAGAAGCAGAGCCCTTAACTAAGAAGAAGTAGGTCTGTTTCTCTCCCCTCACTCCCACGCTGCAGGGAGCCTGTAGCCAGCAGGTCTCCCTGAAAATAAAAAAACCTAACAAAAAGTATTTTCCAGAGAAACTCAGTAGAGCTCCCCTGTGAGTGTCCAGTCAGTCCTGGGCACAAAGTCTAACTGAGGTCTGGAGGAGGGGCATAGAGGGAGGAGCCAGTTCACACCCAGTCTTAAGTCTTTTCAGTGTGCCCAAGCTCCTGCGGATCTCGTCTATACCCCATGGTCCTTTTGGAGTCCCCAGCATCCTCTAGGACGTAAGAGAAATAGTGTTGACCTTTTCATGTGTTGACCAATAGTGTTCGACCTAATCCATGTCGATTTACCATCCGGATACTGGTTGTGTAAAGGTACATTCAGATTTTGTTTTGGTTTTTTTTTGTTTTATTTTATTTTTTTTAGATTACATTCTAGCACATTTTCAATCCTTAAAAACACAGTTGCACACAGGCTGGCCTCCAAATTGACGACTGCTCCGCAGGACTTAATGTTGTACTTATTGGGTGCCATAACCTACAGTCACCAGACACTTCTTTTCGTTATTCTGCTTTGTCCAACCCCAGTCAAAGGGAAAACAGACTGTTAACAGTGGGTTTCACTGTAGAAGGTGGTAACTTCTATTTATCCCCATGAGATTCCCAAGAGACTGAAATTACCAAGTTCCAAAGTATAACGTTTACTTTTTTCTTTTTCTTTTTTAGTTTGAGGTTTTATAATCCCAAAGTCTGTTCTTACCCTCCACAACTTTTAAAACAGATCCCTCTTTTAGTCCCTCCACAGACTTTAGCTCTGAAAAGTTGTCTAGGACATTCCCTTCAAACTGCAGTGAGAAACATGTTCTATGACAAGAGTCTTCATGTTCCATCAAGATCTGGATTATCTCCTGAACCAGCTCTTTTGAAGACACCTGTGCAAATACAGAGGTTTATTTTTACATAACATTAATCAAAGAATTTAGGGGGAAACATACAAAGCCTTGGGAGTGATAAAACGAAGAGAGATAAAGTACCAGCCAATCAGCTCCTAACTGCGATGCTACAGGCTGAGTTTGAAAAATGCCAGCTGATTAGTTGGAAGTTTATCTCTCCCCACTTTATCACTCTTAGTACATCTGCTCCTGAGACTTATTAATTATGATCTTGTCTTCTGACTATAACAGTTCTATTTCTGCGTTTTAAAACACATTTTTAATTAAAAATAAATTAAAATAAGAATTTACTTACCGATAATTCTATTTCTCATAGTCCGTAGTGGATGCTGGGGACTCCGTCAGGACCATGGGGAATAGCGGCTCCGCAGGAGACAGGGCACAAAAAGTAAGCTTTTAGGATCACATGGTGTGTACTGGCTCCTCCCCCTATGACCCTCCTCCAAGCCTCAGTTAGGTACTGTGCCCGGACGAGCGTACACAATAAGGAAGGATCTTGAATCCCGGGTAAGACTCATACCAGCCACACCAATCACACCGTACAACTTGTGATTTGAACCCAGTTAACAGTATGATAACAACGAAGAAGCCTCTGAAAAGATGGCTCACAACAATAATAACCCGATTTTTGTAACAATAACTATGTACAAGTATTGCAGACAATCCGCAATTGGGATGGGCGCCCAGCATCCACTACGGACTATGAGAAATAGAATTATCGGTAAGTAAATTCTTATTTTCTCTAACGTCCTAGTGGATGCTGGGGACTCCGTCAGGACCATGGGGATTATACCAAAGCTCCCAAACGGGCGGGAGAGTGCGGATGACTCTGCAGCACCGAATGAGAGAACTCCAGGTCCTCCTTAGCCAGAGTATCAAATTTGTAAAATTTTACAAACGTGTTCTCCCCTGACCACGTAGCTGCTCGGCAAAGTTGTAATGCCGAGACCCCTCGGGCAGCCGCCCAAGATGAGCCCACCTTCCTTGTGGAGTGGGCATTTACAGATTTAGGCTGTGGCAGGCCTGCCACAGAATGTGCAAGTTGGATTGTGCTACAGATCCAACGAGCAATCGTCTGCTTAGACGCAGGAGCACCCCTCTTGTTGGGTGCATACAGGATAAACAGCGAGTCAGATTTTCTGACTCCAGCCGTCCTTGAAATATATATTTTCAATGCTCTGACAACGTCCAGCAACTTGGAGTCCTCCAAGTCGCTAGTAGCCGCAGGCACCACAATAGGCTGGTTCAAGTGAAAAGCCGAAACCACCTTAGGCAGAAACTGAGGACGCGTCCGCAGTTCTGCCCTGTCCGAATGGAAAATCAGATATGGGCTTTTGTACGATAAAGCCGCCAACTCTGATACTCTCCTGGCTGAAGCCAGGGCCAGTAGCATGGTTACTTTCCATGTAAGATACTTCAAATCTACCGATTTGAGCGGCTCAAACCAATGGGATTTGAGAAAATCCAAAACTACGTTGAGATCCCACGGTGCCACTGGAGGCACAATCGGGGGCTGTATATGTAGTACACCTTTGACAAAGGTTTGTACTTCAGGCACTGAAGCCAATTCTTTCTGGAAGAAAATCGATAAGGCCGAAATTTGAACCTTAATAGACCCCAATTTGAGGCCCATAGACAATCCTGCCTGCAGGAAATGTAGGAATCGACCCAATTGAAATTCCTCCGTTGGGGCCTTCTTGGCCTCACACCACGCAACATATTTTCTCCAAATGCGGTGATAATGTTGTGCGGTCACTTCCTTCCTGGCTTTAATCAAGGTAGGAATAACTTCCTCTGGAATGCCCTTTTCTTTTAGAATCCGGCGTTCAACCGCCATGCCGTCAAACGCAGTCGCGGTAAGTCTTGGAACATACAAGGTCCCTGCTGAAGCAGATCCCTTCTTAACGGTAGAGGCCACGGCTCTTCCGTGAGCATCTCTTGAAGTTCCGGGTACCAAGTCCTTCTCGGCCAATCCGGAGCCACGAGTATTGTTCTTACTCCCCGTAGCCGTATAATTCTCAGTACCTTTGGTATGAGAGGCAGAGGAGGAAACACATACACGGACTGGTACACCCACAGTGTTACCAGAGCGTCCACAGCTATTGCCTGAGGGTCTCTTGACCTGGCGCAATATCTGTCCATTTTCTTGTTGAGGCGGGACGCCATCATGTCCACCTTTGGTTTTTCCCAACGGTTCACAATCATGTGGAAGACTTCTGGATGAAGTCCCCACTCTCCCGGGTGGAGGTCGTGTCTGCTGAGGAAGTCTGCTTCCCAGTTGTCCACTCCCGGAATGAACACTGCTGACAGTGCTATGACATGATTTTCCGCCCAGCGAAGAATCCTTGCAGCTTCTGTCATTGCTCTTCTGCTTCTCGTGCCGCCCTGTCTGTTTACGTGGGCGACTGCCATGATGTTGTCCGACTGGATCAACACCGGCTGACCCTGAAGCAGCGGTTTTGCCAGGCTTAGAGCATTGTAAATCGCTCTTAGCTCCAGTATATTTATGTGAAGAGACGTCTCCAGGTTCGACCACACGCCCTGGAAGTTTCTTCCCTGTGTGACTGCTCCCCAGCCTCGTAGGCTGGCATCCGTAGTCACCAGGACCCAGTCCTGAATGCCGAATCTGCGGCCCTCTAACAGATGGGCACTCTGCAACCACCACAGAAGAGACACCCTTGTTCTTGGTGACAGTGTTATCCGCTGATGCATGTGCAGATGCGATCCGGACCATTTGTCCAGCAGATCCCACTGAAATATTCGTGCGTGGAATCTGCCGAATGGAATTGCTTCGTAAGAAGCCACCATCTTTCCCAGGACTCTTGTGCATTGATGTACTGACACATTTCCTGGTTTTAGGAGGTTCCTGACAAGTTCGGATAACTCCCTTGCTTTCTCCTCCGGGAGAAACACCTTTTTCTGAACAGTGTCCAGAATCATTCCCAGGAACAGCAGACGTGTCGTCGGGGTCAATTGAGATTTTGGAAGATTCAGAATCCACCCGTGTTGTTGAAGCACTACTTGGGTTAGTGCTACTCCGACTTCCAGCTGTTCCCTGGACCTTGCCCTTATCAGGAGATCGTCCAAGTAAGGGATAATTAATACGCCTTTTCTTCGTAGAAGAACCATCATTTCGGCCATTACCTTGGTAAAGACCCGAGGTGCCGTGGACAAACCAAACGGCAGCGTTTGAAACTGATAATGACAGTTTTGTATCACGAACCTGAGATACCCTTGGTGTGAAGGGTAAATTGGGACATGCAGATAAGCATCTTTTATGTCCAGGGACACCATGAAGTCCCCTTCTTCCAGATTCGCTATCACTGCTCTGAGTGACTCCATCTTGAACTTGAATTTCTGTATGTACAGGTTCAAGGATTTCAGATTTAGAATAGGTCTTACCGAACCGTCCGGCTTCGGTACCACAAATAGTGTGGAATAATACCCCTTTCCCTGTTGTAGGAGGGGTACCTTGACTATCACCTGCTGAGAATACAGCTTGTGAATGGCTTCCAATACCGTCGCCCTTTCTGAGGGAGACGTTGGTAAAGCAGACTTTAGGAACCGGCGAGGGGGAGACTTTTCGAATTCCAACTTGTAACCCTGAGATACTACCTGCAGGATCCAAGGGTCCACCTGTGAGCGCGCCCACTGTGTGCTGAAAATCTTTAGTCGACCCCCCACCGCCCCTGAGTCCGCTTGCACAGCCCCAGCGTCATGCTGAGGGCTTTGTAGAAGCCGGGGAGGGCTTCTGTTCGTGGGAAGTAGTTGCTTGCTGCACCCTCTTACCCCTTCCTTTGCCTCTGGGCAAATATGACTGTCCTTTTGCCCGCTTGTTCTTATAGGAACGAAAGGACTGCGGCTGAAAAGACGGTGTCTTTTTCTGTTGGGAGGTGACCTGAGGTAAAAAAGTGGATTTTCCGGCTGTTGCCGTGGCCACCAGATCCGATAGACCGACCCCAAATAATTCCTCTCCTTTATACGGCAATACTTCCATATGCCGTTTGGAATCCGCATCACCTGACCACTGTCGCGTCCATAAACTTCTTCTGGCAGATATGGACATCGCACTTACTCTCGATGCCAGAGTGCAAAATATCCCTCTGAGCATCTCGCATATAAAGAAAAGCATCCTTTAATTGCTCTATAGTCAATAAAATACTGTCCCTATCCAGGGTATCAATATTTTCAGTCAGGGAATCCGACCACACCACCCCAGCACTGCACATCCAGGCTGAGGCTATTGCTGGTCGCAGTATAACACCAGTATGTGTGTATATACTCTTCAGGGTAGTTTCCAGCCTCCTATCAGCTGGATCCTTGAGGGCGGCCGTATCAGGAGACGGTAACGCCACTTGTTTTGATAAGCGTGTGAGCGCCTTATCCACCCTAGGGGGTGTTTCCCAGCGCGCCCTAACCTCTGGTGGGAAAGGGTATAATGCCAATAACTTCTTTGAAATTAGCAGTTTTCTATCGGGGTTAACCCACGCTTCATCACACACGTCATTCAATTCCTCTGATTCTGCTACAGGTAGTTTTTTCACACCCCACATAATACCCCCCTTTGAGGTACCTGCAGTATCAGAGATATGCAAAGCCTCCTTCATTGCCGTGATCATATAACGTGTGGCCCTATTGGAAAATACGTTTCTTTCTTCACCGTCGACACTAGATTCATCTGTGTCGGTACCTGTGTCGACTGACTGAGGTAAGGGACGTTTTACAGCCCCTGACGGTGCCTGAGACGCCTGGACAGGTACTAACTGGTTTTCCGGCCGTCTCATGTCGTCAACTGACTTTTGCAGCGTGCTAACATTATCACGTAATTCCATAATTAAAGCCATCCATTCCGGTGTCGACTCCCTAGGGGGTGACATCACCATTACCGGCAATTGCTCCGCCTCCACACCAACATCGTCCTCATACATGTCGACACACACGTACCGACACACAGCAGACACAAAGGGAATGCTCTTATCGAAGACAGGACCCCACTAGCCCTTTGGGGAGACAGAGGGAGAGTTTGCCAGCACACACCAAAGCGCTATAAAAATGTATATAAACAACCCTAAAAGGTGTTGTTTCTGTTATATGCGCTTAATATATAAAAATATCGCCAAAATATGCCCCCCTTCTCTGTTTTACCCTGTTTCTGTAGTGCAGTGCAGGGGAGAGTCCTGGGAGCCTTCCTCACAGCGGAGCTGAGCAGGAAAATGGCGCTGTGTGCTGAGGAGAATAGGCCCCGCCCCCTAAAACGGCGGGCTCTTCTCCCGGAGTTTGCGATATATGGCAGGGGTTAAATACATCCATATAGCCTCAAGGGCTATATGTGATGTATTTTAGCCATAGAAAAAGGTATTATACATTGCTGCCCAGGGCGCCCCCCCCAGCGCCCTGCACCCTCAGTGACCGCTGGTGTGAAGTGTGCCGACAACAATGGCGCACAGCTGCAGTGCTGTGCGCTACCTTATGAAGACTGAAAGTCTTCTGCCGCCTGTTTCCGGACCTCTGGACCTCTTCAACTTCGGCATCTGCAAGGGGGGTCGGCGGCACGGCTCCGGGACCGGACTCCATGGCTGGGCCGGTGTTCGATCCCTCTGGAGCTAATGGTGTCCAGTAGCCTAAGAAGCAAATCCATCCTGCACGCAGGTGAGTTCACTTCTCTCCCCTAAGTCCCTCGTAGCAGTGAGCCTGTTGCCAGCAGGACTCACTGAAAATAAGAAACCTAAAAAACTTTTTCTAAGCAGCTCTTTATGAGAGCCACCTAGATTGCACCCTGCTCGGACGGGCACAAAAACCTAACTGAGGCTTGGAGGAGGGTCATAGGGGGAGGAGCCAGTACACACCATGTGATCCTAAAAGCTTACTTTTTGTGCCCTGTCTCCTGCGGAGCCGCTATTCCCCATGGTCCTGACGGAGTCCCCAGCATCCACTAGGACGTTAGAGAAAAAGAGACAAGGCACCATCAATTATATTTTAAACAAATAATAAAAATTAATTCTGATATAATATCATAACGTAGCAAAAAATAGCCCAATCAAGTAACACATTCTACAAACAAAAGTACCATATAATGGAGCAAAACAGTAAAATACAAAGGAAAATTAAAATGCCTGCCTACTTGGATCACAACATGAATAATTCTCCACCAAATATACAGTGGTTCTCTATAATAAATAGAATAGATGCCATAAGTAGAATAGACCTCTATTCTATAATAAAAGTAGTCAATAACCTTGTTAGAGGGCTAGTAAAGTAGGATAGAATGGTCTGCAGGGTGGAACCCATATAGCCCCCCTATTTCTTTCCAAACCCCATCACCCCAACTTCCATCCAAGCAAGAGGAAAAAAAACATTCCTTCCACACACTAACCCAATGAAGGCAGAATGCATATTGCCAACTTAAATGTGATCACGCCAAATGAGAGTCTTACCTGTATTTCAACATCATCTCCTCCAGGTATCTGAATTGTCACATTAAATAAATCCTGAAAGCCATCTTCCTTAGTCTCCCCTGTGGCAGCTACTTTGTTGTCTTCCTTTCGTTCAGACACACTGTTAATATCTAGAAATGTATACTGTTATCAATATATGCAAAACATTCACAAACTTTCAAGCACAACAGTATCAAGAAATGTCAAAGTAAAATTACTTAAAGCAATTTAGTGTTTTACAACTATACACCTTTTTTTTCTACTTTAAGGATACATTCATAAATAAAACAAAATCCTTCATATACATTATGCCACAATATCATTCAGATTGGGTATCCGAATGGTAGGTCGACAGTTAATAGGTCCACCACTATTGGTCAACATGGGAAAAAGATCGACACAGTGGAAATGTCGACACGGGACAGGTCAGCATGGGAAACCACAGGGCCACTCAGCCACTGTACAGCAGCAATGAGCAGTGTAGCCATGATGACGCGATTAATCGTAATATGGGGAACCGCAGACCACCAACTTCCCCAGGGAAGTATCTGGGAGGCTGTTCTACTCTACTCTCTCAGGAGTTTCAGGAGACCTCCCCAAAACTTGGGAGCCTGGGAACTTAAACATAGTAAGGTTCCTTGTGAGAAAGACAGACACAGACAGAAAGGTAAAGAGACAGAGCGCTCTTCCTAAAATGGTGTGTAGGAAAAACAACTCAATTTCCAAGTAGACTCTACTATGTGTCGATTTGGTGTAGGTTTTCCCAGCATGAGCTAAACAGGCAAGGCAGGTGTGGCCCAGAACAGGGGTGTGGTATGCTAAATCAATAGGTCTCACGTCAACATGCATAAGGTTGACATGAAAATGTGAATAGGGTTGAAATGGTGCAATGCAAATGTCAACAGTGTCCATGCAGACATTAATCATGTCTACATAGAGGACATGTCAACAAGATAGAGTGTTGACCTAACATCCTTGGTGGCCCAGCGGTAACTTACCTGTCCCCAACGGCTGCAGTGGCTCCAGTGCAGCTTTTGGGGTCCCTATGCAGCACTTCTAATGCAGGTGTCTGAGGAGCGGTGGTTGAGGTATTTTTCCCTTACACCTAATTCTCTCTGTAGTGCCTAACCCTTACATCCCAGCAGCACCCAACCATCAGCATTCTGAGAATGGAAATGTCACCATGTGAAATGTTGTCAATGTTGACATTGTTGCAACATGTCAACATTCTGAGAATGTTGACATGTTGACTGTCGACACATTGAACAATGTCAAAACTCCTATCTCGACACTGTCAACATGGTTACAGGTTGGCCATGTGACCGGATACCCCAAAGCAGTTAGCTCCACTATTTCTGCAGGCTAGCTGGCAGCTCATACAAAACCCCAATATAATAATAATAACAATAACAACAACAACAACAACAACAACAACGCCTTTTTTGAGGCAACTACACAACACCTTTCAAGTTTCAGAGCTCCTCCCTGATTAGCAATAGAGCTGCTTCTTCCACTACCAACAGAGGTTGTGAAGACTTCTTGTCTACTTAGCATAGAATATAGGCATGACACATTAAAAAATAAAATAAAATAAAAAATAGACGCTCTGCACTACCATGTTACACAACACTCACACATTCTGTGTGACACAACTTGTAGCGCACGGAGCAGAGATGTAAGAGGACACATCTGTGTATTCACATATAGTTTTATACACAAATTATTCAGTATAACATGGCCTCCATTTTCAACCAAACTTGTCAAGCCATATAAAATTCCTCTGATATTCTATAACAGGGACAAAGCTCTGCAGTAACGATTCAAAAATGTAACCATAAGCATGATACATTCCTAGATTCCATCCCCTACAGGCACATATGTTAGGGCATGATGAAACTAAAAGGCCCTCTAGTAACGTTTATGCAGAAGCAGATCAAGTTCTCGCATCATACGTGTGCTAGCAAATATTGAGCTATCCAACTATCTGGAACAAAGCAGTCTCATACTATAAGGTTAACAAATCTTGTGGAACATAATTTAATGTCTTATTTTACATCAAAGTTTACCATTATAAATTTAGCCCATCAGTTCAGTTCATTACATGGCCCTTTTTACAATAAAATACTGAGTTAAGGATTTTTATTACTTTATGGGTATGCAAATTACATCTTTGTAGTAGTTCCTTTAGATTGTGAAAAGAGGAAAGGCATCTGACAAAGAATCTCACACACACACACACACACACACACACACACACACACACACACACAAGCTGTTTAATTAAAAAAAATCTAGCACTAAGTGTTAATATCAAGTGTTATAACAGCCGCGCTAATGCCCATTAATTATCGCACCCAATTAAACCAGGTTTAGCAGCATATATCAGCGAGACTCCTCTAAACTCCCGGATAGGGTGCTCAAACCACTGAGTTTTTGCTCGGAAGGCTGCAAGCAGAAATGTGTCCCCCCTCCCTCAGCAACTGGGCACAGGAACTGACTGCTGGGGCAGTCCCCTCAGATCAGGACCTTTATTTGTAAATACCCTGTGTAGGAATAAAAAATAAATAAATAAAAAGTCCACACCATTGGGGTCAAATGCATTAAAAATCTCAGAAAATCAACACATTGATTTACATGCATTTATCTTCAAGTATTGCTCCTGAAGAACTTAAGTGATGGTCTCACAGGTCCCTGGTATTATCTCTCCCAGAGCTAGAGAATATATAGCAGTACTATACCCCAGAACAACCAATATCCTTCCAGTAGCCAAAAACCATAATGTAGTCACCAGCCTCTGTTTTGCAGAAATGGATCTCCTAAAATAGCTATCCTTTTCTAGGAGCGGCGCGGTGACCAGTTGGAGAAGTTCCTGGAATTTAGAGTCATCAATATGCAGAAAACGCCTTAAACCATCAGAATTATGGTCACAAATCTTATATGGGAATAGAAGTCTTGCCATTCTTCATCCAACAACTACGCTTTTTTTTTTTTTTATGCATTGGAATACGGCCACCATAGCAATAATACAACAAGCACAAGCTTTTTTTTCTTGGTAAAAATCATGATGAAGGAGTTAACAGAACATATTCTACACTGAGCACTACTGTAGAAGATGGGTGGTGCTATCAGTTCAGTTCCTGTATGTTTGTGTAAGTGCTGTTAAATCCAAGCCCATTATGCTATGTGTACACATCTGGCAGCGGCGCAGTTGATATATTTAAAGTGTGTACAGAAACACAATCTTTTTCAGATATTTTAGACACATGACTTTTGTGAATCGCAAACTGGAAGGTGTGTACACGCAAATTAGCAATTTGGGACTTTTGAGCATAAGTGTAACCGAAAATAGAATTGCATGGAAAGTACCTAGCTTTACCACTGCATCTTCATCTTCTGGGTTTCTTCCCTCAATCAGATCTTGGCTCATGACATTGGTGTCCTTCCTGAAATTAACAAAGACAGCTAAACTACCCTACATATCTATGTGGCAGCCTATCACTGATCTAGCCAGGTGGTTCCCAAACTTTATTGAATCAAGTGCCCTAGAGAATTTTTTCACGTCACCCATAGACCAAACATTTCTGATTAAGAAATGTAGATATTAAATTAAGTAAAAATTGTTTCTACAGCAGGGTACATAGGTTTCCACAGAGAAACATCGGGGTGTTGAGATGGATCTGGATCCAGGTACCAACAGGTAAAGCTTTAGCTGTCGCAGGAAGCATTGGGTCTCTCTACTATAGCCTCGCCTCCAGGCACTGTGAGCTCTATTTTAAAGTTGGTGCCTGCAGTAGCAGTCACTAAACAGGGGGGCTGCGCAGGCAGCCCTAAAAGCTTTTTATTTTTTAATTAGAATCTACTTTTTTCTGCCAGAGCTTGCAGCGCTTTAAGTCAGGGTGACTTCAGCGCTGCTGTTCCATTATCCCCCATACTCAGCTGGCTTGCCCGGGTACTTGCGGTGGGGACTCAGCAGCTGCAAGGCTCCGCTGTGGCTGTTTACTGGGATCACGTGGCTGACACAAGGGCACAGGTCTAGGTGTATTAACACCTATTTAGTAAGGCCCTGTAGTACCTGGGGTGGAAGACCAGCATAGGGGAGGAAGCACTTGATCTGTAGCCCCTCCCCCAGCTCTGGGCGCCATCTGCTGCAGATTGCCACCCTTTCTCCCTCCTTCCCTCACAGAGACCCGGGCAGCCATCTTCAGCATAGCAGCAGCAGGTCTCCGGGATTGCTGGGCAACGTCTCCCTGTAGAAACGCCTCAACAGGACTGCTTTTTACATACACTTAAGTATCCAACATGTCTCATAATGCAGTGATAGTTGAGATAAGTGTTCCCTGCAGTTAATTTGTACAAGTTTTCTGCATTATCCTCCAGCCTCAGGGCTGTGTTGTGATATAAGGGTCCTTTGCAGTATTAATGATAATATAATTTCAGCATTGTGTGTGACCGAGTACCTTTATCTGCTGTCTGGTTTCACTTTCAGTGTATCTCAGATATCTATCTCCGATATTCTATTCCCTCGGCTGAGGTGCATTTTGGGTTAGATTTACATGTGAACACAGGTTTTATATATATATGCATATATAAGTAAATTATATCTGTGTTACAGTCACAACATACTCTGTACCTATTGCATTTATCGTATTGTATACGTCCACTTTGTTTACATAATTATGTCTAACAAGAAAGGGAACAAACAGGCAAAAGCCCCTGTATTGCTGTCATGCAGAGTGTGCTCAGCCGGTTTGTGTGAGGACATGTTACATGACAGCCTCTGTGCTGTTTGTTATACACCTCCCAGCCAGTCCGCTACTCCTGCCCCTGCTCAGAAGCCACCATGGGCAGCCTTCTCATCATTATTGAGTACTCTAGTGGAATGACTTGCGCCCCTTGTGGGTCTGTCTGTGGTACTACCTCCTCAAATAGTCCCTATGGTGAATCCGCCGTGGGCGGATAATTTGTCTAATCAACTTCAACAACTCAATCAGTCCCTGACTAGACATAAGACAAATGTGTCACTACTCTCTCTAAGCGGGCTACTTCTTCCTCACAATCCTCTCTGAAAAGATGGGGGAACATACAGCTCTTTTTGACACAGACTCCTGTGCCACAAATGAAGAAGCTCCTATGTTAGATGTCCCTGCCCTTGTGAATGCTATTAAGCATATTCTCCAACTCTCTGAGGAGGAATCCACTACAGTGGCAAACAAAAATGATAAGTTTGAAAAGCAGAAGGTGGTTAAAACTGAATTACCCCATTCTGATCATTTATTGGACATCAGACGGGAACCCTGGACTACTCTAGGCAAGAAGTTCCTTGTCTTTAATAGGGCTTTAGCTCAATATCCTCTCCCAGAGATTTGTAACAAATGGGAAAATCCACCGCCGGTGGATTCTCGTGTCACCCGTCTCGTGGTGTCATTCACTCTGCCTGTTACTACTGTCACCTCTCTGAGGGAACAGTTAACTGTATTAAAGGCTGCCTGAAATCTATTTACTACCTTACAGGGGCTACTCATATACCCACTATAGCTGCTTCGTGGATGGCACAGGCAATAGAAGCTTGGGATTAGGCACTGGAGGAGAAGCTACCCGATGATATCTCTGAGGAAGGCAGACAATACCTGTCTCATATTAAAACTGCTTCTTTATCAGGAAGCATCATGAGGCTGGAGTGCTGGCCGCCAAGGCATCTGCTACGTCCATTCTGGCGAGCTGTATTCTGTAGTTGAGACCGTGGAAAGTGGACCTGGATTCCAAGATCCTGCCACAAAGACTGACAAGCCTGCAGCCTGACGGGACGGGACTACCCCCTGGGCGACCCCAGGGTGGGAAGCCAACTACTGCACTCAGCTTAGGTTTGGCACACTACCACTTTGGACGCTTGGGTGCTAGAAGTTGTCTCTCACGGGTATGCCATCTCGTTCGTACGCCTTTATTGGATCTGATGGAAGGCCCATGATAAAATACTGGTGAGGGGGACGTCCTCATCAGTATTTCATCATGGGCCTTCCATCAGACCCGATAAAGGCGCAAACTCTACAAACTGTGGTCAACTCCCTCCTTCACACAGGAATGATTTTGCCAGTCCCTCAGTCCCAGAGGGGCAGATGTTATTACTCGACGATGTTTCTGGTTCCAAAACCCAAGGGTCACACCGGCCTATTTTCAACTTCAAATCGTTGAACAGGTTTGTGAGAGTATCCAAGTCTTGCATCGAAACTTTGCGTTCAATAGTTCTGGCTATGGAACTGGGAAACTATATGGTATCCCTGGATATACAGGATGCATATCTGCATATTCCTATTGCCAAGTCGCATCAGCAGATCCTGCGGTTTGCTATTGGCAACCTTCATTATCAATTACTTGCTTTGCCATTTGATCTGGCTACGGCTCCTCGCATCTTTAACAAAGTCATGGCCGTTTTGACGGCTCATCTCCGTGGCCAGGCGATAAGAGTTCTGCTGTACCTAGACAATCTTCTGATTTTGGCAAATTGCCAGGAAGTCCTCCTCAGTCATCTCCAACTGAGGGTAACCTTCCTTCAGACTCACAGTTGGCTGATAAATTGGAAAAAGTCCTCCCTGGTTCCATCTCAGAGCATGGTACACCTAGGGGCACTTCTGGACACTCACAGTCAAAGACTGTTTCTATCCCCAGACAAAGTCCAAAATACGTAACTTCCTTCATCGCCCATGGGTGTCAGTACACTCGGCGATGACAATGCTCGGTCTGATGATGTCGTCCTTCAACATGATCGAGTACGCTCAGTTCCATTTCCGTACTCTACAACTACTGATCCTCTCCAAATGGAACAGCCTGCCTCATCGGATCAAATCTCAAATGATCTCCTTGACTCAGGAGGTTCGCTTGTCGCTGACCTGGTGGCTGCAGGACCAGCCATTAAGCATGGGTCGTCCCTTCTAGATTCCAAACTGGATCCTCCCGACAATGGATGCCAGTCTTCATGTCTGGGGAGCGGTGACAGAGCAACACTCATTTCAGGGATGTTAAACCAGGGAATCTCTGCATCCAATTAATACACTGTTTGAGAGCAGCGTTCAATGGACTGTCTCTGGCTTGCCCTCTCTTACAGAACAGGCCTGTTCAAGTACAATCAGACAATGCCACCAGGGTGGCCTATATCAACCATCAGGGCACACTCACAGCCGCATGGCAGTGATGGAAGTGTCCAAAATTCTCCAATGGGCGGAACGTCATCTACCAGCCATATCAGCGGTGTTCATTCCGAGTGTTCTCAACTTGGAAAAGAGAAAGGGTGGTTGCTTCCTGCACACTTCTTTTAGAAAGCTAATAATACGAATGACATACGGATGATAAATAAAAAAATTTTTGATTGTATTAAATGTATCAATAGTTACAGGTGCTCATAAAAATCCTGTAGTATATGTGACTTTAAAACTAAAATGGGGTGAATGGCTGACTGTGTCTCCTAATACCAGTATACACAAACACGACATATAACGAACATAAAACATATATAAAACACACGGATAGAGGTTATTGTAACCAAAACACGCTAAATGCATCATACTTTTGTGTGCAGTTCTCCTGTAAATCGCTATGTACGTCCATTAGGTATAAATCATAACAGCCCCCTCCTGGGTTCTCTGTGCATAAGTCCTGTTTTGGCTGTGCGTAACTATTTTGTATAGTCCCAAACAGCACCCTTTAAAATTATTGCTAGACTTGCTTGCTGCCCTCTTTATGGACCCCTGTAGATGTCACTGAGTGAGGCAATAGGTTTCTGCTTACCTTCTCCGGGGTTTCTATGGGGGCTGGGTCACCGCTTGCATCTGGTAAGTGTCCATTTTCCAGGGTAGATGAGGTGTCTGCCGGCAGACTTCCTTTGCAGCCTGCTGTGATTGCTTTGCGGTGCTGCTAGGGGATCGATGTGATCGGCAATCCACGCTTTTGATCCCCTAGCAGCACCCCGAACCTCTATCAGTGTGTTTTATGTATGTTGTGCTTGTGTATACAGGTATTAGGAGGCACGCAAAGCCATTTACCCCATTTTATTTTTAAAATCACATATACTGCAGGATTTTTATAAGCACCTCTAACTATTGATACAGAACAGTTTAATACAATAAAAAGAAAATCATCTTTGTGCAATTCATATTATCACCTTTCTAAAAGGAAGTGCGCAGGGAACAACCACCCTCTCTCTTTGAACATCTTATTTGAGAGTGGATTGTTGTAGTGCAGCCATGCTCCCAGCAGCCAACCCTTTAAAGAGCATCCACTGATCCATAGAAAGTGCAGTAACATTATTTTTCTCAACTGGGAAGCAAACTTCCTTAGTCGCCAGGACGTTCACTCCAGGGAGTGGGCTCTTCATCCCGAGGTCTTTCATCTCCTGGCAGACAGATGGGGTCTACCGGATGTGGATCTCATGGCGTCTCAACACAATCACAAGATTAAGGTCTTCCGATCATGAACCAGGGACCCTCAGGCAGCGTTTGTGGATGAACTGGCAGTCCCATGGAACTTTCGCCTGCCTTACATATTCCCTCTGGTGTCACTTCTGCCCAAGGTTCTTCAGAAGTTCAAGGAGGAGAAAATCTCATTCTGGTGGCTCCAGCATGGCCCAGACATCACTGGTTCTCAGATCTCCAGGGACTCTTGGTAGAGCGTCCACTTCTACTTTCTCAGCGACAGGACCTTCTGCAGCAGAGCCCTTGTCTTCATCTGGACCTGGGCAGACTGGCTTTGATGGCATGGCTCTTGAAGCATCACTCCTGAAGGCCAAAGGGTTCTCTGATGCTGTCATTCAGACAATGCTGAAGGTATGGAAACCGGCTTCTGTCCGAATATATTACAGAGTGTGACATGCTTACTTCACTTGGTGTGCTAAGAATTATGATGCCTCCAAATCCAAAGAGATATGGACCTAGTCCTTCATTTTGCCTCTCTCAAGGTACATACTTCTGCCTTGTCAGGGTGTTATATATATATTCAGCCTCCCTAAGTCCCTCCAGTGGCTCCATGGGATCTGTCTTTTATATTGGAGGCTCTTCAAGAAGCACAGTTCGAGCCTCTTGCATCTGTGGACCTATTGCATCTGCGAGGAGGGTTTCGAACTTAGGTGCATTATCCTGTCGTCCACCCTTCTTGATATTCCGCCGTGACAGGGCTGTTCTCCGAACCAGGCGTGGTTGCCTACCTAAGGTGGTTTCATCTTTCCACCTTAACCAAGAGATTGTGATTCCGGCTTTTATCTGTCCGGACCTGTCGGCTATAGATCGTTCTTTGGATGTGGTTAGGGCTCTACGTGTCTATGTGGACCGTACCGCTTCCATTAGACAGTCAGATTTCACAAGAATGGCTGGCCTGCTAATAAACAGACACTGGCCAGATGGATTAGAATGGTGATTGCACAAGCTTATACTTGAGCCGATCTTCCAGTTCCAGCTACGATTATCGCCCATTCTACTCGGTCTGTAGGAACTTCTTGGGCGGCATGCCGTGGGGCATCACTGAACAATTGTGCAAGGTGGCTGCGTTGTCTTCAATGAACACGTTCATTAGGTTCTATGCCTTTGATACCTTTGCCTCCCAGGATACTTCCTTTGGACAATGGATTCTCATATCCGCTCAGGGGCATCCCCTCCCTTGAGGTACTGCTTTGGGATATCCCCGATGTTTCCCTGTAGAAATCTATGTACCCTGCTGCAGAAAGTAAGAGTTATGGTTCATACACACGGGGTGATATTTGCCTATTTTCTAAGCTTCGAAATTAAGCACGGATTGATCCATGTGTACACTCCATAGTAATCGCATGCTCAGATCTTTAGCACATGCAGGCCAGATCTAGTTAGATTGTCTAGCATGTGCATAAAGAACATTGGTTAGCACAAATTGCTCAGCACACATTGCTGTGTGTACGATCTGTACTAACCTAGATCGCTTAGAACACAGCACAAGTTACTGTGTGTATGCCCCTTTAAGGTAGACTTATCATGGTTGACTCTTTTAAAGTATTTAGGTGCCACAGGGCGCCCACCCTGATGCACCTAGCTTCTTTGGGTTTGTAAGGCATTGGCCTCTGGTTCCTTCTCCTGTCAGTGAGATTGTGTTCTTATGTGCCTAAAATGTTCCTTCTCTCCCTCCTGCTTCCTGCATTGGACTGGTTAACAAAACTGAGCTCACAGTGCCTGGAGGCGGGATTTTAGAGGAGGGACCCAATGCATCCTGGGACAGCTAAAGCTTTACCTGTTGGTGCCTGGATCCAGATCCATCCCTACACCCTGATGTTTCCCTGTGGAACCTATGTACTTCATAGAAGAGAGTTAACCATGGTAAGTCTATCATAACTCTTACTTTATATGTCATCTTTATGTTCAACTATGTGGTAAGAGACAAGATTTGCTTCTGTTTGTTCGCATATGTTATGAATAGCAGCCACCAGCACTGGTTTTGCCTATTACATTGACAATAAATAATTTCAATTGGTGCTTGACCACCAGCCCAAGGCACCCCAGAGTGCGATGCCACACAGTTTGAGAACCACTGATCTAGCCACTTCTGATATGTTGATTGCATATTGGTTTGTCCCGCTAATAGTACTTAAATTATTAGCAGTTATTTTGTATGAAATCATGGCAGGTCTAGATTACCCATTACGCAAGGGTCCCACCTTCTGCAACACCAGCAAGCAGACCCAGGATATTCAGATTAACGAGTGGGTTTTGCCACCATTGCCTGGCAATGGAGTCTCCAGGATATTATAAGAGGATTAAACGTATTTGTGTCTGCTTCCAGTGGACCTACCTGCTCTTGTTATTATGTACACTGCTTACTTATTCAAGTGTAGTGTGAGGTACTCCCAAAAATCTGTGTTACACTATGCCCTTTTTCACTATTATTCTTGGGAGCTGTTTGCCAATTACTATACTCTGTGTGAAGCATGCAAGTCAGTTGTGATGGTTACAAGTTTGTGAAAATTTGGTACCCAGGCACTTATATCACATTGTTTACTTTATTTGAGTTATATCAGCATTACACAATATTTTCATTTATGTTAAACATTGGCATGATGAGTTGGATATCCAAGGTAATCTGAGAATAGAAAGGATCATCCAATGTTCTATTTATTTAGCCATTTGATACGTGTGCACTTTATACGAAAACTTCTGCATCGGCACATACTTTTAGATTCTGTGTTAATTTTCTTTCAGATTTACACACGTGGTGGAACCTCAGGGCCCAGAATAGGGGCAGCCAATGATGAAGATCGAGGAGCGTATTTTTGGGAGATCTCATCACCAGTATTGAGAAATATTGTGAACATTTTGGACTACACGACACTGATCAAGACGATAAGCGCCATTATTACAAACATATAAGCAATAAGATGAAAGCTGAGCAACTACACATCAGCTAAGAAAGGGACCCAAGCCCTTGTGGTGTGAGAAAGCTGAGGTGCAGTATGACTAGAACCCTGGTTGATCCTGGAAGGCAGAGGGCTGCTTACAGTATGTATCCTTTTTTCTCATACCACTACCGTATACTTGCTAAGTGCGTCTGACCTGAAGACCCCCAGCCTTCAGGTTGATTACTGCTCCTTTGTACGAGCTGGGTATAACAATCCTTTTACATTATTCAACTGTCACAGTGAATAGTCTTTCTTGGAAACAGATTTCAGCACTTACGATCTTTAAATCCAAATCCTGATTTGGCTAATCCCCATTTAATCTCTGTATCAATGTTTTAGGTGTACTGTGGAAAGATTGTCCTACATAATAAGGCAACTTAGTTAAAATTACAAATTAGTTATCTCTGGCCCGCTGAGGTATCTAGACTCAAAAATATATAGAAGCCTCTGACTACAGAGGACAACCTTTTACAGAAGCCTTCAGAGGGATAAGAGTCCAGGAGAAACAATCTAGATTTACCACAAATATCTTGAGAAAATGTAAAAATAGTTGAAGATATAACATTACCTTCAAATATAGGCCCAGAGCACCAAGGGCCGGACGTCACAACCATCGGTCGCAATGTTCCACGTAGAATGCCATTTAAATAAGCTCCACTCAGCTGACTGACGGATACATGTATTACTAGCCAACTTTTATTTTCCAAGCATCACATTGCTTCTAGATCGAGAAGCAAAGACATGGGAAAAGGACACAGAAGCAGCTCCTGCTGTTTAAAATGGTATGCAGCATGGCTATATTCTGTGTGAATAGCAACTGTATCTGCATACAAAATGTTATGCTATAGTGTATACCAGCCAAACACTGCAACATAATTTGGTATGCTGATACAGTTGCAATTACACACTGAATTTAGCCATGCTGTATATCATTTAAATCAGCATAAGCTGCTTGTGTGTACTGGAGGACTGGGGTTTATTTTAGGATGTGTGTTGCTTTAATTATGGGACTTTTGTGTGCCAATGGGTGACTCTCTCTGACACTCTGGTCCTCCTATACTAAAAGACGCATTCCGGCCAGTCCGAAAACATCGGACATTTTCTAGTCTAAATCATGCGACACCTCGCCGGGAAATAGACACACATCATTACATTGGCCGAGCTCCGGGAAACAGAGTGGTGCGATAAATTTCTGGCGGCATTATCGGCTCTCATTACGCCAACGTGCGTTTCTCTGTAAAGGGTTTCTCAAGGCACTCTAAGACATTGTGAAAGACAGCCCCAACTGCCATTTTTTTTATTTGGTTTTAAATGTTAATAACACTGATTATACTTATAAATTGCAGTTAACGAACCTTTAAATGTGCAAATTTCATTCAACTAAGCAGGGGCCAAACTTATCTTTGAGGCCTTAGCAATGCCCTGTCCACTGTCCCGCACCAACTTGCTTGAATGAATAGAACAAATAACATGTTCTCTGACATTATCCTAATTATAACTACATCACTAGCAGTGTGTTTTTCTGTGGGGTCTGATTCTATCTCTGCTTGTCCTGACCAATCTCCCAGCCTGCAGCGTCCACTGACCTGAATCTTCACCTTATTCTGACAACATTTTGTAGTGTTTTGTGTTATATTGTATTGTATTATATTGTATTATATTGTGTATTGTATATACTGTGTGTATTGTATTATATTGCTTGTCATAAAATTACGGATTTTTTTTATTTATTTTTTATTAAAACTGTGTTTAATTTTCCTCATGTGTTCTCAATTAGATCAAATCAACTGGTTAAAGTGTAGCACTGAACAGCTGTCGTCATGTTCAGACCAGTCTCAGGTCAGAGATAAAACAAGTTTTAAAATGTTTAAAACAGGATATCTACTGTAAATCCCACCTGTGTCTATGAAACTATAGTAAACTAAAAATGCAAGTTATTCCGTCACTTTATAGCTAGCAAATGGGAGAGGGTTCATATAACGGCAGCTAAAAATACAAAGAACCATATTCCCTCTCCGCTGTTACCCAGCAAAATAAATTAAATGTGCATGTAATACTTGCCTTCAACATGCAAAAACTGAAATGTCAGCGTCAATATATTAAATCATGTTTAGGTGGATCATTTATTTTACGCAGAATTTACAGTGTTTCTCATTATCAATTGTACAGCATAGTATGCTGGTGCTACTGTATATAAATAAATGACATTACTACTAATAATATTAACAATAATAATAATCACCACAGTACAAACAGAATTTATTGGTGATTTACTATGTATGGCTTCCCTATACTTTATAAAGGGCATGAGTTATTCCAACAACTAATCGACACTGTTACTAAAGGTCCACATTGACTAACATGAATATAAAAGTACTTTGATCTGGTATGAAATCCTTTATCATATGGAAGTGTATATTACATTGCTTAGTGTTCCTTGGAGTACGCCAAAAGTGTAGGACAACACACGCTCTCTACTAGCTCGGCACCAGTGGACATTGTGGCGGAGTGACGGTAGCCATGCACTTCTCTGTACAGCAGGAGGCACCTTCTAAAATGTAACCGTCCCATCTATTTATCACCTTTGAATAAACTCATAGAATTTGACTATTCACAAAAGGAAAGACTATGGGGGAGGGGGGGGGGGGGGGGATATCACCTGGGGCTATCCTATTGCTTATTGGGGATTGTGACACCTGCCTCAGTGCCAGCTCCTCTCCTGACAGCTCTGTCATGGCTCCCCTCTGAGTCCTGAAAGCTCTGGCACCGTTGTAAGAGCCCCCGGCCTGGCCAGGGAACTCGGGTGGATGCGAGTCACAGGGCTGAGCGCCAGCTCCCAGGCGCTCTCCCTGCAGTCCCCGGCTACTGCTGCTGTATCAGCCGCGGGACAGTGACTGGAGGGGTTGCCATGGCTTATTGGGGATTTTGCTTCACCTGCCTCAGTAATCCCACCACCTATACCCTATAGCAGTGATTTTCAACCTTTTTTTTTTACTCGCGGCACACCGAACAATATTTTAAAATTGCCAAGGCACACCATCAGTTCCCCACAGGAAAAAAAACAAAAAGCACACATTGGTCCTCATAAAAAAAAAAAAATTCACACATACATTGGCCTACACAGAAAAAACAATCACATTGCTCCCCACATAAATCATATTGCTCCCCACATGAATTATTCACATTGTTCCCCCCATAAATCCTTATTCTCCCCACATAAATCCTGTTGTTCCCCACAGGAGAAAAAAAAAAAAAAAAAACAAATATTAGCCCCTACTGGTCAGCTGTCCTCCTCCCTGTCCCTCAGTGGCGGGGGTTGTTCATAGTGGATTGCTGTGAATACTGAGCAGCGGGCGGTCGGGCAGGTGTGGATGTGGGTGGGCAATGGAAGCTGTGTATGCAGGCAGGAACTGAAAGATGTGTATGCAGGCGGGTGGGCTGGCTGGATGGCGAGACGCAGCGGCCGTGACCTATGATATCACACCGCCGCGTCTTCAAGGCATACGTCATGGCCGGAGAACGACTGATCCTCTAAGAAGAGCCCGGGCCAACAGTTCACTCTGAAGGTGCAGGAAGCTGCGCTGGTTCCGCGGCACACCTTGCAACTGGTCGCGGCACAGGCACACTGGTTGAAAAAGCCTGCCCTATAGGTATGCAGCTTTTAAACACTACACTGGCCAACATTGTGAATGATGCAAGGTTTGGGATAGGGGCAATAGAGTCTGTACCATAAAGCACCTTATACACCCAAACCCCCCCCCCCCTCATGGCACCAGTTTACCGCTATGCAGCATTGAATGGTATATTCTTGCAAACTGCAAAGCAGAGGAGTGGGACAATGCTGTATTTACTGTGGCAAGACAGAACCCTCAAGTCCATAATCAGAACAATTGGGAGGTACAGTATAAGACACACATTATTAAATATATATGACCGCCAACAAGTCTTCATCATATAAAGGATAATTTAGGCTGCTGAGTTCACATTAACATTTTATAATATTTATTATTCTACAATTGCATTATTTATCGCAATCATAATAATAATAATAAATGTTATTTATATAGAACTTTTTTTCAATTGAACTCAAAGTGCTTTACATTTGCATTTAAAAAACACAAGATACAGAATAATTTTAACATTAAAGAGAATTAAGCATATGGGTTGTTTTTTGTTGTTTGTTTTTTTTATGAGAGGGACTAAAGCATGGGTCTTCAACCTGCGGCCCTCCAGCTGCTGTGAAACTACACATCCCATCATGCCCTGCCTCAGTTTTAGCATACCTTAATAGCAAAACTGTGGCTGGGCATGCTGAGATGTGTAGTTTCACAGCAGCTGGAGGGCCGCAGGTTGAAGACCCATGGACTAAAGGGACATTAATGAAATCTGTTGGGGCCAACATGTAAGTATGGTGTCTATTTTTGCAGGATTCTAGAGTGGAGGCCTCTTAAACTGTGCGGGGAAGAGAGCTCTAAAGAGATGGAGCCGCAAAGCTAAAACCTTGACCCCCAAATGAATTAAGGGAGATTCTAAGTACTTATAATAGTCCTTCATCTACAGATTGAAGTGAGTGGGGCAGTAAGGAATCAGGAGCTCATTCAGGTACGTTGGACCCTGGCTGGTTATGTAGGGTAACAGTTATGTAGTGCTTGGAAAATCAGTAAGCTAATCTTGAAGTAGAGTCACAGTGTCACAGGCAGCCAGAGAAGGGAGTAGAGTATGGGTGTTATGTGTGATCCATCAAACTGCTCAGAAAAGAGATCCTTAACTTACTTTTTATTAGTTTCTTTTGTTACATTTCAACTGGAATGATGAGAAAACTTACTCTTTACAGTACTAACACTAATAACAGGTGAGGGAATACTGTGCATTACTCAGTGCCTCCATCTACACAGCACAGTCCTGTCCCTAGGGGTGGGCACAGCAGGGGTAAGGTGACCTTGGCAGTTTGTACACACACCCACGTGCTGAATGACCCTATGTAGCCAGCCAGAGCACTGCAACCAGTATACAGGGTTAGTCATCCTTCATCTAATTCTATACCAACCTTCACTCACTAAGACACTATTAGGACCGATAGACTGTGTATATGAGGAATATCAGATTGTTTTAGAAGTACATTAATAGAATTGCATTGCTCAGTGACATTACCCTGCACAGATGGATACCAGTGTGACCAGGGCAGCAGCATCAGCAGATCCCTATGTGATCCCCGAATAGCGGAGCCATCATTAACACTGGAGCCTGCTGTAGCAGGGCGTGAGCTGCCATGGAGCAGACAAAGTTATACAGGTAGTGTGCCTGGTCCCGTTCTCACCTTGCCGCAAGTTGTCCGCAGCTTCCCCCGCACTGTGCTGCCTGGGCAGGGAGAGCCCTGCCGCCCGGCTCTCTGTATCGCTCACCATGCTCCCAGCTCCCGTCCCCGGTCACTTGTACAGCGCTGTGCACCGTCTCTCAGGAATATTATACACAGCGCTCTCACATGCAGGCAGAGGTCACCCTTCCCCTGGTGCTGGGGGCGGCGCTGCGTCCTGTCTGCGGTGGCTGACCAGTCAGGGAGAGGGGGTGTTCCTGCCCCCGCCGGTACATGTGTGTAGCTGTGCTATGTACTATAGAGGTGACTGCAAGTGCTCCGCTTGTCATACACAGGAGGTCACTAGTGCAGGGGAACTGCTGCCAACAGTGGAGGCTACTATAATGCCTGGCATACAGTAACGTCATTGCTGCAGAGAGTGCAGCCCTCTATACAGGTGGCAATGATGCAGTGCACCTACTACAAACTATGAAAATGTCACCTTTATACATCCTGCGGGTAGAGCGTGATGCAACAGGGTGACAATGGGAACAGGGTGATGCAACAGGGTGACAATGGCCCTCATTCCGAGTTGATCGCTAGCTGCCGTTGTTCGCAGCGCAGCAATCAGGCTAAAAATCGGCAATTCTGCGCATGCGTATGGTGCGCACTGCGCACGCGCGACGTACTTTCACAAAAGCCGATGTAGTTTTACACAAGCTCTAGCAACGCTTTTCAGTCGCACTGCTGGCCGCAGAGTGATTGACAGGAAGTGGGTGTTTCTGGGTGGTAACTGACCGTTTTCGGGGAGTGTGTGAAAAAACGCAGGCGTGCCAGATAAAAACGCAGGAGTGGCTGGAAAAACGTAGGTGTGGCTGGCCGAACGCCTGGCGTGTTTGTGACCTCAAAACAGGAACTAAATAGTCTGAAGTGATCGCAAGCTAGGAGTAGGTCTACAGCTACACTGAAACTACACAATCTTTTTTTGTAGCAGCGCTGCGATCCTTTCGTTTGCACTTCTGCCTAGCTGAGATACACTCCCAGAGGGCGGCGGCTTAGCGTTTGCACTGCTGCTAAAAGCAGCTAGCGAGCGATCAACTCGGAATGAGGGCCAATGAGCGTAGCAGTGGGAACATAAACCAAAGTCATGGGCAAACGCAGGGTTTTTAAAGGGGGTTGGTATTTGGTATGGTTTATTTCAGGGGGACAAAAAAAAACAAAAACTTTTTACATCATCTGACGCAGCCGGCTGCGGAGCTGTGGTGAACCAATGTATTCCAGGCGGGCCACACAGATTTCATTAGTTGCATGCCTGGCTAGGCTAACCTAGCAAAACATGAAAAACCATAAATGATGTGACTCAGGACCTGATTCAGAGATGAGCGCAAATGCAATTGCTAGTTGTTTGGCGTTGCAAGTGTTGATATCCTCAAATGAAGCTTCCAGACAGAAATGAAAAGAGACGCCCACTACAGTGGTGTAACTACAAATTTTGCATCAACCTGCCAAAAAAGTTTCTGGCCCCCCTACCCCACCCCAACCTCTTGTCAGGGGAGCCCCCAGCCGCCACCGCTGTTCGCACCTGCTCGCTTCATACTATTGACAAATGTCCCTCCCAAAATGGATGCCACCTCCTCCTTCATAACTGTCTCCTTTGAGGCAGCTACCATTTTGGGAGGGACATCCCACGGTGCTGCTCCTCAGGTCCGCCGGCTCTGCTCTGCTGCACTGACAGTTGCATGGCAGCCAGGACAGTTTTCCCTAAAATACTCCCAGTGCCCATGAGCAACCCAGTGCCTCTAACCCACTGTGGGGGGTGTTACTATGCCACTGACTCACTGGAACTATTGCAACACATTCACAGTTGTATACACATAATATAAGCATCCGAACGCTATCCAGAGTTTGGAAGCCATCCGGAGGGCGCCGCACCACGGCAAGATCCGCTGCTGCTGTGCCCCCCGCTGCCGCTGCCCGCTGTCCCGCTGTGAAGGGAAACTAGATGCGTAGCGTCTAGTTTCCCTTCGTGGGCTGCCCGCTGTGAAGGGAAACTAGACGCGTAGCGTCTAGTTTCCCTTCGTGGAGAGGACCTTTTCTGTAATGATGTGCGGTGCGCGATGACGTCATCGTGCACTGCACAGCAAAGGTCCTCTCCACGAAGGGAACTAGATGCATAGCGTCTAGTTTTCCTTCGTGGAGAGGACCTTTGCTGTGCGGTGCGCTATGACGTCATCGCGCACCGCACATCATTTCAGCGGCGCTACTACAGTACAGGGGGCATAACTGACCACGCCCCCTGTATTAAGCCACGCCCCCTATGGCCGCCCGGGGCGCTAAAAGACCCTGAGCCGCCCCTGGTGGTTAGCTGAGTGCAGCAATACAACACCTGTGTATGCAGCAACTCGAGTTGTTTTCAACTAATTCCCCTCCGCAATCAGCTCAATGTGTCACAATAGTGAACAGCATTCACAGTATCTCCATTGGTGAGAAAGACAACAAGAAACATGCCTTTGTGGTACAATTCATGGTCGCCATGACCTTCTTTGCTGATGGAGTTGTATTGAATTTCTTTGAAGGTGGGGATTATGTGTTTCCATGTCATGGATGCTTGCTTTGTATCCAGTGTCACATGCCATGTTGCTGGAGGAACTGTACTTTCTCCTCATGGTACCGTGTCAAGGGGGTAATTCAGAACTGATCGCTTGTTAGCGTTTTTAGCAACGCTGCAATCAGGTCAGAACTGCGCATGCATATACACCGCAATGCGCAGGCGCATCGCACGGGTACAAAGCGGATCGTTGCTGTTCAATGGGTTTTTGCGAAGAATCCATTTGTACAGCCAATCGCAAGGAGATTGACAGGAAGAAGGCGCTTGTGGGTGGCAACTGACCGTTTTCAGGGAATGGTTGGAAAAACGCAGGCTTATCGTTTGCAGGGCGGGTGTCTGACATCAATTCCAGCCCCGGACAGGCTGAAGTGATCGCAGCGGCTGAGTAAGTCCTGGGCAACTCAGAAACTGCACAAAGTTTTTTTGCACCGCTCGGCTGCACATGTGATCGCACACTTGCACAGCTAAAATACACTCCCCAGTGGGCGGCAACTATGCGAATGCAGGGCTGCAAAAAAAAGCTAGCGAGCGATCAGGTTTGAATAACCCCCCAAGTGTACAACAGACAATCCAATCCTATTGGTTTTGTGAACTTCTGTGAGTTGCTTCGGTACCCAGCATGTGCACTTTTTTCTGTACCCCATATGTTGTGCACAGTACCCACTGAGATGTTCAGTTTGTCAGCAATATCATTTACTCAAATGCATCTGTCCTCCTGAATCAGACCTTGTGCTGTCCAAATTGTCATCTGTAGTGGACATGCTTGGCCGGCAGGATCGCTACTCACCTTTTTTAATAAATTATTTTCAAAAAAGAGAATTTAAAAACCATAACAGGCGTCAGTAATCAAATTACATGAAAGTCAAGTAGTTCATCAGACATAAGAAAAAATCTTATCCGGACAACCAGATGTAATTGAATAAAATAGAGAGACAAACAGTTGTCCAGATCACAAACATTTTAATACATCAAAAATTTTAATAAATCAAAGTGCATGATAATAACCTGAAAGTGAAAAGGAAAGAAGCTGAGCTAAGGAAAAGAAAAAGGAAAGTAATAGAAGCAGAGGATGTGCAGGGGGCGGGAGCAGGTCTTGAGAACATGCAGATGCCTAATCAAGGAGGAAGGTCCAGGATGTGTCTTCCAGGGATATCTTCAGAGGAATTCCTCAGCGCTACTCATTCTGAATGTCTGTCCTACCGTTATTAAAGGCAGTGCACCAAACACAAACCTGTTTCTGTGACATGACGTTATTACCATACACCTCGACAAGTTGTTGATGACTTTCATCTACTGATGTGCTCTTTATAAGCAGAACTCTGATCATCCTACGCACCTCAATGTTACCATGTTTCCACCAGCCCCGCTGAGGTGCAGTCTAATTGGCGTGAGGGGACGCAGTGGTCTACCTGCTCTGGCCTGGCGGGAAATCAGAATGAAATAGAGAACATTACACATGTGAAAGGTCTTGTTACCTTTCTTATTGAACCACTGTCATATTTCCATAGTATTGCCATATGCACTTGCTAATTCTCTCCTGGTATAAGGGTGCACATTCCAGAAAAGAAAAGGACTCAAGAGAACAACAGAAAGACCCATATATCATGCTTGCCAACTTTCTGGCAGCTCCCTGTGGAAAGGGCAGCTAGGTCGGCATAGTGTGTGTGTTAGGTTCCTGGTGCTCAGAACTAGGGAGATGTTGCGTAGTGAGTCCTGAGCACCAGAACGTGACGCTGAAATAAGGTGTGGTAATAGCCCCTAGCACCCTACCTCCGATGTTTTACCCGTGTGGTCAGTTCATGCCTGAGTGACTATGGTTTCTTGGGCCCACGGCAGCGCGTTTGAAGGGCGGATTATGTCTGCCCAACTCCGATGCCCCCAGGTCTTAGCGTGAGACAAGGCGTGAACCGAGACAGGATAATAACAAGGGGACCTCTGACTAAAACAACAGAAAGCTAGGGGCTACTAACTACCCTAAAACTAAATATATGTGCGGCACGCCGACGAAGGAAAAGAACAACCAAGGAAATGCTGTCCACTCTCCGACACAATACTGTTGTGTACCGGCGGTGACAGCATAAGCAGAACCCTCTGCAAAACACAAGTAACAAAATATAACCAAAGAATACTGCGGCTTAGGCCGACGGACGCGGCAAAGCCACTACTCACGGAACCGGTACAAATACTGGCAAACGGACAGGAACCCCCAATGTAGCCGACACAGACTCTCAGAACTGGAGGACAGGCAGAATCCCAAACGACAGACCGGTGGACACCAAGAAGCCAGATATTCGACCAGGCACAGACAAAGCCACAGGACTCCTGGACAGGAACGCTTCACGGCAGGACACAGGATCAGACACTGGAATCGACACTGGAATCGACACTCATGAACTGACACTCAGGAACCAACACTCAGGAAGCAGCTAGACAGACACTGCTAGACAGGAGCTCAGGAACTGGCAGAGACTAGCTCAGAACTCAAGAACTCTGGAACCTTGGAAATATCACCAGCGTCTGTGAATTGCACTCAGCCAGCATATAACAGAGAGTCTTAATTAATTATGTCGTGCAGCTGCCCTGCTGCACAACTGAGAGGCGCAATCAACAGACAGGTGAGGCTGAACACATGGAAACAAGCTGCAATTACACAGACTCACCACTGGCAGCAAACAAGAATATTCTTAAGCCAGAGCAACGGGAAAAACTGGCCTGCAAGACAACTATAAACATAAAATAGGAATGAACCACTACCTGTGGTTCATAACAGTGTGCGTGTGTGTGGCTGTGTAGGGGGGGGGGGGGGTTCTGTGAGGGTGTTGAGAGATGTGTTTGGGGGGCACGGCATGGCATGTGTGTGTGGGGGGGTGCAATCGTGACATTGTTGCCCCGCACCCGTTATACCCAAGGAACCAAGGAAGTGGGTGATGCCGAGTGGACGCAGTGCAGGTCCAGGAGACTTGAATGCTGTTCTCGGTGGGCGGGGGCAAGTATGCCATATATTTATTTGTTCCAGTTTGGTATGCAGATAAATTATATCTGTTTAATTGATCTACATCACTTAGTATTTCTAGAAGATGCCTTTTATTCTTTTCTTTTTATATTTAGCTTTAGCTCTAATAATGATTTGCACATCATGTTATTAACTGAGGCGTTTGAATAAAAAGTTATTTAGTGTTCCATATATATTGATTAGGAATTTACCAAATAAAGAATTCACTTTGTATTCATATCAATACTGAAGGTTTTAAAAATGGTTTAACTTTAATAAAATAATTAGTAATCTGCATAATGTCATCTGGGGTGTGCAGATGTAAGGGGCTAAGGCTGCTGAATGCAGGTCTGTAGGGAAGTGTGCAAGCGGTACCGTAACCCAGGGTGCAGGGCCCTGGGGACAGCACCCTCATTGCCCAAGTCCCCTACATCTGGCTAGCAGGGTACCTGGAACACACCCTGGGTCCAGTAGCGCTGCTTTAAGGCACGCACCCTGCAGTGTGTGGAGCCACCAGGGACGTACAGTCAGGGGAGGCAGGGGAGGCTGTGCCTCCCCGGTCATTAATGATTAAAATAATACAAAGAAGATACTTATGAAACATAATCTGTGTCATAAGTATCTTTGTTATATTATTCTAATACACTGCTCAAAAAAATAAAGGGAACACTAAAATAACACATCCTAGATCTGAATGAATGAAATATTCTAATTAAATACTTTGTTCTTTACATAGTTGAATGTGCTGACAACAAAATCACACAAAAATTATCAATGGAAATCAAATTTATTAACCCATGGAGGTCTGGATTTGGAGTCACCCTCAAAATGAAAGTAGAAAAACACACTACAGGCTGATCCAACTTTGACGTAATGTCCTTAAAACAAGTCAAAATGAGGCTCAGTAGTGTGTGTGGTCTCCTCGTGCCTGTATGTCCTCCCTACAACACCTGGGCATGCACCTGATGAGGTGGCGGATGGTCTCCTGAGGGATTTCCTCCCAGACCTGGACTAAAGCATCCGCCAACTCTTGGACAGTCTGTGGTGCAACGTGGCATTGGTGGATGGAGCGAGACATGATGTCCCAGATGTGCTCAATTGGATTCAGGTCTGGGGAACGGGCGGGCCAGTCCATAGCATCAATGCCTTCGTCTTGCAGGAACTGCTGACACATTCCAGCCACATGAGATCTAGCATTGTCTTGCATTAGGAGGAACCCAGGGCCAACCGCACCAGCATATGGTCTCACAGGGGGTCTGAGGATCTCATCTCGGTACCTAATGGCAGTCAGGCTACCTCTGACGAGCACATGGAGGTCTGTGCGGCCCCCCAAAGAAATGCCACCCCACACCATTACTGACCCACTGCCTTACCGGTCATGCTGGAGGATGTTGCAGTCAGCAGAACGTTCTCCTTGGCGTCTCCAGACTCTGTCATGTCTGTCACATGTGCTCAGTGAGAACCTGCTTTCATCTGTGAAGAGCACAGGGCGCCAGTGGCGAATTTACCAATCTTTGTGTTCTCTGGCAAATGCCAAACGTCCTGCACGGTGTTGGGCTGTAAGCACAACCCCGACCTGTGGGCGTCAGGCCCTCATACCACCCTCATGGAGTCTGTTTCTGATCGTTTGAGTAGACACATGCACATTTGAGGCTTGCTGGAGGTCATTTTGCAGGGCTCTGGCAGTGCTCCTCCTGTTCCTCCTTGCACAAAGGCGGAGGTAGCGGTCCTGCTACTGGGTTGTTGCCCTCCTACGGCCTCCTCCATGTCTCCTGATGTACTGGCCTGTCTCCTGGTAGCGCCTCCATGCTCTGGACACTACGCTGACAGACACAGCAAACCTTCTTGCCACAGCTCGCATTGATGTGCCATCCTGGATGAGCTGCACTACCTGAGCGACTTGTGTGGGTTGTAGGGAGGTCATACAGGCACGTGGAGGCCACACACACTACTGAGCCTCATTTTGACTTGTTTTAAGGACTATACATCAAAGTTGGATCAGCCTGTAGTGTGTTTTTCCACTTTAATTTTGAGGGTGACTCCAAATCCAGACCTCCATGGGTTAATAAATTTGATTTCCATTGATAATTTTTGTGTGATTTTGTTGTCAGCACATTCAACTATGTAAAGAACAAAGTATTTAATAAGAATATTTCATTCATTCAGATCTAGGATGTGTTATTTTAGTGTTCCCTTTATTTTTTTGAGCAGTGTAATTTTAATACATTTAAATAGTTTAGGAGGCACTGCTAACAGTGCCTCCCGTAGACAACAGGAATGGGGTTAAGGCGGGGTGCAGGATCAAGCACTGGGCTGTAAAACAGCCCATTGAAAAAAGTGGAGAAAGCGGCACTTGTATAAGTGCCTCGTTGACAGGGACAGATGTGATTAGACAGTGGATCCATTGCTGGATCCGCTAGCAGTGGCGGATCTTGCCACGGGCAAGCAGGACTTTTGCCCGGGGCGCCGCCTTCCGGAGGGCGCCGGCGCCATCCGGAGGGCGCCGGCGCCATCCGGAGGGCGCCGCACCATGGCAAGATCCTCCACTGTCAGTGTGCGCCCCAGCAGTGTCCCCCCGTTGTGCCCCCCCTCCCGCTGTGAGAAGGGAACCAGACGCTATGCGTCTGGTTTCCCTTCGTGGCGCTGGTCCTCCCCCGCTCTGAAGGGAATCAGATGCTAAGCGTCTAGTTTCCCTTCATGGAGAGGACCTTTGGTGTGCGGTGCGCACCGCACAGCATTGTGGCACAGACGCTAGGGGTCATAATTGACCTCTAGCGCTTATGCTGTGCTATGGGAGAGACGTCATGACTGACGTCTCTCCCATAGATCTGAGGAGAAGAGCGGCGCCGGTCTGCAGGGTCTGGAAACAGGAGCGGGGTACAGTAAGTATACTTTTTTTTCTTTTTCTTTCAGCGGCGCTACAAATGGGGGGCGTGACTGACCACGCCCCCATATTAAGCCACGCCCCTAACTTTTGCCCGGGGCGCCGCAAGGGCAAGAACCGGCCCTGTCCGCTAGTCCAATCATCTACATGAGGCGGCATCTGTGATCACCTCTCTCTCCAGTCTCCACATTCCCCCCTGTCTCCGCGCTGCTGGTGGTGGGTGCCTGACGGTGCTGCTGGTGGTGGGTGCCTGACGGAGGAGATCACTGCGCCGATCAACTGCTGCTCCAGATCACCGCACGGGAAGTCACCGAGCCGCTGCTGCTGGGGTCAGGCACTGACCACAGCAGCAGCTGTTCGGTGACTTCCTACGTTACCCTGCTGGGCAGAGCCTTTTGCAGCCGTGCGGTTATCTGAAGCAGCAGTTGAGCGGCGCGGTGATCTTCTTCATTACAACGCCGGTGGTCAGAGCCAAGTGATTTGGGTGGCGCACTCTCCCTTCCTCCTCTGCCCTCTCCCAAGCAGCAGCCTCTGCAGCAGTACCAGCGCTTCTGCACATGGGACATGGACCCAGGTGAGGGGGAGGAGGTTGTAGAGTGAATGAAATTAATGTGGGCAGGGGGGCAGCTCACACCCATATCAGAAACCCTCATGGGTGACAGGGTTGCAGGGAGCTGCAGTGGTGGATTCAGGGGGGTAGGGGTGGATGGGGGAACATCAAGGCACGTGCCCCCCCCCTGTCATTTTCATGGCATTTTTATTTTAACTGTCATTCTTGTCTTGTTTCTGTAAAAGGTGGCTACACCTGTCCTACTGTGTAAATGGAAGCTCTGCCTGCCGTAATGTGTAAAAAAGGGTACGCTGTCTGCCGTAATGTGTAAAAAGGGGGATGCTGTCTGCCGTAATGTGTCAAAAGTGGTACGCTGTCTGCCATAATGTGTAAAAAGGGTACGCTGTCTGCCGTAATGTGTAAAAAGGGGATGCTGTCTGCCGTAATGTGTAAAAAGGGGATGCTGTCTGCCGTAATGTGTAAAAAGGAGCACGCTGTCTGCTGTAATGTGTAAAAAGCGGATGCTGTCTGCTGTAATGTGTAAAAATGGGGACGCTGTCTGCCGTAATGTGTAAAAAGTGGTACGCTGTCTGCCATAATGTGTAAAAAGTCTGCCGTAATGTGTAAGAAGGGGGACGCTGTCTGCCGTAATGTGTAAAAAGGGGGATGCTGTCTGCCGTAATGTGTCAAAAGTGGTACGCTGTCTACCATAATGTGTAAAAAGGGGACGCTGTCTGCCATAATGTGTAAAAAGGGTACGCTGTCTGCCGTAATGTGTAAAAAGGGGATGCTGTCTGCCGTAATGTGTAAAAATGGGGACGCTGTCTGCTGTAATGTGTAAAAAGCGGATGTTGTCTGCTGTAATGTGTAAAAATGGGGACGCTGTCTGCCGTAATGTGTAAAAAGTGGTACGCTGTCTGCCATAATGTGTAAAAAGGGGACGCTGTCTGCCGTAATTTGTAAGAAGGGGGACGCTGTCTGCCGTAATGTGTAAAAAGGGGACGCTGTCTGCCATAATGTGTAAAAAAGGGGACGCTGTCTGCCGTAATGGGTAAAAAGGGGATGCTGTCTGCCGTAATGGGTAAAAAGGGGATGCTGTCTGCCGTAATTTGTAAGAAGGGGGACGCTGTCTGCCGTAATGTGTAAAAAGGGGACGCTGTCTGCCATAATGTGTAAAAAGGGGGACGCTGACTGCCGTAATGGGTAAAAAGGGGATGCTGTCTGCCGTAATGTGTAAAAAGGGGATGCTATCTGCTGTAATGTGTAAAAAGGGGGACGCTGTCTGCTGTAATGTGTAAAAAGGGGACGCTGTCTGCCATAATGTGTAAAAAGGGGGACGCTGTCTGCCGTAATGTGTAAAAAGGGGGACGCTGTCTGCCGTAATGTGTAAAAAGGGGACTCTACCTAGTTTAGTGTCGCTACTGTGCTGCATAATTTGAATAATGGAGACTACTGTGCACCGTAATATGAATTGGTATTAATCTGTTGTCACACCCCTTCCCCATGAAGCCACACCCCTATATTTTTTGCGCGCACTGGCCCTATTTTAAATGAGGGGGGTACCGATGCTGTTTCTTGCACATACAGCTAAAATGTCTAGTTACGGCACTGGGATACATAGCCGTTGCAACGGAGCTCATGTATGTGTCTCCCCCCACAGTCTCCCTCTCCTCTATTTGTGTCCTCAGACCCGGGCTGCCGACACCCAATTAAACTGTTGTAAAAAGTAAAAATGGAAGGGGAGAGGGATCACTGATGGGCTGGAGGAAGGATGTCGGCTGCAGCATGTGCGGGGATGTTGGTTCCGTATAGTCCAGGAAACATTTTATGACCAGTTGCTTTGAGCTGCAACTGGTACTCAGCTACTCACGTAACGCAACAGCTCCTCCGCCTCCGGTCTCCCCCTCAAGCGAGGCAGCATTTTTATCCCATTCATAATGCAGGGCAGGTTGGGCCAGATTGTGGTTTAAGGGGCCCCCCTGCACCCCATCTCCAGCAATAACATTGACAACCAACGGCCCCCAACCCCACCAATAAAACTTACAATCCCCCCCAACCCTACCAATAAGATTGGCAAATCCCCTTATTTGCTTCAGTGTGGGGGACTCCAATATGTGAAGGCCCCTGGGAGCCCATTTTATCCACCCCCTGTCCTATAATCTGGCCCAGAGGACGGGGCTTTACTTGGTGCCTCCCCAGCTATTGACCTCACCGCACGTCACTGGGAGCCGCCTGCAACGTTCGGGCAGCTCTCAACTTTGCACCATTGTATGAATCTATCAATGCATATTTCTATAATTTTCCAGTGTTTGTATATGTTTCCTCCAGGTTTCCTCCTCCCACAGAACAAAAAAGAACTGATAAGTTAATCTGCTGCTGACATTTAAGTCCTGCGTGTGTATTTCAGTGGTGGAGATACAGAATTAAAATACAAGTTCCAATAGAACAAGGACTGCTGTGATGGAAAGTGGCATTTTGGGCGCTCAACAATCTTGGCCTCATCCTCTAATGGGCAGTGCCACAAATTATAGCATTATGCAGCGAGAGGTACCAGTACCCCACACCTCCCACCTGGGCATCTCTCTGCCAGGGCGGTCCAGGTAAAAAGTCAGAAAAAGTCTGGTAATATTGTGTCACAATAGAAATAAATTATAATAAATGGTGGACTTATTTGGTTGCATTTCTTTCATACTGTATTATTCAGATAAGTTATATGCATACTATAATACATAGATTTATATCCTGTGGTTGAAAAAATGGGCAAAACATTTTTGCTTTCTGCCACCCTATTTCCATGATGTGTTCTCTGTAACAGGCTAGGGTGAAGTGGTTAGCTGATCCAGTATTTAAACGGCACATAAACCCTACCAAAAACCTACACTGTTGTTATGACATGCCTGCTGCCCATGGCTATGATCGGACCTGACTTGTTTGCTACGTGACAAAAAAAAAAAAGATTCAGCTAAAACAATCCATCAAACAGAATTTATCCTCTCATCATATTCATTAAATCATGTTTATATATATTATTGTCTGTAGAACCTGTATGGATAGAGACGGATCCATTGCTACCTTCTGTTTCATTATGTAATTGAATGTTGTATATGTTTGTGCTTTGTTAATAATGTATGCTATTACTAATCTGACATATTGGTGAGAACATGGGGATTACTGGTGTGTGCCCTTCAATCATCAGCACTCCAGAAATATTTCATAACTATTTCTAGCACTACAGAAGTCCTTGCACATATGTCCTCTTTGGAGGGCAGTGATATAGTAGATATGTTCAGAGAAAGAAAAGTGTATCTGCAGTATGCAAATCTAATATGTGCCATGTTACAGACTGTCCAGGTTCTTGAAATTCAAAAGTTTGGAACTTCAGAAGATTTACCATAACCACCACAACATATGCTTCCCAAAGGAATTGTTCTCAGGGTCATAACTAGAAGTGTATGAGAAGTGCCATCTTTCAGGGCACAAGGCTCATGGGGTGGCAGCATGACTGCCCCATGACCCTTGTATCTGGCTTACATAATGCCTAGAATGGCACCCCACAGCCTGTAGATCTGCTGGAGTGCCATACTGCAGCTACTAGCATGTGCTAGGAACTCGGATCAAGGTATATTATTGCCCTGCTATGGCTGTGATTATTCTTGCAACATTGGTTTCAGGCCCTTTCTGCACACGTATAGCTACCAGGAAATGCTGTCTATAAATTCAATGGATGTAGCCTGGGGTCATGATATAAGCAGATGGATGTCTCACACATTAGTCTAGATTGTTTGTTCCCATTTCGGAATTATAAAGAGAGATTGTACAGCAATATTATAATGCACCTAGGAGTCTGTAAAATCTTTGCATTAGTCAGTAGACTTTGCTGGTGATCAGCTATCAAACACACAGTTTGAAAATATGTTGTATTGTGTCCACTGGTGCCATACACATCCACCAGACCTTGGAGGAGAATCTCAGAACAAATATTAATTCCAGCAATATAATTGGTCTCAGCTACTACTGATAGCAGTAGTATCCACCAGATACTACTGTTTGCTTACTATAGCTTCCATCCAAGGGCTTACTTTTCTTGTGGACTAGATGAATGTCAAAATGCTACCTAAACAAGATCTTAGAGTGTAACCTCTTACTGCTAAGTTAACCTTCACAGGATGATTATTGACTGGTTATATTCAGAATGCATCCTGAGAGGCAAATGTAAGAAACGTGTGAGCAGAAGACCACGTAGTGGCCTTGCATAGTTGTTCAGCAGATGCGCCATGAAGGACCCACAGAGCGAGTAGAATGAGCAGAGACTGTACTAGGAACAGCCTTCATGTAAACCTGTGAGATGGTCATGCTGAGCCACCGTGCCAATGTTTGTTTATTGGCAGGCCACCCCCGCTTGTGGAAACCATAGAGAATGAATAATGAATCCATCTTTCTAATGGAACAAGTACATGCCACGTATATTTTCAGAGCACGGACCACATCCAGTGAAATTTCTCTTGTGACAAATCCGGTCCTTGGAAGGCCGGTAACACAGTTGGCTCATTTATATGAAACTTGGAGAACACGTTAGATAGGAATCTCTGTTTGGCCCGAAGGACTGCTCTGTCCTGATGGAAAATCAAAAAGGGAGAGCTAAAGTAGAGTGCCCCCAGGTCAGAAACTCTATGGGCTGAAGCAACAGCCAAGAGGAAGAGCGTTTTTGCTGACAATCATTTGAGGTCAACTGTATCTAACGGTTCAAACGGAGGGCATTGTAAGGCCCAAAGAACCAAGGCTAGATTCCAAGGAGCCACTGGAGGCACAAAGGGAGGTTGGATTCGAGTATTCCCTGCATGAATGCACGGACTTCTGGTAGTGGAGCCAGCTTTCTATGAAACCAAACAGACAGGGTGGAAACCTGCACCTTCAGAGAAACCAGGCCTAGGCCCATGGTGAGGCCTGCCTGCAGAAAGGCTAGGAGTTTAGTAACTTTAAAATTCAAAGAATCATAGTGACGATGAGCACACGACTGAAAGCAAGAGTACCAGATATGGTAATAAATGCAAGCTGATGCTGGCTTACAAGCATTCAGTAGGGTTTGAATGACCTACCTTTAGCCCTTAGGAGGGACGACTCAAGAGCCACGTCGTCAAAGACAAGCAAGCTAGGTCCAGGTGAAGACAGGGCCCTTGTGATAAAAGATCTGGTCGAAGAGGAAGCGGGAGGAGAGAGACTGGAGATCAGTTAACCAACGGCGCCTGGCCATGCCAGAGTCACTAGGATGATCTTGCCACCTTCCGCTTTGAATTTGCATAGTACTCTAGGAAGAAGAGATACTGGAGGGAAGAGATAGGCTAGACAAAAGTTCCATGGAACTGTGAGAGTGTCCACGCAGGCTGCATCTGGATCTCGTGTCCTGGCCCCGTACACATGTACTTTGTGATTGTGTCTGGAGGCCATGAGGTCCACATCCGAAAGACCCCGGTGTTCCACTAGAATCTGGAAGATGTCTGGGTGTAGAGACTATTCACCTGCGTGCATGTCCTGGCGACTGAGGAAATCTGCTTCCCAGTTGAGGATTCCTGGAATACAGATTGCTGAGATGGCAGGAAGATGAATCTCCATCCAGGAGATTCCGGGTTACTTCCTGCATGGCCGCGGCACTGCGAATGCCCCCTTGCCGATTGATATAAACCACATTCGTGGCATTGTCTGACTGTATTTGCACAGGAGAACCCTGAAGAATGTCCTGAGACATTTAAAGGGCCCGGTAAACTGCTCGGAGTTTTAGGACATTGATCGGAAGAACAGACTCTGTTGCGGACCATTGCCCCTGAAAGGAGTGACTGCCCATGACCGCTCCCCATCCGTGGAGACTGGCATCCATTGTGAGAAGAACCCAGTGAGGAATCCAAAATGGGTGACCCTTGTTCAGATTGGGGGTATGTAACCACCAGGCGAGGGATACTCGGACTTCCTGAGACAGAACCATTGTCTGAGTCTTGATATGCTGGTGGATCCCGTTCTATCTGGCCAGCATGAGACGCTGGAGAGGCCAGGAGTGGAATTGTCCATATTCCACCATGTCGAATGTGGATACCATGGAGCCTATAGTCTGCATCACTGAGTGGATGAACACCCTGCGAATGTGAAGCAGGTCGCGGATGTATAATTGTAGTGCTATAACCTTGTCCAGGGGGAGAAAGATGCGCTGTACCTGAGCATCCAGCAAAGTCCCTAGATGGGGCACCTTCTTAGATGGAATGGCCTAGTTGATAAGCCAGCTGTGCTAGGAGCAGAAGGTCGTCCAGGTAACGGAGTATATGTATTCCCTGTTTTCACAGATGGGCTGCCATAACTGCCATGATTTTGGTAAACACCCATGGTGCTGTGGAAATACCATACGGTAGAGCCTGGAATTGGCAGTGCTGATGGAGAACAGCAAATCAGAGATACTGTTGATGACAGGGTGCTATAGACACATGCATGTATGCATCCTGTATATCCAGGGAAATCTAAAAAAAATACCCAGGTCGCTTAGCCAGGACCATGGAACAAAGTGTTTCCATTCAATACTTGGGTACTCTGAGGAACTTGTTTAGAAATTTCAGATTGAGTATGGGATGATAAGACCCATTGGGCTCCTGAACCAGAAAGAGAGTATAATAGAATCCCTGGCCCTGCTGAGACACGGAAACAGGAATAATTCCTCTCGATTGCAGTAAGGATTGAATTACTGACTGCCTTGGCAAGGTCCGCTGGAGGATTGGTGGGGAAGTATTGTCTGGGGGGATGCTTCAGGAAGCAGAGAGCATACCCATAAGAGACTTCTTGAACCCAGACATCTGTTGTGATCTGACGCCACGCATGGGCGAAATGAAGAAGTCGACCTCCCACCTTGGGGTCCCCCAGGGAGAGGCCCGCCCCATCAAGCAGATTGTTGACAATTTTGTCCAATTCTGGACCAAAAAGAAATTTGCCCGTGTACGGGAGTGCTTTTAAGACTTTCTTAGCATCAGAATCAGCTTTCCAGGAATGCAGCTAAACAATGTGATATCCTCCCTCAGAAGCAGACAAAGCTTTAGAGGATAGGAGAGCAGTATCCAAAGCAGCCTCTTCAATGTAAAATGCAGTATCTCTGATGTTGGCTAAAAGTATCACCTGTTCCATGGTAGCATCAGATTGAAAACTGTTTTCAAGTGTCTCGGCCTAGTTTTCAATCGCTTTAGCTACCCGGGCCGTAGACGTTGCAGGTCTGGCTATGGCACCTGTAAGCGAATATACATATTTAAGACACATGTCCAATTGTCTATCCGGCAGGTTCTTAAGGGAGGACACAGTAAGTATCGGCAGAATAGAACTTCTAATTAAACATGTCACAAGGGCATCCACTGTAGGTGGATATTTCCGTTTGGAACAATCAGTCTTTGGCAACGGATAAATGGAGCTCAGCCTTTTAGAAACTGTACATTTCTTTATAGGAGTTTTCCATGCCTCATCCATAGATTCAGAGAAATGATCATAGTGTGGAAACTCAGCTACTACTACCTTCTGTTGTTTATACAGAAGATCGGCCAGTTCAGTATCTTTTAGTTGTAGAGAGAATTTGACCACCCTGATTAAAGCTTCCACATTAAATTTTGACTGCACTTCATCCTCCCCTGAGGGAGAGTCTGCGTCAGAACCCTCAGCCTAATAATCTACTGTCGTAGAAGATTCTTCTGAGTCAGAGAGTAGTGTGGACTGTGAAGATGGCACAGTACGTTTAGGTGCTGGTGTAGGCATTGATACCTGGCCTTGTAACATAATCTGAAATGCAGTAGATGAAGCAGCCAGACTCTGCACTGACTTAGAAAATATATCTGTGAGAGGTGCGGCTGCGGTGTGGTGGTGGTGCCTGCTGCCGTGCAGGTGTAGACTCTGTACTCACCAGGCGCCGCTCTCTCTCACCTTCAGGTACCGGAACCTTCAACGGACCTGGCAACTCTTCCGTCGGACCCGGACACGACGACCTAGGAGGAAAGAGATTGCCGAGTGCCGTCCTCCTACCTGTGGACCGAAACGCCCTCCGACCTCTAGAAAAATAGTGCTTTCGGGCTAGGTGGGGGTCATCACCGGCGTCCGCCTCAGAGCCCGAATTTCACCTATCGGCACTTTCGCACCAGGTGGAAATTCCGCCTTGCACAGCCGTGCAAGGCTCACCGTTGCCCTGAAGGAAGGGAGATAGAAAGAAACACAACCAAACACTCAGACCGTGGTTACTCACCGTCTTACACTCCGGTACTCCGATCTTCTCCAGTACAGGTCCCTGTAAGGAGGCAAAAGAAAGAAACAGCCGTGCAGGGCCTAACTAGACCTAGTGTCACACCTTATACTAACTATAACGGCAGAGCCCTCAAACTAGCTCTGTGGGTGTGGTGCGACATAACTATGCACAAACATTATAACAGCAATTCGCCCTGCACGGTAACAACACACATCGGAAATACAATAATAAACGGTGCTGTCCCTTTTTAATCCCTACCTGCCGCTGGAAAGGGGTGGGCACCGCACGGCCTACCCACCTCCTGTGCCTTCCCTCATGTGGGCCTCAGCTCTGCCTTCCTAAATACCTCGGGGTGGCCTGGGCCTAGTGCCCAGGGCCACCTGTACTCACCTCGGGGGCTCTTATTCACTGGGCCTAGCACCCCCTAACTGCACACAGGCCGGAGGCCTGACTTCGCCCACGGGCCTAGCGCCCGCCTAACTTGCTGCCCGTTGGGTGACCTGGGCCTTGTGCCCAAGGTCACCTTAATGTATCCCTAATTGGCCACAAATACACTAGGGCCTACTGCCCTCTAACGTCCCCACAGGCCTAATGCCTGACTCTGCCCACGGGCCTAATGCCCGAACACCCGGTGGTCTAGGGAGAAGAGAAGGGGGCACCTTAGAAGGGCCTACCTGCGGTGGAGAAGGCTGCAGTGGGGAACTGCACAGCTCAATTGCTTCCCACCACTGCAGCCTTCTCGGCCTGGATGCATTCTTCTGCCGCTGGCCCGTCCTGGCCAGCGGCGCCGCCGTCTCTTCGCCGCGTCCAGCCGCCGCTGGACATCTTCCCGGAGCCCGACGTCTTCCGGCCTCTTCAGCGGCCACCGGAGCTCTTCTTCCCACGGCCGTCGTCTTCTCCTCCGCGCCGGACTATCTTCTGCGCTCCTGCGCGCCGACGATCTCCGCTGCTCCCGCCCGTCTTCTTTCTTCGCGCTCTTCCGCGCGCGCGGTCTCTTCGGCTCCCGCCCGGCGTCTGACGTCAGGCGCCGGGGGCGGGGCCTATGACGCGGCGAGCGCCGATTGGCTCGCCGCGTCCCTCTCTGACTGGCTGCCGCTCCGGGAGCCGCGATTGGCTCCCGGAGGGCGCCAACATTTGAATCCTCCAGCAGCCTCCTGTCCGGTGCAGGGAAAAGGGTAATCCCTGCACCGGACACCCGCCGCCACGCACCCAGCGCTGGGGACAGACAAGCTGCCCCAGCGCTGCCCCCAGCTAGGGACAGCAACACCGATGTGCCCACAGGGCACATCTTTACATATCCAACCATGGAGGATGGACAGGCGGGGCTGCTATAGGCTGATAAACAGGCTGTAATGTCTGTGGTAAACCTTGTAATGACTGTAATGTTTGTGGTAAACCCTGTAATGGCTGAGGTAAGCCTCAGTGGCGTAACTAGGGGCCCGCAGCCCCTGCGAGCGCTCAGGGGCGCGCAGGGCTGCGGGGCGCCCTAGCCGCCACTGATTTCTGCTGGGAAGGTGTTAGGCGCCGGGGTCCGCTCGTCGGTGCGGCCCGGCGCCTAGCAACCAGGGACGCCGTGCGCGTACAGCCGCCGGCTCCCTGGCAACGCTAGACGCCGGGCGCACGGAGCCGCACGGACCCTAGCAACGGGGACGCCACTGGCGGACCGCGTTCCCCGTTGCTGGGTCCATTTAAATTAATAGGGCACCTGTTTCCTGGCCATGCAGCAAGGCAGCTGCACGGCATTTAATCCAATCAGCCTCTGAACAGCTGATTGGAGGACTCCCTGTTAAGTACACTTCCAGGGCTTCTCACAGACGCCGGTAATAGCTTCCTGCATGCTGTATCTGTTTGCTGAGAGTGTTTCCAGTCCTGCTGTACCCGGTCGTTCCTGTCCTCAGTTGTCCTGTACTCGGAAGTCGTCATCTGTTCCTGGAGTCCTGACTGAGCACCTTTAAACATCCAGTGGTGTTCGTGAGTCACGGCGTAGCCGTGTGTTGCGGCTTGGCCGCTTTATTACTTATTATTTATTATTTGTGTTTCGGAGCTTTTGCGGAGGATTCCGCTTCCACAGATCCACTCTGGTATCCAGCGGTGCTGGGTAGGAGTAACGGACTAGTGGATTTTGGTTGTCTTCTTATCTGGCGGTTTTTTCACGCATACTTCTGGTTTGGTTAGTTAGCTTGTTGCACCTGGCCTGTTGTCAGTCAGAGGTCCTCTTGTCATCATCCTGCCTCGGATTTCCCTTTGTCTCTCACTAAGACCGGGGGGCACCGGAGTTGGGCAGACATAATCCGCCTTTCAAACGTGGCTGCCAGGGGCTCAAGAAACCATAGTCTCGCAAGGGATTTTCGATAGCACGGGTGAGACAATAGAGTTAGGGCGCCAGGGGCAACTAGTCTTTCTAGCTCCCGTAACCAGCATTCCCCTTCCAGTACTCTGGCCATTTGTCATTAGATCTCCTCCGGTCAGGAGTACTGGAATCATAACAGAAGGAGGGACACGGAGGGCACAGCGTGCGCCTCTCCTGTGTGACCCTCCTGGGTCTCCGGCGGCAGCGGCGTGTCTGTTAAATGAAGTGCCTGGCACTTCATTTAACAGACATGCCACTGCCGCCGGAGACGCAGGAGGGACACACAGGAGAGGCACGCGCTGTGCCCTCCGTGTCCCTCCTTCTCGAATCGCACAGCAGTGGGGGAGCCCGGAGGGGGGGGTGGTGTAACTGGCACTGGGGGAGCATATTTAGCACTGTGGGGGGTGTACCTGGCACTGGGGGAGCATATTTTGCATGGGAGGAGGGTGGGGGTGGGGGGTGTACCTGGCACTGGGGGAGCATATTTAGCACTGGGGGGGGGGGGGTACCTGGCACTGGGGGAGCATATTTAGCACTGGGGATGGGCATATTTGGCACTGGGGGGCATGTTTGGTACTGGGGGGCATGTTTGGCACTGGGGGGGGGCATATTTGGCACTGGGGGTATATGTGTACCTGGCACTGGGGGGGCATATTTGGCACTGGAGGCATATGTGTACCTGGCACTGCGGGGGAATATCTGGCACTGGGGGCATATGTGGCACTGGGAGCACAGCCCTAGCAACAAGCATTACCCCCTGGTTACAAGCACAACACCCAGCTCATGAAATCCCTGGCAACAAGCATTACCCCCTAGCAACGAGCATGACACCCAGTGCATGAAACCCCTGGCTATGAATATTACCACCTGGCAACAAGCTTGAAACCCAGCACATGATACCTCTGACAACAAGCATAACACCTACTGCATGAAACCCCTGGCAGCGAGCATGACACCCAAGAGCATGAAACCCCTGGCAATGAGCAGGTAATTTAAAAGTAATTAGAAGCCTTACTGTAGGACTTAATGTGTAATGGGCATTGCGGTGTGTGGCATAATGTATCATGGACATTGCGGTGTGTGTCATAATGTGTCACAGGCATTACGATGTGTGGCATACTATATCACGGGCATTGTGGTATGTGGTATAATGTCTCAGGGGCATTGCAGTGTGTGGCATAATGTGTAACAGGCATTGCGGTGTGTGGCATAGGGTATAACGGGCATTGCGGTATGTGTCAGGCATTACCGTGTGTGGTATACTATATCACGGGCATTGTGGTATGTGGTATAATGTCTCAGGGTCATTGCAGTGTGTGGCATAATGTATCACGGACATTGCAGTGTGTGGCATAATGTATCACGGACATTGCGGTGTGTGTCATAATGTGTCACAGGCATTGTATGTGCTATAATGTTATCAGGGGCATTGCAGTGTGTAGCATAATGTATAACAGGCATTGTGATTCCTGTCATAATGTGTCACAGGCATTACGGTGTGTGGCATAATGTGTCACAGGCATTACTGTGTGTGGCATAATGTGTCGGGGGCATTATGGTGTGTGGCATAATGTCTAAGGGCCATTGCAGTATGTGGCATAATGTATACTGGGCATTACTATAAGGAGAAAAAATTACAAATAATGTAAGGGGCATGAATCAGGATTATTTTTTTTCCTGTGGTGGCCAACGTCTGGGCGTGCAGGTTGCAAAACTGGGGTATAAGGTAGTCTTTTCCTGCAATTCCACGCCCCTATATGCAAAGCCACGCCCATTTCAGCAAGGCCACGCCCCTTTCTAGTTACGCCACTGGTAAGCCTATAGGGGGAACCATGACTGAGGCAGCCCTCTGTTCCACAAGTTTAGTCAGCATGTCAGAAAAAGCAGCCCATAGGGGCTCTTGTGCTGAGCTGGGAGTTCTGAAGGACCCAGAGGTGCATAGCAAGTAATGCACTGGCCACCCTGCAATAAATCCTGGGGTAAAACTTCTGTGTTACATGTTTTACATGACGCTAAAATGGGTGTCCAAGCTTGTTTTGCTCCCTTGGCTTTGTTAGGCATAACTGCCAGGTTTGTACACATACAATATGGAAATGTGCAGCGTGTAATTTGAGCAAAAAATGTGACACTGACCCTACACAAATACAACAATTTGTAATGTGTGGTAAATGAACCCCTATACACACCAATATTCAAGGGATAATAAAAGTAAAGATACAGGGAAAGCGGTGCATGTACAGTGAGAGAGAGAAGTACAGGCAGCAGCACTAGCATAAGTCACATACAATACAGAAATCAGTGGCGTAACTACTGCCCCCGCAGTCCTCGCGGTGGCTTGGGGGCGAGGGGCTGCGGGGGCGCCACTGATTTACAGCAGACTGACATGCGGACGAGCGTCCGCATGTCAGTCTGCTTTCTCCTTCCCTCCGCCGCTTGTTGGAGGGACACGGAGGGCACAGCGTGTGCGTCTCCTGTGTCCCTCCTGCATCATCTCCGGCGGCCGCGGGTCTAATAGGGGGAAGTGCCGTCCGTGAGCTCTAATTGGCTCACGAACCGGCACTTCCCCCTATTAGACCCGCGGCCGCCGGAGATGATGCAGGAGGGACACAGGAGACGCTGTGCCCTCCGTGTCCCTCCAACAAGCGGCAGCAGCGGCGGCGGGCATTATCTGGCACTGGGGGGGAATATCTGGCACTGGGGGGGGGGGAATCTGGCACTGGGGGCATATATGGCACTGGGGGTGGGGGATATCTGGCACTGGGGGAATATCTGGCATGGGGGGGGGAGTATCTGGCACTGGGGGCATATATGGCACTGGGGGGGGGATTATCTGGCACTGGGGTATATCTGGCACTGGGGGGGAATATCTGGCACAGGGGGGGGGGAGTATCTGGCCCAGGGGGCATATATGGCACTGGGGGGGAATATATGGCACTGGGGGAATATCTGGCACTGGGGGGGGGGGGGGATATCTGGCACTGGGGGCATATATGGCACTGGGGGGGAATATCTGGCACTGGGGGAATATCTGGCACTGGGGGGGGGAATATCTGGCACTGGGGCATATATGGCAGGGGGGGGATATCTGGCACTGGGGGGGAATATCTGGCACTGGGGGGGGGTATCTGGCACTGGGGGCATATATGGCACTGGGGGGGAATATCTGGCACTGGGGGAATATCTGGCACTGGGGGGGGGATATCTGGCACTGGGGGGGAATATCTGGCACTGGGGGAATATCTGGCACTGGGGGGGGATATCTGGCACTGGGGGCATATATGGCACTGGGGGGGGGATATCTGGCACTGGGGGCATATCTGGCACTGGGGGGGAATATATGGCACTGGGGGCATATATGGCACGGGGGGGGAATATCTGGCACTGGGGGGGAATATCTGGCACTGGGGGCATATGTGGCACTGGGGGGGAATATCCGGCACTGGGGGCATATGTGGCACTGGGGGGGAATATATGGCACTGGGGGCATATCTGGCACTGGGGGCATATGTGGCACTGGGGGGGAATATCTGGCACTGGGGACATATGTGGCACTGGGAGCACAGCCCTAGCAACAAGGACTACCTCCTAGCAACGAGCATGACACCCAGTGCATGAAACACCTGACAACGAGCATGACTCCCAGTGCATGAAACACCTGGCAACGAGCATGACACCCAGTGCATGAAACCCCTGGCAACGAGCATGTCACCCTGAGCATGAAAACCCCTGGCACCGTGCATGGAACCAAGAGCATGAAACCCCTGGCAACGAGCATGACACCCAGTGCATGAAACCCCTGACAACGAGCAGGTAATTGAAAAGTAATTAGAAGCCTTACTGTAGGACTTAATGTGTAATGGGCATTACGGTGTGTGGCATAATGTATCACGGACATTGCGGTGTGTGTCATAATGTGTCACAGGCATTACGGTGTATGGTATACTATATCGCGGGCATTGGGATATGTGGTATAATGTCTCAGGGTCATTGCAGTGTGGCATAATACATAACGGGCATTGCGGTGTGTGGCATAGGGTATAACGGGCAGGGCATTGCGGTATGTGTCACAGGCATTACGGTGTATGGTATACTATATCACGGGCATTGTGGTATAATGTCTCAAGGTCATTGCAGTGTATGGCATAATGTGTCACAGGCATTGTATGTGCTATAATGTATCGGGCATTGCAGTGTGTGGCATAATGTATCACGGACATTGCGGTGTGTGTCATAATGTGTCACAGGCATTGTATGTGCTATAATGTATCAGGGGCATTGCAGTGTGTAGCATAATGTATAACGGGCATTGCGATTCCTGTCATAATGTGTCACAGGCATTACAGTGTGTAGCATAATATGTCTGGGGCATTACGGTGTGTGCATATTGTGTCATGTGCATTATTGTGTGTGGCATAATGTCTAAGGGCCATTGCAGTATGTGGAATAATGTATACTGGGCATTACTATAAGGAGGAAAAATGACAAATAATGTAAGGGGCATGAATCAGGATTATTTTTCTTTCCTGTGGTGGCTAACGTCTGGGCGTGCAGGTTGCAAAACTGGGGTATAAGGTAGTCTTTTCCTGCAATGCCACGCCCCTTTATGAGAAACCACGCCCATTCCAACTAAACCACGCCCCTTTTTTGCAGCGCGCGCAGATTTATCCCTTTCTTGCTCCCAATTATGGGGCATGGGGGGGGGAGAAAAATTTCTAGTTACGCCACTGACAGAAATATCAATTAAACTGCAGTGGGCACTGATATCATCTAATCAGTTTGTATGAAAAAGCTGGTAGAATGCAACTCTCTGTATAACCTCACTCCAAGTGAGAGATATATAAGGAAACCAGACACCAGTGTTCCCGGAGAACTGCAGAGCTCCAATGGCTGCCTGATATCTCTAAGAGGAAGGAGGGTGTGAGAGGAGCAGCTCAGGGTGGGAAAACATTAGCAGGATGGTGTCCTGAGCTGGGGGAGGAAACGCTGGGGAAGTGCTGTCCTCCCCTTGCTCAATGGTGACCACCGATACCCTGTCCTGACCAAAAGATCCCCATTGCCAGCATGTATTTCCCTGGTGGTCTAGTGAAACCCTCAAATATATTTAATGAACTGGGGCCACCTCAGTGCCACCGGTCTATCTCCTGGAGCGGCGGTATCGGACTGCAGAGTGCAGGTCCCGTAAGTGGAAACCCGCCTTACCTTATACCCATGTGTCCGGGTGCAGTACTAGCTAGTCACAGCTAGTAAAAGCATTGCCCTTTAAAATATCGGACAAAAACATGATCGGAAGCACCGAGTTTTACAACTCAAAGCTTCTTAAATAAAACCCATAATCTACAAAAGAGGAAATAGACTGATAGACTAACTGATGTCAAGATAATAAAGCCCTTTCTTGGCTTTGCTAATTATTATAGACATTTTATGAAAGTTTTTTTCAAAATTCTTCAGCCCTCAACAACTCTCACCTGAAAAATAAACCATTCAGTTTGAACAGCCAGGAACAACAATATTTCAGTCAGCTTAAGTCTGGGTACACACTAGGCCGACGGATCAGCCATCCGTTCAGTCTATCTGACGATCATTAGGTGTACACACACTTACCGATCGTTGGCCCAATGTGTTGTGACTGATGTCCCAACTAGGCGGGTATTTACATGTGCTAGTAAGAGGTGCATCAACGCTGTGTAGGAATTTTTTTTAACTTGTAATTCCTAATAAATAGGAAGTACACTATGGGGGTCATTCCGAGTTGTTCGCTCGCAAGCGGATTTTAGCAGATTTGCTCATGCTAAGCCGCCGCCTACTGGGAGTGAATCTTAGCATCTTAAAATTGCGAACGATGTGTTCGCAATATTGCGATTACACACCTCGTAGCAGTTTCTGAGTTGCTCCAGACTTACTCGGCATCTGCGATCATTTCAGTGCTTGTCGTTCCTGGTTTGACGTCACAAACACACCCAGCGTTCGCCCAGACACTCCCCCGTTTCTCCGGCCACTCCTGCGTTTTTTCCGGAAACGGTAGCGTTTTTTCCCACACGCCCATAAAACGGCCTGTTTCCGCCCAGTAACACCCATTTCCTGTCAATCACATTACGATCGCCAGAACGATGAAAAAGCCGTGAGTAAAAATCCTAACTGCATAGCAAATTTACTTGGCGCAGTTGCAGTGCGGACATTGCGCATGCGCATTAAGCGGAAAATCGCTGCAATGCGAAGATTTTTACCGAGCGAACAACTCGGAATGACCCCCTATATGTACAAAAGTATTCGGACGGCTGACCATTTCACCAACAGGGACTGCAATGACATTGTATTCAAATGCATATACTTTAATATGGAGTTGGTCCCCCTTTTGCAGCCATAACAGCTTCCACTTTTCTTTTATTTCTACAAGATTTTGGAGTGTTTCTGTGGGAATTTGTGCCCATTCATTCTGTAGAGCATTTATGAGGTCAAGCACTGATGTGCAAGTAGACCTGGCTCGCAATCTCCATTCCAGTTCATCCCAAAGGTGCTCAATGGGGTTGAGGTCAGGGCTTTGTGCAGGCTAGTTAAGCTCTTCTATACCGAACTCATCAAACCATTTCTTTATAGTTGTTGCTTTGTACATTGGAGCACAGTCATGTTGGAATAGAAAAGGGCCTTCCAAAAACTGTTGCCACAAAGTTGGAAGCATAGCATTGTTCAAACTTCCTTCCTTGGTATGCTGAAGCATTATAACGTTCTCCCAGCATCCACCAAATCCAGACCCATGTGACTGCCAATAAGAGAAGCGTGGTTCGTCACTCCACAGAACACTTTATCACTGCACCACAGTCCAGTGTTGGTGCGCTTTGCACCACTCCATCTGATGCTTGGTATTGGATTTGGTGATGTGAGGCTTGCATGCAGCTGCTCGGCTATGGAACCCATTCCATTAAGCTCCCGACACACAGTTTTGTGCTTACATTAATGCCAGTGGAAGTTCGGAACTCTTCAACTATGGAATCAGCAGAGCGTTGTCAACTTTTATGCACCATGCGCCTTAGCAGTCGTTGATCCCGTTTTGTGACTGAGTTGCTGTTGTTCCTAAACACTTCAACTTTCCAATAATGGGGCAGATGTATTAAACCTGGAAAAGTGATAAGGCAGTGATAAGTGCACCAGCCAATCAGCTCCAATATGTAAATTGACAGGAGCTGACTGACTGATGCGTTGTCACCTTGCACTTGTCACACTGCTTTACCACTTCTCCAGGCTTAATACATGTGCCCCTATATCCCTTAAAGTTGACAGTGGAATATCCAGCAGGGATGAAATGTCACAAACCGCCTTTTACAAAGGTGGCACTCCTATCACAATACTGCATTTGAAGTCACTGAGCTCTCGATTTTATACAAGTGGCAACAGGTCTGAATGAAACACCTTAATTCAATGATTAACAGGTGTGGCCAAATACTTTGTCCATATAGTATATAACTGGTCCAATTGCACAAATGTATACTTAAATAAAAGCACAAGACACAAAGTTAATGATAGATAGGTTTAGTGTATATATAGATATTATCGTAAATACTTTTTGTAGTTCTTCTCAATACATTAATAAATAAAGCACTAAAAATATGTTTATTAAATTAATATACAGTTGCCCTGGCATAAAAAAACAAACAGAAAAAAGATCTAAATTAGACTGACCATATTATCCCTTTAACCTGGGACACTCATGAATTACACAGGTTCTGTGGCTGCTAAAAACCGGGTGAAATGCAGGCTTGTAGTCAGCCAGCCACAGAACCTGTGTAATCCATGAGTGTCCCAGGTTAAAGGGATAATAAGGTCAGCCTATCTAAATTGTATTTTAATTTTTCACTGTAATTAAAATAAAGTAGTCCCATAAGGAATGTGTTTATAATGAGTGTTTATATAAAAAAAAAATACAATGGAAGGGTTTGTAGTAGAATTTGTAATTATGGGGGTAATTCAGAGTTGATCGCAGCAGCAAGTTTGTTAGCAATTGGGCAAAACCATGTGCACTGCAGGGGGGACAGATATAACATGTGCAGAGAGAGTTAGTTTTGGGTGGGGTGTGTTCAAACTGAAATCTAAATTGCAGTGTAAAAATAAAGCAGCCAGTATTTACCCTGCACAGAAACAAAATAACTCACACAAATCTAACTCTCTCTGCACATGTTATATCTGCCCCACCTGCAGTGCACATGGTTTTGCCCAACTGCTAACAAATTTGCTGCTGTCATCAACTCAGAATTACCCCCTATATTCCATTGAGTTGTGGATTCCCAGGCAAACTGGAGCCTCTTGCGTGGCCAAGATGTCTGAATATAATTCAGTCCGCACAATAACCAGACCTCACCCCAAATGATTATTTTTGTGTGTGAAGAGCCATGGGGTGGGTGTAGGAGCGCGTGTTATGTACTTTAGCATTATCTGCACACTTTATGTGCTGCAAATACAGCTTCTCTGTATGTGAAATGTCTGGGCACTCTCCTTCTTTGGCAGAATACATGGCACCATTGCAGGGACCCGCTTCGCCACGCTTAATGGGTGAAGCAGGTCTTGAGAAATAATGGGAGAAATGGCTGTGATTATAAATCTCCACACTTGTGTCAAATCTCAAAAGACAGCATTAAACATCACGTGCTGGCTAACCAATAACATGTTACGTTCTGCTATAGATTATGCTGTTCAATGGAAACTGTTGTTGACCACAATAAAAGACACATTGAACAATTGTACTGCTATTCAAGTGATTTGTATTGCAACAGAGCCAATTGGTGAGAAAATAACAAGTGTTATGGTAGATTAACCATTGTTAACACTCTTTCTGCGAAGTACACAGGGTTCCACAGGGAAACATCGGGCTGTAAAGTGGATCTGGATCCAGAGGCACCAACAGGTAAAGCTTTAGCTGTCCCAGGATGCATAGGGGCCTCTCCAAGCATTGAGAGCTCAGTTTTGATAACCAGTCCAATGCAGGAGCAGGCAAGAGAGAAGGCAGATGTTTGTCACATAAGAACACATTCTCATGACAGGAGAAGGTACCAGTGGCTAATGCCATACAAACCCAAAGAAGCTAGGTGCGTCAGGGTGGGTGTCCTGTTGAACCCTGTGTACTTCGTAGAAAGAGTGTTAACAATGGAAAGTCTACCATAACACTTCTTTTCTGCACAGGGTACACAAGGTTCCAATGGGAAACATCGGGGATGTCCTAAAGCAGTTCCTCAAGGGAGGGGACGCGCCTTAGCGGATGTGAGAATCCGGCGTCCATAGGAAGCATCCTGGGAGGCGAAGGTATCAAAGGCATAGAACCTAAGAAACGTGTTCACAGAGGATCAAGTAGCCGCCTTGCACAATTCTTCTGCGGATGCACCACGGCGAGCCGTCCAAGAAGGTTCAACAGACCGGGTAGAATGGGCCTTAATCGAAGCTGGAGCTGGAAGACCAGCTTGCTCGTAAGCATGTGCAATCACCATTCTAATCCATCTAGCCAAGGTTTGCTTGTTCGCAGGCCAGCCACGTTTGTGTAAACCAAATTGGACAAAGAGGGTATCCAAACGCCTAATGGAATCAATCCTGTCCACATAGACATGGAGATCCCTTGCCACATCCAAAGAATGCTCTTTGGCTGACAAGTCCGAAGAGATAAAGTCCAGGACGACAATCTCTTGGTTAGGTTGAAAGAATGACACCACCTTAGGTAAATAACCGGGTCAAGTTCATAGAACTGCCCTGTCACGGTGAAAAATCAGAAAGGGTGGGCGACAGCACAAAGCACCTAAGTCCGACACCCGTCTTGCAGAAGCAATAGCCAGCAAGAACAGGACATTGGCTGTGAGCCACTTGAGGTCCACCGATTCAAGAGGTTCGAACGGAGACTCTTGAAGGGCTTTCAATACAATAGACAGGTCCCATGGAGCCACTGGGGGGACATAGGGAAGCTGAATATGTAAAACATCCTGAGTAAATGGGTGTACATCAGGAATAGAGGCAATCTTGCGCTGAAACCACACCGACAAGGCAGATATGTGCATCTTGAGGGAGGCCATATGAAGACCTAAGTCTAAGCCCCTTTGAAGAAAAGCGAGAATTCTGGAAGTTTGACCCTATAAGCATCATAATACTTATCAGCACACCAGGTGAAGTAAGAATGCCAAACCCTGTAATAAATCCGGGCAGAAACCGGTTTGCAAGCCTTCATCATAGTCTGAACAACCGCTTCAGAAAAACCTTTGGCCCTCCGGAGTGATGCTTCAAGAGCCACGCCGTCAAAGCCAGTCTGGCCAGATCTGGATAGAGAAAAGGGCCCTGAATGAGGAGGTCCTGATGCTGAGGAAGTAAGAGGGGACACTCTGATGAGAGACTCTGTAGGTCTGAGAACCAATGCCGTCTGGGGCACGCAGGAGCGACCAGAATCAACATTCCTCCTTCTTGCTTGAACTTCCGCAGTACCCTGGGCAGGAGTGACACTGGAGGGAATATGCATGGCAGCTGAAAGTTCCATGGAACTGCCAGTGCATCCACGAACAACGGTACCTGAGGATCCCTAGTTCATGATCCGAAGACCATAACCTTGTGATTGTGTCGAGATGCCATGAGGTCTATGTCCGGTAGACCCCACCTGTCCACTAGGAGCTGAAAGACTTCTGGATGGAGGCTTCACTCTACGGAGTGAATGTCCTGGCAGCTGAGGAAGTCTGCTTCCCAGTTCAGGACACCTGGAATGAACACTGCCGATGTGGCTGGCAGATGGCGTTCCGCCCAACAAAGAATTGTGGACACTTCCAACATTGCCATGTGGCTTCGAGTGCTGCCCTGATGGTTTATGTATGCCACTGTGGTGGCATTTTTTGTACCTGAACAGGCCTGTTCTGTATTAAAGGCAGGGCGAGAGACAGTCCATTGAATACTGCCCTGAGCTCCAAAATGTTGATTAGAAGGAGTGAAACAAATGTTGCTCCAACACCGCTCCCCATCCCCGCAGACTGGCATCCGTAGTCAGTAGGACCCAGTTGGGGATCCAAAATGGGTGGCCCCTGCAGAATTGCTGGTCCTGTAGCCACCAGGACAGCGACAGACGAACATCTGGAGTCAGCGAGACCATCTGGTACCTGATCCGATGAGGCAGGCCATCCCACTTTGAAATTGAGCGTACTCCACCATGTCAAAGGATTACACCATCAGGCCAAGTACTTGCATCGCCGAGTGTATCGACACCCAGGGGTGATGAAGGAAGCGCCTTATCCTGTCCTGAAGTTCCAGGACCTTGTTTGGAGACAGGAACAGTCTCTGACTGTGTGTATCCAAGAGAGTCCCTAGGTGCACCATGCTCTGAGCTGGGACCAGCGAGGACTTTTTCCAGTTTATTAGCCACCTGTGGGCCTGCAGAAAAGTCACCGTCAGTCATAGATGACTGAAGAGGATTTCTCAGGAAATGGGCAGAATAAGTAGGTCGTATTCGGACGTCTGACCATTTCACCAACAGGGACTGTAATGACATTGTATTCAAATGCATATACTTTAATATGGAGTTGGTCCCTTTTTTGCAGCCATAACAGCTTCCACTTTTCTTGGAAGGCTTTCTACAAGATTTTGGAGTGTTTCTGTGGGAATTTGTGCTCATTCATTCTGTAGAGCATTTATGAGGTCAGGCACTGATGTTGGACAAGTAGACCTGGCTCGCAATCTCCATTCCAGTTCATCCCAAAGGTGCTCAGTGGGGTTGAGGTCAGGGCTTTGTGCAGGCTAGTTAAGCTCTTCTTTACCGAACTCATCAAACCATTTAGTCTTTCGTGCAGATGGATTAGTAGTTGCCAGTTCAGACACAACTTTATTTAGGTATTCCCCAAACAAAATGTCCACAGTGAAGGGGAGGAATTCTAAAGTTTTGTTGGAGTCCAAGTCAGTGGCGGAACTAGCGAGCGGTGGGCCCAGGTGCGACAAAATGCTTTGGCCCCCCCCCCCCCCACATCCCATCCAAGTCCACCCCCTCACCCCTGGAGAGGATCTGGTGAGGGGGACCTGCTCAGGGCCAGAGAAATGGATACCTAGCAACAGTGCCGTAACTAGACATTTTAGCACTGTGTGCAAGAAACGGCATCGGAGCCCCACCCCTGCATGCAAAACAGGGGCCGTGCGCGCCGTAGGCGTGCGCAAAAATACATAGTGGCGTGGCTTCGTGGGGAAGGGGTGTGGCCACAAAATAATACCAATTCATAAAACGGTGCACAGTAGTCTCCATTCTTCAAATTACGCCGCACAGTAGCACCACTACACCAGGTAGAGACCCTTTTACACCTTACAGCGGACAGATTCCTCTTTTTACACATTACGGCAGACAGCGTCCCCCTTTTTACGCATTACGTCAGACAGCGTCCCCCTTTTTCCGCATTACGACAGACAGCGTGCACTTTTTACACATAACGGCAGACAGCGTCCCCTTTTTACACATAACGGCAGACAGCGTGCCCTTGTTACACATAGCGGCAGACAGCGTACACTTTTTACACATAACGGCAGACAGCGTCCCCTTTTTACACATAACGGCAGACAGCGTCCCCTTTTTACACATAACGGCAGACAGCGTCCCCTTTTTACACATTACGGCAGACAGCGTGCCCTTGTTACACATTAAGGCAGACAGCGTCCCCCTTTTTACACATTACGGCAGGCAGATTCCCCCTTTTTACACATAGCGGCAGGCAGATTCCCCATTTTTACACATAGCGGCAGGCAGTCCCCCCTTTTTACACATTGCGGCAGGCAGATTGCCCCTTTTTACACATTGCGGCAGGCAGATTCCCCCTTTTTACACATTGCGGCAGGCAGATTCCCCAGTTTTACACATTGCGGCAGGCAGATTCCCCTTTTTTACACATAGCGGCAGGCAGTCCCCCATTTTTACACATAGCGGCAGGCAGTCCCCCATTTTTACACATAGCGGCAGGCAGTCCCTACAAAGAAAGAAAGAGACAGAAAGAAAGAAAGAAAGAAAGAGACAGAAAGAAAGAAAGAGACAGAAAGAAAGAAAGAAAGAAAGAAAGAAAGAAAGAAAGAAAGAAAGAAAGAAAGAAAGAAAGAAAGAAAGAAAGAAAGAAAGAAAAAAAGAAAGAAAGAATTATACTTACCCTCTCCGCTGGCTCAGGCTCCTCGGTGCAGCGTCAGACGATTCCCGGGCTGGAGAGAAGGAGGAGGACGGAGGTGAAGGAGGAGGACGGAGGTGAAGAAGGGAGCCGCAGCAGCGCTTTGTTACTGGTGGAGGCGCTGCTGCCCCTCTGCTTCACTATAGGCTGTTCTCGGAAGACAGCCTATAGTGAAGCAGAGGGGCAGCAGCAGCAGCGCCTCCACCAGTAACAAAGCGCTGCTGCGGCTCCCTCCTTCACCTCCCTCCTCCTCCTTCCCCCGTCCGTGCCGCTGCTCCTCTCCTCTCCGGGCGGCTGTGCGCTGCGGGCAGCGGTTGCCCGCAGCGCACAGCGGCATGTAATGAGTCAGTTTGACTCATTACATGCTTGGGCCCCTGGACAGAGGCGGGCCCCAGTGCAACGCACTGCTGCACTGCCGGTAGTTCCGCCTCTGGTCAAAGTCCACTTTCCATGACCTCAACCACAGTATGCGGCGCGCCAGGTCAGACGTAGCCGACACCTTTACTGCCAATACTCCCGTCTCAGAGGACGCCTCCTGAATGTAATAAGAAGCGGTGGTAATATGAGATAGGTATTGTCTGGCATTGTCAGAAATATCCTCGGGCAGCTCCTCCTCTAACACCTGAACCCAAGCCTCAGTACCTCATGCAGCCCAAGAGGTGGCTATATTGGGTCTATGAACAGCCCTTGTAAGGGAGTATATAGATTTCAAGCTATATAGATATCGGCTGCCTCTGTGAGGCGACAGTGGTGACAGGCAGATTAGATGACACCACAAGGCGTGTGACGTGAGAATCCACCACTTATTACAGAGCCAAGGCCCGTTTGGGAATAGGGAATTTCTTCCTCGGATTAGACCAGGGTTCCCATCTGATGTCCACTAAATGGTCAGAATGGGGTAATACAGTAATTACAGTAATACAGTAATACCACTTTCTGCTGTTTAAGCTTATCAGTTTTCTTTGCCACAGTAGTGGAATGATATCCGTTCAGATGGTCGACAGTGTTAAGGTCGACACTCATTAGGTCGACCACTATTGGTTGACATTGAAATGGTCAACATGGACAAATGGTCGACACATGAAAAGGTTGACATGAGATTTTCACATTTTTTTTCTCTTTTGGAACTTTTTCATACTTTACGATCCAGGTGGACTACATAGTAACATAGTATCTAAGGTTGAAAAAAGACAATTGTCCATCTAGTTCAACCTATTTGTGGTCTCCTATGCACAATTATTATGTATAAAATTTTGACTGAAGTTGATGACTGCCGTTACGTTTTACCCCTCTTTTTTTATAATAACCATAGTGCATGACTATGCCCTGTAACCCTGGATATCCTTATCCATTAGGAATTTATCTAACCCATTCTTAAAGGTGTTGACTGAATCGGTCATTAAAACTCCCTCAGGCAGGGAATTCCAAACACGTATTGTCCTTACCGTAAAAAAGCCTTTACGCCGTATTGTGCGGAATCTCCTCTCCTCTAACCTGAGCGAGTGTCCACGAGTTCTCTGTGTTGATCTAACCAAAAACAGGTCCTGCGCAAGATCTGTATATTGTCCCCTTATATATTTGTAAATGTTGATCATGTCCCCTCTTAATCTCCTCTTTTCCAGTGTAAACATGCCTAGTCTTGCAAGCCTTTCCTCGTATTCCAGCGTCTCCATACCCTTAATTAGTTTGGTTGCCCGCCTCTGAACCTTTTCTAGCTCCAGGATATCCTTTTTGTAGTAAGGTGCCCAGAATTGTACACAGTATTCAAGGTGTTGCCTCACAAGTGATTTAAATAACGGGAGTTTTATGCATGCTAATATCTTATTAGCCTTCTTTGCTGCAGTCCTACTTTGGGTACTACTGCTTAGTTTGCTATCTATGAGGATACCTAAGTCCTTTTCCAGTACAGAATCCCCTGATTTTACCCCATTTAGTAGGTAGGTGTTATTTTTGTTCTTGTTACCACAGTGCATTACCTTACACTTGTCCTTATTGAAGCGCATTCTCCATTTAGCTGCCCAAGCTTCTAATTTAACTAAGTCGTTCTGAAGCGACTCAGCATCCCCCTCCGCATTTATAACTTTACACAATTTGGTATCATCTGCAAAAATTGACACCATGCTCTCTAGACCTTCTGTTAGGTCGTTAATGAAAATATTGAACAATAGCGGTCCTAATAATGAGTCTTGCGGCACACCACTTAGCACTTCAGTCCAATTTGAAAAAGATCCATTAACCACAACGCGCTGCTCCCTATCATCTAACCAGTTTTTGACCCAAGTGCATATTGTGCTTCCTAGCCCTGTTTCTTGTAGCTTGTAGATAAGTCTCATGTGTGGTACAGTGTCGAATGCTTTGGCAAAATCTAAAAAGATTACATCCACCTCTTTACCCTGATCTAGGTTTGCGCTTACTGTTTCATAAAAGCCAAGTAAGTTGGTTTGACAGGATCTGTCCTTCATAAACTCATGTTGATTCCTTTTAATGACCTTATTGACTTCAAGGAACTTCTGAATACTATCTCTTATAATACTTTCTCCACTATAGATGTAAACCTAACTGGTCTATAATCACCTGGTTCAGCCTTACTACCCTTTTTGAATATAGGCACTACTTCCGCTATACGCCAGTCTTTGGGAACCATACCTGATATTACTGAATCCTTAAAGATCAAAAATAGCGGTTTTGCAAGTTCAGAGTGAAGCTCCATTAGAACCCTTGGGTGAATACCATCGGGACCTGGTGACTTATTAATCTTTAAATGTTTTAATCGGTCACAGACTACTTCCTCGCTTAAATAAGTACCTATCAGTGGGATATTCTCATTATTGAGATTATGTGTTAGTCCCTGAATTGGGTCCTCTCTAGTAAATACTGTTGAAAAAAACTCATTTAGTGTGTCCGCTATGTCATTATCATTTTTGCTTAAGACTCCCAATTTGTCTTTTAAAGGGCCTATACTCTCCTTCTTTAATCTCTTGCTATTAATGTATTTAAAGATTTTTTGGGGATTCGCTTTGCTTTCCTTTGCTACTAGTTTTTCAGTTTCAACTTTAGCCACTCTTATTTCCTTTTTGCATATTTTTTTACATTCCTTATAGTGCTGAAATTACTCTGCTTCCTCGTCAGATTTGTATTTTTTAAATGCTCGCCTTTTATTGCCCATAAGTTCCTTTATCTTTTTGTTAAGCCACATCGGTTTATGATTTTTATCCCTTTTTTTGCTGCTTGTAGGAATAAATTTGAGAGTATTTTTAGATAGCAGGAATTTTAGTACTTCCCATTTCTCTATGTAGTATTTTTTCCTAAAAACAAACTGTCACAACTGAGGGTTTAGGCTGACGGGAGGAAGCCTCAGTTGTAGGGGCTGAGATGAAGTTAAACCTGGGAGGTTTAATCAGACCCCTGGACATGTAAGTGCAGATTGATTACCCGAAGGTGTGACCATGACAACCAGTTTAAAATTCAAAATAAAAGTTTATTTAACAGACTCCGTGAAATGACAAGCAGCATTCAAAGTAAATCAAAGACAGTGGCAAATAACACAGTTCCTGGAACACGTAACCGTAGAAGGTATTGCAGAGCACTGGTAGGTTAGAACAGATGTTAAAGTCCTTTGATAGAAATCCTTACCAGGCCTGGTTGTAGTAGTGGAGATAGCCGAGGAACATGCCAGTAGTTGTAACAGGTGAATCTGGTAATTTGAGTAAGCTGCTGTATCAGCTGGATGGAACCAGCCAGGTGGTAAAACACGGAGTGGATGCTGAATGGAATCAGCAAGGTAATGAAACACAGAGTGGGTGCTGAATGGAATCAGCCAGGTACTAAAGTCACGGAGTGGGTGCTGGATGGAACCAGCCAGGTGATGAAATATAGAATGGATGATGTGAGATGCTAGTGAGCGTAGAAACAGAATAGCTGATAGTTGATTACCGGTGGTAGTGGATACTGCTGGTAAGATAGGATCCGCTGAATCAGCACCGGTGTTTGGTAGAAGCTGGAATCAGTTGAAAGCTGGCTGCTTGGAAGCAGATAGTAGATAGCTGGAAACTGGACAGCCACGGAAGGCTGTAGAGTCAGGCTGCACTGCAAGATGGAAAGCAGGTGCGGGTCTCTTTGTGGATGCTGGAGACAGAAACTGGAACCTGGAGAAACAAGCCACAGGAGAGAGAGACTGGAACAAGATATGACATTCAAAGCACTGACATCTATCTGGCCCAGACACAGGATACTTATACCTGCTGCTATGCAGGCATTGGCTGGGCAATTATGCAGATTCCAGAGACGGTGGATTGGAGGAATTGGAGCATGTGATCAAATCCAACATGGCTGCGCCCATGCTGGAACCTGGAGGGAAAACTGGTTTGAAATGAAATGTGTAAACATAGTGATAATGGCGGCGCCGGCCGCGGAGGACAGGAGACGCCAGATGACTGTTAAATGATGAGACACTTGGAGGGCAGCAGAGGCCGCGGCAGGCATGATACATGATTCTGAGAACCTGCAGCAATAACACAGTAACGGCGGCGGAGGCCGCGGAGGATGAGAGACGCCATGTTGGATTCAAACATGGCGCCGCTGTGGTAGTGTGTCAGAATGACAGGAGGGATGTGCAGAGTGTTGACACAGATGAGATCCGGATTTGGAACGCTGGGCCAGTCTCAGAAGACACCTAAACGGCAGGTAATGGCGTCCAGATACCCGGATCGTGACACAAACCTTCCCATTCAATATCCCTGAAAAATACCCTCCTCTTTTGAAGATTCGCTTTGCTAAAGTTTAGAGTCCTAGTTGAGCCAGTATAGGGCTGTTTATGAAAACTGATATTGAATGTGACCATATTGTGGTCGCTGTTTCCTATGGGTTCCCCTACTATAATACCTGATACCAAATCCCCATTGTTTGATAATACCAGGTCTAAGATTGCATTGTACCTAGTTGGTTCCTCAATTAGTTGAACTAAGGGGGTAATTCCAAGTTGATCGCAGCAGGAAATTTTTTAGCAGTTGGGCAAAACCATGTGCACTGCAGGGGAGGCAGATATAACATTTGCAGAGAGAGTTAGATTTGGGTGTGGTGAGTTCAATCTGCAATCTAAATTGCAGTGTAAAAATAAGGCAGCCAGTATTTACCCTGCACAGAAACAAAATAACCCACCCAAATCTAACTTTCTCTGCAAATGTTATATCTGCCCCCCCTGCAGTGCACATGGTTTTGCCCAACTGCTAAAAAAATTCCTGCTGCGATCAACTTGGAATTACCCCCTAAGTAGTTATCATTAAGTGTGTTTAAAAATAAGAATTTACTTACCGATAATTCTATTTCTCGGAGTCCGTAGTGGATGCTGGGAACTCCGTAAGGACCATGGGGAATAGCGGCTCCGCAGGAGACTGGGCACAAAAGTAAAAGCTTTAGGACTACCTGGTGTGCACTGGCTCCTCCCCCTATGACCCTCCTCCAAGCCTCAGTTAGGATACTGTGCCCGGACGAGCGTACACAATAAGGAAGGATATTGAATCCCGGGTAAGACTCATACCAGCCATACCAATCACACCGTACAACCTGTGATCTGAACCCAGTTAACAGCATGATAACAGAGGAGCCTCTGAAAAGATGGCTCACAACAATAATAACCCGATTTAGTTAACAATAACTATGTACAAGTATTGCAGACAATCCGCACTTGGGATGGGCGCCCAGCATCCACTACGGACTACGAGAAATAGAATTATCGGTAAGTAAATTCTTATTTTCTCTGACGTCCTAGTGGATGCTGGGAACTCCGTGAGGACCATGGGGATTATACCAAAGCTCCCAAACGGGCGGGAGAATGCGGATGACTCTGCAGCACCGAATGAGAGAACTCCAGGTCCTCCTCAGCCAGGGTATCAAATTTGTAGAATTTAGCAAACGTGTTTGCCCCTGACCAAGTAGCTGCTCGGCAAAGTTGTAAAGCCGAGACCCCTCGGGCAGCCGCCCAAGATGAGCCCACTTTCCTTGTGGAATGGGCTTTTACAGATTTTGGCTGTGGCAGGCCTGCCACAGAATGTGCAAGCTGAATTGTACTACAAATCCAACGAGCAATAGTCTGCTTAGAAGCAGGAGCACCCAGCTTGTTGGGTGCATACAGGATAAACAGCGAGTCAGATTTTCTGACTCCAGCCGTCCTGGAAACATATATTTTCAGGGCCCTGACTACGTCCAGCAACTTGGAGTCCTCCAAGTCCCTAGTAGCCGCAGGCACCACAATAGGCTGGTTCAAGTGAAATGCTGAAACCACCTTAGGGAGAAATTGAGGACGAGTCCTCAATTCTGCCCTGTCCGCATGAAAAATTAGGTAAGGGCTTTTATAGGATAAAGCCGCCAATTCTGAGACACGCCTGGCTGAAGCCAGGGCTAACAGCATTACCACTTTCCATGTGAGATATTTTAAATCCACTGTGGCAAGTGGTTCGAACCAATGTGATTTTAGGAATCCCAAAACCACATTGAGATCCCAGGGTGCCACTGGAGGCACAAAGGGAGGCTGTATATGCAGTACCCCCTTTACAAAAGTCTGGACTTCAGGAACTGAAGCCAATTCTTTCTGGAAGAAAATCGACAAGGCCGAAATTTGAACCTTAATGGATCCTAATTTTAGGCCCATGGACAGTCCTGTTTGCAGGAAATGCAGGAAACGACCTAGTTGAAATTCCTCTGTCGGGGCCTTCCTGGCCTCGCACCACGCAACATATTTCCTCCAAATACGGTGATAATGTTGTGCAGTTACATCCTTCCTGGCTTTGATCAGGGTAGGGATGACTTCATCTGGAATGCCTTTCTCCTTCAGGATCCGGCGTTCAACCGCCATGCCGTCAAACGCAGCCGCGGTAAGTCTTGGAACAGACAGGGTCCTTGCTGAAGCAGGTCCCTTCTTAGAGGTAGAGGCCACGGATCCTCCGTGAGCATCTCCTGAAGTTCCGGGTACCAAGTTCTTCTTGGCCAATCCGGAGCCACGAGTATAGTTCTTACTCCTCTCCGTCTTATAATCCTCAGTACCTTGGGTATGAGAGGCAGAGGAGGGAACACATACACTGACTGGTACACCCACGGTGTTACCAGAGCGTCCACCGCTATTTCCTGAGGGTCCCTTGACCTGGCGCAATACCTGTCTAGTTTTTTGTTGAGGCGGGACGCCATCATATCCACCTTTGGTTTTTCCCGACTGTTTACAATCAATTGGAAGACTTCTGGATGAAGTCCCCACTCTCCCGGGTGGAGATCGTGTCTGCTGAGAAAATCTGCTTCCCAGTTGTCCACTCCGGGAATGAACACTGCTGACAGTGCTATCACATGATTTTCCGCCCAGCGAAGAATCCTTGCAGCTTCTGCCATCGCTCTCCTGCTTCTTGTGCCGCCCTGTCTGTTTACGTGGGCGACTGCCGTGATGTTGTCCGACTGGATCAACACCGGCTGACCCTGAAGCAGAGGCCTTGCTTGTGTCACGAACCTCGGGCAGCGGCGACCGCGCTTGTCCCTGCGGGTGGCCTGGTCTGCCCGGCGCCTCTCTTCCCCTGTCAGTCTCCGGCTTCAGCGGCGGGTCGGCGCTGCTCTCCGGCGGCTTCCCGGAAGCAAGGGCGCCGCCATCACAAGCAAGGGCAAGGAGGCGGAGCAGGTCTGACGTCACCTGCCTGCTCCGCCAATCAGGCTAGGGCGGGGAATTTAAAATCAGATACCAGGCAGAGATCCGATGCCTGAGTATCTTCGTTTCTCCTGTGGAAGCTATGATCCAGAGCTCCCTCGTCCCTGCAAGCATCCTGTGCTTCCAAGCATCCTGTCCCTGCAAGCATCCTGTGCTTCCAAGCATCCTGTCCCTGCAAGCATCCTGTGCTTCCAAGCATCCTGTCCCTGCAAGCATCCTGTGCTTCCAAGCATCCTGTCCCTGCAAGCATCCTGTGCTTCCAAGCATCCTGTCCCTGCAAGCATCCTGTGCTTCCAAGCATCTCGTGCCTCCAAGCACCTCGTGCCTCCAAGCACCTCCGCGCCTCAAGCACCTCCGTGCCTCCAGTTACCTCCGTGTCTCCAAGCACCTCGTGCCTCCAAGCACCTCCGTGCCTCCAAGCACCTCCGTGCCTCCAAGCACCTCGTGCCTCCAAGCACCTCGTGCCTCCAAGCACCTCCGCGCCTCAAGCACCTCCGTGCCTCCAGTTACCTCCGTGCCTCCAGTTACCTCCGTGCCTCCAGTTACCTCCGTGCCTCCAAGCACCTCCGTGCCTCCAAGCACCTCGTGCCTCCAAGCACCCCGTGCCTCCAAACACCTCCGTGCCTCCAAGGGTCTCCCAGCACTCCCTGTACTCCCAGTACCTCAGTGCCTTCAATACCACAGTGTCTCCAATATCTCAGTACCCCAGCCTTCATTATTTCTACAAGTCTTGTCTTACAGGAGACCTACAAGAATTCCTCTGGGCCTCCCGCCTGCCGTCTTAGTTCTGCATGAGGAAGACCTACATCCGGCCATCTCTACTACGACCCAGTGGCGGTTCCTCTTCCCGGTCATCGGAAGAAGCCCCGAGTCCACAACACTCCCAAACCAGGTCAGTGATAGTATACTCAGGCCTCATGGACTCGGGGGATCGGAACACGGACTCTAGTGCCATCCAGAACCTGGCTTCTCGAGTGCAAAGTCAGGAAGCAGCACAAGGTCAGGTGATGCAGTACCTCCAGCAGTTGTCCGGGCGTCTGGATCAGATTCAGGCGTCTCTGGCCTCAGTAATTCCGGCTCCTGTTCCAGCAGTCGCACCAGTTGCCGTTGCCAGCAATGTTCAACCATCGGCCGGTGTCACTCCACGCCTTCAGTTGCCTACTCCGTCCCGCTATAATGGGAATCCCAAAAATTGTCGTGGTTTCTTGAACCAGTGCGAGGTACATTTCGAGCTACTTGCACACAACTTTCCTACAGACCGGTCCAAGGTAGCATATATTATTTCTCTGTTGGAAGGTTCTGCTTTGGATTGGGTGTCTCCATTATGGGAACGATCTGATCCCATGGTTTCCAACTACACCAACTTCATCTCGTCCTTTCGAAGGATTTTCGACGAGCCCGGCAGAATGACCACTGCTTCTTCCGATTTGCTCCGTGTTCGGCAGGGCGCCCGTTCCGTGGGCCAGTACGTGGTTCATTTCCAGACCATTGCTTCCGAACTACGCTGGAATAATGATGCCCTGAGAGCTGCCTTCTGGAACGGTCTTTCCGACCGGCTGAAAGACGAGCTGGTTACTAGAGATCTGCCGGATCCATTAGAAGATTTGATTTCCCTTTGCGTCAAGGTGGATCTTCGGATGCAGGAGCGTGGAAGAGAACGTAACCGTTCGGATCGTTCCAGGTTCCGGAATCCTACTCCTAGGCCGGTGGCCTCACCTAGCTCAGATGAGCCCATGCAAATTAACCGCTCCCGACTGTCTCCGGAAGAACGACAGCGTCGTCGTGAGGGTAAACTCTGCCTTTACTGTGGAGCCGCAGATCATTTTCTTAAATCTTGTAAAGTCCGTCCGGGAAACGGGCAGACCTAGCTTGTTCCGGAGGAGTCAAGCTGGGAGTTACGACAAAAGCTTCTCCAACTTCGGACTGCTTGCTTCCAGTAACTCTAGTCTCCAATTCAGTCTCCAGGTCTTGTGAAGCCCTATTGGATTCCGGAGCTGCAGGGAACTTCGTTTCTTCCTTCTGTGCCCAAAGTTTGGGTTTAAAGTTACGGCCTATCGAGCGGCCAATTTCACTGACGGCTATCAACGGGACTAGAATTTCCAAAGGTCTCATAATGTGGCGCACGGGGCCAGTTAAGCTGCGGGTCGGGGCTCTACATCAGGAAGATTTGGAACTCTTGGTAATCCCAGAAATGCCCCATGATCTGGTTCTTGGAATGCCTTGGCTGAAAAGTCATAACCCCCACATCGATTGGAAGTCGTCACAAATTCTGTCCTGGAGTTCCTTTTGTCACACTAATTGTCTTACTTCTGTTTGTCCGCTCCGTGTTACCTCCAAAACGGATGAAGAGCACATTCCGGAGGCATATCAAGGGTACAAGGACGTATTTTCGGAACAAGCTGCTGACCTGTTACCACCTCACAGACCTTGGGACTGCCCTATTGACCTTGTCCCAGGGAAGACGCCACCTCGTGGTCGCACATATCCTCTGTCTCTTCCCGAGACTCAAGCCATGTCGGAGTATATTAAGTCCAATATGCTCAAGGGATTCATTCGCCCCTCTTCCTCCCCTGCTGGTGCAGGCTTCTTTTTCGTGAAGAAAAAGGACGGGGGGTTGAGACCATGCATCGACTACCGCGGCCTAAACGACATTACTATTAAGAATAAATACCCCTTGCCACTAATCACAGAGTTATTTGATAGGGTTCGTGGTGCCCGCATTTTTTCAAAACTCGACTTGAGAGGAGCTTATAATCTTATACGCATCCGAGAGGGGGATGAATGGAAGACTGCCTTTAATACCCGAGATGGGCATTACGAATACTTGGTGATGCCGTTTGGTCTTAGTAATGCTCCCGCGGTTTTCCAGGGGTTCGTCAACGAAATCTTTCGTGATATGCTGTATCAGAGCGTTGTGGTATATCTGGACGACATACTGATTTTTTCCAAGAATCTTGTCGAACACAGGACTCAAGTCAAAGAGGTGCTACACCGTTTACAAGAGAATCATCTCTACGCCAAGCTTTCCAAATGTACCTTTGAAGTAACATCTATTCCGTTCCTCGGTTATGTCATCTCGGGGACGGAGCTTCGCATGGATCCGGAAAAGTTGTCGGCCATTCGTGATTGGACTCAGCCTCTTTCCCTGAAAGCAATACAAAGGTTCCTGGGCTTTGCGAACTACTACAGGAAATTCATTAAAGGTTTCTCCACCATTGTTGCACCCATTACTGCCCTGACGAGAAAGGGTTCTAATCCTAGTTTGTGGCCTCCGGAAGCCATTGTAGCTTTTTCTCGCTTAAAGTTAGCTTTCACGACGGCTCCAGTTCTCCAACAACCAAATTTCGAGGAACCCTTCTTCTTAGAAGTTGATGCATCTTCAGTCGGGGTGGGGGCTGTCCTCTCCCAGCATTCCTCTGATAAGAAATTACATCCGTGTGGCTTCCACTCTCGTAAATTCTCTCCAGCCGAACGAAATTACTCTATTGGAGACCAGGAACTCTTGGCAATCAAATCTGCCTTGGAAGAATGGAGATATCTTCTAGAAGGGGCTAAACATGTGTTTACCATCTACACGGATCACAAGAATTTACTGTACATCAAATCCGCACAATGTTTGAATCCTCGCCAGGCGAGATGGGCACTTTTCTTTTCCCGATTCTCGTTCATTATCAAGTACCGTGCCGGGACTCTCAATATTAAAGCAGATGCGCTTTCCCGTTCACAGGTTCCCACAGACGAGGATGAACCTCCGGAGCGGGGTTTAATTCTGAATCCAGTTTCTGTCTCTGCTGCTTTAACTACTCCAGCTCCTCCTCCTGGAAGAATGTCCGTACCAGCTAGATTCCGCCCAGGAATACTACGGTGGGTCCATAACTCCAAGTTTTCCGGTCATCCCGGCGCTCAGAAGATGTACAAGTTTCTGCAAAGGTCTTACTGGTGGAACACCATGAGGAAGGATGTACAAGATTGCGTTAATTCATGTCCCCAATGTACACAACATAAATCTCCTCGTCTGCCTCCTGCAGGGTTACTTCGTCCTCTGCCTATCCCTGTGAGACCCTGGACTCACATTTCCATGGACTTCATCACTGACTTGCCCTGTTCCAAGGGTTGCAACACCGTTTGGGTTATCGTTGACCGTTTTTCGAAGATGGCACACTTTGTGCCCTTGACTGGTCTTCCGACAGCACCGAAACTGGCTCTATTGTTTATCCGAGAACATTTTCGTTTGCATGGGTTGCCACAAGAGATTGTTTCTGACCGTGGAGTACAGTTCACCGCCAGGTTTTGGAAAGCCCTTTGTTCAACTCTACACATTAAACTTAAGTTTTCGTCGGCTTATCATCCCCAAACAAATGGACAAACGGAACGAGTCAATCAAGATCTAGAGACTTTTCTTCGGTTGTATCTCTCTCCTTCACAGGACAACTGGGTGGAGTTGTTGCCTTGGGCGGAGTTTGCCCATAACCATTTGTTTCATTCTTCCACTGGGGAATCACCATTTTTCGTCAACTACGGGTTCCATCCCCGTGTTCCGGAATTTCCAAGCCTTCCGATAATAGAGGTTCCTGCTGTAGCGTCCACTCTACGACACTTTGGACAAATTTGGAGAAAGGTTCATGCTAATCTTAAGCAGGTTTCTGTTCGGTACAAGTTCTTTGCAGATAAGAAACGGCAAGCCGCACCTCAATATAAAGTTGGGGACAGGGTATGGCTGTCCACACGGAATCTCCGGTTGAAGGTGCCCACCATGAAATTCGCTCCAAGGTTCATCGGTCCTTACCCTGTGCTACAAGTCTTAAATCCTGTGGTCTGTAAACTGGGTTTGCCTGCCCATCTTCGCATACCTAACGCCTTCCATGTTTCTCTACTCCGTCCCCTCATACTGAATCGATTCCACTCAGCACTCCCAAGGCCAACGTCCGTAGTGGCAGAAGCTGGAGCGGAGTTTGAAATCAAAGCTATTCTGGACTCTCGTTATCTTCATAAAAAATTACAGTACTTGGTGGACTGGAAGGGTTATGGACCTGAGGAGAGAAGTTGGATTGGGGCTACTGAAGTAACGGCTCCTCGTCTGATTCGGATCTTCCACTCCAGACATCCGACTAAGCCCGGGAAGTGTCCAGGGGCCACTCCTGGAGGAGGGGGTACTGTCACGAACCTCGGGCAGCGGCGACCGCGCTTGTCCCTGCGGGTGGCCTGGTCTGCCCGGCGCCTCTCTTCCCCTGTCAGTCTCCGGCTTCAGCGGCGGGTCGGCGCTGCTCTCCGGCGGCTTCCCGGAAGCAAGGGCGCCGCCATCACAAGCAAGGGCAAGGAGGCGGAGCAGGTCTGACGTCACCTGCCTGCTCCGCCAATCAGGCTAGGGCGGGGAATTTAAAATCAGATACCAGGCAGAGATCCGATGCCTGAGTATCTTCGTTTCTCCTGTGGAAGCTATGATCCAGAGCTCCCTCGTCCCTGCAAGCATCCTGTGCTTCCAAGCATCCTGTCCCTGCAAGCATCCTGTGCTTCCAAGCATCCTGTCCCTGCAAGCATCCTGTGCTTCCAAGCATCCTGTCCCTGCAAGCATCCTGTGCTTCCAAGCATCCTGTCCCTGCAAGCATCCTGTGCTTCCAAGCATCCTGTCCCTGCAAGCATCCTGTGCTTCCAAGCATCTCGTGCCTCCAAGCACCTCGTGCCTCCAAGCACCTCCGCGCCTCAAGCACCTCCGTGCCTCCAGTTACCTCCGTGTCTCCAAGCACCTCGTGCCTCCAAGCACCTCCGTGCCTCCAAGCACCTCCGTGCCTCCAAGCACCTCGTGCCTCCAAGCACCTCGTGCCTCCAAGCACCTCCGCGCCTCAAGCACCTCCGTGCCTCCAGTTACCTCCGTGCCTCCAGTTACCTCCGTGCCTCCAGTTACCTCCGTGCCTCCAAGCACCTCCGTGCCTCCAAGCACCTCGTGCCTCCAAGCACCCCGTGCCTCCAAACACCTCCGTGCCTCCAAGGGTCTCCCAGCACTCCCTGTACTCCCAGTACCTCAGTGCCTTCAATACCACAGTGTCTCCAATATCTCAGTACCCCAGCCTTCATTATTTCTACAAGTCTTGTCTTACAGGAGACCTACAAGAATTCCTCTGGGCCTCCCGCCTGCCGTCTTAGTTCTGCATGAGGAAGACCTACATCCGGCCATCTCTACTACGACCCAGTGGCGGTTCCTCTTCCCGGTCATCGGAAGAAGCCCCGAGTCCACAACACTCCCAAACCAGGTCAGTGATAGCTTGACTTAGGGCATTGTAAATGGCCCTTAGTTCCAGGATATTTATGTGAAATGACGTTTCCATGCTTGACCACAAGCCCTGGAAATTTCTTCCCTGTGTGACTGCTCCCCAGCCTCTCAGGCTGGCATCCGTGGTCACCAGGACCCAGTCCTGAATGCCGAATCTGCGGCCCTCTAGAAGATGAGCACTCTGCAACCACCACAGGAGAGACACCCTTGTCCTTGGAGACAGGGTTATCCGCTGATGCATCTGAAGATGCGATCCGGACCATTTGTCCAGCAGATCCCACTGAAAGGTTCTTGCGTGGAATCTGCCGAATGGAATCGCTTCGTAAGAAGCCACCATTTTTCCCAGGACCCTTGTTCATTGATGCACTGACACTTGACCTGGTTTTAGGAGGTTCCTGACTAGCTCGGATAACTCCCTGGCTTTCTCCTCCGGGAGAAACACCTTTTTCTGGACTGTGTCCAGAATCATCCCTAGGAACAGCAGACGTGTCGTCGGAATCAGCTGCGATTTTGGAATATTTAGAATCCACCCGTGCTGTCGTAACACTACTTGAGATAGTGCTACTCCGACCTCTAACTGTTCCCTGGACCTTGCCCTTATCAGGAGATCGTCCAAGTAAGGGATAATTAAGACGCCTTTTCTTCGAAGAAGAATCATCATTTCGGCCATTACCTTGGTAAAGACCCGGGGTGCCGTGGACAATCCAAACGGCAGCGTCTGAAACTGATAATGACAGTTCTGTACCACAAACCTGAGGTACCCTTGGTGAGAAGGGCAAATTGGGACATGGAGGTAAGCATCCTTGATGTCCAGAGACACCATATAGTCCCCTTCTTCCAGGTTCGCTATCACTGCTCTGAGTGACTCCATCTTGAATTTGAACCTTTGTATGTAAGTGTTCAAGGATTTCAGATTTAAAATAGGTCTCACCGAGCCGTCTGGCTTCGGCACCACAAACAGCGTGGAATAATACCCCTTTCCCTGTTGCAGGAGGGGTACCTTGATTATCACCTGCTGGGAATACAGCTTGTGAATGGCTTCCAATACCGCCTCCCTGTCGGAGGGAGACGTTGGTAAAGCAGACTTCAGGAACCGGCGAGGGGAAGACGTCTCGAATTCCAATTTGTACCCCTGATATACTACCTGCAGGATCCAGGGGTCCACTTGCGAGTGAGCCCACTGCGCTCTGAAATTCTTGAGACGGCCCCCCACCGTGCCTGAGTCCGCTTGTAAGGCCCCAGCGTCATGCTGAGGACTTGGCAGAAGCGGGGGAGGGCTTCTGTTCCTGGGAAGAGGCTGCCTGATGCAGTCTTTTTCCCCTTCCTCTGCCCCGGGGCAGAAATGAGGAGCCTTTTGCCCGCTTGCCCTTATGGGGACGAAAGGACTGAGCCTGAAAAGACGGTGTCTTTTTCTGCTGAGAGGTGACTTGGGGTAAAAAGGTGGATTTCCCAGCCGTTGCCGTGGCCACCAGGTCCGATAGACCAACCCCAAATAACTCCTCCCCTTTATACGGCAATACTTCCATATGCCGTTTGGAATCCGCATCACCTGACCACTGTCGCGTCCATAACCCTCTTCTGGCAGAAATGGACAGCGCACTTACTCTTGATGCCAGAGTGTGCAAATATCCCTCTGTGCATCTCGCATATATAGAAATGCATCCTTCAATAATATACTGTCCCTATCCAGGGTATCAATATTTTCAGTCAGGGAATCCGACCAAGCCACCCCAGCACTGCACATCCAGGCTGAGGCGATTGCTGGCGCAGTATAACACCAGTATGTGTGTATATACTTTTTAGGATATTTTCCAGCTTCCTATCAGCTGGTTCCTTGAGGGCGGCCGTATCAGGAGACGGTAACGCCACTTGTTTTGATAAGCGTGTGAGCGCTTTATCTACCCTAGGGGGTGTTTCCCAACGCGCCCTAACCTCTGGCGGGAAAGGGTATAATGCCAATAATTTTTTAGAAATTATCAGTTTTTTATCGGGGGAAACCCACGCTTCATCACACACCTCATTTAATTCATCTGATTCAGGAAAAACTACGGGTAGTTTTTTCACACCCCACATAATACCCTTTTTTGTGGTACTTGTAGTATCAGAAATGTTCAAAACCTCCTTCATTGCCGTGATCATGTAACGTGTGGCCCTACTGGAAGTCACGTTTGTCTCCTCACCGTCGACACTGGAGTCAGTGTCCGTGTCTGGGTCTGTGTCGACCATCTGAGGTAACGGGCGCTTTAGAGCCCCTAACGGTGTTTGAGACGCCTGGACAGGCACTAGCTGATTTGCCGGCTGTCTCATGTCGTCAACAGTCTTTTGTAAAGTGCTGACGCTATCACGTAATTCCTTCCATAAGACCATCCAGTCAGGTGTCGACTCCCTAGGGGGTGACATCACTATTACAGGCAATTGCTCCGCCTCCACACCATTTTCCTCCTCATACATGTCGACACAAACGTACCGACACCCAGCACACACACAGGGAATGCTCTGATAGAGGACAGGACCCCACTAGCCCTTTGGGGAGACAGAGGGAGAGTTTGCCAGCACACACCAGAGCGCTATATATAATGTATAGGGACAACCTTATATAAGTGTTTCTCCCTTATATAGCTGCTGTATAGATTCTTATGCCAATTTAGTGCCCCCCCTCTCTTGTTTTACCCTGTTTCTGTAGTGCAGGACTGCAGGGGAGAGTCAGGGAGACGTCCTTCCAGCGGAGCTGTGAGGGAAAATGGCGCTTGTGTGCTGAGGAGATAGGCTCCGCCCCCTTCTCGGCAGCCTTTCTCCCGCTTTTTTAAGGAAAACTAGCAGGGGTTAAATGCATCCATATAGCCCAGGAGCTATATGTGATGCATTTTTCGCCATCCAAGGTGTTTTTATTGCGTCTCAGGGCGCCCCCCCCGGCGCCCTGCACCCTCAGTGACCGGAGTGTGAAGTGTGCTGAGAGCAATGGCGCACAGCTGCGGTGCTGTGCGCTACCTTGTTGAAGACAGGACGTCTTCTGCCGCCGATTTTCCGGACCTCTTCTGTCTTCTAGCTCTGTAAGGGGGCCGGCGGCGCGGCTCTGGGACCCATCCATGGCTGGGCCTGTGATCGGTCCCTCTGGAGCTAATGTCCAGTAGCCTAAGAAGCCCAATACACTCTGCACGCAGGTGAGTTCGCTTCTTCTCCCCTTAGTCCCTCGATGCAGTGAGCCTGTTGCCATCAGGACTCACTGAAAATAAAAAACCTAACTTAAACTTTTTCACTAAGCAGCTCAGGAGAGCCACCTAGTGTGCACCCTTCTCGTTCGGGCACAAAAATCTAACTGAGGCTTGGAGGAGGGTCATAGGGGGAGGAGCCAGTGCACACCAGGTAGTCCTAAAGCTTTTACTTTTGTGCCCAGTCTCCTGCGGACCCGCTATTCCCCATGGTCCTTACGGAGTTCCCAGCATCCACTAGGACGTCAGAGAAAACATATTGCCTCTAGCAGTATCACATGAATCGTTTTTCCAGTTTATTTCTGGATAGTTAAAATCTCCCATCATTACTATGGGGGTAATTCCAAGTTGATCGCAGCAGGATTTTTGATAGCAATTGGGCAAAACCATGTGCACTGCAGGGGAGGCAGATATAACATGTGCAGAGAGAGTTAGACTTGGGTGGGTTATTTTATTTCTGTGCAGGGTAAATACTGGCTGCTTTATTTTTACACTGCAAATTAGATTGCAGATTGAACACACCCCACCCAAATCTAACTCTCTCTGCACGTGTTATATCTGCCTCCCCTGCAGTGCACATGGTTTTGCCCAATTGCTATCAAAAATCCTGCTGCGATCAACTTGGAATTACCCCCTATGTCTCCTACTCCTGCTTCTCTTTCAATTTGCTTTAGTAACAATTCCTCATCAG